>NW_004567123.1:22796014-22891434 GCF_000260355.1 Condylura cristata
AAAAAAAAGAGGAAAAAAGGCAGGAGAGTGAGGGGTAGCTGTGACTATGGAAGATTGCTTAGAGATGTAACAGAGCTGGCTTTACAGTTGAATGAAAGGAACCTTGAGCCAAGGAATGTCTCTCTAAGACAGAAAAGCCTCCAGAAAGGAACACAGCTCTCCCTACCTTGTTCTTAACCAGTAAGGTCTCTGTTGTACTTATAACCTACTACTGTAACATAATAAATCTGTGTTGTCTTACATCACTAAATATGTGGTGATTTGTTACAGCAGCACTGGAAAACTAATACAAGCACGTAACGACACTCAGAATTCATTTGTTGAATGATGATACTGCAAAAATGCTGGGTCTATAGATAAATGGGTAAAAAATAGATCATTCACAGAATACAAAAGGCCAAGAAGCAATGGAAAAACGACTTCAGCCCTGTTGAAGAGATACAAATGAAAACCCATCAAATTAGCAAACTATTGTCAACCGTAGTGGTCCAACCTGCCAAGTTACGCAGAAGGGGACCTGAGCTTTCTTCTCTGTGATGGGGCAGTTACTGCCAAATGTCAACCTGGGGGACACATAGACCACTTTACTGCATCCTAAAGCCTGGAGGTTTGTACTAAGGCTTTTTACAGCTGTGCTCACTTTATGAGGAAATAAAAACCCCTGGAATTAGGCCAAAAATTCCTAGGAATAGCCAGTAAAGGTCAGAGGAGTTATCTAGACCAGTAGAAAACTATAACTGAAACATTTATGATACAAGTAGGTTGGATCCTTTACAAGCTGTTTTATAAGCTTATTAGCTAATGTTTACACACACACACACACACACACACACAATCTGTGAAAAATAAAAGTTAAAGGGAAAATACATTTACTAGGTTGGGTTCTCCTTTTTACCACTATTCTTAACTAATTGCAAATTTTACCTAAGGTAGAAGATAGTTTCTTTTATATTTTATATTCCCCAGTATTTCTATAACACTTTTCTTTTTTTCCCATAATTGATGTGGTTTTTTTTAAGATTTATTTATTTATTCATACAGAACTGGGGTACAGGCTAGAGATGCGGAGGGTGAGAGGACTCACCAGAGACAGAGCAGGGAGCAGAACAGGCAGATCTATGAAGTACACTGCTGGCGGGAACAGAAGGTGGGTCAGGAGAGGTCTGCCGCACCATGTGGTTCTCCTCTGGGGCAGGCGGGTATCGAACTCATGCGGAAGTGGCTTAAGCTTCTAAGTGCTGCGCCACCAGGGAGGGCATAATTGATGTGTTTTTAAGGTACTAGCAGAGACTTAGCTGTACCTATACAGAATAAACCTCAAAGCAAGATATTTAGAAGTGTAAAGTTGTACAAGTCACCAGCCCCACCAACACCCCAAGTGATTTTTATATACTCACATCTATTTATGAACCATATTTGTCCTCAAAGCCTGAAGCAGAATAATAAAATAATTATTGCATCGTGGACGTATGGTTATGCCCAGGTCTTTAATGAATTTTATGAAAATATACAGACTCCAAAATGTTATTAGATTTTTAAATAAAAGCTGGGGGTGTATCTGTCCAGTAGAAAGCCTTAATCTTTACCATTTTTGGTGGCTAAGTAAAATTTAGCCTGAATTGGTTTGGGGGCCTGAACTTCCCATGTGTCCTTCATTTGCCATTTGCCAACTTTTCCTCTCCTGATATACCACTACTCAACAGGGACACCTGACATGTGGAAAAATGAGTACGTCCCAACAATGCTGGATTACACTTTCGGCAATTTCTCACATATTCCTATTGATTACTATGATCTATTTTTCTTTTAAGATTTGTTTATGTACTCAAGAACTGGGCGGTGCATGCAGGTTGTGCTGAAAGGATTCACCAGAGACAGAGCAGGGAGCAGAACAGACGGATCTACTGAAATACACTGTTGAGGGAGCAGAAGGCAACTCAGGAGAGATCTGTTGCACCATGTGGGTCAGCTCCCAGGTCTGGGATCCAACTCACGCTGCAGTGGCTGTGGATTGCTTCATAGTGCTGAGACTTAACCCCTTGTGCCACCAGGGAGGCCCTTAAGTTTTTTCCTACGAGGCAATGTACACAAACTATGAAAGCATCAAAGCCACTAAGCTGGACATCAAGCACGTGTCCACAGAAGCACACTATTACACAAACTGGCAGTTAGTGTAACAATAAAGTGACCTGACTTACCTCACTGATGAGAAATAAAGGGAACTAAAAGAATAGGAGTATTAAGATTCAGTTACCATACAACAGGAACATTACTAGTTTTAGTTTTTATGTTATTAGGGATGTGTTTTTTATATCATGATAGAAATGTCAATCAAATTGTAGTATCATGTAAGAATGTTAAAATGACAAAACCAGTCAGAGTAAATCTCATGGGTTATGCAAATAGTTATATTTAAATATCTCTAATGTTACAGAATCAGTATTTGGTAAGATACTCTTGGAAGACTCCCTTATATATTTTGCTGTGATGAGTAATCAAATAATATATTAACCAATCAAGAATCAGTTATGGTATCAGAATAAGACAAGTAAAACTATTTTTTCAGCTCATGTAACACTGTAAATTACTTTTGAGATTATCAAAAGTTAAATACAACAGAAAGCTTGTCACCCAGATCTGACCCTTAGCTTCGTCCTCAATAGACAAGCAACAGGCTCTTTGGAACCCTATTTGAACTGCAGGTTGGGAACTGTTAGTGGGTTATAAAATCTCTTTGTGATTTTAGTCACTATCAGCAATAAAACAAGCTAGAAATGCAAATGTCAACAAGCCTCAACCCATGATAAGCAAAGGACAGGGGAAGGTCTGCTCCAGTGATCTGCATGTATGCAGCACACACTTACCGTGCCCAGTCCTGCAAGTAAAACTGCTTTTTCACTAAGATACTGTCAAACACACACACAGCCTTAGCGGAATCGTTCGTCATCTCCACTAACAGAAAAGGCTTGGAACAGCAGGTGTCTGGGGCCTCACTAGTGAGGTGAGGGCGGTGGACCGGTTCAATCCAACAGTACAAGGGGCATGGGAGAGGGAGTAGTGACGGCTGGTGAGATACGGTGATTGCAAAGGTTTAAGAGATAAATTACTGATTCAAAACTCCACCAAGTTAAACACCCCCCGCTTCCCTCACCAGATGCAGTCCAGATCTTTGGACTTGACACCGCTGCCTTTCCAGTCAGGTCCTAACCTTCCCGTGTCTCCTTTGCCCTGGCCCTTCTCTTGCTCTATCCAACGGTCCACGCCACGCAGAGAACCTTAAGCCCTTACATTCTTGGCTTTTCTTCTCCCCTCAACTTGGAAGGTCTTGTCTTGTGAGCCCCTGGTCCCTTCTGTTTATTATGGCATTTGGGGTACATCTGACTGGCATTTGGCAGTGGACCTGCTGGCTGGGTGACTGATGGTCCCTACAGATTAATACAACTGCTCCTGCCCCCCACCGGTCATGTTTTGCTCACTGGAGTCCCTGGGTTGCTTGGCATCCTGTCTTTTACTGATTTGGCCCCACAGATGTGATAATCTTGGGTTTGGTGTTTTTTTTTTTCACTCTTTGGATGTGTTTAAGTAATTGTGTTACAAAGCTCCAAAATGTATCCCGCACCAGTACCACTGTTATGATCTGGGGGAGCCACTCAATTTCCAGGTATGGACTGGTAGCTTCACATGACGTAGCTTTTTTGGCTCTTTTTCTGAGGCTTAGCTTGATCCAAAGACACATAAAGCCATCTAGGTCACAATGTGTTTAATTCTAAGCTTTTTGTTATGAGAAATTTTAACAAATACAGAAATAGGTATAACCTTCAAGTATCCACTGCCCAAATTTTATTTTTTTAAGGATTTATTTATTTATGCATACAGAACTGGGATACAGGCCAGAGGTGCAGGGGTGGTGAGAGGATTCACCAGAGACGGAATGGGGAGCAGAGTAGGCAGATCGACAAAGTGCACTGCTGAGGGGAGCAGCGGGCGAGACAACAGGAGAGGTCTGCTGCACCATTTGGGTCACCTCCTGGCAGGGGGTCATAGTCCAGCTGAAGTGGCTATGGCTAGCTTCATAGTGCAGCACTTTATTTAACCTGCTGTGCCACCAGGAAGGGCCTCCACTCCCCAATTTTAATGTTTCAACTCACGACCAATTTCTATTTTTTTGAACCCTCAAACAAGGAACTGTCAATAATAGGTCTATAAAGAGAGAAATGACTAAACCAAACTAAGCCAGACAAAACCCTGCTAGCGGCCTCCCTGGTGGTGCAGGAGTTAAAAACACAGCTATAGCTCTAATTTCCATCCTGGTCAGAGAGCTGACCCACATGGCACAGCAGACTTCTCCTGGCTTGCCTGCTGCTCCCCTCAGCAGTGTATTTCAGTGGATCTGCCTGTGCTGCTCCCTGCACTGTCTCTGGTGAATCTTCTCACCCCCACACCCTGGCCTACACCCTAGTTCTTGTATGCATAAATAAATCTTAAAAAAAAAACAAAAAACAACTCTTCTAGGGTCAGGTGGTATCAAAACAGGTGGTTACAAAAATCAAAACTTACCAAATGGTTAGCACTAACAATCGAGAGTTCTTTCAGCAGAGCAACACCTACCTTTGAAAAAGGAGCCCCCAGCAGGTAAACGTCTGAGTCACAGAAGTCCTGTGTTCCTGGCTCTGAATCACCATCCTTCTGTTAGTTACAGCCTCAGACACCTGAGGCTGTAATCACTGTGGTGCTAAGTGAAGACTGTACCCCGAAGAAGAAATAAAAACAAAGCTAATCTGTAAGTAAATGTAAACCTTAGTACTGAAATGATAATCAGCAGATCAGTAACACAATAGTATAATACTATGTGTGTCTGGTTTACTTTTGAATGTGTAAAAGCATTTAAGATAATTTTTAACATTAAACTTGGGGATATTAATTAAATGCTTCAAGTATTTAAGTAATAATTAAGATTAAGTGCTGGAAAAATTGTAAGTTGTTAAATGTGTAAGTTTTCATTTATTAGCTGCGAAAATAGTTTGCACATATTTAGAAAAACTTTAATTGGTTACTATTCGAAGAACTGTTCACTTGATAAATGTAATAAATTAGCAGATTGATCACTGAATAACACACAAAGGATCATAGGTTTTTCCCTCCATGCTGTCCTTGGACAGAAAGAATCTTAGACCACTTCGGGGCCTGAGGAAGGCCCCAGCCAGGCTCCCGGCCACTGGGTGCAGTGCCGAGGGGGCTGGGACTACCTGGATGGCAGCGGTTGAGCACCATGAAGGAGACTGAGGGGCCCCCAGGGCTGCTGTGCTGCTCTGTGGGGATTCTAGTACTCACGACGACGGAGCCTGCTTCTCCACGCCAGTCCCACTTCCCTTCGTGTGCGCTCAACCTTGTGCACACTGGAACCTCCTGATGCTCCCTGCCTGCCACCCCCAGAGACTGTGACTGAACTGGCCTGGGGTGCGGCCTGGCAAGACTGCCAAGGCCCCCCAGTGATTCTGATGAGCAACCAGAGCTGAGAACACGGCTCTCGCTGGAAGCCATCTCTTCTCTCTGTAATGTTCTGCTTCTACTTCACACTGTGTCACCAGTCTTTTTCCTCCCTCTCCTATCAGACTGTGGGCTCCCAGATGGCCTCCAACAATGTATGTGGCCCTGTGCAGCTCCAGATGACGCCCAGTGCCTGTGGCGTGGAGTTCAGGTTGGAGTGCGTGCTTCAGGCACCAAATGGACAGCCCCTGAGGGAGGCTCTGCCCTGCAGCTCCAAGTACTGTCTCCCCATCACCGTGCACACAGCCAGTTTCCTCCTGTGCTGGAACAGCACACTGCCTGCCTCCTCCTCCAGGCACCAGAGGAAGTAGGTGGTGGTGTTTAGGGGCCACCTTGCATAAAAAACACATTTAAGTACATGCCTCACCCTCAGCCTAGCAAGATGCTCACGCCATGCACAGCCTACAGGAACCAGTGTCTGACCCTACAGGCGACACACATCTCCCATCCCACACCCACTCCTGAACATATGGTCCTTACATCCACCGGTGGGTGGACTCACCCACTCCGTTTAGCTTTTTGTCAAGGATGTGAAGTTGAATTTATGTGATGTGCTGGATGAAGCACTGCTTCTCCCCTGCACCGTCCCATCCAGCTCATTTCATTCCTTTCACCTGCCCCACAATTCTCAGTCTGGCCACTCCTAAGCACCTCCCACTCCCTCCCCTCCCTCTTAAAGGCTGTAGTTCCTTAAGCCTCGACTTGGCACTTCTCATTAACTCTTATTAAGGGCCCCTGGCTTTCTTTAGGGCTTCTGAATCCATACAGTGAACAGTGAGACCTTCTCCCCAGCTGGGGATTAGTGGTCCAAGAGGTTTCCCATTCTGGAAAGTGTGGGGAGGAAGACAAAGATCTCACCAGCCTTGGGGGCTGAGCTTTCAGCACACAAAGGAACACAGTACAAGCTCAGTATGTTTTTGTGAATGAATGAATGCAAAGAATGGAACTTCCATCTGCCTCCAAAGGTTCCTCCTTCCACCACCCTCTACTACCCACGCCAGGATACAGTCTGAGGCCTAAATTTCACCTGCTCATCTGGGATCCCCAGTGAGGCCTTCTGCCATACCAAGCCACACCAAGCTCAGCAATGCTCACAGGCCTTTAATCGCAGCCTGGCCACATGTTGTCACTGCCCCGGGGTGGTGGGGAGACATAAAAATGTAGGTAGGCCAAGCCAATTCTGAGTCCGAGAGGGAAGGGCTAGGCTAGGCTGGGGCCTGGGCAGAGGGCGGCTGGCCCCAGGCAATGAGGGAGTTGCTGGCCTGGGCAAGCTCCGTGATGGACACCCGGCCCCGCTGGCGGATGAAGTTAGCCACAGCAGCCAATTCTTCTGGGGTTATGTAGATGAACTTGCCCCGGTCATCAATCACACCTGTAGGGAAGAACCGGTTGCGCGCTGAGCCCTGCCCACTGGCCTGTGCCTGCCCAGCCCCCACCCCTTCCCAGCTGGCTCAGGGCCCTCCGGCCCTTTGGCCTGCCCTTTCCAGGGTGCCAGTACTGGCCAGGCGAATCAAATTAGCCTTTCCCAGGGCCTCCCTGGTGGTGCAGGGGTTAAGTCTCAGCACTACCAAGCTAGCTGACCCACATGGTGCAGCAGACCTCTCCTGACCCGCCCCTGCTCCCCTCAGCAGTGTACTTCAGTTGATCTGCCTGTTCTGCTCCCCACTCTGGTGAATCCTCTCACCCCCGCACCTCTGACCTGCACCCTAGTTGCTGTATGCATGAATAAATACATCTTTAAGAAAAATTAGCCTTTCCTGCCTGTCCACACAACCCCAATGCACCCGTAGACCTGTACAAATCTTCCCTTTAATTGTGTTCTGCTCAGTACCCCTCACTGCTACTCCCCCACCCCCATGGCCACCCTGCCTCTGCAAATAGCCCTGCAGCCAGGCATTCCCAAGGCCAGGGGCTAAAGTGACCAACTCTCCTCTTACCAGTCAAAGTCCCCTCAGCCAGCAGATCCTGGATGCGGTTGATGGTGTCCTATGAGGAGAATAATTCTCAAGGCACTGACATTCCCAGAGAAGGCAGAGGCAACCTCTCTCCCGCCATAGCTAGAGCCCCTCTCCCCCTCATGGCTGTCCCCAATGTGACTCCTTTGGAGGGACCTTGGCGAGAAGGGACTCTGGTCCCATAAGACCCCTGTGAAAGACTCTCTCCCAGTCAGGAGAGGAGTGGTGGCAGCACTTAGCCATAGAGGTCGGTGTGGCCCATTTGCAAGAGACTTGATAAAGTCACTAAACTGGGGATTCTTTGGTTACAGGAACTGCTAGAGTGACAGGATTTGGGCTTTTTCTTGTTCTTCCTGCCTGTCTTCCACCTATTGAAAGGCAGGATTCCTGGGATGTCAAGAGAGTCCTAGACTCCACTGGGTCTCAGCTGGGGACATGGTGAAGGGGCACCAAGACCCCATCTCTAGGTTCCCTCTGACAGCCACATAGACCCTGTGGCCACAATCCACACTGCAGGGCTTACCTGAGTCCGCAGGCCCACCTGGGAAGCCAGGTCTTCTAAGAGCACGACCTTGGACTGCTGCAAAGAGAGGGAGGGAAAAAAGAGGCGCTGAGCTTGGGCAAATCCCTTAGCACTGGAACTGTGGAGGTGCTGTGTTGTCCTCTCGGGGGGCTGAGAAATTGCAGACTGCCGTGGGAGAGCCATGTTCTCCTTACATACTCACTCACATGCTCTCAAACCTGCCCTATCCAGGGACTCACAACCTGTGGCCTTGCTCACTCCCCTGCTTGAGGGGGAGATCTTTCTAGAAGCACCAGTTGCCCCACTGGCCCCGTCCTGGGCTGGCCACATGCGCAGGGTGCGGCTTGCAGCCGCCTTTCCTGCCTGTTGTTAACATCACGGACAGGTTGGGAGGGGAAGCACAGAGAGATGAAAGGAGGGATGACAGTCACCAAAAACTATTTAAAAAAACTGTGAGCGAGACTTGCTAGGGCTCTGCAGCACAAGGCACGGGGTGGGGGATGCAGAGGAGAATAAGAACTGGCTCCTGCCCTGGGTCACAGCCTGTTCGGGGACACTGGAGAGTTGGTGGCTGAGGAAGGAACACATGAAAGGCCCACAACCACGGCGCAGAGAGGCAGCAAGGCTCCTTCCTGCCTCGCCTTTGTCGCGGCCCGGCCTAGGATCCCCACACCCTCACTACACTCACACTTTCTTTCACCCATCTCTTCACACCCTCTGAAGCAACGAGTCCACTCTCAAAATAACTGGTCACACTGCGTGGTGCTTTCCCCATACGGCTGTGTTCCCGTGCCTCTCCACGGTACACATTTCAGGGGTATGGCCGGAGGTCCGCTGCTGGTCCTGCACATACACTGTTCCCACCTCCCCCACACACAGACAGATAAAACCCTGAGAAGCAGTCTTTGGAGGTCCATGAGTCTTTCGCAGCAAATGAGCTGGGGGAGGACTGACACAGTGACACCTCCCAGCTGCGGATGGCATGTGACTGCTCGAGGTGCCAAACCGAATCTGGGAGCTGTAAGTTAAGCAGGTGGCAGTGAGGCCACGGGGTGGGCAAGCACAAGGTGACCATGCCAGCTGGCCTCTACCTACAAGGCAGCAGGTGCTGGGGCCTCTGGGGCAGCTCAGAGTGGCAACACGAGCCACCCTAGGTAGCCCCTGAAGACCTGGCCCCAGGGGCTGCTAGGGTCCAAGTACGTCTGGAGAAACACAAACCCAGCCCTGTGAGACAGAACCTACGAGAATAAGCTATGCCACAACTCTCAGAAACTGCCCCAGGCACAGAAACGTTCCCCTGGTCCCAAAATCCTCAAATGCAAGGGCCCATCCCCTTGGGTGGGACGGGAAGTGGCTGAGTCTCAGCAGTGGAAGGCTTAGCCAGCACAGGCCAGAAAGACCTGTGAGCTTCTGAAGAGTTTGAGGATCCCCAGAGACGGTACCCCAGGAGAGCCGCTGAAAATGAGGCTGCGACTGCACTTCCTCAGGTCTCCGCAAAGGGGGCGCTACAGAGAATGGCTGGGTTCCAGGTCCTCCATGATACTGCCCACTGGGCAGGTGGGGTCAGTGATCTCCAACTTGACCATCAATTAAGGTGCCAGGGCGGAGAGTGGGCACCACGAGATGGGAGTGGTCACAGCCTGAGGGAACAGGGCCCTCTGGAAGCTGCTGTCTTTCTCCCGCTGGGCTGGGGAACCCCTGGGCCCCAGGCTGTGAGCTCATTCGCAGGCTGCTAGGAGGCCTAAACCCTCCTCTCTTTGGGGAGAGGTGGGGGGAGGATTATGCAAGCCCTGGCTTCTTGGCACCCCCTAGAACCACCCCCACCAACGCCCCCGCTCCCTCTGCACTCCTTCCCTCAGCCGCCTCTGCACCTCTGAGCTGCACTTGAAAACCTCTCCCCTCTCGCATCCTTCGTGGGAGAGGAGTTGCTTAGCAGCAAAGCAGAGCAGGACGTGCTTATGCAACCCGGAGCAGCATCCAGCGGCCTGGCCTGGGCTGCCACAGCAGGCTGCAGACAGAAGGGGCCACACCTGCACCCCATCCCAGTTCCCAAGGGAATAGCACCCTGTCCCCCTCTCAGCACCCACCAGGCCCAAGTTCCTGGTCAGGAACACATGGCAGGGGACACTTGTTTCAACTCAGTGGAGCCTCCGTGTGACAGAACTGACAGAAAACACATGTGACGAAACTTGAAAACACGGTGACTCACTCAGCGTGGGGTCTGAGAAGCAGGGAAGCTGTCAGACCCTGAGTGTGAGGAAGTGATGAGAGACGCAGGCCTCCCACACAGGCCCAGGTCCTTCTCCACCTTTGGAGTCTGCTGAGAAGGGACTCCCCGGCTGCTCAAGCTCTCCGGTCCCCAGCCCCCATTTAGTGGAAAGCCCACCCTCCCGCTCCGGTTTACCCCCTCCAGGCCCTGAGGAGGATGCACATGGCATGCACATGCGAGATGGGGAGCTGGCACCAGGGCCCACTCTGTGGCTTCTTACCTTAATGTAGCTGATGAACTCTGCCAGGAAGCTGTGGGACTAAAGGAGCAGAGAATTGGGGTGAGTGTCCCTCACAGGGACGGTAGGGTCATGCTTGCTGGCCACGTGTCCGTGCCCACCCACCTGCCTTCATGAGCAGCAGAGCTCACACAGCGATGGGTTCAGGGACGCCACCTCGTAAGGCAAGGTCTCTGGCTACTAGGAGCTGCTGGACCTTTCCTGGGGTGGGCAAGGAGGGCTGGAGGAGGCAGGGGGTGTCTGAGATGGGGTGGCTGGCCTTAGTGGGTGCAGGGAGGGTTTTCCCAGGTGGCAGGCCCACCTGTTCCTCAGTCATGGTCTCGCCCACGCCCTCCTCCTCCACCACGAAGGCCTCCTTCAGCTTCAGGTACTCCTCATGTTCCCGCTGGGCCTGCTCCTCCCGGGCCTTCCTCTCCTCCTCCTCCTGTCAGACGTGAGGACGAAAGGGTCAGGTCATTTGGGGAGCATGCCCACCCCATTCCTGTTCTGGACCCTCATCTCCCTGCAGGCCATACAACCTAACTTTCTCTTAGAGACGGCACTGCCCCGTCTCTGACTCCCTTGCCACATGCTCTCCAGCCCACCAAACCCATAGGGCAACCTCTGTGCCTCATCCCTGTCCTCTCAGAGGCACTGGCAGAGCTGACTAGTCCTTCTTTCTCCCTGGGCTAACAGAATCTGCCCTCTCCTGGACTTCCTCCTGCTCATCAGGTCATTCACCCTGTTTCCACCACTACTCAGCCCTGTCCCTTTCTGGGGTGACCTGGTCGTATCATGGCATCAGCAGCCATCTTGTGACTCACCCACCAGATGGCCTCACAGGCATCCCTAACTGACTATGACCCAGACCCCGAGATGTACTCCCCACACCTTCTATACTCCTCCTAGGTCACTGGCCACATGGCCAGCTGTCTGGTCAGGAACAAGGTCCCCTCTACTGTTTCCTCTTGAACTTCTAAAATAATCTCAATTTGTCCACATTACTTCATCATCTCTATCACCGAGTGCAACAGCCTCTCCCAACCCAACACACTTTCCAGAGCGCCCAGAAGGATCTTTTCCAAACATGAAGCTAAGGTCAGAACAGGAAATGCACAAGATGAGCCTCCTGCAGTGCCAAAAAGCAAGCACTCAATAAAACAAGACAAAACAACAAGGGTACGTCAAATGGACACAGGAGCCAACTGATAAAAGCTCCCCATGGACAAAGCTGGAGCAAGCTGCGTGTCTGGGTTTCCATACCAAGTATAAAGTCCACAACCTAAATCCACATGCATATACAGAGAAGACACAAATTTCTAGTACAACAGAATTCCAAACACTTTGCAGATCCTCTCTTAACTCCCCACTAAGTGTGGACTGTGTAATTTGTTTCCAAAGCATAGGAAAGGGGAGTAATGTTACCGAGGGGAAATCTGCAAGCACAACTTTTCCCAGGTGATCAAGGTTAACATCACTAGTGATAAGTGAAGGTGATAACACAGACACTTGTTATGTTGTGGTGAGGCTGGTCTCTGCATTGCAGTCACCCTCCTAGAAATCTATAACCCTGGTCTAATCACGAGAAAACTCTCAGCCAAATACAAACTGAGAGGCAGTCTACAAATGCCCAGCACTTCTCAAAACTGTCAAGGAGTCTCAGACTCTGACCAGAGAGGCCTGTGGAGACATGACAACTGTTAACTAGGATCCTCAGTGGGACCCTGGAAAAGAAAAGGGATACTGAGAAAAAACAAATAAAATCAGAAAAGTATGTGGCCTTAGCTGATAATATAGTGCATCAACATGAGCTGTGAACAATATACCACAATAAGGTGAGATGGTAACAACAACTGAAACTGGGTGCAAGGGAGAAAAACCCCAGGATATTTAAGGCGCACCAGGCCTGCTCATACTCAGAAAGGGAAAAAAACCGCTCTGCTAACGCCTCCCCTCTGCTGTGTTCTTAGCACTCACCACAGCAGCCTCCCTAGACATGTGGACAGTGAGGGACCAAAGGCATCAGCTATGGAGTCGGCGCTGGGGCGGCCCTGGCCACTGGTTCTCCCCTCCTCATATACCCCACAGATCTGTGATGCTCTCTTTCGTGGACGCTGTCTCAGAAGCCCTGGCAAACTTTTCTGCGTGGCTCCCTTTCCCTGCGTACCCCTCTATGCCAGGCCCCACGTGGACCCCACAGGCATGGCCCACCATCTCTTACAATGACCTTTTACAGCTGTAAGACCCTCAGAATGCAGACAGTGCCCTTACCTCTCTGGCCCCTCTCCCGCTAGCTTACCCTGCTCAAGTCACTCTCGATCATCCCAATGTTCCGGTTACTTTAAAAAAATCACACGCACTGGCCCTCCCTGGTGGCACAGCGGGTTAAAGCACTGCACTGAGAAGCTAAAGCCACTTCCGCATGAGTTCGATCCCCGCCTGCCCCGGAGGTGACCACATGGCGCGGCAGACCTCTCCTGACCCGCCCGCTGCTCCCCTCAGCAGTGTACTTCGGCGATCTGCCTGTTCTGCTCCCCACTGTCTCTGGTGAAGCCTCTCGCCGCCCCTGAGCTTCTGGCCTGTACCCCAGTTCTGTATGCACAAATAAATAAATCTTTAAAAAAAAAAATCACACACAAAAACCCGTCTCAAGCTCTGCTTTTAGCAGTTTTACATGAGCTCAGATTAGAGCGCAGGCCTGTTCCCACGCCCAGCCTCTCGGTAGGGTGTTGGTAGCTGCATGGAAGCACGGCTGCCTGGTCATGGGTCAGCAGTCAGGATCACAGGCCTGCCTTACCTTCTGTTCCTCTTCCAGGCGAAGCCTCTCCTCCTCCTTTTTCCATTCTGCCTCACGTTGGGACTCGAGGCGTTTCCGCTCCTCACGCTCAGCCTCCTCTGCCTAAAGAGAGGACTTCATAAGGGACACGTCCCCACCCACAACTGCAGCCTGCTCACTTCCCAAATAGGTCAGGGCAAGCAATGCCACAGACCAAGGTTGCAGGACAGAAAGACAGGCAAGATACAAACACCAGCCCGACATACAAAGAGCAGGAGAGGAAGATCTGTCATGAGGTCAGGGAAGCTGGCCCCTGCCTACCTCCCAGTTCTGCACCCCATCCCTCCTGCTTGCCTCACGCTGGGCTTTTCGCGCCTGTTTCTCTTCTAGCTTCCGTAGTTTCTTGGCTCCGATTTTCCCTGACACATGTGTTTCCACTGGCTTCTCACTGTCTTCTTCCTCGTGGGCTGAGTGTAGTCAGAGAAAGACACTTCAAGTTTTGGCCAGAGAAGACCAAAGATGATGGGTCCACCCCACCCCTTGTTCCTCTCTTCCTGAGGGTGTCCCTTTCCATTCACCTGCAAGAGTCACTAGCCCAGCTGTATTCTCTTGAAGCATCTACTGTGAATACAGAAGCTTACACTCTGAAGTGTGTACATTTTGGTGTGGAAGAGGCACCAGGGAACCATGGGCAAGAGTACAGATGAGGACTTTAAGTGCTGCACAGCCATAAAAGAGAAGCTCCAGGTTCCTTATCTCAGTGTCTGATAATAACAGGCAGGGACATCTGGGCGTTTGGAGTTCTCTAGACTCTGTGTCTGGGCTAAACCACCAGGGGAGGATGATCCCATGGGGAAACTTTCTTACCATCTCAAATCGGAAATCATGCTCACTGTGGCCAGGAACTGCTGAGGGTTCCAGGTTGTTGTAAGACTCTGGCCAGGGTTATCCCTTTCTCCCATCACGCAGAGCAAAAAAACAGCTTCCACCCCAGCCCTACCCAGGACCAGCTAAAAAAGTTAAAGACCCTCTGAAACCTGAGCGGAAGGATGCTGACCCCAACCCTGGCACAGGAGGAATGGTACCACAGAGGGCCTCTTTTCTGAACCTAAGTAGCCATTCCCAACAGTCCGAGAGCAAAAGTCCCAAATAATCCCTCCTCAGGTTCAAGCCAGCTATCAAGCACTGGAGAAGAGGCCATCTTTCCCATAATCTTCCCCATAATCCCAAGATTATGGGATCCACCCGCTCTGGATCCTAGGATTAGACCTAAGTTGGTCCTCCAACTTAGCACCAGAGCTATGGAAGCCTCTGTCAACAGAATGTCTCTATCCCCAAGCTCTCCTTCTAGGTCACAGGGAGCCCCACTCCAGGAACTGTAGAAGCTCTTGACCAGACTCTCTGGTCCTAGGGTAAGGCCTCCAGGGAATGAGTGTGCCCACACCAGGAAGGGTGCTGGAATAAAAGGAACAGAACAAGGAATTCTCTTGGCCAATCTGAAGACCCTGTCCTTCTGTTTGGACTCTAAGAGCCAAGAGGAAGGAAGAGGGGGTTTGCATAATGTAACAGGGTCAGGGACCAGAATTTCTAGCCTAGCCTCTAGGACCAAAGGCCAGGTCCCCAGTTTCCTCCCACCCACCCCATCGCTTCACAACCCAATCTTCTGTGGTTTTGGAGGTCCCGTCACCACCATGTTGGGTCCCTCTCACCTGGGATGATGGCCGCCTCCTCATTCTCATCCACCTCTGCCCAGGCCCGCTGGGCTCGACGCTGGGCCTGCAGACGGCTGCCCAGATCCCTTCGGCGCCGGGGCCTGCCCCCAGCTCTTATTTCCTCTGGTTCTAGGGGCCTAGGCTGCGCCCCTCGACCTGCTACTCCTGGCTCCTCTTCATTGTGCAGTGGCTCTTAATCAGCGAGAGGAAAGAGAGGAATCAGAATATTGTCAGGCAGCTGAATCTACTCAATGGCAGTAGAGCAACATTCACTCTACTCAACTTTCTTCAGGCTCCTAAGACCCACAGCTTCTCAGGTGACTGAGACCTCTACAGCCTAGACCTACATCTTGATCCAATGCAGCAAGATCACTCCTTCCCTCCTGCCGGTTTCGTACCTGTCTCTCCTGCAAGGCCCCAGCTTCCTAGCTGGCCTTTCATGAGACTATCACTTGCTAGACATACCTCCTCTCCTCTGATAAGCCAGCCTTGACCTTCCCAACCTCATCTGAATGCCCACTACAGGACTGCATCTTTTTCTTGCCTAACTACATGTGCCATGCTTTTATATGGCACCCAAACCAGAGTGCACATTAGGGGGCTGATTCTCCTCTCTCAGAAATATTTGCTGGCTATCTGTTTCACTTGTCTCCCCTCCCCCCTGGAATCTACAGATGCTGTGAAGGAGCTTGTGAGCCTAGGGAGGACAAAACACACACACAAATCCATATTCCATATGCTAACAATAAATGGTGTCTGTGTGGGTGGGGAGCCATGTGCATCCTTTGTGTGTACCCTCGCTGATCACAGGGCCTTCTGGTCAAAATGCAGAATAGGGAGAACGGCTCATGGGTGCTCTCCTTCTGGGGACCACCCTTTACACTTGAAGGATGTGGGGTGAGCTCATGGGTAGGCAGAAAATACTCAGGTGCACCTTGTTGGCACCAGCTCTAGATCCAGCATAGGTGGGGTGGGAAGCTCCTGTGGTTTCTCCAACGGGCACAGAGCGGGTTAGCCCCAGTGAGTGATGTGAGTCTGTTTGCCAGTGTCTGGCCCTACTGGATGTGGAGGTCTGGAGTGTTAGGAGGCCGGGTAAGGAACATTCGAGGCTCTTTTCAGCGTCCCAGAGAAAGGAAGTTCGCTAACATCCAGTCCATAAGCAGAGTTCTAACATCGCTGCCCCGCCCACTGCGCATGTACGCGCATGCGCGCGGCCAATTTGGCGCTCGGCGAGTGAGGTCTGGAGCCCAGGCCCCAGTCTCCCCGGCGGGCAAGCCAGCGCATGCGCCTGAGCCGCAGCGCGACGGCCTACAAAGGCTGAGGCTAGAAAACGCGACCCCACTGGCCCAAGAGTGGTGGCATCTCCTACCTACTGCCGCCCGGCCCCGGCTACGAGTCAGGAAGAAAATAACGCCAACAAGCAAAACCGCCGCCACCAAGTACACCACGGGGGCCACCATGACGACAGCTTCCGGACGGAACCTCCGCGTCCATCCAAAGGCTCAGGCTCCTCAGGCCCCGCCCAGCGTCCATGTTGCCCCTCCCATTCCCCATTTAGGCTCCGCCCCTAGCTGGGGCCCCGCCCAGGCCACAGACTAGACTGAAGCTTTCAATTTTTACTTTAAGACGAACTGTGGGCGGGGAATAAAAATATCGGCAATGTTGAGTTGAAATTACTGCAAACGGTTATGGGCAATGTGACATTTATGAACATTTTAAAAGCAATAAATAATACCTCGTAATGGTCTGGGAAACAGACATATGGGGGAAAAAATACAAAACGACACTTGGGAAAGGTAAGACAACAACTTGCAGAATAGTGGCTGCCTGTGGGGAAAGAGGAAGACAATGGAATTAAGGGCAGAGCTTACCTTTACCTGTGACATCTGACTTAAAAAAGGAAAAGGGGGAAATACCAAATCTATTTATATTGTGATATACTATTGTACTAAGACCTGTAATTTTATACCTATTTAAAATCAAGTTAACTTTACTCAGTTGTACAAGAATGAGTAATCCAGTTTTCCATAGCATAAGTTAAAAAACGTAGGCGATTTAAAAGTTAGTTAAATTTTCCTTTAACTTTTAAGCTATTTTTTAAATCTGTAAATTATACCTCAAAGTTTAAAAAAAATTGGGGATAAGGATGTAAACTCAGAATATTTAAAAAGAAAGTAACAAGAGCCATTCCTGGTGGTGCAAGGGGTTAAACCACAGCACTATAAAGCAATCCACAGCCACTGTGGCACCAGTTTGACCCCCAAGCTGTGAGTTGACCCACATGGTACAGCAGACCTCTCCTGTCCTGCCTGCTGCTCCCCTCAGAAGTGTATTTCATCCATCTGCTTGTTCTGTTCCCCACTCTGTCTCTGATGAATCCTCTCACCCCCACTCCCCTTGCACCTCTGGCCTATACCCCAGTTCTTGAATGCATAAATAAGTAAATGAATCTTAAAAGAAATAGCAACTACTGGCCATTTCCTGTTATGTAGTATGAAGCTCTGTGTGGACTGGTAAGGTATATAAAGATTGCTGGACCAATGATGGGGGTAAGACTTGAAGTAATAGGGCAACATGTTGATCTCTGGTCAGTTGGAATGTTGGGGACTTGATTATTTTATTATTTTTGTAAGTTTGGAATATTCTATAATTTACATTTTTTAAAATATTTATGCATACAGAACTGGGGTACAGTTCACAGGTGTGTGTGTGTGAGAGAGAGAGAGAGAGAGAGAGGATTCATCAGCGACAGAGTGGGGAGCAGAACATGCAGATCGATGAAGTACACTGCTGAGGGAAGCAGCAGGCAAGACAGAGGTCTGCTGTGCCATGTGGGTCAGCTCCCTGGCTGGTGATCAAACTTTTGCCACAGTGGCTTTGGATCGCTTCATAGTGCTGAGACTTAATCCCTTACACCACCAGGGAGGCCCTATAATTTACATTATAAGTTAAATTTTAAACAAGCAAAAATGCCAACATAGCAAATATTAATCCTCCCTATTTTAAAAGGACAGTTTGTTAGGAAAAAGGAAAGCAGCAGCAACTTGCAGAAACAACTGTCCAGAAAGAGCTGACACTACTGCAAAGGGAAAAGGTTTGTGAAAAGGAACACCTGTGTACTCACAGGCTGACAAGAGCTGCCAAATGTCAGTTATTAAATCTATGTGACAGGTACATTGGAGCTCATCATACTGTTCTTTTTCCTTTTTTATTAAGTGGTAACTTTAGTATAAATAAGCTTTATCAAAAAGTAAAAACTATTTATTATTTGCATGTGCAATTATTTATCTTGAATAGCAAAATCAACAAAATATCAGAAATAACTTTGTTACCTCAAACTGATTATATCATTTCAACAGCTTTTATTTGGTGTGCCCTGATTCTCAGTGTCCTGGCCTTCAAGCATGTTACTTAAGATTTGTGGGCAGGCCCTTCCTGTTGGCACAATGAAGCACTTCGAAGCTGGTTGCAGCTGCTTCAACATGAGTTCAATCCCCGGCCAGGGAGGTGACCCACATGGCACAGCAGACCCCTTCTGTCTCGCCCACAGCTCCCCTCAACAGTGTGCTTCATCAATCTGCCTGTTCTGCTCCTCACTGTCTCTGGTGAATCCTCTCATTGTCCCTGCATCTCTGGCCTGTACCCCAGTTCTGTATGCATAAATAAACAAATCTTTAAAAAAAAAAAAGATTTGTGGGCAGACTGGAAGGGGTGGAAGATGACACAGAGAACAAGTGAGACAGCTGCTGTCCTGATCCAGGTAAGAGTAGGACTAGATTCATGACAGCAGAGGTGGAAAGGAGGCCTGAATTGATAGGCCCCAGCAAGCTCCCTGGATGGCAAGAATCATTCTTTGCTTGACTGAGTTTCTCCCACAATAGGGAAAGCAATTCCAGAGATTTGTCCTTGCTATGGGGGAAGAATACCACCTATTTTAGCTCTGGCACAGTCTGTTTAATGTATGGGTAATCTAACACATGGAATTTTTGGATATTCCTGAGGACAAATTCTTGGGCCTAAGAAAAATCATTGGTATTATTAGAGGACAATAACATTAGTGGCAGCTCTCTGCTGGCCTGTGACTATGCAGGCGTTGCTTTTTCACAAACCTTTCCCCCTTGCAAAGCAGCAGCTTCTATGCTTGTCTGTGCCAGCTGCTGCTTCTCCTTTCCCTTTCCTAGTAAGCCTGTCCTTTTAGAATGGAAAACAATAAACTTTAAACAAAATAACTCATCAGGCACCAAATGGCCTTGACTTCAATACTCCTCTGATGGGAGTTGTCTCACCAGAGGCAGAATCTGTCCTGAATCTACCCTTGCTGTTAATCCTGTTGGGAAAGCCCAAGACTTGCCTTAATGCTCCATCACAAAGCTTCTGAAAAAACAGGTCCTGTGTGAGGATTTGAGTCTCATATTTCTACAACTTCCTCTGAGTTCTCCTTGAATAGTGTTTCTCTACTTTGCTTTTAAAAAAAGTCTTGACTTGTGCCAATTATGTGACAGAGGCAACCTCACCTGGCCTAGGATCTGCTGCTTTCCAATCCTGAATGTTTCATTCCTTGGTTTTAGAAAATATCTAGGGAATTGTTATCAGCTCTTTTCTCATATTTACAGAGCACTATGTGCCAGATATTAGGTGGGATTTAAGCACTCTTACATTTTACTTTATTATTTTTTTAAAGATTTATTTATTTATACATACAGAACAGGGGTACAGGCCAGAGGTGCAGGGCGGTGAGAGGATTCACCAGAGACAGAGTGGGGAGCAGAACAGGTAGATCGAGGAAGTACACTGTTGAGGGGAGTAGTGGGCTGGTCAGGAGAGGTCTGCCGCACCATCTGGATCACCTCTGGGGCAGGCAGGAATCGAACTCATGCTGCAATGGCTTTAGCTTTTTAGTGCTGTGCTCTAACCCACTGAACCACCAGGGAGAGCCCATTTTACTTTATTTTTTAGATTTATTTATGCACATGAGAACTGGGGTACATGCCAGAGGATTCACCAGAGAAAGAGTGGGGAGCAGAACAGGCAGATGTACTGAAATACATGGCTGAGGAGAGCAGAGGACAAGACAGGAGAGGTCTGCTGCACCATGTGGGTCACCTCCCAGGTTGGGGATCGAACTCGTGCTGCAGTGGCTGCACATAGCTTTATAGTGCTGTGCTTTAATCTCTGCCATCAGGGAGGGCCCAGATTTAGGCAGTCTTAAAGGCCAGGTCAAAAAGAGACTTTTTTTCACCATCTTCATTTCTTGAGGAGGAAGCAATAACCACACATGAATATATGTCTGCAGTAGGGCTATTGCTATTCCTCGGAGAGGCTGGTGTATGAGATGGGATAAAAACATAAGGGGGTTAAAGCACAGCACTATGAAACTCTCCGCAGCTACTGCAGCACAAGTTGGCTTTATGGCCAGTGGGGTGATCCAAATGGAACAGCAGACCTTTCCTGACCCACCTGCTGCTGCCCTCAGCAGTGTATTTTAGTAGATCTGCCTGTTCTGTTCCCAATTCTGTCTCTGGTGAATTTTTTACCTCTCCCCAACCTCTGATCTGTACCCCAGATCTTGTATGCATAAATAAAATAAATCTTAAAAAAAAAAAAGAAGAAGACTTAAGGGAAGGCTTCCTTGAAAAGCTAAGGCTTTCGTTGAGAACACAGAAGGTAGGATGGGCTGTTCTCAGGCCTCTCTGGATTTAACTGATATTCTCCAGGCCTTCTTCTGCACCTAAAATCCCACAGCCAAATTCCGATCCCTCTCCATGGATCTGAATTATTGATATTTGGGGACCACACAAAAAGTGGTTCACACATTTGGACGAGCATCAGAAAAGACCTGAGCGGTTGACATGAGCACAAACCACTCCCTTTCAAGTGGCACAGGTGGCCCTTCAAGTCCTGCCCCAGGCTTGAGATGGCAAAACTTCTGGAGGAGGCAGACTGGTGGCCGGCTCAGTGGTGGTGTCAGCAGTGAGTCGAGGCCTCTCTGGGGGCACTTTCTACTCTTTGCTGTGTTCCCGATGTGCAAATCTGGTTGGGATGAGTATGGGGAAAAGACGATGGATTTGACAGGCTGGAAGGATGGGGGAATGCGGAAGTGACTGAGGGTACAAGACTGGGCGATGGGTGAAAAGGACCGCTTACTTTAGGCTCTGCCACGTTTAAGTTCCCGTCCAGTAAATCAGAGCTGGTGGGCAAGGAGTAGCTAAGAGAGAGAGACCTAAGATGAGGAGGGGATAAAGCCCCGCGTTTGGAAGACCTTGCCCAGGAAGAGACAGTGTCCACGGAGAGTGCGAACCGCCCGGGCCTGCAACGCATTACTGGACTCGAAGGAGAGGCGAGTGGGTTCTTGGCTGCTCTCAGTGCCGGGAGAGAAATCGAGGCTGGAATGGTCTCCTCTGGTCCTTGAAGCGAGCGCCCCTCGGGGGGAGCGACGACGCGGAAGCACTCAAATTGCGGCCGCCGCAAGGTGCCAGCAATCCCGGCTCGGGCGGCCGCGCCCGTTGCCTCCTTTCTAGCGCCCGGCGATTCAGGCTGCCCATCCGCTAGGGGAGCGTTAGCCTTCCCCGTGTCCTGAGCGAAGACTCCCGGCGTCCGGAACGCAGCTAGACGACCGCGACCGCCGCTGGCGCGCGACAGCACAGGCGGTGGTCGGCCGGAAGGCCGGAAGGCTGACCACCCACTTCCGCCCCCCGCCGGAAGTGCACTGACGCAAGGCTTAGGGGGTTCCGTTGGGGCTGCGGGGTTCCCGCGGCTCACCATGGCGGCCTCCTTGGCGGGCAAGAGTGTCGTGTTTGTCACGGGGAATGCCAAGAAGCTGGAGGAGGTGCCGAGAGGGTGTGGGAGGCCGATCAGGAGGCGATTGGGGCAGAGAATGGAGGCGGAGAAGGCTCCCCGGCGGGAGGCAGCACTCGGGAGGAGGCGCTGAGGGACCGCGGAGAGACGGCCCTCCCGGGGTGGGCGATTTCTAGTGCTGGGACCGAACGCTCGGTGCGAGGCAGGACGGCCACGTGTGGGTAGTGCGGCGGACTCTGTCTATACAGCGGGGTCCTTAGCAGATCTGACGCAGCTTGTGCGCTTAGGGAGCCTAAGTTGCGGCGGGGTCTTAGCGCCTGTCTCAAAGGTCTCCTGTGCAGCGGAACGCGAACTGGGGTTGATGCGGGAGAGCTGCTTCACAGCCATGGGGAGGAGGCGTGAAGAAGGCAGTGTGCCTCTCGGGATTTCGTGGTTACTTGTGAGGATTCTGGGCTGATAGGGTAACTTGGCTGCCAATGATAAAGACATAGGGAGCTCACGTAATCTCCCAGGTGACTCCTGTGCGAATATAGTGTTAGGTGTCCCACAGGTCTTGAGCAGTCTCTCCAGGGGCTGGTCTGTTCTAGCAGTTCTTGCTCAGGTGTCTATTCCTATTTCTCTTGGGGTTCTTCTGCTTTATACTCTCTTGGTGGGAGGGGCAGTGAGGCCTCTGCCAGATAGCAGCTCTGATTGGTCAAGGGTTTGCCCCTGATCCGTCAGTCATGGGCAAATAGGTGGGGTCCTGTATGAAGAAGGATGACACTCAATGGTTATGCCTGAGGCGGAACAGTGAGGCGTCGTCATTAAGGGACCCTTGTTCACAACCTAAGGACCGATGGCACATCTGATCATGTCATATCAGAAGCCAGAGCTCTATGCTGGTAAATACTGAGACCAGTCAAGGAGACAGGCACTGCTCCCTGAAAGGAGCCCTATGCAGGAAGGTGCGTGCCAGACCCCAAGCTCCTCTCTGCCTCTGATTGGAAAGTGGACCCTTCACATTTGAAGAAGGAACTGGAGCAGGGGGAGGCTCACTGGAGAAGACGCACTTGAACTTGGCCGAGAATTGGGAGTGTTAACTCGTCGTTCTGTAATACCCCGTTTGGCAGGCTGATGCAGCCTATGGACCTTTTCTCAGGAAAGAAAACTTAAGTATATAAAATAAAATAGGACTACAAAATAAATAGGTTTTTTTTTATATTTTTAATTGATGGTGTCCCACAGGGAATCAGTTCTGTTGAAGTATATTCTCAAAATAGTATAATCCCTTGTGATCCAGGTACATGTACTGATTCATTCTGGCAGTGTAATTACCATAATTTTAAAGTAGTGAAGACTGTAAATGGTATTTTGAGATCTGTGCTACAACTGTAAGAGGTTATGACAGTGTCTGATTTTAATAGGTTTAAAGGTCACAGGAAAGGCTAGTGCTATTTTGGTTTGTTTTCATAATAGAGATGATAAGCTTTACTAGAGTTAGTGAAAATAAAGAGCTAATTTTTTTAAGTCCAAGTTTGAAGGCCTTGAATTCTGTGTAATCACTGATAGAGAAATCCTGGTTAGGTAGATCTGGGAGCACTGAGAAGGGAAAAGTGTTTTTGGATGGGGTTTGGGGATGGTGGCATGATCAGAAACCCGAGGGGTTTGATGCAGGGGTGAAATCATGCAAGTTGGGGTGAGGTCCATGGGCCTGACTTAGCTTTGGGGGACTGGCTGGAGAGTTATCTGATGAGAAATGTGGATGATGGCTTGTATAGTAATGGGCAACCTAACAAATGGTGACAAATGTTCTTTCATTGGAACAGGTCATTCAGATTCTAGGAGATAAGTTTCCATGCACTTTGGTGGCACAGAAAATTGACCGTATGTCTCTATTTTGCTTTACTTTTAAAAGATGATGCTATTTCTCGATATCTCAATGATCCGATTCTCTATTTGTTTCCCTGATAAGTGCCGGAGTACCAGGGGGAGCCTGATGAGATTTCCATACAGAAGTGCAAGGAGGCAGCGCGCCAGGTGCTTGCTCAGCATGTGCCCTGTGACTCAGTCCTCTTGTCCTGGTAGCTCCTGGGGCAGTGTCTCCGGGGGTGGGCAGAGAGCTATAGGGTGGGCACAGTTTGTCATGTCAGGGACCTGCCCAGGGATCGTGAGGCTGGGTCAGTTCATGCTGCCTCTGGAATGCTAATACACTGCCTTTCTCAAGACTGCAGAGTATCTCCCCAGACCACCACCATCATCCCCCTACCCCACACAGAAATTTCTCCCCCCACCCGGGTTTTCAGACCCATACTTTCCAGTCCTTACATTCTCTTCAGATACATCCACCCCTCTATTTACACATCCCCGAAGATTAGACAAAGAGCAGTTTATGAAGAGTCAGCTGCTGCTGTAGACTCCAAATAGCTGTGTGTCTGCCCCGATCTTGGGCAGCCTAGGAATTTAGGGCAGGGACAGCATCGGCTTCTGCAACAGGACACAGGGCTACCTATCCTTGTGCTGCAGGTGCAGGGACCTGTACTGGTGGAGGACACCTGTCTGTGCTTCAACGCCCTTGGAGGCCTCCCTGGCCCCTACATGTGAGTGCTCCCCACTCCCTCACAGGGCCCTGACCTGAACCTCCTGAACTTTGAAATGATTGGTTATTTGATACCGCAGATCATTCACTGTCTTGGTATCAACAGTGATATTACAGATTGTCCTGAGGAAGGATTAGGGATGAGGGAGAGGCATGCCTTTTGTAAAGTGTGAGAATGTGATTGTGTAAGGGGAGATGGGCAAGGGGAACCCACCCATTGGAGAGGTATGTTCATGGGCAGATAGATTTCAGGAAAGAGGAAATAAGCAAGTTGAGATCTGATAATGGATTTTCTTAAAATTACCATGGACCCTCAGAAGGTCTTTGTGTGTCTTTAGAGTACAAATAACCCCAGTTTGGATATCCATGCTGGAGTTGGAGGAAATGTGCACAGAAAGGCTATTGCTGGATTTTAGAAATGTGCAGCTTTAACTCGGGAGTTTGTGTGTCAAGGCAGTGGCACCATATACACTTAGAGTGTGCATTGCTCCCGATGCCCACCGACACTGAGTATTAGGACTTTCATATTTTACACTATGGGGAGTGAAATATTATCACATGCAGTTTTAATTTGCATTTCCCTAATTACTGGTATGGTTGAGGCCTTTATGGGTTTATTGATTCTCCTCTGCATTGCCAGTTTACCTCCATTTTCTTATTCCTGTTGGATTATTTCTCTTCATTTTAAATTGGCTGTTGGGGCTGTAATCTGGGTGTGGCACAGCCCACAGAATGTGATAGGAAAATCCATGAGCTCCTAAAATCTGAATTACCTTTGTTTCTCTTGCAGAAAGTGGTTTCTGGAGAAGTTAAAGCCTGAAGGTATTACTCCTTTGTCTCTTCCTTTAGGTCTTGGGATTTGAGAATCTGGGGGAGGGTCCACAACTAGTAATCAACAATCTTAGATTCCAGCTCCCACCATGGAGCCTCAGTTCCCCCATCTGTAACCTACAGTTGACACTTGCCCGACACACTTGACTCCAGGAAGCCTTGAGATGTGGGAGAAGTGGCTAGGTGTTGGATAGTGGGGTGTGAGTTTGAGGGACAAAGGGGTTATAGTTGATTCTGACTGACTCTCTGAGTGGGACTGCTCACCTGTCCTTACCTCAGGCAGGGTCTGACTGAGGCTAGCAGGGTGTCCCTTTTGGGCACCAGCAAAATATCACCCACTAAAATGTTTCTTCTTTAAATGCTTCTAAAAGTACTTTATATTATGGAATAGTTCAGACATGTACAATGGAATGGAATAGTGAATCCCATAATCAAATTACTCAACCTTTTGGGTTATCAGCACAAGGTCCCTCTGGTGACAGGTATAACCCCTTTCTGGTTCCTGGGACAGGGAGGAGGATGGGGGGAGGCTGGACAGTATAGAACCAGTGCTCTCATCCACAGGTCTCTACCAGCTCCTGGCTGGGTTTGAGGACAAGTCAGCCTATGCCCTGTGCACGTTTGCTCTCAGCACTGGGGACCCCAGCCAACCTGTCCGCCTGTTCAGGGGCCGGACTTCGGTGCGTACCTGCGCTCTGCCCCCGCGAGCCACCAGAGGGCGCCGCTACTCAAGCCTGTGACCCAGAGTCTGCTACGGAAGGTGGGGGGAAGGGCGCCCCAGCCTAGAGTTAGTTCCCCGGGCTTTACCCACAAGCGCCCCGGGGCACCTCAGTTAGAAGTGACGTCAATCCAGAAATCTTTTTCACTCCTGAGGCTGGTGTTTCGGGGAAACGCGTAATAGCTAGCAGCTGTTGAGGACTGGTACCGCCAGGGCTCTGAGCTGTTACCTGCTGAGAAGCAGAAGTGGAAACTGAAGGTGACCAGGCCCCCAGTCACATTTACTGCCCAGCTCCTCCAAGCTCAGGTCTCTGTCCTGCTGCTGAGACTACAGCTTCCTTGAATAGCTCATGGCCTAGCCAACTGGTTTATTGAGGATCTTACTTGCCCCCACCTCGTTCCTCCTCAGCTGCCCTTCAGAAACCCTCCCACATCCACATATCAGGCCTTTGGTTCTGTTGCTTTTCACGAGTCCAAACCACCCTCTGGACTGGCCTGTCGGAAGAACCCACAGCTCGAGCTTTCTCCTTGTGACGTGTGTGCCTCCTGGCACATTATCTCCTGATTAGCCAGATCTTCTCAGGATAAAATCCAGAGTCCTGGACCTCAGAGGCTGCACCAGGAGCTGGCCACAGATGTTTCCTGTCACCCTGCCTGGCTAGATATTTTTGTAGTAGTATAAACACAACATAAAAATTACCATCTTTCTCACTTTTAGCGTGCAGTACAGAAGCGTTAAATACATGTGTGCTGTTGTGCTACAGACCTCTGGATGTTCTCATTTTAAAAGACTGAAACTACCCAGTGAATCACCCCCAGCGCTGCTCCCCACACCCACTATCTTACTTTCTGCATCTAAGTGTTAGGCCCTACTGGCCACCTCCTGTAGGGAGGTGCATTTGGTTCATTCCACCTTATGTAATGTCTTCAAGTTTTACTTAGGTTGTAGCAGAATTTCCTTTCTTAAAACAGAATAGTCTTCCGTCATGTGTATACTACATTTCTTTTATCCGGCTATCTGTTGATAAACATTTTGGCTATTGTGAACAGTGCTGCTGTGGATGTGGGTGTGCAAATATGTGTTTAAGATTTTGTTTTTAGTTCTTGGAGTTACACACCCAGAAGTGGGGTTACTAGGTCATATTGCCTAGTTAATTTTTAAAAATTAGTTAGGGCTGTTGCTACTTCACAAAAATGTTACCTCATAAATCTGAAGCTGGAATAACCACAGTCCCAACTTCCTGAATGGTAGCTGACAGGTCACTGAAGTCCCCACCATTCCCAGTTTTCTCCCCAACTTTGGCTGTTTTGTGCATTGTTCCTTGAGAGCCCCCACTTTACTGAGGTGGCCTTGTTCCATGTTCTGTTCTCACTTGTGCTGTAAGCCCTAACCACATTGTCCTTTCAGCAACAAATATGCCAAAGCGCTTCTGTCTTAGAGCCTGGGCCAACCACGTCCTCCATCTGGAATTTGCTTTTTTCTTTTTTTTTAATTTATGCATATAAAAACTGGGGTACAGGCCAGAGGTGTGGGGGGAGGGCTGAGAGGATTCATCAGAGACAGAGTGGGGAGAAGAACAGGCTGATCTATTGAAATACACTATTGAGGGGAACAGCGGGTGAGACAGGAGGGGTCTGCTGCATCATGTGGGTCACCCCCCTGGTGGGGGATGGAACTCATGGCTGCAGTGGCTGTGGATTTCTTGATAGTGCTGAGACTTAACCCCCTGCGCCACTAGGGAGGCCCCTCCCTGGAATTTTCTTTATGTGACTAAAGTGTCCCTTCACTGAGACCCTTCCTGAGCTCCCACATAAGTCATCCCACCTGTTATTCTTGAGCCCAGCTCCTTTTGCTCCCTTTGAGGTACTCTGCATTTGGTAATCATTCATTTGTTTACCAGTATAGTGCCTGTTTTGCTTAAGAAGTCCATTCTGGGAGGGGAAGGCTGGATGTGCTGGGGCCAGTGCTGAGAGCACTACCTGCCCCAAGTGTTCAAATTTGTTGTGTGGGTGAGGTTCAGAGTGGTTCAGTAATGGCCTCAGTCCTACCTCTTCCCAATAGTAGGATCATTTGTCTTTGATCTGAATTTACTATGTGTGTGGCTAATCTCCATCCTCTGCTATTTCTCTTGAATTTTTTATAATTAAAAAAAAAAGATTTATTTTTACTTATATATACAGAAACTCAGCAAATCCTCTCACCACTCCTGCACCTCTGGCCTGTACTTCAGTTCTGTATACAGAACTGGGATAAATAAATCTTTAGAAAACTATGTATTTTAAGTAAATAAGTGTAATCAGATAAACTAACTAAACTAATTGCCTGCATCTCCCCCACACCTATGACATACCTGTCCCTGTTTCCTTTGGCAGGGCCAGATCGTGGCACCCCGAGGCTGCCGGGACTTTGGCTGGGACCCCTGCTTCCAGCCTGATGGATACGAGCAGACGTAAGGAGCCTCAATTTCTTCAGGGGTGTGGAGTCGGGAGAGCAATGGTTTGGGTTGGGTTAACACCCCACCCAAAGGCAGGCACGCGGATGTGGGTGGTGCCGGCTCTGAGGGTGCTGTTCCAGCTGAAGGCAGCTCAGCTGGGGTGATGCTAGGAATGTGAGTGGCCCAGTCTATGGAAGGAGGTGGTCAGGTGCAGCTGGGAGTCCTAGGCTCTCCGCTTCAGCTCACCCCAAGCCACTGCGACTTCAGCAGCTTCCCCTCTGGCCTCAGCTGACAGCAGATGACCTTCTAAAACCACATTCTGGGTTGGAGAAATGTTAACACTTTGGCAGCCTTTGGTGGGCACCACGTTGGCCTCCCACCCTGCTGCCTGCATGTTCTCAGTATTTCACTCTTCATTAAACAGGACATGTTGCCCATTATTTGAATCAGGCATTCCAAGCTGGAGGGGCCTTTCCTGAGCCTGGCCTGAGGCTTTTTATTGCCCAGATTAGACTGAGGTCAATGAAGCAGCTCCATCCAAGAATGCCTTTTGGTGATACCAATATTCTGCTGCACTGTCCATGCCTTTTGGTGATACCAATATTCTGCTGCACTGTCCAGTTTGGTAACAATTCTCCTTACGTGGCTGTGCAGCATCTGAAATGCAGTTAGGGCCACTGAGGAACTGAAATTCTTTCTACTCAGTTGTAGTTGATTTACATGTAAATAGTTACACATTGGGCAGTGTTTGCCTGCAGGCCAGGCTGGGTGTGAGGTTCTCACCTCACTGGCGTCCTGGTGTAGAGGAAGGCCACCACAGCCTGTCTCGCCACCCCCCTTCCTGCCCCACTCACCCCCCCCAACAGTGCATCAGAGGAGACTGTGTTTGTTCTGTCAGGCCCCACTGCTTCCTGTCAACAGAGGACAAAGCTGATCAAACATGCAGCTCATCCCCTGTCCCCGGCTTCCTTAGCGCCTCTGGACACACCAGACAAGTTTAATGTCCTGCTGTGCTCATTAATATGGATCTGTACCTGCAGGGGAATTTAACACTGATTTTTAAAACATTAACTCTGGCTACCGGGAGTTGGTGACCCCTGCTGCCCTCTGCCGGGCACCCCTTTGGATTCTGGATGGGCGGGAACACCCCCTGTACCTGGGCTCTCTGAGCGCTTTTCTTGTTGCTGCCCCTTAGGTATGCAGAGATGCCCAAGGCTGAGAAGAACACCATCTCCCATCGTTTCCGGGCCTTGCACGAGCTGCAGAAATACTTCAGCAGCCTCACTCCTGCTGGGGCAGGTGATGACCACTGTGGCCCAGGATCCTGAACCCCCTGGCCCCCAGCAGACAGACGTGCTTCGGGGCTGCCGCTTCCTGGGGGTGAGGCCAGCCCTTTCTGGAGGAGCAGCTGGCTCTGCTTGGAGAAATGTAGGACAAGAGACATCATTCTCTTGGGGATTCAGTGGTTTTTCCCACAGCCTCCGGGCCTGGGACCCTGAAAAGACCTGGGGTATTAAACTAGCCCTGGGAGCACTAAGGGTTTGGGGAAGAACCACACAACAGCCTGAGTGATTTTACAGTGCAGCAAATAAAGCTGGGAAGGTGCTTGCTTCCAGAATAAATGGGGTATTTCTGCACTGAAACCTGACCAGGCAGGTGTCTCCTGAGTCCCCTCCTGGAAGCCTGTCGAGTGGGCTGGTGCCAGGGCCAGGGCCAGGGCAGCACTGAGTCGTGGGTGTTCGCATCTTTCGTTTGACCTTCCACACGCAGATCCTGGGCTGGCCCCTTCATGCCACTTCCCTGCTGCCCACCCACCCTATGATTGGTGCCACCACCTGACTGGCCTACATGGTTTTTGCTGGGGGAGGGGGGGTGCTGTGCAGCAGCGAATGCTCTAGCTTTATCATACATTAGAGCAGCTAGAATGTTGGTTTGTGGTTTTGATGCCAAGTTCATTGTTGTGGAGGGAAGGGATGGAGTCCCTGGCCCCCGCTGTGTGGATGTCATGGCTCACCCTAGGGCCTGCAGCCCCCTCAGGAGGCCCGGCTCAGTGGCCCCAGACCCTCACATCTCCTGGTGAAGCCATCCCCTGGAAGAGACTGGGGGACCCAGGCCAGCTCGTCTTTCCTGCAGATGTTTCTCTGGTAAGGAGGTGCCCAACTCCTTTCAGAAAAGCCTGTGTGTGCAGCACGTTGGTGATTGGGAGGGGATATCCGCAGTGCTGAGTTACTCCCAGGCAGCTCTGGAAAAGGGCGGCGTGGCCCAGGTTGGACTGGACAGTTGTTTCCCCTTCAGCTGCATCAGTGCTGTGGGCAAGCGGAAAGTCAGTCCTTTGACCCTGTTTGCGTGTGAGGCACAGCCAAGGTGTTTCCCCAGGAAGTGTGGGTGGTGGGCCCAGTCTCCCAGGTTCTTGGTGGTGGGTGCTGCCTGCTTCTTGCCTGGCAATTCAGAACAGAACCCTACCTGCGGGGAACACCCAGGCCGCTGGGGAAGGGTCCCAAAGTAAAACAGTACCTGGGTGGGGCAGGGCTGCACCACCCACCTTAGAGCTACCCTGGGCACACAAGCACACTTTGCCCCACCCTTTTAAACTGGCTACCCACCCCACAAACAGCACTGCGGAGAAGCTGCTGGTACCCACCCGCAGCTGCCCAGGGGCAGCCGCTTTGTTGGAGGGCATCTGGATTGCACCCCAGTCTCCCACTCTGACATCACCATTCCTTTACCTGGCAGTCTGTGGGTGGAGGCCCTTCTCCCCGGCCTGCCTTTCTCAGGTTACCAGGAATTTGAGCCTCCTGCCATTCCTATCAGTATTTTGGGCTCCCATCCCCCCCCCCCACACACACACACACAGCCCTGTGCCTCTTTGGAGTTACCTTCTTTCTGTTGGCTTGCAGAAATTCTATTTTAGCCACTTGTCCCTTTTCAGAGACCTGTAGGTGACATGATGGGGTGTCTGAGCCAGGTGCTCTGTCGCTAGTACTATTGCTCCTATGTGTGCACAGGGCTGGCTCCCCTGAGCCTCAGATCTGCCTGCTGCCAGTGCCGTGGAGCCTGGCCAAGCACCCAGTTTCCAAGCCTGAAACATGGTACCTTCTCCCCTCCATCAAACCAGCCCCCATATCTTGCCTCTGGGCCCCATCCCCACTCCCTTCCATCCCGCAGGCACCCCCACTGCCACGTGTAGGGTGCAGCCCTGCATGGGAAGCCTCAGGCCTGCTGTGGACAGGGTGACTGAGCTGCTCTGTCCCGGACTCGGCTTTCACTGGCAGCCAGACTACTCCCTCATGCTCACTGCCACCCACCAGCTGTAGCTCTTCCCTGCCCAGCCTCACACGCACTTCCCCTGCAGGCGTCTGGCAGCAGGCCTAGATCTTCCACCTTCCCACTTTGGGCTGACATCCCACACTCAACAAATACCCATCCCTTTGATTCTGCTCCCCCAGAAAGGGATTCCCCTCCCCAGGGTCCTCTGGTGAGCTTCCAGGGCATGGGACAGGCAGCCAGCTGCACAGACAGGAGTGGAGAGACAGGAGCTTTATTCTCTAATGTGCATACCACCGAGTTCCTTACACAATCAAGGAAATGGCTTCTCTCTCAGGCATCTCTTTTATCAAAAGAAAATCCGTCCTGTTTAGTCCCACCCTGGGCAGAAGCTGCCCTGAGCAGTGTTCTTAACCTAAAGCCAGGGGAGAGGGCTGGACACACGACCTAACCCCCACAATGCCCAGATGCCCTAGGCCTATCAGGAGCTGTGAAGGGGCACAGCACAGAGCAACGCCCCAAAGGCAATCACACCTCCCCACATCGTCACATGCCAGCCTGGGTGGGCCCTGACAGGCAGGTGGCCAGGGGATGGCCAGGGCCTGCCAGTCAGGGTCTCAGTGCTCAGCGTCCATGGCGTCCAAGAATTTGGCTTCAATGATTCGGGGCAGCAGGTTGTAGCTAGGATAGAGGGAACAGGAGGGCCCAGGTGAGTGCTGGGCAGAGAAGACAGAAAGGAAACCCCCACCCCTGGTCCACCCTCCCTTCCCCCAGCGGCCCATCTGCCTCAGTACCGGATGGGGATCATGGCAATCATGATGAGGGGAAAGATCATCTTCATGTAGGGCAGGCTGCTTACGCCAAAGGCACAGAGCAGCAGCAGCTGCAGGATCTGCAGGCCTGTGAAGTAGTGGATCTTCCTCTGGGGTACGTGCCGGATGTAGTGGGTGGGAGGGTACGAAGTCTGCAGACAGCAGGGACCACGTGTGGGCAGGTCTGCGCCCCCTCAGCCCACACCCCTCACGGTCAAGGCCAGACCTCACCTGCTCCTTGAGGAGCAGGGCCATGCGCTCGAAGAGCTGGTTGCCGTCGATGGAGGTAAAGGCGATGTACAGGAAGAGGCCGTAGAGCACCGGCTTGGGGATCCACTGCAGTGGGAAGGGCAGCAGCAGGAGGGAGAAGCCCACCAGGATGCTGGCGCCCAGGGTGGTCAGCCGCGTCTCCTTCACGCTCACTATCCTGCGTAGTCCCGGAGGGCGGGTCACAGGGCGCCATGTCCTCCCTGGGCCCCATGTAGCACAGGGCTGCCCACACCTCGGGCCACGTGACTTGCCCGGGCACACTCACGTCTCATAAATGTGCCCATTCTCCACTCGCTCCTCCACCAGCGCCAGCAGCCGCACGTGCAGCGGGGAGTGGGGGTAGGCCGCGTGGATCCAGGGCAGCCCGAACAGAGACAGCCCCGTGTTGATGATGGCGATGAGCAGGAGGTCCCAGTGGTAGGCGGTGCCCTTCACCAGCCTGCACAGATGGGCACATATGGACAGGGCCCGGCGGCCCCTGGGGGTTGGGCACACCCCTCCCCACCGAGCCCTGCAAACCTGTTCTCTGGCGCATTAGCCAAGCCAGCCACCAGGTTCTGCTCGATGAAGAAGAGCAAAGAGAGCAGGAAGCCGAGGCCCATGGCCCCGCCGATGGCCTCCAGGGACAGCGAGTGCATCTGGGCCATCTCAAACAGGCTCTTGCTGGGGTTGTAGCGGAACTTGCTCACTGCCGGAGGGTACAGCCCCCTGCTCAAGCCTGCAGCCCCCAGGGAATGACAGCTCTCACCCCTCCCTCCAGCCCGGCGGACTCACTCTTAATTTCCCGGAAGCCATAGGAGCAGATGAGGGAGAAGAGGAGCACCGAGATGGGCAGGGCGCAGTCTGACAGGATCTCACGCATATAGGGGTGCAGGTAGGGGCTGGGACACAGGTCGGTGTATCAGCGTAGCCAGGCGGTTCGGGAGCCCTGCCCCTCACCCCCTGGGCTCCCCTCACCTCTTCTTGAACTGGTAGAGCGTGTAGCCCAGCCACAGTGTGCCCAGCATGATGAAGAGGCTGAGCACGGCGGTCTCTCGGCCTGCGTTCTCAGGATGGCTGCCCGCTGACGTCAGCTCCATCGGGCTGGCCAGGAGGCTGGTGTTGAGGGCAGTGTGGAGGCTGGTGTTGAGGCCCAGCAGGCTGACCAGGGAAGTGCTTTCTGCATGGTAGTTCCCAGTGTTAGGGCCATAGTAGTACTTCTGGAAGACTGTGGATACAGGCCAACAGGCCTTAGCCCTCTAGGCTGTGCAAGGCTAGGCCCAGCTTCCTCCAGTGGGGTGGGGGCCTGGCCTCTGGTAGCCAGGACCCCGTCAACCTGTCCGTCCCGCCCACCATTCCCACACACCGACGTCATCCATGTGGCTCTATGTGACATCCTGCCTGGCCCACTGCCTGAGCGGACCTGCCGCCCTACGGTACACGGAGCTGCTGCCCTGCGCCAGTCATGACTCCCCAGGATGCCCTGATTCCTGGGGCGCTTCAGCTTGAATACCTCTTGGCCCCCTGTCTTGGCTCAGCTGCCCCTACAGCAGGTGGCCAACAGCTGTACACTCACTTTTGACCATGCCCTTGACAGCATCCAGCACGAATGTGATGGAAATAAACAGGGCAATGATCTCCTCCGTCGACCTGCCAGGGAGTGATATGTTTCATAAGATGGGGGTGGTTTGTCCTCAGGGGCACAGGGAGTCCCCTCAGCCTCCGCGTGGCTTCCTTCTGCCACAGAGAGGGGCTGGGTTGCAGTTTTACCCGAGGGTAGTGATTTGGTGGGACACCCCACTGTAGGGCTACAGGGTTGAGGAGGCTGGCCCAGATCCCTGCCTTGGTTTCCCTGCTATTTGAGGGTGCCAGCAGCAAAGGGAAGGCGGCCCTGTCACCTCTTGAAGAGACTCATGACCAGGCTGAGGTTGAAGAGGGCATAAAGCGTGAGAAAGAAACTGTTCCACAGGCCCGTCCACGCGTAGAAGGAGTTGAAGTCCAGGTGGTAGTCGTCACAGATGCCCCGGATCACTGCGGGCACAGGGGCGGGTGGGCAGTGAGGCCCCGCTGGGCCAGGAACCTCGGGAGCCATCTCCCCGCCTCAGCCGCCGCACCTTGGATGTAGAGGGCCAGGGGGGCGGTCGTCAGCAGCACCACCAGCGGCTGCCCGGAGAAGAGAGCGTACAAGAGGCCTCCGATGCTCTGCCCGGCTATGGTCTTCTGCACATCTGAGAGGAGGGACGGTCAGGGGGCACGCGACTGGGGGCCCTGCCCAGGCCCACCCCTGCCGTCACTGTCCCTCACCGATGGCCCCGTTAGTGTTCTCATCATTGAGGGACCCAAAAGCGATCGTGGGCAGGAGGCAGGCGAAGTAGAGGAACAGGGTGGTGGTGATGTATTTGCCCACACTCTTGTTCTTCCCGATGATGCCTAGGGATGGGCACAGGAGGGTGGGCTTGTTAGACGGGGGACAGGCAGGGCCCAAGGCACAGGCTGGCCTCTCCGGATGGGCCTCAGGGCTACGCACCATCAGTGAAGTCCAGCGGGTACACAGGGAGCCTGCGGGCAATGTCCTCCCGGATGCCCTTCCCCACGGGAAGAAAGTCCTTGTGCTGCGGCGGCTGTGAGGACAGTGCCAGTGAGCCCCACCGCTGCGCCCCTCACTGGCCGCCCAGGCCCACCTCTCCCGTGTACCTGAAGGGGTCTTTGCACGCAGCTGGAGGTCACACTGGGTCCCGTCACCGGACCCTGGCTCGCCCGGGAGAGCAGGTGTCTCTGGTGTACCAGGGCCTCCTTGAATTCCTCCTCCGTGCGGGTTGTCAGGAGCTTCTGGCGGAAGGTGATGTCCAAAAACATGGTGGCGAATGTGCGCCCCACTTCTGACGCAGTCTTGGTGCTTTTCTGGGGATGAGAGTCACCTCTGCCATCCCTGCAGTGTGGGGCACCCCTGCCCTGCCCTTGCCATTCCCAAGCACGGAGCAAGCGTGGTGCCAATGAACTGGCAGGAGGGTGTGTCCCCCAAGTCCGAGCTGAGTGTGACCCCAAATGCAAGCCTGAGCAGACCCTGTCAGGACTGCCGCCAGGTCGGCAGGCCACTCAAACCTCCGTCCACCTAGCATATTTCAGACTCCTGAGTTTCATCATCTCAGGGCTTACTCTTGTTGAAGGAACACGAGTCTGCCACCGTGGGCGGGCAGTCACGGGATGGGCAAGGCTTTATCTGGCTTGCAGGGGCTTCCAGTCGCCCAGGACTTGTCCCTCTTCCCTGGCCAGCGTCAACCCTGCCCATGAACTCACCGTCCAACCACCCCCTTGGCAACCTTTCTCACCCCCCACAACCTGTGGCATGGGCCCCGCCCGTCTAACACACCCACCACCCTCTTGTGCCCCGTCCCTAGGCATCGTCGGGAAGCACAAGAGTGTGGGCAAATACATCTGAGCTGCACCTGCGCTTCACACTGTGATGTGCTAAGAGAAGGTCTGAAAAGTCCTCACGGATAGGAAGACCTGGGAGCTATGTGTCATGGCGGGTATTAACTGGACTTACTGCGGTCATTTCACAAAACACCCCAGTACTGAATTATCATGTGGTACACCTGAAACTAATACAATGTCATATGCCAGTATACCTCCAGTTAAAACAAACAAACAAATAAAAAAGCCAGAAGGAAGTGCAACCTTTTAGGCATTTCCTGGGGAAACTGGGACCTGCCAGGAGCCTAGCAAGCTCACCTGAGAGGCGGCCTGGCAGAGCAGGAGGAGGTGAGAATGGGGGGGGACTTCCGAGGACAGCTCTGGGGCCCACACATGGGGAAGGTGAGCCAAGGAGAGGACAGGGTAACCTGAACCCTCCTCCCCAGGAACAGAAGCAGCCCCCGCCCCTGCTCACCATCTTCGGCGGGGTGAGCACCAGGATGACGAACCGCACCTCGCAGGAATTCTCCCCCCAGTTCTGCGGGCGGACCAGGCGGCTGATGCACACATGCCGCTTCACCAGGGCCTTGGAGGTACAGCTGCAGGGCGGGGGCACACACGGCACACAGCTGAGGGGCTCCCCCACCCGAGCCCACGGCTTGGACAACAGAACCCTCGACAGAGACCTCCGAGAGGACGACCAAAAGCCATGTGCTGGGGGAGTGCTCACCCCTCCCCCCGAAACTGGGGGTGAGTCAGCCTCTGCTGGGACACAGGCCACCTGACTCCAATGTGCCATGTGGGGGGCTGCAACTCACGTGATGCACAGCCACGACTGCTGGTATTGCACCCCTGTGACCGTGGCGGTGACCCCTTGGATGGTTTCCGACAGCAGGTGGACTGAGGGCAGAGTGGAAGGGGTCGGGGGTCAGCGGCCCCCTCCCCCACCTTCCCAGCCATGGGGCAGGGAGACAGGCCTTACCTTTACTGCCCATGGGGGTCCCGGCGTCGGTGAAGAGGATGGCCATGAGCAGGTCCAGGTTCCAGTTGGGCTCGGTGTTGTGGGGGTCATGGGCTAAGCGGTGCAGCATGGCCCGCAGCACGTCGTCCAGCAAGGTGGCCGTCTCGTTCAGGATGATGCTGGCCCGGGCCAGGAAGCCATCTAGGTCACGGTGCGCCCGGATCTCTTCCTCGAAGTTCTTCAGCTTCAGGTACTGCGGGGACCCCATGGGCAGGACCAGGACAGAAGACCCACTGTCACAGCCTGGGCCCCTCCTCCATGGTAGCCCCAGCCCCGCTGCCAGAGGGAGGCTCGGCTGGCATCACAGCTCTCCCAGGAAGCAGCCACTGCTACCCCAACGGGCGGCTGGACCAACGCCCCGCCCAGGTGCGGCCGCTCACCTTTCGGGAGGTGTGTAGGAGCCCGCAGCCGCCGGCAGATTCACTGTCAGCTACAGAAAAGTGGGAGCGCTCAGGGCCCACCCCTGCAGGTCTCTCTCGGCAGAGTGAGGCCTTATCTGCCCGGTGCCCCGCCCTCCGCCCAGGGCTTGCTGCAACCAACATACCCTGGGTGGGTGGCACCTCCAGGTTGACGTTGACAAAAAAACGGATGCTCTCCGCAGACACGATGGAGGAGTTGACCGTGTCGAAGACCTCATCGCCCAGGCTCTCGCGCGTCTCAGAGTTATCGTCAGTGTCGCACTTGAAGTAGCCTAGACATCCCACCGCCACCGCCAGGAGAGACCCGAGACCAAGGGGGCTTGCTGCCAGTGACACTCCGCAGGGAGACTCCAAACCCAAGAAGCAGGGCCCCTGGAATGGGCCACTTGGCACTCCGAGTGGTGAGGGGGGCCAGGAGGGAAGGCCCCCCAGCAAGCAGGCTGATTGTGAGTTCTAGCCCAGCCAGCACTCTTCAGCTGTAGGAACCAGGGCCCTCACTGTTCTGGCCCTTGCGCACCTTCAGTTACCTTCTACTCACAAGCTTTGGGCCAGCACATAGTGCAACGACCGTAAGACTGCCTGGTCCCTGCCATCCACAGCCCCCCAGTTACAGGGTCCACACCGGGCCCCTCCCTGTCCTGCTGCCACAGGGCTTTAGGGCATCTCTTCACAGGGGTGCTGGGGATGGCGAAAAGACCCAGGAGGTGTCAGACAAGGCCCAAGAAGTAGGAGAGCCAAAAAATAGAGCCAGGGGTTGACAGGGGATAGGACCAGAGAGGGAGGCATCATCTCTGGCTTCTATCCATGTTGGCTGAAGGGGGTGTCATGGTGCCTTGGGGAGTCCTGAGCACAGAGCCTGCTGCCCTTTGTCTGTCCTCTAGTTCCAGCACCTCCCTCAGGACACAGGTCTCTCCAATGGGAAGGCTTCCTAGTCACCTGCAAACATTCCAATCTTCTCTGAGCCTTGCCGGTCCTTCCCTGTGGCAGGATCTTCAAAGCCTACTACTCCTGCTCCCTGGAGCCTCCTCCCATGCCCCACCTGGATCTCTCATTCCTCAGGCCTATCAGGCATGCCAGTTCCTGACCTCTGAGCTGAGGACTTCCTCCAGGAAGTCCTCGTAGGGTCCTGCCTCACTCTGTCTAGCCAGCACCTCTTCGTAACTGTCCTGTGGGTCTGCTATTCACCACCTGGGTACTCCCCAGGAAAGGGGGTCCAGATCTCACCAATGTCCAACAAACACCTGTGCAGGGACAGGGAGGGTCACAACACACTTCCACCTGCCAGGCAGTGACTCGCCCTGACTCACTTCCACAGCTGTCCGCCAATCTCCTCTACATATCCAGGCCCTGCCCCCCACCCCCGCCCGGCCAGGGCCTGTCCTCAGCCAGGCCCCCTTCTTGGCAGGAGGCACTAAGCCCCTGCTACCAAGACCCCCTCAGCCCAAGTCCAGAGAAGAGCTATTTAGGTCAAAAGATTTCGTTGCCACTTCAATCATCCACTTTGATCATCGTCTACAAGACTCCCCTCATCCCAGGTGCAGGCCTGCTCTGCTAAAATTGCCTGCCTCCTTTGTCACCCCTGCCTGTACCCACTATTCCCCAGCACTGCCCCCCACACTGCTCCTTTTTGTCACCCTAGGCTCTGCCTGGTCAATTGCCCAGCTGACACTACCACGTCCCCACAAACGTTCCTGGATGCCACACCTAGCACGCCCTGGCGACTGAATCAGAGCACGTCGTTAACTGTGTTGGAGCGCTGACCCACTAAACTCCCGCAGGTGAGCAGGCCATTTCTGGGGCCAAGATACAGGACGGGAGGCTTGGAGTGGGGTTGGGGGCTCGCCCGGTGCACACAGGGAGAGCTGCAGCACAGAGGTCATGAAGAGGCACAGCAGCAGACTCCTCCTCCCGACACAGGGTCAAAGGCCAGAACTGAGGGATGTGGGCAGACCCAGTACTTGGCCGAAGCCCACTGAGCTAACCAGGGCATCATGATGGCGAACCATAGGAGATCACCAGGCGGAAAGGGAGCGGCTGCCCCCCAGGACTGCAGACTTGCCAGTGTCCAGGACAGGGCCAACTGCCCCTCTGCCCAAAGCCTCCTGCAGGGGAGGCTCCAGAGGCAATTGCATGGGCAGAGGACCAGACAGGGCAATGCAGGGGACCCAGGCGGATGGGCCCATTCCCAGACGTTTGGTCAAGGAGTTCTCTTCTCTACAGACACCCACTCTGAGAGGTACTGACCTGTATCCTCCAGGAATCTATTCTGCGACATGATGGGAGACTGTTCTGCAAGGGAAGCCAAAGAACCGTCACCAGCTCCGTGACTCGTCCTCCAGTTTCCAGGTGTCCCTCTGCTTCCCCACCTAAAAGCCCCACTGCTTCCTTCTTACCCACCCCAGGGACCTCACCCCGGCCACGCTGGGAAGAAAAACGCAGGGGCGGTTCTAGGGAAGTCTCCCTTAAGAAGCCAGGGGAAGCCTGCTTGTTGCTCCTCAGTGCATCTGGTAGGTGTCGCCCAGGTGGAGAGAAGGAGGATTTTCTCAGCTTGTTTCCTGTGGGAGTTAATAACAGCACCCTGAAAAATTCTGCAGGATTTCCTGACTAGAACTCAGCTACGGAGCCTGAGGAAAGACTCTAACCAGGTGAGGTGGCAATCTTTTCTCACCCTGTACAGGCAACCTCCCTCTCTCCAGCCTCAGGCTCTGGGCTCTGGCTTGCTTTCTTCCTGCCAAGTCCAGGTCCTGGCTGGAGCCTCTTCCCAACACCTTGCTCCTTGCTCTCAGGCTGGTCCTCAGGCCATTCACACCCATCACGCGTGCATTCACCCCCAGTCTCAAGAGCCAGGGTCCCAGGGGGACAGATTCCACAACTGCCTCCTCCCCTGGGCCTCCTGGGAGGCGGCTGGGAGGCTGCGTGGTTGGTCCACCAGGGAGAAGTGGGTGGGCCCCGATGGCTGGGCCGAGGAAGGAAAACACAGGAGGGGCCGCGTGCAGGAGAGGAAAGCACCTCCTGGCTCCGCGAACTTGGGGGGGACCGGTGGGGGGAATAGAAGACGTAGCCCATGAGTGCGGCAGGATCCAGGGCGGCACCCAGAAGGGAGGGTCGCGGCAGTAAAGCTGGCAACCGAGGTCGCAGAGGACGCAAGGCTAGGGCAGCGAGGGCTTGGAAGGGCGGGACGGTGCGCACCCTACCCCCATCCCGGGCTTGCCGCGTGCAGGTAAACGGTCTTACAAGCCCCAACCTGGCCCTCAGGTGTCAGTCGTAAAGAAGAGACTGCTGCGGCCGCATGGAGCGAGTCAACACCCGAGGTCTCCTACACGTGGACAAGTTCCCCTTCAGGGCCGGGGACCAGAGGGCATCCCGGCAGAAGGTCAAAATCGGTTTTCCAAGGCGGCAGCGGGCGCCCGGGGTGGGGAGACCCGGCAGCTCTGCCCCGCCCACTTTCAAGCTCCGCACCTCATTTTTTTCAAAAACTCGATTATTTCAGGTCCGCGAGAGCAGAGTATTTACCCAGCGGGCAAAGCCCACGAAGCCGTCCCAGGCCCTACACCATCACCCGCGATCCCACCGGACTCGCGCCCCTTGGCTCCCCTCGGTCCCAAGAAGGAACCCCCTCGGGCCTCTCGCCCCTCTCCCGCCCCGCCGCCGGGCGCCTGCACGCCCGAGGCTGCGCCCCGACGGCCTTCCCGCTCGCCCGCGGGCTCCCGCCCCCACCGCACCGCGGGGGATGCACCGTGCGCCTGAGGCTGCTGCCATGACGCGGCGAGGGGCCGCGGGACCACGGCACACAAGGCGCTCACCCCCGGTCCCTCACCCCGAGCTCTGGAACCCCCAACTCGGATGCGGGCGCCCGAGGCGTGAGTCGGCGACACACCCCCGCGCCCGCCTGGGTCCTAAAGCCACCCAGACGCCCGCCCCGCCTTGCGAGCGAGTCGCTGAGGGTGGGGTCCCGCCCGCCGGCCCCGCGCTCACCCGCGCTCGGGTCAACCCCCGGCGGGCTGCTCCTGCGCGCCCGCGGCGACTCGGCCGGACTGTAGACGCGGCGTCCTCGGGGCTGCGCGCCCGCCCAGGCGTCGCCGGGCTGGAGGCTGGGCGGGGTGGGGAAGCTTCTGGGAAGAAGGGCCGTGGGCGCACGGACCCACGCAGCCGTGCCACCGCCGCCGGTCGGGGGAAGGCGCCCTGGCGTCGGCTTTAAGCGCGCTGTGGGTCCCGCCCCCTCCCCCGGCGGGACCCAGCCCACCGCTGCCCCGCCCCGCCACCCCTTCCGATTGTTCCGGCGGCGAGCCCTCCTCCGCCGCCTCCTCCAGGAAGCACGCCCCGACTAACTAGACGGGCCGGCGCGCGTTCGAGCACCGAGGCTACGCCCTGGCGCGCGGAGCCGGGAGCCCTCCCACTTCGGCGGCGTCGGGTTTGCTTGCTGCGCGCCGCACAGTTTGTCTCGAGGCTTCGTCGCACCTTCGCCTTCTTTTGGAACAAGGTCTTGGCTCTCGGTTTCCTTCCTTTCAAGATGGCTCCGAAGCGGGGCGCTGAGGTCGAGTCTTCACCGGCGCCTCGTCATCTTCGAGTCGAGCGTGTGTGTGTTGTGTACGCGGCGATTACCTCTGTGGGAAGGCGGTGGTGCTCGCGGGTCGGCGCGCGCGCTGAGATCGGTTTCGACAAATTCTGTGCTAGTGACTTCCCGCAAGTAACTCTGAACTCCTCCCGCGCCCAAAATGTAACCCCTGCACCCCCTCCACACTGGCAACAGGAAGGCTTGGAAAAGGATGAGCGGGACAAGTGGAGTTAGATGAGCCCACCTGGGTAAACTCAAAAGAACTCCTACTGCTTTGGGGGAACCCCAAGCCCTGATCCAGCACTCGGCTGCGCACACTTCCCCTTCCAGCAAGACAAGAGCTCATTCGTAGGGAAGTGGAGGGGTCTCCCCCTCGGCAGGTGAACAGCCTTGGGGACTGCAGAGCTCCTTGCTCCCTGTTAATTTCCAACAAATAACTGGGGGTTGGAGGTATGCTTTCGTGGAGGGAGGGGGGCAAGCAGGGCTTAGAGAAGAGATGGGGTTATCCAGGCACCCCTTCCATTCTGCTCTTGGACCTTTTTTTTTTTTTTTTTAAAGATTTACAGGAGAGTTTTGCTGCGCCACGTGGATCAGCTCCTTGGCCAGGATCAAACTCAGGCCATAAGTGTGATAGCAGGATAGTGCTGAGATTTAAGCCCTAAGCCACCAGGGACATCCTCTAGCTAGACACATGGCCTGGACAGACTCCCTCAATCACTAGGATAGGAGGGAAGTCAAAGCTGGAAGGGGAATGGGAGCACCCTCTTGGCCCACTCCCAGCCTGCTCCACCTGGGAACTGCTAGCTAGGCCTCTGCATCTGTCCCTCCTCCCCCACCTCATGTCACCAGCAGCTCCCAAGCATTCGAACCTTCTTAACCAGCTGGATGGGAGGGACAGCACCTCACCACTTGGCTTACTGAGAAAACTGGAGCCTGCAGCCACATCTCAGGGATCTATGGATCTGCCTCCCAGAGGCACTGACACTGTGACCTACTCTCTGCTTCCTTGGCTTCGCTGCATTTGCTCACAGGGGTGAGCCGCTGATGCCCCACGCCCCTGCTGCAATGTGAGAGGCTGATTCCACCACTGTTCCCCCCACCACTTCCCCTCTGTGGCTCAGAGGCTGAGGGAAAACACAGGTACTAGGATTCCCTCCTGTGTTCTGCTGTGTGGTCATAAAGATGGGCGGTTTGAGGGTTTGAGGACCCACCCGTCAGTGTGCACTTCCGCTCGCCTTTCCTCGCTGGGGGCTCTGACTTTACTGAGAGCACAAAGCCATGGGCTCTAAGTTCCAAAAGGAATTTCACAGCTTTCCAAAGTCCTTTCACCTCCATTTCCCCCTAATCCCCTGATGCCAGTAGATTTTAGAAGCTGGAGTGAGGAGTCACTATACAGTATTTCACTAAAAATAAAAAACACTCCCTTGAATGAACTTCCCCCTCATTCCTCTGCTATCCTTCAGAGTCACTCTTGAAAGCATTTTCTCTCCTCTGTTCTGGAGCCTCTTCCGTTCTCAGGCTCAGCTTTTGTCTCCATGGCTCCACCAAAACCGCTCTTGGTCAAGGCCACCCTGCCTCGGCCCTTTTGCCAGCTCTCAGCCAGCACCACCATTCCCTCTTTTATTCCTGTAACCTTTGCTCAATCCTGAGTGAGGACTTGTCACCTGTTACTGTTCCTTATTTGTGGAAACCCCATGTCCATGTCAGCTTGAACCAGGCTGTGGGCGGGGTTCAGCTGTCCATTAGGCCAAGTCCCTGATGCTCAGGGTGACCAGTCATCAGGCCAGTCTCCTCTTGACTTCAACATGCATTTGGACAGCTTCCACCCTGACTACTTTTCCCCTTCTACCTTTTGCTTTTGATGCAAGGAAGCCCAGTATGAGATCGGTGAGTCTGGTGAGACTAAGGGAGGGAATGTGGCCTCCACTCTCTCCTGGGGGACATTTCCAGACCCCATAGGTAGGCAGAGAGAAAGACGCTTTGGTGTCAACTTAACAAAGCATCAAGTTCTCTACCAGCCGCCTTGAGAAGACCCGAGCTCTTTTAGGTGCAGCCAGGAGGGCAAGAAGCCCAGTGGAGGGGTCCAAGGACCTGTGCCCCTCAGGATGACATCCCTCTCTGTCTCTGTCCAGAACCCCGTCAGAATCCAGCATTGGGGCCTCCCTGGTGGTGCAAGGGGCTACGTGGCAGCACTATGGAGCTACCCACAGCCCCTGCAGCATGGGTTGGATCCCTGACCAGGGAGCTGACCCCCATGGCTCAGGAGACCTTTCCTGTCTTGCCCTCTGCTTCCCTCAGCAGTGTGTTTCAGTCGACTTGGCCTGTTCTGCTCTTGTCTCTAGTGAATCCTCTCACCAGCTCCCCACGCCCACATCTCTGGCCTGTACCCCAGCTCTTGTATTCTTGTATGCATAAATAAATCTAAAAAAAAAAAAAAAAACAGAATCCGGCATTGGACTGAAGTCTGGGGCCGTTGCTCTTGGCTCACTGGTTCTATGTGGCCAATAGATTGTCAGCAGGAAGGTTCTGGGCTGCTCTGTTCATGTCAAGCCCTTATGCTCTCTGACCTGAACCTGGCAAGGAGACACCAGCAAACATGGGCTGACTTTTGTCCTCCTGGGGCTGTAAGAGCCACTCACCACTCTGCTGTGTGCCCGTGGTGATGCCAGAGGGCTTCCCCAAGAGGGATGCTCCCAGGCAGACACCCATCATCCCCACCCTCCTAGAAGCTTGCTGAAAGCAGAACCCTAGAGGACCTAGGGGCCCTCACAGAGTAAGCTCAGAATCTGTATTCCCAGAAAACTCCCCAGGGCATCAGGGCTGGCTCTAAGCTGCCCCACCCTCCTCTACTCCCAGGCATGTAAATCCCATGACAGTCACCTAAGGCCTTCTGGCTAGCGACCCTAAGGGTCCAGGCAGTCTGTCTCCTTCCCGGCTATCCTTGCTCTCCTTGGTGGTCTTATGCCCCATGTCCTCCATCCCTATCTCTCCTTCTCATTGTCCCCAGGGTCAAGGAGCTACCTTGGGTCTTGCCTCAGGGTCACCTTTCAGGAGTGACACAGCCTGTGGCTATGTCAGCCCTCCCTCGGGCTCCAGGTAGGGCAAGTTTGAGGCAGGCACAAGGCAACACCCTTAGGCAAGACCTCCAGTTCCATTGGGGTCTCTCCTCATTTTTATCTATAAAACAAAGAAATCAAGTCTTCTAAGCTAGAAAATTCCATGAATTTTTGGTTATCAAACCATCTTTCCTCTTCCTGTTGTCCTTATTCTGCTATTATTTGTACAATCACCCAGGCATGAAATTTCAGAGTGATGTAAAGTTTCTTAAAAATTTGAAGAATAAATTTGAAGCAATAAAGAAACTTCTTTATTGGAATGAGAAAAGGAGTAGTGACTGTGGGATAAAATTGAAGTACATTCGTACTTTATTTGGTTAGCATTTCAATTTTTACAGATTTAAAGCCACTTATTAGTTTGCCATAAAATTGATTAATCCTGATGCAAGTTTTTTAACCAAATTATTTTAGCTGGTCAATTTAGCAATGCAGAGGCCTGGAGGAAAACAGGAATTATTTGTGGCTAAACAAATTTATTTTTCTTCAAATTTTTAGAGAATGAAACAAACAAAAAATGCTTTTGGAATTGTTTCAAATGTTGGGTTTTTTTCCACGTTGGCTTTTTCCACTTCCACCTTGAGGTCAGCCCCTTCGCTCCTCTCTAGTTAGTCATTTGGTCTTGCTAACTGTTCCTTCACAGCCATTCTACAGTTGTTCTCCTTGTCTCTCCTCCAATGCAAAGCAGCACTGCACCCCCACAGGACAGTCTGCGTGATCTTGCTTTTGCTTAGACAATAAAAGGATTCTCAAGCGGCTTCGGGAATGCTGATATCCCAGCGTGCCAGAGGCTCTCCAGCGAGTAAGGGGGACACTCTCAGTCTGCAGGGGGAAATGATCTTGGCGGACAGGATGTTTTCGACTTAAAAGTACTTCTTCCTTTGGTTAAAAATCACTATACCACAACAGAAAAAGTGCTTGCTATATCACTATCGTAGAAAGCAAAAACAAAATGAAAAAATCAAGAAGGTGTCTGTAACAAAAGCTCAAACGGGAACCAGTCAGGGGTGTGTGTAATATGCTCCCAGGGGAGCAAGCCACCTTGGGGGACCCAGCTCCTCAATGAACCTGCTGTTGGGGACCCTTAGAAGTACAGTGGCCTTGGCTAGGCCAGGCAGACCACTGCCCCTGCTCCTGTTGCGGGCTCCTGTGGGCACAGGCCCCTTCCCACAGAGAACTGAAAGGTTTAAGACTCAAAGATCACCCAGCCCAGGCAGCAATTCTTGCCAGTCATCCCCAAACCCTCAGTTTCCCGGAACTGCAAGAAGTTAATACCTGGCCAGCAGGACGGGAGGCAGGAGGCTGGGAAAGAGGTTGGAGGTGGGGGCTTCCAGCTGCCAACCCTCAGATCCAGCTCTGCTCCTCCCCTGGCGTGGTGTTGCCTTTGGTTTGTACATTGCTAACTGATTTCATAGAACCTCCAAACCCAAGACCACCATCCCCACCACCCGAGAGAGGGTGCCTGTGGAAGCTGCACCCTCCTCCCTGGGCCGGCTCCCACATCTTCCCAGTGGGGTACTTCCCTTGTCTGGAGGCACTCTGCTGAGCCTGGGACAGGAAGTGGGGTCTCTAAGAACTCACAGGCCTTATTTGGTCCCCCTCCCTATTCTGCCCCTTCCCCTAGCGCCAGGGGTCCTTCTCCCAGCAACGGTGGGGAAGGTAAGCAGCTGCCCCGCCTACCCACCAGCCCGCCCGCCCGCAGGCAGTCCGAGGATGCAGCGGATGCCACTTGCGGCAGGAACTGAGCCCGCCAGGCTAGGGCAGTCCCGAACCACTGGCTTGCCGGGTGAATGAAGTCTGCACAGTTCCTAGGGAGCTCTGGGGCTCGCCTGACCTCACCCTAGGAGTGCATGCAAGAGCCTGGTGGGGGCTATGGAGGGAGGTTTCGGAACCAGGCTGGTAGGGGGACTTACTGGACCCGTGGTGCCCTGGTTGTCCCCCATTTGTAAGCAGGGCGAGTGGCCATCTCACAGAGCTGTCTCCTGGGTTACAAGGGCTGACCAGCCTGTAAAGCAATGGTTGACATCTCAGCCTGGCCTCAAACCCACAGGGGAGCCCTGAAGTCTAGTACCTGGGTGAGGGGCAGCTTCGCTCAGGGACGTGTGGTATAAGGGTGGGTTTTTCTCTGTGTGTGTGGGGGTCTACTCCCCCCTCCCCAGTCCTCTGTCCCTGTCTCCCCAGCAAATCATATGGGGCTTACTCAAGCATCTCCTTGGGCGCCTCAGGGACCCTCAGAGTGCCCAGCGCCAACTCAGGGTGATTTCCAGTTAATTTTATTCTTCAAAGACTGCTCCAGAGCCAGGGGAGGGGAGTGAGAGCCCCAAGGACCCTTCGACAGCAGGGCCTGTGGAAGGTATCCCCAGAGGCAGAGTCCCTGAGGCCATCCTCACCAAGCCTGCCTGGGAGAGCTCTACAGGGCAGGTAAGGAGCAGGCCCTGCTGATTCAGTGATAGTTTATTATTGGTCCTTAGCATTACAATTCCGTTACCAAGGTAAATTAACACACAACTGCAGGTAAAAACATGTAAAACAATATAAAAATAAATTGAAAGCTACTTTTATATATTTACTGAATTAAGTAGTGTAATAAATACTATAATAAGCAAAAAGCTTCAATCACACAATTCAGTTTCACTGAAGTTACAGTAGTGTTTGTACATGTTTTAAAATTTTAAGTTACAAATATTAAAGCACTGAAAAACTATTATAAAAGTGAATTTTGGCACGTAAGTGAGCTCTTATGTCATTAGTAGTTGACAACCTGGGACAATAAGGAAGCCATTTCTCACCTACTTTTTGAGGTAAACTATCCAACTAGGTCAGCAACAAAGCTGAAATACTTAATATACTTTGTTTACAATCTTTGAGTTTAACATTTCCCTTTTGAGAAGCTCAAAGAGCAACCCAGAGCTTATTACTGTGCAAAAATTCTCCAAAATCCTTATCAAATTTAGGAGGGAATTTTTCTTTGACCTGTAGGACCCAGGTCAGAGTCCCCAGGGCTCCGAGGGGCCAACTAGACTTTTTTTGCCTGTGACCCCTTTTTTTCCAACTTCTGCCTCCTTCCAATTAAAAAAAGAAAAATCCCACGTCAAAACGTAAAAGAACCCATAACTTCAGCGACTTCAACACTATCACACTCATCCTGGGTGATATAAAACTGAAGCTGCTAACAGGAAAGTCGGCAAAAAGCACGTGAGCCCCTGGAGGACTTCTGCCCTTCCCTGGGAACCTTCACCTGTGTCGTTGCAGGGCCTGGTACATCCACTCTTAAGGTCAAATCTAAGCGTCTCATGGCCCTTCCCCTGGAGACGGCCAGAAACCCCCTCCACCGGGAGCGCCCACTGGAGGAATCACGTGGATGGTCTTCGGGGGCAGAAGCCAGAGGCCCTCAGGTTCCGGAAGGGGCGGTGCCAGGGAGGAGGAGGCATCCTCCTGGCCTCAGTCCTCAAAGAGCCAACACTGCACACGGTTAGTGTGTGTGCCTCACCAGGGCATGCGTGCCCTGAGGAATGCCCTTTCGCCAATGTGCCCCTCTCACGCCCCTGTGCAGGCTGAGGAGCACCTGTGGAGGCCTCAGCCAGTTTTGCCTTTTTGGCTTTGAAACTTCCTAACGTTTTGACTTTTTTCAATCACAGTTTCATATTCAAGTTGAGGTAATCACAGTTTTCCCTCTGAGAGGAGAGGAATTAGGACCGTGGGGCAAGTTGGTGAAAGAGCATTTCTATGAAAAAAACGATCAGAAACCAAGACCACCACGTAGTACACAGCCCCACGCAGTGGGAAAAGACCCGCTTTACGGGTGGGCTCCGACCCCCCTTTAAAAACTCTTGTGCAGCAGCCAGGAAGTGGCTCCAGCATTCATTGAAAACTTCACAGCGACCTGGAGGACACAGCCTAGTTTCCCCTGCCCCCACCCCACCCCCCCTTTTCTAAGGCTGCTCAAGTTTGAGTTTTTAAAAAGAGCTCGGTAGAGCTAAAGGCGGCTACAGTAACTCATTGCTTATTTAATCAATTGCACTTAAGACCTATGTTACTGATTCCGAAGCAGAGACAGGTGCTGCGGACTCAGCCTCTGGCCAGCCAGAAGCGAGGGGCAACCAGACTTGGGCGCCGCAGCTGGGCCCTTGTCACCAGCACGCTGGGCTGGTGGACGCTGGGCTGGAGCACACGGGCCTCTCGGAAGCCTTTCTTCATGCAAGAGTTCTTTTTCAATGGTATTAAGAGTTTTGTTCATTTGGCTTCAAACAACTGTTTTCTAATACAAGTACGTTTTGCCAACAAGCCCTCCCCTCCTCTCTGCTACTTGCATGCAGGCCTCTGCACGACCAGGCACACGCTCTATGTGTGCTCCATTCTTCCTGTCTGTCCTCTGCACCTGGGGCCTTTCTCAAACACCCCTTTACATTACTAGAAACGCTGCTGGTTTTGCCTATGTGCTTTTTCCTAAGGCATGCAAAAAATATGTGAAATTCAGAAAGCATTTACAATCTAGGCAGCTAAGGCGCTAAAGTCCTAACAGACATCACTTAAAGATCAGTACTTGCGACCTCCTCTCCCACTAATTTTGGAGATCAAGCACGGGACACACTTCTGCTTTATGGCCCCATTGAATACAAAGCCCCTGGAAGGAATTCTAATTTGGATATTGGAATTCTTCGGTATTTCTGGTCCTCAGCAGCCAAACGAGCCCATGACCAAGAACAATGCCTGAGGGGCGTGCATTTCCTCAAGCGTGTCTGGAAACCAAGCTGTCCCTGGCTAGGCTGAAGGGAGGGTTGAGAGCTAGAGACTGAACCCCCTTCCAGGAACCTTTAAGCAAGCACAGCCTGGGCCCGCAGGCCTTCCTCAACTGCAGGCAGGCAGAGCACTGCGGAGGCCGGAGCAGCAGGTCTGCACTTGCCCCTGCATCGGGCAAACCAGCAAGCTGTCACTAGGGAGCTCAAACCCAACCCCAAAGGGGACTGCTTAGAGCAATTCAAAATCCATACTCTTTTGGAAAACAAGCCTTCCCTCAGTTTAGTCTGTGAGGAAAATGGTCTCATTTTAGAAGCAGCTGTTGATCTCAGCCCAAGCTGCTGGCTCAGTGGCTGGGGCTTGTGTTGCTCCCCCTCAGGCTGCAGGGGTCAGCTCCTTAAAGGAAGGGGCCTGAGCAGGGAGGCAGGGAGGCAGGGACTTCACTAGGAGCCCTCTCCTGGGGCAGAGTCTGAGGTGTGAGGCCTGTGGTGGCCTTGCTACCCAAGGGAAGCTACAGTTTGTGCTGCCCCTGCACCCTGCAGCTCATTTGTGCAATCCAATTGTGTCTCCCTTCACACAGTGCCTCAAAAGCCCGGGGATGCTGACACCAGAGACCCAGAGGTCCTGGTCTGTCAGCACAGACAGGACAGTCATCTCCCTGATGTCCTTCCCCACCCCCCACCCCACCCCCGAAGCGGTGCAGGTGATGTTCTCAGCGCTGGATAGAGAATAAAGACAACATGCACTCAAATCAGCACACAAAGGCCAAGGAGAACAAATGGTTCCTCCAGGAGACTGGGGTCAAGAAACCATCCTGTCCCCCGCCAGGTGGCCGCTCTGCAGTCTTCCTCTAGGGCCTCTGCTCAAAGAGGTCGTGATACTCCTGCTGCTCCAGCTCCCGATTGTATTTCTCGATTTCGCGGTTGGCTTCTTCCACGTAGTCGTTCATGAACTGGTCCATGACTGCCATCTCATTTAGGAAGACAGCATTGAGCCTTGAGGCAAGGGGGATTGTCCAGGACCTGTGGGCTGCAGGTGGAGGGACACTGAGTGTCCAGTCCACACAGGGCACCTGACAGGCAGTGACAGGACATGTTGACAGGCTACGACATAACTGGAACTGACACACCCCTTCCTGAGCAACCAGAGGTGAGCCCCTCCTCTTCCACGAGCACACAGCATCACCCCAATCCATCTTTTCAGGGCCAGTCTCTAATCCAAAATTATGACACAATGACCGCGGAATCCAAGGTGCTACCATAGCTGCAACTACACTGCAACTCTGCAGCATCGGCGGCAGCCGCAGCAGCAACCCTCTGCCACCGTGACTATGAGGTGAGACACTTTCTTTTGCCTTTTCCTAATAAATCTTTTAAAAATGTTTTTTAAAAATAAATTGCAACTCACAGAGTAACATCAGAAATCACTAAATGAAGGAGATATCTGATTTTAATGACTTTAAGAGGCCACAGTGAAAGGTCTGCCTCTCTTTGACTTCCTGTGTGTTCCCAGAACCCGGCCTGTTCTGGAGGTTCACACACCCTCATATTCAAAGGATACGTGGGTGAAAATCAGTCTTGTCACCAAAGAAGTTGACAAACTGGGTGCCATTGTAAAAGTAGCCTGCAGGTAGCGGGTCCAGGTGGCGTTTAACCTGTATGGAAAAGGAGTCCTATGAAGAGTTATCTACCAATTTTCTATCATCACTTATTCATTAGAAACAAATAAACAAGTCCATTGCCTTAGTCAGACAGTCCCACTTTGCCCAGTGAAAGGCTACATGTACCAGGGAATTAACACCTCCCTGTCAGCAGCCCTCAAGCAATGATTGATGGAGGTTCTCCACCTCCCCAGGAGGAAGTCAGGAGTTCCTAATGGGATTAAGCTCCAGTTGCCACAGTGGTACTGGTTTGATAACACACCCTTTGCTGGCTGTCTCCCCTTCGCTTCTCTCTTACTTTCCCACTCCCCTAGAATCCTCTAGAATCACTTCCAAAATAAACTCCTGCACGCAAATCCCTATTCAAGGTATTCAAGGTTTGTTTCTGGAAACACACACCATTAGGGTTATCTTCTGAGGTGCCCATGATACCCCCCAGGAACACCCTGTATATGCTTCTCAAGTCCAAAGCAGGTGCTCCCTGAGTCTTGGAATCCTGTCCCACCTGCTTATCCCTAGGACTGACTGGCAGAGCCTCTGCTGGGGCCGGGCCTTCTGTGTCCCTTTTAGCCTTTGCCCCAAAATCTGTCAGGACAAGTTCCCAGTGGGTTTTTTTTTTTTTTGAAGGGCTCACCAAGGGGTTTCTTGTCCTGCCTCAGGATTTCCTCACTGCCCATTAGCAGTTTCTGGATTGAGACAAGTTTTTACTGGGCTCTCATTGGGTTAACTGGTTTATCTAGGAATAGAGGAATGGGGAGCAAAAAGGACTTTGCATTTAACTTGCTTGTGTGAACAGAGTGGCAAAGCAGGGCTTTGTGTCAACAGTTCCTCCCACAGGCAATGGCTTCTCCTTGATTTCACACCCAGGTCACACCGGAGGCCACTCCACCCTCTTTCTCAGTGAGGCTGCAAGGTCAGATGCACTGTGGTTTTTCTTTACTCAGCTTTCCTCTGTGGCTTGAGAGAAAGCAAAGCCTCCAGCATGCCCTACAATTGTACCCCAAAAGGTGGGAGCTGTGTGAGCTCAGAGGGACAGCCGAGGTGCCCAGAGGGCTTAGGCCCTGGTGCAGAGCACTCACGTGGATATTCCTGATCTCCTGCTGGGTCAGCATCCCCCTGGTCTTCAGGGCTTTCCGCTGAGGCTTCTGTGCAGAGACATAAGGAGGAGTCAGGTCCCAACAGAGCAGATGATATGCACAACACGGGGCGGGCTCAGGGCTAAGGGCCAATTACATGGTGAGGATCGCAGTGAGAGGAAGCACAAATGCTGTCATGGCCTGGACAAAATATCCTGCCTGTGCACCTTTTGTGAAGACCACCTTCCATCACAGAGCCTTGCATGCATGTTTGCTGATACTTTTGTTTCTTAAGGTAATACATTCAAAGATTCACTTATGAATGTATTCAGTATTTGTTAAACATCTGTTTTTTATTTGTATATATATATTAGGTGTAGTACCCATAGAATTTCCACCATCAATTCACAAGCTTCATTACCTTGTGCTCTTCCCACCCTCGTTCTTTGCCAATTCTTAACCGTAAGTGCTACCAGTGACAAATAAGCAGGCAAAGGGACAACCAGAGGTTCCACAGAGAAGTGCCACCCAGGTGACCATGCAGGAGATTACTCTGTTTAAGAAAGACACGACGGGCGGCCTGTTCCCCGTATGAAAGACAGGACGCAATTGAGTATCTACAAGGGGCTAGACACCATCTAACTATTTTAGTGTTCTGGGATAAGCTTTCAACCCTTGACACTATGCTAATATCCAAAACTTGGAGCAGATTAGAGAGATTTAACTCCTGTCTACTTTCAGTTTCTTTGTGGTCTTGGGCTAAAGATGTTTGTGTGAGACGCCTCTCCCCCAGTTCCTGTCTCCAGTTCTCCATGCTTGCGCGTCTTGGTTTACAAATAGCTCTAAGCATGTGTTTCCTTTCTAGAGAGAGAACTCAAGTACAGGAAAGTCTGGGCTCAGAACATTGGAAAGTCTGAATTAGGATCAGTTAGGAAAAGACATTTTAAGTTTTAAACACCAGATGACCAGGATGACCACAACTGTGTCTCTCCTAGGTTCTAGGCATCCACTCAATAACTCTAGTCTGCCTTGGGAATAGAACTGGAAATGGCTATTAAAACAAACAGGCTTCGTGGCCCTCCCTGGTAGCGCAGCGGGTTAGAGCACAGCACCAAGAAGCTTAAGCCACTTCCACATGAGTTCAATCCCCTCCTACCCCGGAGGAGATCCACATGGAGCGGCAGACCTCTCCTGACCCGCCCGCTGCTCCCCTCAGCAGTATACTGCCTCGATATGCCTGTTCTGCTCCCCGCTCTGTTTCTGGTGAATCCTCTCACCCTCCACATCTCTGGCCTGTACCCCAGTTCTGTATAAATAAATAAATGAATCTTAAAAAACAAAAACAAAAACCAAACAGGCCTCAAATAGACTGCCTCCCCTTCTCAAGTATCCCTGGAAGGACTGGCCAACCCCATGAGGGGCAGACTAGTGGGGATGTAGCAGGGAAGCAGTGGGGGGCTTCCGCCACAGGACCCTCAGCATTGCCCAGGTGTGCTGGTCACATCTGTGCCAGGTCTACTTTAGCTTCAAAAGCTACCTGCTTAGCTGACTGACGCAGCCAGTCCTTGACACTTTCTTCCTTCAGGGAGCAGCCAATGAACACAAGGTAGCACTCCTGCTGTCCACTGCTGTCTTGAGGTGTACTTCTGGAATCAGGTGGTGGAGTGGGTCCCTCCAAAACCGGAACGATGCTCAAGGAGTTGGCCAGAGTGTTGTGGCAGACCTCCATGGTCCTCTCTGAGTCTGCAGGAGAACATGTTATACGTAAGGTCCTGACCCAAAAGGGTAAGGCCATACTAAGACGGCACCAGTGCAGATGGCAGGGGATGAACTCACGAGACACATGCGGGTCAAAGACTAACGTGCCTGGCAGCAGGCTGGAGAGGACAGGGTAAGAAAGGGAGAGCGATGTCCATTTCTAATCCAGAAGGTGACTGCAGATGGATATCTAGGAGCTAGAGGGCCGGCCATCAGGGGAAGTAGGCTAGACCCTTCACTGCAGGGCAGAAGAACCTGGAGAAAGGTGCGTCTCTGGCAGAGAGAGGGGAATGCAAGAGCCCAATGGTGTGAGGTCCAAAGGGGCGGATTTTTGAGAGCCTGAGAAGCATCTGTTGTCTGCAGGGCACCCATGGAGGCTATGCACGCTCATCATGAGATGTCAGCACTCCACAGTGTCGGGCTCACCAATACAACCCCCAGTTACCTGAAAACTTCACTTTGCCCAGGATGTGATAGATGTTCCCAGAGAAAGGACTTGGCTTGATGGAGGACTGAATTGCTGGTGGAGAAAGAACAAAGGGCTGTCACCTACCTGGGGGCAGAGGCCAAGTTAAGGGCAGTACAGCTACTAAGAAATGGGGAAGAGGCCTTACTTAGGGTCCAGAGTTCACAGGTTCTATTTCCTTCAGCAGTTTCTCCCCAGTGGCTCTGCCACTGTCCCCAGAAGATAGAGAAACTTTCAATCTGGAGAAATCAAACCGTGTGGCCACCCAAGATCCGGGTAGGGGTCTTCTGGGTCCTTAAATACCCCTGCCTGCTTTCAGGCTAAAGAAACAGCACACAGAACTAAACTAAACTGGGGCAGGAGGCAGAGACCACTCTGGAGCACTCTTTACCAGTCTATTTACTCTCCTGTGATATGTTCCAGTTGAGGAAGTACCTTTACACTTGGCCACAAAGCGGTTCTTCTCCAAGGGACGACCAAACCACACGCAGATCTGAACCATTAGTGGAAAGACGGATCCTGCATCAAATTTACCTTCAAACCTTAAGAGAAATAAAACATGTTAAGTACAAGTAACTGGGCCGTGGAGTGTTATTATATAGACAATTTTGGATTGAACTAAACATACCAGTGTTGCTTTAATTCTCTCTTAATTGTATGCCATTTTAGGTCCAAAATGCTTATTGAGAAGTGGTAAGGGAGATTGGGAAGAAACATGTTTGCCCCATTGGAACAGGGTTTTCTAAGGATGCAGGTCTTAGCTCCTGCATGGAGTCAGAGACCTCATGTATCTTTCAAGCCTGAGACTGGGGTACACTTCCTGGTATCCAGGGAATCTTTACTCAGGATCCCCTTTTGCTGCCTTCAGGGTTCTAACTATTTCCTACCATCTTGGTGACATCAGGCCAGAGTGTATCTTTGGATGTATACTCTTTCTCCACAAGGAACTGATGTGTTGGGACGTCTATTTTCTCTTATTAAGTAATAAAAAATTGTGTTTACTTAGAAACATTCAGAATTTCAACAAAACAGCTGCAGCTTTTTTTTTTTTTTTCAATTACAGCATGGCCTTCACTAAACAGAACAATTATTTCCTATAAGCTACATCAGAGGCACTGAGGCGCCTCTCCCCGCCAGACAGAACTCGTATGTGTGGTGCACCAACACAAGGAACATGCTTCGCATTCCCCTCTACTGAACCAGGCCAGGCCAGTGGCTACTGAAAAATACACCAGGCTACAGCCATATAAGCACACACTCCGTGGTGTTTTAAACAAACAAACAAAAAAGATACTGTATAGTTTAAAAACAAATCTCATTTTTTGTTCTTTAAAAGGAGCGAGCTGTGTACAGGGTGTTAAAGCTTTATAGGCAAGGGGCAGAAATGCACTAGGACCAAAGCAACAATTCATCATCATTATCTTCTTCATCTTCCTCCTCTTTCTTATTTTCAGCCTAGATGACTCCTTTTTTGGCCCTGACAAACTTCCCTTTAGCTCAGCAAGCAGCAAAATCCTTTTTGTAATTTTCCTTCAGCTTAGCTGCCTCCTTCTCCAGTGGCTGCTTGTCATCTGCGGCAGTGTCAGTTTCAGTTTCTTTGCAACATCACCACATGGACAGGCCAGGAGGTTCTTTGGTTTTATTAATTTTTTTTTCCATACTCAGAGCAAAACAAGACAAGGGCAATGGAGGCCTCTTGGGAGCAACGAGATCCTTGAACTTCCCTTTTTGTTTCCCTTTGGGGGAGGGGGGTACATGTTTTCCTTTCTCTTTCCTAATGGACCTTGCCCACCTTTGCCATGTCATCAAACTTTCCTTTCTCCTTAGCAGACGTGGCTCTCTACTTGGGCACTTTTTTTTTTTTTTAAAGATTTACTTATTTATGTATAAGAACTGGGGTGCAGGCCAGAGGGGTAGGGGTGGGAAGATTTGCCAGAGAACAGAGCAGAACAGGCCATCTACTGAGATACACTGCTGAGGGAGCAGCAGGAGAGACAGGAGATGTCTGCTGTGCCATGTGGGTCCGCTCCTGGCCTTGAAATCATACTGGTGCTGCAGACAGCTTCATCGTGCTGTACTTTTTAACCCCCTGTGCCACCACATAGGGCCCTACATGAGCACTTCTTATAGAACTGAGATGTTGAGTGAAACATTTAGGCATTGTTTCTTATGCTCTTCTTAGCAAAACAGCACTAAAACAAATCTGATGACATTTTGCCTCTCAGAGTCTGAGTGTTACAGGGTAGCCCAGAGTGGAACTGGGATGCTTGTCTGTGGGTCCTCACCCACGTGCTTAAAATGTAATTTTCTTCTGCAGACACACAAAAAAGGGTAGTGGGTTTACAAACAAAAGAGGGGAAAGGAAAAGGAACAACCCAGGGAAAGAGAGAGGGATACAAAGTAACTGGAATAACCAGCTCCACTAACTAGGAGCTCTAGCAACAAAAAACTAACTGCTAGCCCCCAGTCACAGTCTGAGAGCTGTTGCTCCAGAGACAGCTGTTACCTCTCCAGAGTGACAGTTAAAAAACCACTCTCTATTTGTCCCCCAAAGTCCCAGAATGCCTGCTTAGCTCTGCCCTTGGGTCCTCGCAGTTGTCTCCCTGGTACTGCTGGGAGTTGCAGTTTCCAATCACTGGAGTAGGGGGTGGAGTCCAGAAAGCTGGAGTAGGGGGTGGGGTCCACAAGACTGCAGAGTTCCTTTAGGACATCCTTCCCCTTAACCTTAGGATCTCCTTGGCCCATTTTTAATTATTTCTCCTCAGCAAGATACAGTGCTTCCCAGTGCCTGGTGGCTCTGTGTGTCTCTTTAGAGCTCAATGTCCTGAAATGGCTGTCTTGTTTTTTTTCAACTCTGAGTTATGCTTGCCACAGACTCATTGAAAACACAACCATATTTGGAACATTTAAAAAATTAACTACTTTTTATGGAAACTTTCAAATATGCAAAGGTAGTAGAGGACAGTATAATGAACTCCCATTACCAAGCTTCCAAAATTATGGTATTGTCCTTCTTTCTTCCGAGTTACACTTCCTTGAGATGAATGCCTAAGAAGAGGGTATAACCAGCGCATGGGTAGTAACTTACACGAGTCCCACTAGTAGATGAGTATACCAGCTTTACAACGTTCCCCCAGTAATGAAAACAAATATATATTTGGAAGTGTAAGAGCTGTTTGTCAAAAATAGCAGGGAGGCACTGTTCGATGTTTCTGAATATTAGCGACAGGAATTCTGTTGCCATGGTTGCCATTTACATACCGAAGTCCACTGTCCACATCTATGGGGACTAATTTATTCTTCTTTAGTATCTAAACAAGCTTCCAAGTATATTAATCCTTTGCCATAATTTATATAAACATTTTCTTCCAGTCTATTCCATTTTCTTTAGTTTCCTTTATTTTAAAATAGCACTGTAATTTTGATTTTTATATTGTTGAAAATATTTTATTTTGTGTGATTTCCTCAAAATAAAGTGATGGTATAAGAGTTTTGTGAAACTGACATTCTTTTTGTGTTCTCCCCATCTAAACAAGTCATGCAGACATCAAGGGCTTCCCTGACTGCTATGTTCAAATTCCTTGAAGGAATTTGCAGGGACCAAGGAAGAGCACAAGGTTTCCTCTCAGACTAGAAACAAGTCCTTCTACCAAGGCAGGCAGAGTGAGGTCTATGAGAATAGAGGGCTGTGGGAGGCCAATGACTGAGATGAATGAGTCTGTAAACCAATGAGCTGAACACATCCTGGAATGAAAACCTGTTCACTACGAGGTGGTGGGCATCACCCAATGAGGGAGGGAGTCATACACAGGATGAGTAGAAATCTGATGACTGCCATATTGCTGAGGTTTAATAATCAGATTCTTAGGCATGGTCTCAGAAGGCAGAAACTGTAGGGTGATTTTGAGGCCCCACCATTTCTGATTCTTTACAAGGACTGATCTTCCTGATAGGGAATGCTTCAAACTTGCTCACAGAGCCTTCTAATGAACCCCACATACCTGCTCTCTCCTGAATCAGGCTGCCTCCAGGAAAGTCTGTGCCCTGGGCCAGGTTCACTTGTGCCATGGCCAGAATGAGTCAGTAATGGAAGGAGAAGGGCTGCCTCTCTAGGCACCAGGTGGAGTCTTACAATCACATGCGGAGGTGTGGGCAGCAAAGGATTAGCAGCTATCGTTACTCAACAGGAGGGTTTCACTTCAGAAGTTCCATCTGTTTCTTTTTAGCTGATATATAACTGTCTTGCTTAGGCTAATAAATGGTCTACTTACCAACTGTTTTAAGCAAGCATATCAGAGGTTCCCTCTAAAAATGTGCCTGAAAACTTTCAATTTGACATATTGCCCTGTTTGCTTTTTTAAAGCATAGTAAATTCCAAGTCTTTTTTTTTTTGTGTGTGTGTGTGTGTGGGGGGGGGTTGAAGTCAAATAGTAAATTCCAGCTTTTCTGTTGGTATAACATACTGGTGATGAAAGGGGTGCTGTGGAGGTGCCATGGGGAAGTGAGTAAGGATAATAAAGATAACCCACCTCAACACCAGAGATTCAGTTTGGCTAGCTTTACTGACTGCGTTCCCTGAAACTCCATTCTACACAGGGACAGGACAAAACGGTGACTAAGAGCACAGGCTGTGAGCCACATGTCCTAGGGTTGAAACACAGTTTTCATGTACAAATTCTGTGACTCTGGACAAGTCACTTAACAACTTGTTATCTCAGTTACCCCTAAAATGGAGAAAATAATGGAATCCACCTCTAAGGCTTGGCTTGAGGATTAACGATACACATCTAGAACCTATGAAGTGGCACTGTCCGATAGAGCGTTCTGTGATGACAGAAATGTCCAGCCTCTGTACTGTCCAATGTGGTGGCTATTAGCATTTGAAGTGCAGCTTATGTGGCTGAAAGACTGAAATCTTAAATTTTACTGAATTTTTGTTAATTTACATTTTAGCAAATAGACCAACATGACCGGCGGCTACCACATCGGAGGATGCAGTCTTAGAACAACGTCTGGTACATAGTAAGCACTCAAGTGATGCTGGCTTAGTATGTTTACAGTGCAATCTGCACTCTTCTTTTCTCGCATCCTCTCCCTCTGCAGGAGAGTTTCATTGGCTGAGAGGCCACCAGGAGAAAAGACACTGCATGAACCATGGATCCAAGGAGCCAACCTATCAGCCAGGAACTAGAGGACTGACAGTATTCTTGGGAGTGACTCTCATCTGGGAGGTATAAATCCTTGGGTCCACACCAACCACCTCACTTTCACTAGAAGCTGGAGGAAACCTACCACAACCCCTGTGCTTGGTGCCCATAGGATGACACTCCAAACAACCAGCAAAACTTCTAATCTGTGCTCCTGGCAAGATCTGGACTAGGTAAGAACAGGTGCTAGGACATGGCAGGCTGCTCTGCAGCCACTGTCGCATTTGCAGAGTGCACGTGGTATCTTTACTTTTTCCTCCTCCTGTTAATCATGGGATATACAAAAAATTCTTAAGTACTTTGCAGTGATGATACTTGCCAGCCAGGATACATTAAATATCGAGATCGTAGCATCGGGGGACTTGAGAAACTATTTTCTGAGAGAATCAGCTCAATATCTTCATTCCTTGGAAAATATACAGAAAAACCAAGGTTAATTAGGACTATGTATCTTTTTTTTTAAAAAATATTAATATAGTTTATTTTTACATCATTTTGTGCATTTTTTTCCATCTCAGTAGGACTATGTACCGTAAGCTGCCTTTCTGCCTTCTCCTCCTACCCCCCCATAATTACATACTAGCACACATATATGTATTTTTCCCTATCAAATCACTTTCAAGTGGGCTGTATGTTAATGTTATTTCACCCCTAAATACTTCAGTGCACTTCTCTTTCTCTTTTTGTAAATAATAGTTTATTTTTACATCATTTTGTGCCTTTCAATCTCAGTTAGTCCCCGTGAGCTTCCCATCGCCACATCACCCGTGTGCCATCACTGTAGTCCCCCATTTTTGATCCCATTCCCCCCTCCACTACCGTAAAATGTCTCTGGTATGTAGTTGTTCATTATTATTTTTTTTTTCCCCCTAGTCCTTTATATTTCTGCTATAAGTGAAACCATCCGATATTTTTCCTTTTCTTTCTGGCTTATTTCACTAAGGGCATTTATCTTTTTGTTTAAAATAAACAAAAAATTATTTAGGGCCTAACCTGGTGGCACAAGGGGTTAAAGTGCAGTACTATGAAGCTATCTGCAACCATTGTAATTCGAGTTCAATCTCTGGCCAGGGAACTGAACCACATGGTGCAGCAGACATCTCCTGATCTATCCTGCTCCCCTCAGCAGTGCATTTTAGTGCATCTCTCTGTTCTGCTCCCTGCTGTCTCTGGTGAATCCTCTCACTCCCCCCTACCCCCGCCCCACAGCTCTGGCCTATATCTCAGTTCTTATATACATAAATAAATAAATCTTAAAGAGAATATTTACTTAGTAGAAGAAATGGGGTGTAGGCCAGAAGTATGGTAGGAAAGAGGATTCACCACAGAGTGGGGAGCAGAACAGGCGGATTTACTGAAATACACTGCTGAGGGGAGCAGTAGGCGAGACAGGAGGGGTCTGCTGTGCCATGTGGGTCAGCTCCCTGGTTAGGGATAGAACCCAGGCCACAGTGATGACAGCACTGAGACTTTACCCCTAGGCCACCAGGGAGACCCGTTTTAGTGCACTTGCTAAGAACAAGGACATCCTCTCACAGAACCACAATACCACTGCCACATCCAAAGAACTGCATTCTGTGTGCTAGCAGTACTGGCGTCACCTAGGAGCCGGCCAGAAACGAAGACTCACGGGCTCCACTGCAGATCCAGTGCCACATTTTAATAAGGCCTCTTAGAGATTCCTGCACACAGTAATACTGGAGAGGTTTGACCGAATATACACCCATTTTTTAGTTTCCTCCCTTTTTTGGGGGAGGAGTACAGAAGCCAATCAAAGACTGCACGTTCTATTTGCAATCTTTATTTTCTTTATCCTAAAACAGTAAGGGATACTGACACCTGGGGTCCTCCTGGTGATTTTTCATATAGCATCAAAAGCACTTCAAAAACCACTCAGGTTTTAGACAAAGTGGAAAGAGCCTGTGGGCCATAGCCTGAGTGTTATATCTGAGAAAATGGTTGGACTTGAGGAGTAACGTGACCTTGGTAGGTTTACCTGGTGACAATCCCATTTTCTGCAAGAATGAAAGCTGCAGTGGGATTCGCCGCCCTGATGAGGCTCTGCAGCTGGACAAGGAGTGGGTGCCTCTGCTCCGTGGTGTGACTGGTGAAGACCACGTTACTCACTAGGCCTGGGGAATGAGCAGAATGAATGGTTCAGCCTTCAGGGTCCTGACGGGGGCTGAGGACGCACACAAACACACTGGCTCTTGCTCCCTCCCTGATCATCCTTTCCATCCAGTATGACCCCTGTGCAGACAACTCTTACCCTCACAGCCATCATTCTGCTCCCCGTTCTGTCATTACCATCATTTGGGGTAATTAAGTCTCAAATTTTCAATTGCTACATTTCTGGAACTCCTCTATCTTCCTTAATTCTGCATTCTGGCGGACACTGGAGTTTCTTCAATAAAGGCCCCTGTCCACATCCCCTGTATTTAACTTAATCTGTCATGCAACTGACCCTCATCAACTCAAAGCACAGACATTTACTAAGCACCTTATGTTAGTTACTATCTAATAGAGTCTCAAAGAGTGCACAGCCACAGAAGAATCACACATACAGACCCACAATTCCAAGTAAGGCCTCACAAAGATATTGACACAGAGATTAAGGAAGAGGGGCCCATGTAATGAGAGGTATAGAGCTGGCCATAATCACTCCTAACCTTTTCATGAACACATAGAAGTAAAAGCCATTATACTATAGAGAACCTGGGAATAAGCATTAACTACAATGCTTCTCCCATACTCCCATTCCTATTTTCAGTTATGATCATATCATATATACCACTTCTGCTCTGAAATCATTTGTACTTTTGTTTTTCAACCTCTTCTATTCACTGCTTAATACTGAAAATTTCAATCACATCCCAAAGTAGGTAAAGTATTGTATGAACTTCTATGTGCCCATCATCTAGCTTCACGATTACCAACACCTGGCTAACTATATTCCTTTCATACCACACTCTGTTTTTCACTTTCCTCTCCTCTGACACTGGGTGAATTTTAGCCCATTCAAAATATTTCAGCATATCTTCATAAGGACTCTTTAAAAATATTAACAGTAAATGATAAATCATTAAATACAAAAGCTGTCTATGTCCAGACTTCTTGGCCCGCCTGGACATCTGCCGTGCTGCACTTCCTCAGTGCCGTGGTGTGTTCTGGTGACCATCAGGCTTTCACTTTGCTGTTCTTCTGCCTGGAACCACCCTTTCGTTCTTTCTTGTTTGAGCAACTCCTTCCTAGGGTATGGATAATTTGAATAGCACCTCTTCCAGAAAATTCCCTAATCCTCCAAGACTGATTCAGAGCAGGCATTGGATAAAGATTTGCTGTATAAACAAATGACTGAATCAAGTGTAATAAAAGATACATGCAACTTGACCTCCCAAGCAGTTGCCTGAGTAAGTTGTGGGTACCCCACAGGCCAAATTTTTTTTTCCCACTTACAAGTCTGAGCAAATCCTATTCATCAACCAGGTATCTGAAAAGGCCTCTAAGATATATAAGCATATGCATATTTTTGGTATAAAATCATAAGGTATGAAAGGATAATCAGTAAAGTTTCTTTGTGTTTCCTTTGGTACCCTGAGACCAAGTTCTTTTCCAGGTTTTGAGCATATTTCTTCCATCTATTCACATACAAGCGTATAGTAATAGATAGATGCAGGTTTTCTTAAGGGCATCTCCCACTCTCAAAACCTCTATCCTCAAAATCTCTATGTATGATTTAGTTGTGGTTGCAGCACTTGGCTAAGGAACTCAAATGGAGAATATGTTAGCATTTTGTTTATTTTTAAAAGGTTCCTCACATGCCCTTTTTGTTTAGAAGCTTTAAAATTAAGACAGAACATCCTCAGCAGGGTCAGAGAAGCCTCTAACAAAGCTGCTACTAGCAGTGCCCATGCTGCTATTCCAACTGGGAGGTTGCCAGAGAGGCAGGAAGGACACCCTGGAAACCCTAATGCAAGAACCCCATGCCTAGATGCAGCTACCGGAAGTGACTGGGGCTTCTGGAAACTGAGTACAAGGCAAGGTTAGGTGTCCAGGCCCAGACTGTGGCACAGTGGGGAAGCATCAGGATTCTAAAACACTCAGCACATTCCAGAGATGACAGATATGGGAGCAGGACCCTGCAAGAGGTCCGTGAAATCCCCAGGGGCGAAAAGTAAGAACAGTGGTAGATCTTGCAGTGAGGAGCCAGGAAAGACCAAGTGGAGACCTATGAGAGCTCTAAGACTCTGTTTACTATCATCTTGGGCACCGCAGAGTCAGATTAGTGCAAATGTGCCAACCTGAGCAGTGTACCCCAAGGTCACAAGTATGGGCCTGGCTTGCTGAGGAAAAGACTGGGGGAGGGGTGTCTTAGTTTCTGACAGACAACCTGTCCAAAACCCCCTGAGTACCATGCAGACAAACTCTGTGGGCCTGGAATTCTAGGTCAGGAATAGGACAGATAAAAGGGGCTTTGCATTACAGGGAAATAAGCAAAAGGATTATCCCCAGCATTCCTTAGGCCAGCTATGCAAACTGCCACCTGCCAAGAGGAAATGCCATCTTTGAGGCAGGTACTACAGTTTCTGGAGCACAGGGTGAAAAGGCCACAACAGAGTTTCCTCCTGCTTGGGCCTGCAGTTTTATTCTGTTAGGAGTTGGTATCCACATTTGGCCATGGTTCACCAGCCTGGACTGTGAACAAGCAGCCAGGTGTTGGTGGTCCATTCTCAAGAATGGAGAAACATCCCTGAAATCAGTCTAATCACCCCAGTCAAAGCTAAAGGCTTCCATCAGCCTAGGAGAAAACAAACTTTTGTGTATATAAAACACTACTTTTGTCTATTGATAGATGCTTCTAAAAGCCAACCAAGGAAGTAAAATATCTCTAGTCTGCCTCCAAGCCAGCACTATGATGATTCTTGTTTGCTCTTTAGGTACTGACATTACTTCCTAATCCTGAGATTTCTAGAATACACACCATCTTGGGGCTGTAATATAGTCCTTTTATCTTTGTAAAATAATCCTCTGTTGTGGCCCTCCCTGGTGGCACAGCGGGTTAAAGCACAGCACTGAGAAGCTAAAAGCCACTTCAGCTTGAGTTTGATTCCCCAATCAGGGAGCTGGCCCACATGGCGCAGCAGACCTCTCCTGACCCGCCCGCTGCTCCCCTCAGCAGTGTACTTTGTTGATCTGCCTGTTCTGCTCCCCACTCTGTCTGTGGTGAATCCTCTCACCTCCCCTGAGCCTCTGGCCTGCACCCCAGTTCTGTATGCACAAATAAATACATCTTATTAAAAAAAAACAACTCTCTGTGGTAAAAGCAATGAACCAGAAGTCTGATTAACAGGAGCAAAGGAAGGCAATTGGCTCCCTGGGACATGAAGTGTTGGTCCACTCGTGGTGGATCCCACCTCCAAGAGAGCCACCAAATCTCCAAGGAGAAAAGATATACTTGCCTTTTCTTTCTCCCCTTCCCAGACAGCCCATATCTATGGTGAGCCAGGTCAGACCAATCCATACTGACTTCTGGGCCCAGATGCAAAGGAAAAATATTTACCAAGGCACTGTTATCCTATAAACCCCTCAGAAATCAGGAAACAGCAAATGTGGCCTCAAGGTCATTTGCCTCCATATGATCCTATCCCTTCCTTTATATAAGCACAAATCTGATACAGGTTGCTATGAATGATGAATTAGAAAGTGCCAGGAGAATGCAGTCTTTTTTGGTCCAAAAGGACTTTGCTCTTATTAAAATATTGATCCAGGTTTATAGATAGTAAAGACAGATCACTTCCTCAGGGCGCTTTACCAGGGTAACCCAACCATCTTGTGTTTTTCCCACATACAATAAAAAGTGGAGGGGCAGCAGTGGAGAACGCGCCAAGGAGCCATGGTACCCGAGGGTGGTAAAAATCTTATGGGACAAGAGACTGACTATAGTCGGTACTTTTGACTTTGACCATGATTCCCAAACAAAGGAGGAGACAGTTCTCGTTGAGTATTCTCTACTTTCTATTCCAAGGATACGTACAACCAACCTCTTCAGTCTTTGGGAACTAGAAACCCATAAGTTCTAACTCATGCCTGACATCTAGTCTGTTACCAGATTCTACTGACTTAACCTCCCTAAAATGTCCTGAATCTAGCTGGGTTGTATACCTGACCAGTCTCTATACACTCAGCTTCTGGAGTGTTAGGAAAGCAACAGGGTCGAAAAGCTGAACTTGAACTTGGTGGCAGATCAGCCCAACACAAACCCCTCTCTCTGGCTGCAGCGCCTCCTGCTCTGCGTAGCACCCAGCAGCGCAAAGCTGTGAGGGGACACTCAAGTTGTTTTCTTCTGATTTCTATTTGCTGGGCTGTTCAGGAGGTCTAGACCCTCGGTCTTCTGACAACAATGAGCATTTTATCACTACTGCAGGAACTTCAGGATTCATTCTGAGTCTTGAGGCACCACAGTTAATATGATTAAAAAGTGTTGTTTCCAAGGGTTGCCAGACTGTAGGAAAATGCAAGATAATGTAAATACAACCCAGAGGATGGGTGGATTTTTACAAATGCTATCAAGGTGTAAAAAGGAGGGGGGGGGCTAAGGGAGAAGGTCCTACTGGGCCTTACTCTGTACTGCTGGGACAGAGAAATGCACTGAGATCCTGTCAGTGCAGGGCTAGGTATAGCTATTCAGTCCACTGCTATCTCTCAGACAGGGTTATGCCCAGATCAGAAGGGTGTTGATAGGAAAACTGATCATTTTTTCTAATGAATAATATAATAATTTATTTTTACATCATTTTGTGCCTTTTTCCATCTCAGCTGTAATCCCTGTGTGTTTCCCATCACCAAGTCACCCCTGTGCCATCACCATAGTCCAGTGCACTTCCCTCCCCCCACCGTTTTTGATCCCATCCCCCACTCCACCCCCACAAAATGTCTCTGGTATATAGCCGTTCATCATTATCATTATTTTCTCGCCTGTTCCGTTATATTCCTGCTATGAGAGAAACCATCTGGTAGTTTTCCTTTTCTTTCTGGCTTATTTCACTAAGCATGACCATTTCCAGCTCCATCCATGTTTCTGCAAAAGACATGTGTTTCTTTTTTTTGGTTGTTGAGTAATATTCCATTGTGTATATGTACCACATCTTTTTAATCCAGTCATCCACTTTTGGGCATCTGGGCTGTTTCCATGTCTTTCCAATTGTGAATAAAGCAGCAATAAACATGGGGGTGTAGGTATCTTTTGAATCAGTGTTTTTGTGTGTTTTGGGTAGATACCTAGGAGTGGGATTGCTGGGTTGTAGAGAAGCTCCATGTTTAGCAGTTTGAGGAACCTCCAAACAGGGAAAACTCATCATTTTTAAGAGACAAATCTGTTTTTCAAATATGATGAAAGTGAAAGATGTCAGTTTCCCCTGAACCAATTTTGTTTTAGATTTCAGAATGGTACATATGAACAAGAAATTACATTTAAACAGAATTTGAAAGGCATGCAAGCAGGAAGTAAAGCACATTGCTTACCTTGTGAACACTGGTCAAGACATTTGGGAAAGAGAAATCTAGGGAGGAAAAAGAAACATTATGAAACCATTACTGTCCAATTAGTCATTAGTTGTTTCCCACAAAAACATAAATGTCACTGATACACAGGGTGACTGACTGGGGCAAGCGGCAGGCAGCACTGTGCACTGAGGACAGCCACGGCTATACAGAAGGTTTCCAGAGCTCTGCAGCAAAGAACCCTGAGCCAGAGCTCTGCAGAAACAGTAGAGACATCTATCTGGTCAACTCACAGTAGCATGTTGAAGAGGGGGTGGTGGAGCAGGGCAAGTTCTTCAGACCACAGGAAATGGAGAAAGAGAGCTAGCTTTGTTTGTTTTGAAAGCAGCTCTGTCCTCATCATAAAGGGGAACTTCTAAGTGAAAATGAGGAGGACTGCACTTACCTGTCTGGGGCCTGCCGTACCAAAGCTGCCATACCCTTTAGGTGCTCCTTAGAAGCTTAGCTCCCTTATGAGCTCAAACAGTGGATAAAACACAGGAAACTGTATCACGCAGTTAAGTGTGGGTGCCTATGTTTCAGCGTTCCTAAAACACTGCGTTCTCCTTGGGGAAGAAAGCTAACACTAGTGACAACAGCTGACTCTTACTGAGCTCCTATTGTAAGCTGGGCACTGTGTAAGCTGTTCACATTACAATCTTGTTCTGTTCTCACATCCATTCTGTGCCCCAGGTACTTACAAGTTGAGAAGAGGTGGCTTACAGTGGCTAGCAGGCTAAGTGCTTCTTTGCTCTCAGTCTTGCACAAAGCTAGGAAGTGCTGGGGTTTATACAGGGACTTGTGTCTTTCTGGTACCAGAGTTCCTGTATTTTCTTCCACCGCAAGTGAGGTACTTGCTGAAACCATCTTTCTAAATTGTTGGGCTAGCTGGCAGGAATAAGTACTGATCAAAACACTGGGGTAATTTCTCTCTTGCAATTTCTCTGAGGGTAGCAAGTCTCCATCTTTTTATTTGATTTCTGAAAACAGTCAGACACATATCATCTGGAATCAAATTTGGTGGATGAGTGGGCTGGATGAAAACCACTTTGGGTTGTGGCTCTGATTCTCTTGCCTTACTCCCTCATGGTTTCAGAAGGAGTCCAAAGAGGAACCACTATGTGCTCTGAACAAAGTCAAGAGCAGGGTCAGGGGAAGTGACGACCACACCAAAGTCCCTCAAGAACAGAACTCATTGACTTCTCCGCACTTAGTCCACAGAACGGCCTGCTGTGCGTGATACATTTCTGGAAAGTGTCCTCCTCCCCACTGAGTGCCTGTGGCTGGAGCACCTGCCCTTAAGGTCCTTCCCAGCTGTTTTCTCATAGCACCCTGCCACATACAACAATTCACACCAGAGGCATCTCAGACAAGGATGAGCGAAGTTCCCCCTGAAGGCATCGTAACTAGTCATAGGTTGGATGCTCATGTTATAAAATCTCTGATGGAGATGGGTTATTAAGCTGCTGACTTTAGCATCTGGAAAGAGAATATTCAAAACACATGGACTTGCACGTATATGAATTTCCTATTACAAAATGCAATTTCTCTTATCTTGGCATCTCTGATATCCCCGTCTTTTAAATTCATGTGTTGGCTTTCTTCCCTAATCCAATCAGGAATATCTGTTGCTTCCTTATAATTCTTGTAAAGTGGCATTCATCTTTTATCATGGCACTTCCTACCCTACATAACTATACATGCAATCAGTGTAGCATTTGGAAAATAACTTTTCGGAGCATCAACTCCCATTGCAATAATGCCTACACTAAAAGGGGGATTTTAAAAAACATATACAATATTTTTTTTTACCTCATTTTGAGCATTTTTCCATCTCAGTTGTAATCCCTGTGGACTTCCCATCACCAAATCGCCCATGTGCCATCACCATAGTTCAGTGCATTTCCCTCCCCCTACTGTTTTTGATCCCATTCCCCACTCCACCCCCACAAAATGTCTCTGCTATATAGCTGTTCATCATTATTATTATTTTCTCGCCTGTTCCGTTATATTCCTGCTATGAGAGAAACCATCCAGTATTTTTCCTTTTCTTTCTGGCTTATTTCACTATGCATGGTCCTTTCCAGCTCCATCCATGTTGCTGCAAAAGGCATGTGCTTTTTTTTTTTTTTGGTTGCTGAGTAATATTCCATTGTGTCTATGTACCACATCTTTTTAATCCAGTCATCCACTTTTAGGCATTTAGACTGTTTCCATGTCTTTCCAATTGTGAATAAAGCAGCAATAAACATGGGGGTGCAGTATCTTTTTGAATCAGTGTTTTTGTGTGTTTTGGGTAGATACCTAGGAGTGGGATTGCTGGGTTGTAGGGAAGCTCCATGTTTAGCAGTTTGAGGAACCTCCAAACAGTTTCCATAATAGTTGCACTAGTCTGCATTCCCACCAGCAGTGCAGGAGAATTCAAAAGGGGGATTTTTAAAAAGATTTATTTATATATACATACAAAAGCTGGGGTGTGGGCCAGATGTGCAGGGGGGTAAGACGATTCACCAGAGACAGAGCTAGGAGCAGAACAGGAAAATCTATTGAAATATACTGCTGAGGGCAACAGCAGGCAAGATAGGAGAGGTCTGCTGCGCCATATGGGGTCACCTGCCTGACTGAGAATTGAACTCATGCTGCAGTGGCTGAGGATAGCTTCTTAGTGCTGTGCTTTAATCCCTGCACTACCAGGAGGCCTGGATATTCTAAACTTAACCAGTCTCTTACTAATACACATTTTGTTTATTTCTAGCTCTGTTTGATATTGTCAACAGTATTGTTTTTGAGCTATGCAGATCACATCTGCCATGCTTCAGACTTGATAGGCCCTTCTGAACATCTTCCATAGGTCTAGACTCAGTAAGATGATTCCTCTTTTAAAAGGCAGAAAAATGCATGCATTTCAAGCATGTTGACTTAACTTTTACCAACCAGCTGACCACAAGACTCCAAGTGGCAGTGAGGAAGGACAGTGAGAGAATGTATGGTTAGCAGATCCCATTTTCTGGTGAAGAAAGTGCTGGAAATAACCCCCTTCCCACCTTATGGGAGGTTTGTGTATTACTCCTCACTATTTAGTCAATACTGGGACTCTGGGCCTTCTGGAGACTCAGCAAGCTCTTAATGTCCTTCAGTAAATCCCTTTTCGTTTAAACATATTAGAATATGATCTACTATTTGGAATTAAGAATTTTGCCTTAAATACTCCTCTAACTATCATTGCCCATTAGTACAATTATAATTGTATAATAAAATTCTAGTAGTGGAATGACCAAATGTGTCTCTGAAGAGATGGTATCATTTTACATTCTTGCCAACAGTGAATAAATTTCCCTACCCTGTTGCTTTGTAATAAACTAAGTGGCTCAAAATAATGATGATTTATTTTTTTGCCTGTTTTGGTAGGCAGTGATTTTGGCCTGGGGTAGCTCAGCTGGGGCTGATAATCTAAGATGATCTTGCAGGCTTAGATGGGGTCTCAGCTCAGACAGTAGGTGGCGAGGCTTCTTTCTCCACATGATCTCCCCTTTCTAACAGCCTTGTCTAGCCTTCTTCAGACAGTGGTCTCAGATCCCAGAAGCAAGAGCGGGCAAGCCCCAAGGTGTAAATGCTTTTCAAATCTCTGTTTGCTTTTTCATGCTTCTTGATGTCCCACTGGCTAAAGCAAGGCACATGCCCAAGATCAGGTTCAAAGGATGAGAAACTGATTCAACTCTCCAGTTCCCCACAGTAGACCATGTAAGAATTTTTCTCTCTCTATTTTTAACCCATGAGTTTAATACTGGCCATTTAATTGTTTTAGTGGGAAGGACATAATTTAACTTAGTAAAAAATAACCTTCGATTCTTGATCTAGGTCGCATAATTCTCTTACTCTAGTCCAGATGAACCTCCAAACAACAGAACAGCCCTGTAGCCTATGTGCATGGGCTAATCAATAGTTTATCAATGGAGCACTAGTAAGTCACTTTAGTAAACTGCTTTCTGGAAGTTAGAGGTAAATTTAAAAATTTCTCAATAATATCTATAATTTGAGATGTCAGTAATTGTGATTTACTGATACTTTGAGCTCTCAATATGAAAAAATAAGAATGTACTCACAATTTATATTACTTAAGCCTGATTTTGTTACTTATGTTTTACATTCCAGGCATAATTCACACAATTTTAATCTTATTTTTATATTTAAACAGATTATTTTCTTCAATTCTTTCACAGTATTTGTTGTAATTAATGAATTCAAATTTCCTTTAAGAAAAGCTGGGCTCTTCCTGGTGGCACAACAGCACTATGAAGCCCTCAGAAGCCACTGCAGCACGAGTTCCATCCCCAGCCAGGGAGTTGAACCCACATAGTGCAGCAGATCTCTCCTGACCTGCCTGCTGCTCCCCACTCTGCTGTTCCCCACTCTGTCTCTGGTGAATCCTCTCAATCACCACACCTCTGACCTGTATTCCAGTTCTGTAAGCATAAGCAAATAAATCTTTTTAAAAAACAAACAAAAGTTATTCCTCACTTGTTGGTGGCACCTATGTTTTCAACATTTATTTCATCAGCAGTTAATATTTCCTAAACATAGAGATGGCTTCTGTACAAACAGAAGATCAGTATCCTATAATTCCTCTAGTCTCTAATGGCTTTTATTTCTTTGTCTATTTTCTCTTCATCTTGTCATTTTCTCATGCTTGAAGCTCTCTGACACAGACTTAAATATTAGCAGTGATTACTTCTCATGGCTTTGACAGAGATTTTCATTTTCATAGTGATTTTACTATAATCTTTATTTTCTCCCTAGGGCTTTCATTTCTACCTACTTTTATTAAATAAACTCATTCCCATCATCCATTCCACTCAGCAGCTTTATTGAGGTATAACTCACATATCAAAAAACTTACTCATTTTAAGTATACAGCTCAGTGGTTTTTTTTCAGTAAATTTACAGAGTTGTCAACCATCCCGCAATTCAATTTTAGAACATTTCATCACCCCAAGGAGATCCCTCTTACCCAGTTCCCCAGACCTTTTTTATTTCTTCCTTGTTAAGTTCTCCCTACTTACCCTGTTAGTTTCTCTTCCCTTCATATTTTTCTGACAGTATAGAAGAGTACTTGTCTGGGCTAATTCTTTGTAAGTATAACCTTCATCTGTTGTTTGCTAATTACTGCCTTTCCCTATTTTTCTTTATGGTAGAGTTTGTGGTAATACCTAATCATATAAGAAATCTCTTCTTACTATTAATTCACTTTTAAATAAAAATTTGATAGACGGAACAGTACAAAGAGTGGCATGTAAGAGTCAATGAGACAGGTCAAATGTGATGGAATGTGACATTCAGCACTCACTACACTTGCCTAACTTGTGTCGGAAGGGAAAAAAAAACACCACCTTGGCTTTTTTATGGAGAAGCAGAATCCAGGTCACAGCTGAAGAGAAGAGAGAGATGGTGAAGACATGTCTTGGGATCATCAAGGTGAATAGGGAAGTAATCTCTAATGCAATTTCTATGAGAGGTCTGAAGATACCAACTTGGGACTCAAGAAGGGAGTTTTTCAAATGAAGATCTAAGGAGAGATCAGTTAGCCAGAAAGACCACATGATTAAAGAGCTGGGTTAACTCCACCAGGCTAACGCAGTGAAAAGTCAAACAGCTCCATGAAAGGGCAATGAAATGCTTAAAACTTCCTTAGTGAAGGGTGCTTTAATGATGAATAGATACTTTCAGATTCTGCTGGGGCAGTATAAACTATAAAAGCACATTCAAAAAGCAAGTTGGAAATGTGAATAAAGGATGATAAATCCACTGTGCAATTAATAATATCTTTCAAGTATTTATTCTAAGGAAATTATCTGAAATTTGAGAAATCTATATGGATAAAGAGGTTCCAACAACATTATAATAGGGAAGAGCTAGAGTCATTAAATGTCAGTAACAGTGGGGACATGGTTAAGACAATTAGTCCTCCCATACATATAATGATTATATAACCAATAAAAATGTAATTGTGACTGTTTAAACATTTCAAATTTCAATTTTTGAAGTGAAATCTTCATTTGTTGTTTGCTAATTGCTGCCTTTCCCTACTTTTCTTTATGGTAGTATCTCTGGCAATATCTAGTTGTAGATGAGACCTCTTCTAATTATTAATTCACCTTTAAATAAAAACTTGAGGGCCTTCCTGGCAACACAGGGATTAAGCACAACACTATGAAGCTACCTGCAGCCACTGCAGCACAAGTTCCCTGGCCAGGGAGGTGACCCACATGGCGCAGCAGACCTCTCCTGTTTCTTCTGCTGCTCCCCTCAGCAGTGTATTTCAGTAGATTGGCCTGTTCTGCTCCCCACTGTTTCTGGTGAATCCTCTCTTGCACCTCTGGCCTGTACCCCAGTTCTTGTATGCATAAATAAACAAATTTAAAAAATAAAACGAGACAAGAGTAGAATATGCTAGAATATGCTAACTTACATAATGTTTATGTGTCAACCTAAGAAAAAGTGTGTAAAATTATTTGCACCACAATTGTACAAAAAGATCAGAAAGTAATTCACAAAAATTATAATTACATTGAGTTAGTAAGATTATGGGTGAATTATCATCCAATTTCCTTTGTTATTGTTATACTACACTTCCAAAGTAAAAAAAAAAAAAAAAAAAGCATGTCAGTAATGAAAATGAATTTCATAAGTGAGGTAAGATGGTTTTTAGGTGGCTTATCCACATGCAAAAGTATCTCTCAGATATCCCTTGTCTCCAGCAGTCAAGAGGAAAATAAAAGGCTACCATTCCTTCTTTCTGGGAGAAGCTATTTCAAGTCTCACTGACCCAGATGTGCAACTTCTCAAGGCACAAAGTAGAGCAACTGCCCATCCCAAGGGGTCTTTCTGAGGCCCTAGCATGTTACATAGAAGGAGGACTGACGCAGTCCAAAAGACATACACATATAAAGATGCAGCTTGTGATGGGTAGGAGAAAATTGCTTTCTCTACCCTTAAACAAACTGCATGAGCTAGAGATGGTCCTAAGTACTCACTTGTGCTCCATGTAGCAGCTTAGGGGCTCCACACACACTGTGATGGCACCAATGGTGAAGAAGGACTTGACATTTGAGTCTGGATGGGTCTGCAGGGCCTGGACAACATCAATGACATCTGTGTAGCTGGGGGGGGAAGGGAAAAGGTTAGTTTATTGATTGGGGCTGTCGGATGGCAATAGAGTGATACCGAGTGGCTGAGTGAAGAATGGTAGAAGAAAAAAACAAAAGGGGAACTATGCAATTGGATTCCTTAGGGTCACTCCACTTCATGTTTTTTTTTTGAAAGGACAGGTTTATTAGGAAAAGGAGAAGATGTTTGCAGAGATATAAGTGAGCAGAAAGAGCTTCCACTTCGTGATTTAGAATTCCTGCAGTCCACGGTGTTCCTGCATTTCTGAGGCCTATTAGTCTTCAAAACTACAAGAGTAGATGAGTGAACTAGCAATCACCCTGCACAGACCTGTGGCCACTGTAAGAGAGGCTGCTTTACTTGTGGAGAATATTGTCCTGATTCACCCAGTTACCATTAAAAGGCCAGTTCTCTGGAAAGAAGGCAAGCTCGATGGGCAGCCTTGCTCATAAATGGACCTGAGTCTTAGCCTGGGCCTCTGGGAGCCAGTGGGGTGGTTGGAGGACAGGCACAATTTATTTGAGCCATTTTCTGAGCTCCTACAAGCAACTCGTCAGTCAAACAGTACTTGGCTTTATTGCAGAATGCTCACCCCTAGGTCTGCCTCAGTCCTGGCCAACCAGTAGTGCTTCTACAGAGAGCAGGGTGTGTGAGGTTGAAGATCTCCCCTCAGGGGCCTGGTAATCAGAATCTTCTGCTCCCTGTTTCTTTCCAAGGTTTCCCCCTTGGGCAAAAATATGTATGACCACATGGCGTTCATCCCACTGGCTCTGTAGTATCTGAAGGTTCAGCAGTATCCAGGGGGACCTGGATGCCAGAAGAGCTCCTGTACCACACTCACTTCCAGGCCTTTACAGCAATACACCTGGTAAGTGGGATGATGTTCACAAACTGCTTCTCATCTCTTTGTTGTCCTATCTTATGGACTTAACTCTCATGACTAAGTGTCCCAGTCTTGTTCCTCAGCATTGGCTTTTCCTCTCTTCTAAGAAAAGTGTTTTATCCTCCATGTTTTATATGAGTGGTAGATACGCTCATTGCTTGGGGTAGAAAAGAGCTGAAAGCTTTACAAACCAATCCTGAAGATTTGGGTAATTTATTTTAATATAGTAGGATTTCCTACAAAGAGTGGGAAGTTCCAGGTTTTTTGTTTTTTTTTTAAAGATTTATTTATTTGTGCATACAGAACTGGGGTACAGGCCAGAGGCTCAGGGGCGGTGAGAGGCTTCACCAGAGACAGAGTGGGGAACAGAACAGGCAGATCGACGAAGTACACTGCTGAGGGGAGCAGCGGGCGGGTCAGGAGAGGTCTGCCATGCCATGTGGTCACCTCCGGGGCAGGCGGGAATTGAACTCATGCAGAAGTGGCTTTAGATTCTCAGTGCTGTGCTTTAACCCACTGCGTCACCAGGGAGGGCCAGTTCCAGGTTTTTAGCGCATTCCATTAATCTTTATTTATTTATGCATACACAACTGGGGTACAAGCCAGAGGTGCAGGGAATGGTGAGAGGATTCACCAGAGACAGAGAGGGGAGCACAACTGGCAGACTAGAAGTATACTGCTGAGGGGAGCAACAGGCGGGTCGGGAGACGTCAGCCAGGCCATGTGGACCATCCCTGGGGCAAGGTATTGAACCTGCACGGAAGCTGCAGCGACCAGCTTGCAGTGCTGTGTCCTTACCCACTGTACCACCAGGGAGGCCCCTAATCATCATTAATTTTAATGGGAAAAGATTAGAGTGAAAAGTAGGCCCCAGGCTCCTTTGTGAGGCCAATGCATCTAGGTGACATCTCTGGGCTTTGCAGTGGAGGCCCTTGGACATTCAATTTACTTGTTAAGGGGGCCCCAGTTAGCTTCTCCCACTCTCCTTAATCTGTCTTAACAATCATTGTGAGTGTGACCTCCAGACAGAAAGAGGTTGCAGAAGGAAGCCGTGACTCCAGCAGTCAGTCAGAGCCGGAACCAGGTCACTTTAGCTAAAATGTCCTAGGTGCATGATGAAGGCAAAAACCTGGCTCTTCATGTTTGTTTCTTTCTTGTCAGCATTCTCTATTAAAAATAATAACAAAACAAAAACACAGCAAGACTCTAACTTCCTTTCCTCTAAAACAACAGATAATCCATTCAAGAGTTCTTTGGGCTCTGTGTTATGTTTGCAATTTAAGCCTAAAATTTGGCCACCTGTTTCACATTAATTCAATTCTTGTTTTGAGAGATACTTTATTTTAAATGTAGATAAATTAAAGAATGAGTTTATAACATTCCAGAGTATAAGCAAACATAGCCCCTCAAATTCCTTAAAATAAATTGAAAAAAAATTCAGATTCCTCAAGTTTTACTTGTGTATGTGTATGTACGAGGCCCTGTGTAGCTTCTCACCTCCACCACCACAGTCAAGCACCGAACAGTTCCAATACCACAAGGATTCCTCACGCTGCACTTTTATATCTACACCTACCTCTTGCCTGCATCACCACCCCTAACCTTTACTCCTGGAAGTCACTAATTTGCCCTTTGTTTCTAAAATTTTATAATTTCAAAACATACTAACTCACTTTTAAAACAACTATTAGCCCCACTGGATTTCCAAGGGCCTCACCATTACCCTTCCTGCTGCGGAAAATCATAAAGGGACCCATTCCTTCCGGGGCACAAGAACACTCTAGGCTTCCCCTCAAAGACACCTCAAAGACACCTATAGATGAAGATAAAACTCTCATTCAGAGTATAACGTCGGCAACTTGAGAAGCTTCAGCTGTCTCCTTTCACCAGAAACCTCAACACTGGGCTCCGAAGGGCAGCCCAGGAGATGGACACGCTGCAAAGGAGGGTATGTGTTCCTGCTCAGCTGCGAGGAACGGGGCCCGGCATAGAATGATATTTTAGCAAGTCGCAGGATTTAGCTTATATTGACTTGAATCATTCCGGAAATTGATTGGAGGTCCCTGGCATACAAAGGCTGCAAGTGGACAGAGGTTTGATCTGAGACCTCAAGTGTGGGTGAACCACACACTGCAGTGGTGGTCCAGAGCAACCCGGAAGGCCAAAACTTCTCCTGATATGGAGACTCAGAGACAGGAGTCATCAATGCTTGTGAAATGAGGTGAGGTGGAAACAACCTCAGCTGTACAATGTCAAGGTGCCAGTTTTGACTCCAGGTCCACATCTCGGATGATTCTCAACTCTGGCAAAGGGCAGCAAATGATGGCATTGGGCCAATCCATTCCTTTCCTCTGACCAGTAGAAGTGATGGAAAATCAGGAAAAAAACAAACAAACAAACAACCAAAAAAAAAAAACAAAAAACAAGTGACTCCAAGCCCAGGCTTTCTTTGAGGCTTCCTGGCCTCAGTCTACAAGTAGGACAATATGGTTGACAAAAGAGAAGTCCTTGACAGGTGTGAGAAAAGATCTGAAGCATGAGGCCTGGTGGAGTGTATACACATCTGTCTCCCTCCTGCCTTAGGACCACTGGCTGGTCTCCTCCAATGCTCACCATCACCCAACAGAACTTTGGAGCTGGACCTATTCTTTACTGGAAACAATTAGCAATTGAAAATACTCACTATTACTAGCACAAATAATGTAGCATAACACGAAAGCACTTTGTGAAAATGCCAAAAGCTTCTTTATCACCAAGCATAATGACACCAGTAAAAAGCATAACCCAGGCATGTTCTCCTGTGGACTTGGGTGGTGATGGGCCTTCCTCCTTGGAAGCCCTTAGAATAGGTCAAGGAAAGTTGCTTGCAGCCAGAGTCCCTGAGGCAGTGTGTTACACATTCTGTCAAACTTCATAGGGAGCTTCTTGCCCAACTGAACTAATCACACTCCTCACTGAGGGGCCCAGGAAGCCTTCCTGGGCCAGCTACCCTGGGGTTAGAGATTGCAGTGTGGGGCTGGAGCTGCAACTCCATAGGAGATGCAAACAGATAAAGAACCCTTACCTACATGTTAAAGGAAAAGTTTTGGGGGACTCTATTGTTATGGGGACTTGTAAATGAGGCTTGTCTAGAAAACCACCTCCCTAACCACCTCAGAGATGTCATGATGTTGAAGACAAACTAAAAATCTGTGTGCAAGTTACACCACAGGAAGGCAACAGGAATCTTTGCTCATTTAAAGTCTATCTGTGCAGCACAGACACCGCTCATGCATATGTGGAGTTTTTTTCTGTGCCCCAGATTAGCCACACATGAAATAAGAGTAAGAAATAATAACAACACCAAGGTCTTCATCCTACTCCCTGTCCCAAGAAAACTTCCTGTGCTCACCCTTGTAATATCACCAGCAGTCTGGTCTTCTTTCGGATGTAGACTGATTGGCGGGCAGACCGGTTCTGTTGGGCCTCCAGAGCATTAGAAAGGTATCTCTGGAAGTGGGCAACACGAAAACACTCGGAACTGTCCATGATTTGTCGGTACACCATCCACCTGGAAATAGCAAGCGTAATTTCAGCTTAGGGTCCACCCTAATGGCTTGCTCTGTAGGCTCAGCCAGTGGATTCACTTTTGACCAGTGTTCCCAAAGACATTCTGTTTAGTGATCCCGTAGAGGAGAAAGCAATCCCAGCACTGGTTGGTTGGAAGGCCTTATCATGAAACCAGGGCTACTGGAGCTTTTGACAGGGTCTTGCCACTAGATGTGAGCATGAGAGCAACTCCTGACCAGGCTGTCACTTTCTGAGGCACCATTCAATAAAACTGTTTCAATTTGGCACAAGGCAAACCTGTTCTAATAATCAGAAATGGGCAGGGTGAAGGGTTCAGCCTGTTTATAGAATAGCAGCAATGGAAATGGGAGAGGAACCAGTTACCTATTTAGTTTGTAATACAGGAGGTTCCCAGTATCTTTCCAAAATTCATCTGCCCAACCCCCAATCTCCTACCCTACTTGAGGCAATTTCCACATTCTTAATTCCTCTATGACCTCCTGCAGGATGTGTCACTTTGAGACTACCTGGATAGTAAATGCAAGAATTATTGAACAGTCCACCATCCAGGTGTAAGTGAGCCAGTAATTACCCCAGGTGCACCTGAGCCAACATGGCCCAGGTGCACCTGAACTTCTGCAGTTCCCTTGTGGTCAGGAGAGGATTATGACACAGTCACCAGCTCCTAAGTTCTTTTTTTAATAGCAATTAAAAAAAAAAGATTTATTTATTTATGCATACAGACCTAGGGTGCAGGGGTGGTCATGGTGAGAGGATTCATTAGAGACAGAGTGGGGAGCAGAACAGGCAGACTAGAAGTACACTGCTGAGGGGAACTGCGATGCGTCAGGAGAGGTCTGCCACTCCATGTGGTCACCTCCAGGGCCAGGATCAACCTTGCACTGAAGTGGCTGTGATTGGCTTGCAGCGCTGTACCTTAACCTGCTGTGCCACCAGAGAGGGCCAGCTCCTAAGTTCTTTTAACCATTGTCCTGAATTGCCTTGCTAAGTAGGCCCACTCCCAGCTCTCTGTCCTGGTTTTGCTGCCACAAGGTTCTTTCCTAGACATCCAGAGGGTTCATTCTCCAAATTCTCTCAGGCCTTTGCTCAAGTCATTTTCTCAGTGAAGTCTTCTCTGAACACCCAGTTTAAACTGGAATACTTTCCCCAACCTAGCACTCTTGCTATCCTCTCATTTATTTTCTCCATTATCTTCCATTTCTTCATTATTAGGTCAATTGTTTTTCCAAACTAGCATGTAAGCACCCTCAGATTTTTCTGTCTGGTTTGTTCACTGATGTATTCCCCCACACTTAGAATAGTGCCAGGCACACAAGAAGGGCACAGAACAAATGTGTTGAATGAATGCATAGATGGGTGTCTACTGTGTAAACCAGGCACACCAAAGTTAGTACATGTTGAAGGTTTTCCAGTACCCAGGCAGGTCCAATAACAGAATCTCTTTCCCCAAAGCCAGGGTAGCAGCTATACTAACCTGCCATATTCTTTATGCAGAGTGACCAGAAAAGCACAGAGTTCACTAGCATGACAACCTGGGAGGCCGGTTACAATGCTGATAATTACCTACAAGGAAGAAAAGTGACATGGCTTTGCGATCCAGCTGAGAGGCAGCACTGTGTAAGAGGTTAAAACAAGTGACTCCTGGATTAGGTTCTCTGTTTCTGGCTGACTTTTTCTTTGATCCCCTATCCAAATTCTCTCATCTTGGTTCCTACTTTTCAGCACAGCATGCTTGCTTACAGTCAGTTACTTTCTTAGTTTAAGGTGAGTCCTATGGCACCTTTTAAATAAAATATAACATGATCGTTTTCAGGCTTTTAAACTCTTGCCTTAGGAGAAAATGATGTTTCTAATTGCTTAGTGCTTTTATTTTCTTTTGCAGCTGTCTTCTAGATCTGCTTGGTAATAAATGACTTCTTTGAGTATATTACAACATACAGTTCCAAAGAAATGGGAGGGGTCAAGAGGAGGAAAGAGGATTAAAATCCACTCTTGGGAAGACAGTGTTTATAAAGTATCATCTTACCCTAGAGATGCCAGCAAGTCCTTACTAATGAGGCCCTTTCCTTCATAAGCTCAGTGTGTCATCCACTGCCGGGTAAAGTCCTTGTCACAACCAGAAACAGCCAATGACATAAGAGTACTAAGTAAGAGTTCGAAGAAGCAAGGGGGTGGGAACAGCAAGATGCCAAGGTTTCATCAACTCCGGCTTGGCCAGGGTTAATGCAGACACCTGTACACAGTCATCGTATAAAGCAGGTTTCATGTATATTATTACATCAGTATCCAAGGAGGTGGAGAGTCTTATAAAAGGGACTCTGCCTGAATAACCTTTGTTAACTGACACCAAAGATCCAAGGGCAGGGAATCAGGATTATCTGCTTGTGAATTCCCAGCATATTTCATGGGTTCCCCTACCTTGTCATTTTCTCCTCTGTGAGCAGGTTTGATTTCAGCTTGCTGCAGCAGGACAGGAAGATGGGCCCTCATCACAGGCTCCTGACTAATGCTGCTGATGGCAAAATGCTGGAGAAACCTAGAAAAACAATAACAATGCTATTATGTTACCATCACTAGCTCACCTGAATGTGCCCATTCACATGAAAACTTATTTAACTGCTGGAAAATAAACCTTAGAGAGATTCGCTGTAGGGAATAAAGGTGTACATCATGTGTCACTACTACCTTTACAATGATCCCTAAAAGCTATGAAAAAAAAAAAAAAAAAACTTAGAAAGGAAGAACACCAAGGTATGGGACATTGTAAAAACTAGACCATCAAACATCCATTAACCAAAAACCACAGCTCACCAGTCCAGTTCTGGGAGTTTGGCTGAGAGCAGCTTCAGAGGACTCCATTTCTCCCCAGAGGAATAACTGAGGACAGTGAAGAGCTTCTGTGCACTCGAGTGTCTGCAGTACCAAAAGTTACAGATCAGAACTCTATCTCCCTACAGTACACACATGCCTTAACTCATTCTGAGGCTTTCAAGCCAGAATCCTGTGACATAGTCAATGATTTCAAAACAAGCATTCGCTGACTTAAACAAAACATAGTGGTACTGCATGACGGCTGACAGGAAGTCTGGCCTGAAACGTTGGTAACAGAGGCATTTCTGACTCTTGGTGGGTTTTATGTCTTTTGACTTCTATTTCTCCAAGGTCACTGACTACCTGCAAGTTGGCAGCACTGAAGTGATGGGTCGGCCCTTTCAGAAGCCAAGATCCCTTGTTATTACATAAGAAGCCACCCTGCAGAGAGCACACACACACAGCTCAGGGAAGCAAGCACAAACACTGAAGGCAGTCACTTACAGTCTCTTTTGTTCTACAGATAATCCATCTTCCTGGATCACTTTTAAAGAGAGCACTGAGTTGGCCGGCTGTTGCCAAGGGGAGAAGACCTAAACAAAACAGAATTTGAGCAAAGAACATTTAAACCCAACAACAGGATATGGAATCCACATGGGGATTTGATGGTTGTTGAAAATCTAGACTGTCAGTACTGAGAAAAACCATCACAACAAATAAGTTTGCTTCAAAAATAGATGCCTGAAGCAATTCTGTTCTGTATTTTTCAAAACCAGAATCTCTTTGAGTTTCTCTCCCAGGGATTCTGCTCCTTTAGAGGCTAGGAGGCATAGAGGAAAGTGTCCAGTGACACTGTTCTGGCAGTGGGGAATGCTCTTCCCAAGTAACGGGGCCAGCAGAAGTGACCCAAGCACTCCTGTGTAAAGGAGAAGAGAATCTAACGGCTGTCTCTAGGTCCCTGGTCTGAAAGTGTTGCAGGGCATCCCAGTGTGAACTGGGCTGCCTATCTGTGGGGCCTCACATGTGGGCTTAAAATTCAGTTGTACCGCAGGCACACACAAAAAGGTCAATAATGGGTTTATTTACAAAAGGGGAAAAGAAAAGGAAGCAACCCAGGGAAAGAGGGGATACAAAGTAACTGGAATATCTTACTGGCTCCTTTGACTTTGGAGCTCTGGTAACAAACTGAGAGCCCCAATCACTCTGTCCTGGTCGCGAGAGCCGTTTCCCAAGTGAGAGAACGCCTTAGCAAAATGGCTCCCTATTTATCCCCCAAAGCCCCAGAATGCCTGCTTAGCTCCACCCTTGAGTCCTCGCAATTCTTTCCCTGGTACTGCTGGGAGTTGTAGTTTCCCATCACTGGAGTAGGGGGTAGAGTCCAGAAAGCTGGAGTTGGGGGTGAAGTCCACAAAACTCTGCAGAGTTCCTTTAGGACATCCTTCCCCTTAACAAATGGACAAGCACAAGGAGGTGGGCAGGACTAGTGGGCTGTAAGATACACACAGACTGGCCTCAGATGCCACTCTGCAGCCACAGCCAGCTTGTCTTCCCCATGTTCTGTAAATTTATTTTGACGGCAAGACACTGTTACACCACTCCGAGTATTTCTACTAGTTATGGGGGTAGGCATGTGTTTGACTTTGACCAGTGTTTGGTCTCAAAGTGAATCACATAATTTTTGGTACGGGACCTCACACATGCAGTCTATGCTGAGTGCCTGTCATGTGCACGCAACCTGCCGGACAAGACCATTCAGAAGGCAGGGGCTATGAACTCTGAGGGAAAGCTGGGTGGGGGACAGGGCTCTGAACCAGTAGGTAGGGACCAACAAATTCAAAAAGGAGCTAAAAGGAAAATGAGTCTAATTAGGATTTAAAGGGAACAAAGCTGATTTTTCCTAGAAACTAAAAGTCCTTTTGTTCAGTTGCTTTAGGCTCTCAACCTGGAACGCAAGTGTACCATTCTAGTACCCAAAGGGATTCGAAGCAGTTTCCCTCATCATCCTTCCCAACTCTTCATCACCTCACTAGTAGCCCTAAGACATTTACCATTTAAATTGTTAGGGGGAAAAAGTCATTATTTTATTAAAAAATGATTGGTATTACCTCTGTGTAAAATGCTTGGTATATCTTTGATTTAGGGAAAAGAGCAATCATCAGATAATTGCTTGATCCATGGAACTGAACCGGGAGGTGGGGAAGTAATGAGCTTTTGAAGTCTATCAGAAGGGCAGCAACAATACTGGTGGAATCCTAAAGAGAAAAAGAGAACACTGGTGAGAAAAGTTGCCTGCATGATACCAGCCCTCATAAATGTTGTCAAAATATGTATGATGAATTATCTGTAATTATTTTCATATTATGCAGTTTACTGGGATTTAATTACAGATGTGTTTTTTAATTACCACTTACAGATCACATAGGAAAATACAGGGGTCCTTTTCTCCTAAACTGAACATTTTATCTCAAAATTTTTTCTAGGTTATTAATCCCTTTTCAGATATATTTTCTCCCATCCTGTGTAGGTTGTCACACTGTGTCCTTTAATGAACAGAAGTTTTTAATTCCCCCTCATCCCAAACCTCTGCCCCAACATTGAAAACTTCTATTTTGATGAAATACAATGTATACATATTTTTCTTTTTCACCTGTGTTTTTGGGATCATATCTGAGAAAAGGATGAAGGGGGCCAAGTGGTTGAGGTAAAGGACGATGGGTACTTTGATGGCTGGAGTGGCACGACAACACAGATCTGAGATCCTTCAAATCACACACAGAGTTGTCAACCATTGTTACTTCAATAGAGAGGGGGAAGAAATGAAAAGGCTCTCCTCTTCTCATTGAATGGTTTTCACAAAGATCATTTGACTATATATGTGCTTCTTTTTTTCTTGGCAAGGGTATACTTCGGAGCTATTTTATTCCATTGGTCTACATGTCTGACCTTAGGCCAACTCCACATTGTTTTGATTACTATAGATTTATATTTATACTAAGTTTTGAAATTAGGATGTGTAGCCCTTCAAGAACAACTAAGTTGTTCTTGAACAATCTTGAATTCAAGAATAATTTTCAAGATTGTTTTGGTTATTTGTGAGTTCCCTGAGATTCCACATGAATTTTAGGGTAAGTTTTTGTCTCCACAAAAATTATAGTTATGACTTTAATATGAACTGAGCTAAATTTGTTCTGTTATCTTAATGAAAGTAAATCTTCCAATCCATGATTATACATATCATATTTATTTAAGTCCTCTATATATCTTTTCAGCACTGTTTTGTAGCTTCCAGTTTACAAGTTTTAACTTCCTTGCTTAAACTTATTCTTAATTATTTTACTTTTTTTGATGTCTCTAGGAAGTCATTTCTGGAACCATTGAAGGAGGCCTTCTTCTTCAGACTAGTTTCTATCCCCTGTGGGGTGAGTTGATGGATCTAGGAAGCTGCTGGATCTCAGAAGCACCCCCCCCTTTTTTTTAAAGATTTATTTATTTATGTATACAGAACTGGGGTACAGGCCAGAGGTGTAGGGGCAGTGAGAGGTCTCACCAGAAACAGAGTGGGGAGCAGAACAGGCAGATCGATGAAATACACTGCTGAGGGCAGCAGCAGGCAGGCCAGGAGAGGTCTGCTACACCATGTGGGTCAGCTCTCTGGCCGGGGATTGAACTGGTGCTGCAGTGTCTGTGGCAGCTTCACAGTGTTGTGTGCCAACCTGTTCGTCACCAAGGAGGATTCCCAGAAGCCCTTTCTAGCAAAGCCCTTGACGACGTTACAAAGGTCTATAAGAGCTCTGAGCAGTTTCTCTATTACTTTCCTGTCTGCCTCAAGCACACTGCTGATTCCTGACATTCTGCCTCATGATTTTCCCCTCAGAAGGGTATTTTGCTGAACATCAAAATCAACGATTGGTAAAACACTTACCCCATCATAGAATGAAATGGAATTCATATGATCCTTGGAAATGATGATACTTCCATGATGACGATGAGAAAATAGAAGGCCATTAGAGAAGAAATGTACTTTTCCTAGAAGGGAGAAAGAGCCAATCAGATGTGGAGAGTCACATACTGGGTGGGGAGGGAGAGGTCAGATCTCACTGTCATTCCTATGGGTATCAGGACATGCCAGAGAGGTAACTAGAGATCAGTATCTATAGACCTTAAATTGTATGATTTTTATACACAGCCTTCTGTTCTGGAGAAGTCAATGCTTCCTTTGAAGCCTCAGGCACAAATGAGTGTTCAATGGTCTTTACATAAAACTTAAAAAAAAAAAAAGGGAATAGTTATTAATTGATGGGGAGAGATGTCACACTTCCTATGGTTCTTCCAGGGAAACACACTTTAGGTATGTCTCTCCATTACTGAGTTTATACTTCATTACTTCTTTTTTGGGAGAGGCTGGTTTAGCTCTAAGGAACCACATCTTTCTCTTAAAGTCTAAGAAGGAGCACCTGTGCTTGGTGAAGGAAGCCTAAGGATCTTTATGCCCAACAAAGGAGCTTTTGAGTTAGTGTCTCTCTAGACACTAGAGCCCTGCAGTTCTATAGTTCACAATGTAAGAGGGTGGGGTATGGAAAGTGGATGTGAATTTCTCAGGACAAGGATTCAGGTTTAAGGAGAGGTGGTTTCCTGAGTGGCTAAGGCCACACAGAACAGCTAAGTATGAACTTTAGGAAGCTTACTACAGAAAATGTGGACAACTAAAGTGACAAGGGTTAAGACTGAGCCCTGGCTTATTTTGGAGATGAATATGAAGCAGTCAGAGCACCTTAAACCCTCTCAGTGAAGCTGCTCTGGAACTGATTCAAAACTGGGTTCTTTCTGTCCTGCTTTAATCAAATTTCTTTCTCTGTTTTCAAAGAGAGAAAGTAGTTTGGGAACTCTAGACATAGGCTTGAGAATATTGCTACTAATATATTATTGCTTAGGAAGAAGAGAGGAGACAAAGAAAACAGACTGATTCCTTGAGCTGTAGTTCTAGTACAACAGCCCCAAAGCTCTGGTGATTGTAATGACAAGTAGAGTAAAGGCCAAGGTAGGGAGTTCTAGAAACCTCAAGTTTTGAGGGCTTCCTGAGGAGATGGGGGCATTAGGGGGAAGGAAGGGCCTAGTGTGTGTGTACGCTTGTGTATGTGTTAATGGAGGGTGGTGAGAAGTGAGGGAGGTGGAAGCAGTTTTTAGGTACATCTTGTACAAGATGTACCTAAAAACTAGGAACTAGAAATCCAGTCAGAAGGAACGAATCATCTGGGGCAGCAACAGTTAGAGAATAGCCAGCCAATTCAAGACATTCAAGATCAAGCCCTGTAGGCTTCCCACAAGCTAACGAGAAAAGTCTGGCCTCCTTATACAGTGTTGCCCTATGGCCCTCTTCAGTAGAGGTTACTCATGCTCCAGCCTCATCTTCTACCAATGCACCAAGGTTCTTTTCTGGTATATTCCCATACCAGTTCCCTCCAAGATGGAATAATACTTTTATTCCCTAGAAATACAAACCCTCCTTGCCCTTATTGCTCAAATCTATTGCCCATCTAATCAAACCACGGCATTGCAAACAGCATCTGAATGGTCAGTCTTCTCCTCCAAAACCAACACAACCATTCTTACTGAGAGATCAGGAAATGGCTCATGCTACACTCTGGCTTCATTGCTCCACAACCCCAACTCCACAGCAGTAAAGCAGCACTCGAACATCTTAACCTTTTGAAAACTCGAACTACTGCATCCTATGATCCTTTTAGCTGTCTCATTCCCCACACCACTGTCTCTGATGTCACTGAGTCTCATTTTCACGCAGTATTTTACTCAGTATCTACTGAGCACCATTCATAGTATATATATTACAGCTTTTCCACATTGAAATAATTATAGTAGGTAGTGTTATTATAATAATTACAGGTGAAACTTAAGCTTGAAGACCTTTCTCCAGAAGTCATAGAACTTCTTGGTGGAGAAGCCAATTATAGAATACAGGTTTGTCTTATACCAAAGCCCTTAATACCACAATGGGCCCCTGCGGTTCTCATTCCTTTTTCTGCGACTTTTGTTTTCTCCAGAGCCTGTGTGTGGCTAATGTGTGATGATGTAACTTCTCTGCTTTCTCAGCATCAACAATCCAAATGTCCTTCCATGATTGTCTTCCAACATCTTCTACCAGCAAAACCTCTCATGCTCTCCTAAAACCCGCACTGAGTACATTTATTTTCCATGTCCTTGGTGACCCTCTACCTGTGTACTTCCGAAGTTAAGCTTCTCAGAGGCCTTCTAAAGCTTTCAGAATAGAAAACAAACCCAAGAGATAGCACATTCCAAAACTCACAGGGAAGATGAGGGGAGAGATAGAACAGGGGTCATCTTCAGCATTTCTCTCCCTCTATACTCTGACACCTCAAAACAGAATGGAAAAAAGGAAGACAGAACTTCACAATGCAGAGCTGGAAAAGCACTCATTAAGAAACCTGGTCCAGGGAGAGGGTTCAGCAAACAGGTACTGACTTCAGTATTGATGCAGAAACTGACCTGTCTTGCGCTACCCTTCGGTCTGCGCTGGCAGCAGTACTTCTTCCACTGTTCTCATAGCATGCACAGCGTAACTGAAGTGACTCACTGGGTGGCAAATTATCAGTGCCCTGGCCTCTTCGATCCTGATCCATATGAAATATAACACTTTTGGTATCTGTTCTGGACTCATGACTGTCATACTGTGGTCTGAAGAGAAATGCCTTTGTGGGTTTTTTCTCACTGACTGTTAATAAAGTCTCTCTGGTTCCTTGTCTCATTCTCAGGCTCTACTGGATGGGTTCTGTCATTCCTTCTTTACTATGGAAATCTGAAAACCCAAAGTAAGAGGAAGTTCCTTTATAATATCCAAGAAGCAGCAGTAAATGACTGGCCTCTGCAGCCCCAGAAGTCCCAGAGAGGTCCAAGTGCTCAATGCAAAACAAGGCACCAGGACATTTCAATGAAGAATTTAGTGTTTCTTTTTTCTGACAACTGACTAACAACTAAAAATCCCCCAGTTAAGTCTGTAGAAGAGAAGCACTTATCATTGCAGGAGAGATCTGATAATTTACACTTGTATGTGTGTGAAATGTACACTCATGGCTTAAAGGGGGAAAGAAGCAAAACAGGACAAATGTATACTTAGCAATCAGGCTAAGAAATCAAGAATTACAAGGACCTTTGAAATCTCTTGAAATTTCTTCCTCAATGGCTCTTTCTCTTCTAGAACCAACATCCTGGGCAGTTTTTAATCACATTCCAGGCGTCCGTCTGTCCATCCATCATCTATCTATCTACATATGTGTGTATATATACATAGAATCTCATCTGCCGCACTTTATAAGCAGCACCCTGTGACTTGCTTATCACTTCTCTCCACATTCCGCTCCCTAGTAGCCCAAGCTGTAGGTAATATGCAGCTGTACAGTTCATTTGCGCTCAATGCTGCAAAGAACTTTCTCTTTAAAAGTACCCTTCTATATGCGAGAATGTGCGCACAAGGGAACACGTGGATGGTGCCGAGTGAAGGCAGCAGACAGTGATGACCATGGAAGATGGAAGTCACCGTGGTCCCCAGAGTATCTGGATGTGTTCCCTGCCCCATGTACTGGTGGGACTGGCACCTCTATTCTTCACTACTGAATAAACCTCTATTCAGTTGTGGAATGGAAACACCACAGGAATCTATAAATCACTTCAGGGAGAATGAGTAAGCTGCCCAAGTGCCAACCATTTATTGAAGCCTGCAGGAAACAGCAGATAATGGTCAAGTGCTATTCAACAAAGGTGCAAGACAATTCACAGGAGAAAGGAGTGTCTTTCAGTAAACAGTGCAGTAAAAACAACAGCCTGTTTTATATGGAAAACAATGACCATCAATCCACACCTTGTACCAGACGTTCTGCCCATTCCTACCAGCCACAGTGGAAAACCTCATTCTTCACAGGCATGTCAGGCAGAGAGCTCAGACTGCCTCATTGCAGGTTAAAATTAGGCCTAAATTAAAAGCTGCTCCTTTCTAATACAACTTAAAAGCCCAGATAATAGGACAGAAAAAGTATGTTTAAACTTAATATAACTTATCCTGTATGTTCAACAAGCTATAAGAAAGACCTGAGTGTTAACCAGAGACATGAAATACATAAAAAATACCTTAATTGAACTTCTAGATAGGAAAAACATAACGTTTGTGGGAACACTACACCAGATGAGTGATGACACTAGCTAATTGTCAAGAGTTTAGTACTCCCAAGTACTGCTGCCTCTGCATTCACTGTGGGCCCAAGTGGCCTGCAGGGACTTTAGACTGACGCTGGCTCCTGCACAGAATGCCAAGCCCCTGACAACAGCCCGCAGAGTGGCAAGCAAGCTAAGTTCTTGATATGACCTCCCTGATAGTCTTTGCGATCAACAGTTTCCCCACTTTCCCTGCTGTGGAATTTATCAAAAATCCTACTCTTGATTTGAATTGACCAATCTGGTCTCAACTGGGAATTCTACCCACAGACCCCAGTAAAAGACATGTGTCCAAAAGTCCTGCTCCTCTCTCCACTAGATGTGACTGACAGTTCTGTTGGGTCAGGTTTGCTTGCATGTGCTGCTAGCACTTGTAGTAAGTTTCTCTACTTCAATTGTTTTCTAGGCCTCTTGTTGAACCTGCCTCACCACTTGGCACTCTGCTCTACTTTGTAAGTGTTAACATTAATAACAACAACGCAGAAGAAAAGTTTAGTAATTAAGTGAAAATACATAGAAATAGAAGCTGTGCAAAACAACACACAGAAAAAAAGACTGAAAATAACTATAGAGCATCAAGGAGCTGTGGAACAACTTCAGGCAGCTCAAGTATATGTAAATGGAGTTTCCTAAATGGAAGTGAAATACTAAGAAATACTGGCCAAATTTTCTCTAAATTTAAGGAAAACTATATATCTATCATTCCGAGCAGCTACATGAATCAAGTATAAACAACATGAAGAAAGCCACACCAAAAACAGATAAAAGTCATTGCTTACCACTGGTGATAAGAGGAATAAAAGATAAAAGTAGCCAGAGTGAAAAAGATTCCTCACATAGAAAGGAGTGAAGATAAGGATGGCAACAGACGTCTATGCAGGAATAATGCAAGCGATAAGACAGAAGTATGGGACATCTTTAAAGTACAAAAACACACTGTCACCCTAGAAGTTTTGCCAAATGAAAATATCTTTCAAAAATCCTGAAAGGTGGGATTTGAAGTGTCTGTGAGGAGTCTGGCAAATACACTACCCCCAAAGTAGCAATGAAACTGAATTGCCACAGACAGAAGTAGAAATCTGGTGTTCTGGCCCAGGGCTGTTCACAACTTCCCTTCAGCAACATGGTCCACAGTCTTAGGAGTGAGGGGCAGCCTCGGGGAGAGCGGCAGCCCCGCAGAAGGCAGGAACAACGCAGAAAAATCTACACTGCGGGATGTAAAAATGATGGTAAAGGTGCAAACATTTGGAAACGGTCAAGCCAGAGAGGTCAATGCTGGTTGGTGCAAGCGGGAGTGCAGGTCTGCTGGAAATGTAACAGGAAAACCAGGGAGTTAACAAATGCATAAAAATTAGTTTTATACTGTAATTGCAAGGAATCAATGCTGTGTGTATAGAGAAACGGGTACTGAGAGTGTTCATGACAATATTTTCTATAATATCACAAGATTATAAACAATCCAATGTTCATCAAGAATCAAAAGGATAAAAGCTCACTTTCATACAAAGGAATCTATAAAGCCACAAAAGTGAATGATCTATATGGTTACATAGAAAAAGGTGGACAAATCTTAGGAACAGAATATTGAGCGAAAAAAGTAAGTCTATGAAGACACTGAATATGCTTTTATTTGGATTACACTGTTAGGGATATAGGCAGATGTGGTGAAAGTCCAAAACAAGCCACTGGGGATTAGGTGCTGGCAGCCTGCTGATGAACAGCAGCAGAGTGGGGAAGTAAAAGGTACCAGGACGAGAACGCAGGGAAGCTGTGACAGAAGAAGTCACTAAATAGGTGAAGGGAAGGTTCCCGAGCTGCAAGCATTTCAAAGTAAAAGCAGTACTATTTTCCTTATCCCTATGCAATTCTCTGCACTTTCTCCTGAAAATGAGAGAAAATGAGAGGACATGGACTACCATTACCTTACACTATCACAGGCAAGCTTCTCTCTTTCATGGGCATTGGATGTGAAGTTCATCAGAACAGTACATGCCAAAGAACTTTTAAAATGCCTGCAGGGGATGGAAGATAGATTTCAAGGGCACCACAGTCTAAAACAGAGGCAAATTTACACAGGCATAAATGAACTTAAGCTTCAGGATCATTTACTTGGTACAAGTCCCCTTCCAAGACCCTGAGAAGATCATGAATACTTTGTATTATTTTTCCTTAAGAGAGTATCCAAGTGGTATAAACTGCAAGTCCCACAAACTGACCATGGGCCCTCCCTGGTGGTGCAATGGGTTAGGGCACAGCACTACAAGCTGGCCGTAGCAGCATCAGTGTCGGTTTGATCCCTGCCCCGGAGGTGATCCACATGATGCAGAAGACCTCTTCTGACCCACCCACTGCTCCCCTCAGCAGAGTAATTCGTCGATCTCCCTGTTCTGCTTCCCACTCTGTCTCTGAAATACTGCTGGAGAGGACTCATTTAAATGCTTTGCTTCTGTTCAATTTTCCTGCTCCAGAAAACCATCTCCAAATCTGACTACAATTCCCTTAGAACAAAGAAAATGTGAAATCTAAACTCTAAATGAGTGTGATTGACAAGGCCCCAGAAATCCCTGGCTCTGCCCTTTATTCTTATGTAAAGACCTGAGGATACAATGAATCTGGCTGGATAACTCAATGCAATGCAAGATTATTTTTTTAACAAAACAATTTGCCTAAAAGGTGCAAATTAATTTTGGTAAATATCCTTGCTAATATTACAACTGACTCAACTATGACAGAGCAAAACCACCACTGTGTTGTGTCCACAACCTGTTTTCAGACACTACACAGCCTTGCCCCAAGGCTGGCGGCACTGCCACACGCTCCCTGCCCTCAGTGACTAGTTCTTAACTGTGTCGTTGGAAATGCAGAGGCCATAGCACAGGCCTCTGGATAACATAAGCATTCTGTAGACTGAAAACCAGAACTCTTTGTGCTTTGCCCTCTACGTGAATGAAAGAGTTGAAGCTGAACCAATGATCTTAGAATGGGGAGAAGAATTTGCCACCATATAGAATATTTTCAAGAACAACATGTTTACCCAGAAAAGAGGATTTATTTAGTAGAGGTTGAAGAATTTGTGAAGTAAATCACAACCCCTCCTCCACAAAAAGGCTATGTCCAACAGGGAAAGAACAGGACTCATAAAAAAAAAGTGTTATTTTGAGGAAACCAAAAAGGAGCATGGAAAAAATTCCTACTAAATATAGGCAAAGACTAACAAGGCTCTTGGGAATTTCTATCAACAGAAACACTTGAACTGAAAGGGACAGAGTATGAAATGAAAGCAGACCATGGGACCCTCCAAATTCTAGCAGAAAGAAGCAGGCTGAAAAGCTACTTAGCCATAGACAAAGTGCCACCTTCATGAAAAAGGAAGGATGACAGAGGTGAAAACAAGAGCCAACAGCACAAAATTATGACTTAAGGCAAACCGAGAGCCCGGGACAGCGCTAAAGGCCAACAGGGGTTACTTCCAGGTCTTGAAACCTAATCCTGAGCTGGAGTTTGCCAATCTGAATTTCAAAACTGCCTTGGGCTGGTAAGTACTTTTTATCTTTAGTTTCTCACCGTTTCGAACCTGGGTGTCTGTAATTATTATCCTATGCCAGCACTGCCTCCTATGCTGGAAAGGCTGGGGGCAGGTAACTTGTGTAATTTCACAGATGGGAAGGCACTGTGTTCAGGAGCTGCACTTAATGGATTAAACGAGAGCTTCATCTATACCTGATATTGATGATGAGATTTCAGAGTTTTGATTTGCTGAGATTTAAGACTTTGACCTGTTACCTTCATAGGATGAGGAGCTCAGTTTGACTGAGGGGGGGGGGGGAGGGGATGACTCTATCTCACATGTGGGCAGGGACATGAACTGTTGGGGCCAGAGGGGACTGCAGCAGGTACAAATTTCACATGTCCCCCACAACCTGCATCTCTTGATGTTACTCCTGTATACATATAATGTTACAAGGCAAAAAGGAAATTATCTGAGTGATTAAAAATCAGACTATTCCTTTATAAGCAGGGATTTCTCTGGCTGATAGCAGAAGCATTCAGAGAGATTAGAAGTGTGAGATCCAAGGCAAGGGAGGTTCTTCACTGCTGAGATGCAGGGGGTCAAAAGGACCTTTGGGAGGTGCTAAAAATGGTTCTAGCTGACATTCCTACGGAACTGGATTCTATTAACATCCCGGAAGATCTTGGGGGCAGGTTCTTCTCCAGGGCCTCCAGGTAAGCCTGAGTCTTGACAGTCCATCAGACTGATGGACTGATGTCCTGACAACAGCCTTATGAGACCCTAAACAGTTCAGCAGAGTTCTGACCTACAGAACTGTGAGGCAATAAATGTAGGTTGTTTTAAGCTACTAAATTTATGGCCATGCTACACAGTGATAGAAAACTAATCCCCTCATGCTGAGGGGAATCCTCAGGCAGCAACAAGTGGGCCAGGGGAATTCTGGAGCTACCCCTTCTCAGCACAAGTTTTCTCCTCTGCAAAATGGATGAGTCAAAGAAGAAAAACTAAAGCTAAAAGAAAATAATTCTACACCAATCCAAGGCTTTTCAAATATGAAATGTACTACTCATCACACCCACATGGGTACATGCAAAAGAGGGATCCAGATACAGTCAAGAATAGAAAAATCATAGCTGCTGACCTTCCTCAGGGCAGGACTGCAGGTTGCTGGAATAAAGATATGCTCCTTCTCCTCCTGTCAGAAAAGTGCCCAGGAAACACTCATCCCCCTTTAAGAAACAAACACAAAGGACAGGTAATTCAGTCCATAAATATTTATGGAATCGTAAGTTCAACCCAAGTTTGTCAGTCAATCTACAAAAGCTGCTTAGTTAGTCTCCCATACCCAACTTTTCTTTCTCTCTTTTTCATAGAGCTCTACTGGAAAAATGACTAATTCTCAAAAGGGAAGTGAGACAATGGTACAAATCCTTTAGTTAAGTTCTAGGATGAAACACTTTAAATTACCTTTATAAACTATTACATTTTATTTGGAGGTGATGTTAACATTAAGAAAGCTGGGGCCCTCCCTGGTGGCGCAGGGGGTTAAAGCACAGCACAAAGAAGCTTAAACCACTTCCGCATGTGTTCGATTCCCG
>NW_004567123.1:22891863-22905309 GCF_000260355.1 Condylura cristata
TGAATAAATCTTTAAAAACAAAAAAAGAAGAGGCCCTCCGGGTGGTGCAGCAGGTCAAAGCACAGCAGAAAGAAGCAAAAGCCACTTCAGCATGAGTTTGAACCCCACCTCTAGCCCTAGAGGTGACCACATGGCGCCCAGAGGTGACCACATGACCCGTCCGCTGCTCCCCTCAAGCAGTGTACTTCATTGATCTGCCTGTTCTGCTCCCCACTGTGTCTCTGGTGAATCCTCTGACCTGCACCTCTGGCCTGTACCCCAGTTCTGTATGTATAAATAAATCTTTAAAAAAAAAAAAAAGAAGAAAGCTGGGGCCTCCCTGGTATGCAAGGGGTGAAAGCACAGCAGTAGTAGTTCAATCTCTGGCCAGGGAGGTGACCCACATGGCACAGCAGATCTCTCCTGTCTGGCCCACTGCTCAACAGTGTATTTCAGTAGGTCTGCCTGTTCTGCTCCTCACTCTATCTCTGGTGAATCCTCTCACCCCCTGCACCTCTGTCCTATACCCCAGTTCTTGCATGCATAAGTAAATCTTAAAAAAAAAAATAAGAAAGCTACTTACCTTCACTGCTTGCTGGGTTTGCTCAGACAATTTTACTTCATTATCTTCCACCTGTTTCCAAAAAGAATATGGCTTTTTAGATTACTACTTCAAGGGCAAAACTCAGCTAGTTTTCCCTATGTTCAGATATTTCCAGGAAACTAACTGGCCAGTTATTCTACCAAATCCAGTGCTCTCAGCTTCTGACAGCTGGCAATTGGCTCTTGGTAATCAGATTCCAAGGTCATGGTAGGTTGTCTTACTAGGACCCAAGAGCCACTTAAATGAGCCCATGATATGTGGAAATAGAAGTCTCCATTTATATTTCACTTCAGGGGAAAAAAGGACTACTTTTTTTAGGGATAAAAGAAATAGAACATATTAAATATTTTCAGTGTGTTCTCATTTAAACATGTTTTATCAGAGGATAACTCATCCTTCCCTATCCATATCAGAATTGAGAAAAGACTACAAGCAGATTCTAAAATAAGTAGGCCATTAGCAGATTCACTGCAATTAGACTTTTCTGGGTCCCAGGCACCAGGAGGTTCAGGCTAAGTTCCACTGATGAAGATGGCACCTTTCTAAATGTAGAGGCACTGTTGTTAAAACCCAACAACCACCTTTCTGACCAGAGAAGGGAGCCACACAATCCATTCTTTACTTTCTGTGTGACCTTGGCCAGGCTGAGCCATTTCTAAACCTGCTCCTCATCTGTAAAATGAGGATGCTAATCTATTCCTTTCACAATTTAATAGAAGCCCAGCTAATTTAGTTCTTTTCTTTTGGAGCTTTTCCAAGAATTGAAAGCATTAAAGAAACTATTTGTTTGTATCAAAAGAAAGAAATTAAAAAAAAAAAATCCATTCCTGAACAACAGCTAGTTCAGGATCTGACACCCCACTAAGGTACCCAATGAAGAAGCTCTTCCTCAAATGTTCTTGATTTCTCCATGCTTATGTCCACTTCTGCCTGATAATGACACTAACCAGCCAGGAGCAGAATCTGGGGATGGCGGCTGTCAGGACTACGGAGCTGGTTTCTGTAGTAACAGTGCCATCTGCAGGAAGACCACAAAGAAGCAGGTTACTGTCCACCACCTGAGTCAACCTTGCAGACCCAGATCACCAACACCTTCTATTTTCAGGTTCCTCTTGTTATCAGAGAGTCAGAGTTAGGCATCTGGAAACAGGGGGTAATAACGAGGGATTGGAGAATGGTTTCCTCATGATTAACTTTATCCTTTTTACAACAAATAAAAACATTTACATGAAGACTTCTGGGGACTAGTCCTTTTTTGGTTTTACTTTTAATTTTTTATCAAGGTAGGACAGGTGTACATCAAAAAGAATATTATCGGGTTCTCCTACCACAACTGGATATTATCGTTCTATAGAGTTTTCTGCTAACATAATGGCGGTGGGAAGAGAGGAGGAACTGATCTAATCATTGTTTTTTTTAAGATTTATTTATTTATGCATACAGAACTAGGGAACATGCCAGAGGTGCAGGTGATGAGAGGATTCACTGTAGACAGAATGGGGAGCAGAACAGGCAGACTGATGAAGTACACTGCTGAGGGGAGAGTAGCAGGCGGGTCAGGAGAGGTCTGCTGCGCCAAGTGGGTCACCTCAGGGTGGGGGTTGAACTCACACTGAGGTAGCTTTAGCTTCTTAATGCTGTGCTTTAACCTACTGCGCCACCAGGGAGAGCCCTAATCATTGTTTTAAATGGCTTCTTGACTACTAATAAGGGTTTACATATTTGTATATATGTGTACATGAAGACATATAGACAGATAACATAAATATGTATTTTATCTGGTGAACAGTGTATTCATAATTTTTGCTCGTTTTACCCCTGGATAGCTTGTGGTTTTTGTTTTATTATTACTATTAACTTGTAAGAGCTCTTCATAAATCTGTATATATTTCCCTTAATTATAAGTGTTCTGATACTTTCATCAGTTTACTGTTGACCTTTGACTTAGTTTTGGTTTATTTTGTCCAAAAAACCCCAAAACGTTCAAATTTGCTTTCCAAAGGTGGCATACACTTACCTTTTTCTTTAACCATGATCTGAGATGTCAAAAACGATTCTGAGAAGACCACAGATCCTAAGCATCCCCTTCCTCCCAGCAAGTCAGGAATGTCATAGACAGTCATACAAGCCTGTATCAAATGAGAAGCCTGAGTCAGACCAGTTAACAGTCCTAAATCTTTACAGAGCGACCCCCTAAGAAACAGATCACAAAATCTTGCTTTCGGTTACACAGCAACAGAGAACCGTAAAGCTTTAGCATGGGAGATCCATTATATTATATTATCCTATCCTATCCTATCCTACCCTACTCTATCCTATCCCAGCTCAAAACTGGGAGATGAATTCAGGATCACCCAGGCAGCAGGCAAGCATTTGCTAAATCATCCACACCAGCCCAACCAGTTCCCTATGACCAAAAGCTCACTGAATTATGGGTTAGGCAGTAGCCACAGAACTGATTTGAGTATAACTTGAGTCTGTCCACACATACAACTAGAATGCTGGCTGGATATCCACCATTCACTTCCCCTGTTTTTCTCCAGAGGTTTGCTAACAGTCTGAGGGTACTCAGTAAAGTGGCTTTGTGGTGAAGGGTTGGGGCGCTACGTGGTGGGTTGGATTTGGGAGACTCTTCTTCCATTGCGTATTATAGTTCCTTGTTCCTCCCTCCAGTTACAGGTACACCCAGACCTGGGAATGGGAGGTGGTCTGCCCTGGAAAAGCTGGGTGGCCTAATAAACAAAGCCTTGAGGAGAGGAGAACGGAATGACTCTGGGAGCAAGTCTCTACAGTAACAGAGAATACCCTCTGCCTGGGCAGCTACCATTACACGCCCAGCTGTGTGCAGAGGGCTTCTTCACATCAGGACACACTGGGGTGAAATCCAAGATGAAGCTAATGACTAGGAGACTTAGAAACTCTGGCTTTCCCAGGCCTAGCCATCCTATCCCAAGGACCAGTATTTCTGCATCTCTAAGCCTTCCCCTGGCCCATCAATGTGCTCTCTGCACATGGGTCAGAAAGCTCTGCTCTGAATACTCCACTGGAGACTGAGGTCCCTGGTTAATTTGTCTGTTTATTTTCACAGGCTCTGTTAAGGACATCAACATAGGTGTTGAAATATAGAGAAGCTGTTGAAAACTCATCACTCTGTGTGGAGCTCAGAGTGATCTCAGTCACATGGGGGAAACTTTCCTCAGTCTAGGAAGAGGTATATATCCCCTCCTCCCACCCTCAGCTAGAACTCTGGACCTGGGAGAGTTTAGGCATGAAGTAGGAACATACGGTACTGGCAGAGGCTCAACAATGCTATTATTGGACAGTTTTCTCAGTGAAGGGGCAGGCTGCACAAGACTCCTGCCTCACCCCTTGTACATGTGTCTCTAAGACAATTCCCTGTCAGCTGATGTGTAACAACTTTGCTTACCGTTTTCACAAAGTATAAGCTATCCTCACTGTCCAGAGGCACAATTCTAGAAAAGAGATAGGATTTGTTTTTTAAATACTCTTTTATTTTCCAACTCAGCAGCAACCCACAGACCCAAATTTCTCTAAGGAATTTGTAAACCAGAGCTACATGTATGTCAAACTAGTAGGTACATTACTTTGATGAAATTACGGCCATCCTCTGCCCCTGTTCCTGAGTCTTTTGGTTGGAAGCATTAAGAAGTGGGGCTTAGCTTAGCACAGGCAGCCTTGGTTAGTCTTTGAGCCTGGAGTGATGTCACTGCCAGATGTGTAACTGTGAGACGCCTCCGGGCCACTAGTTATAAGGTAACCTCTCTTTTTTTCTCTCTCCATAAACTTGCCCCAAATTTGGATACAACACAATGATGTACTTACCTTCCCTGATTATTCACAGCGTGTATATGAAAAGACATCTTGGAACTGTAGAACCAAAACAGAACAAAATATAAGTCAGTCTGCTCTAGCTGAACACTGGCTTGGTGTCCTCCCCAGACACCTGCCACTGTAGGGCACCTTGATGGGTCCTTACAGTACCAGTGTGGTACCTTACATTTGCATCTGAGCTAGGGTCCCACGACATAGGCAAGTGTGGGACCAGTTGCCATGTCTAAATCCTGTCATGGCACAGCCTTTTAGGCATATTCTCAGGGATGCCTGGACTCTTGACAGAGCAGGAAAGACCCATGTGACAGACTGTTTTTCACTAGTCAGGGCCTATGGCCTTGACGTACTGTCCTGACCTTCCTCTTCTTTACCCCCTCTGAGTCTAGCTATTATCTTGACTTCAATTCAGTCTTTGCTACCCACACACAACTGCTGTGGAATCATGGGTAGGGTTAGGCCTTCGAGTCCAGAAGTAGCCAGAAAATCCTTTGCACTTCAACTCTTTCTGTAAAGAATTTCTAAATCATGTACGTTTAATTTCTTGCTTTAGCAAGTACTGGGTGGTGTCATCTAAATTCCTGTGTTCCTCCAGCAAGATCTGCTAACATGATATACTCCCTGAAATCACTTTGTGGAGAAAAGGGCTACAGATCTAGGTGGAGGACTGGTACTAGGAGACTTCACTTGCATGGCCTACTATTTTCTCTTGCTGTTTCCTCCAGATATTGTGTCGACTCCCAGCACTCTGAGGCTGTGGGATTGAGGGATGGCCCACCCTAGACAGGTTAGGTGGCCTCCTAAGCAAGGACATGAGGAAAGGTGGAATAGAATGACCATGTTAGCATGTCAAAGGCAACAGAGAAGACCCTAATGCAACAGCAGCTACCATTTATGTATTCAATCATGCTACATGGTGGGGAGATGAGGAAACAATTGCACAGAGATCTCCCTATTTTGACCAAGGTCATACTGCTGGGAAGCCAAGGAATAGCCCCAAACACAGGTCCCCAGGGACAGGCAGTGCAAGGCCTAAAGGGAACAAACTTTCCCTCTCATGGCCAAAACTACAAGTCCTAAAAGACTCAGAAAAAGAAGACCTAAAGCAAACTTATAGCTTTGAGTTCTGCTCTTTCCTTCTCTCCTGGAGCTGCAGCAATAGAATTCTTGTGAGACAACTGGACTGACTAATCTTTCTAAATGCTCCTTCTCACTACTTAGGGTCATACATTTAAGAAAATGTGGGGCAAGGAGCTAAGGTACCATAGGCATAATTGAGAAAGCTTCTTAAAGAAATTTCCCAGTAATAGTGTCTCTTGTTTCTTGGAGAAAAATGCACCAGGAGGTCATATGGAGACAGCAGGTTAAGTGGACTATGTTCCTGAAGGTTTGAAGGTTTGGCTGTGGCCAAAGACCACACAGAAACTGAATGCACTATGCTAGGAGACATGTGAGGTTAAGAATCCAAACTCCTACACTCTGAACCCTGAGACATGGCCAGACTGAGTTTCTACACCTGAAAGGAAGATGAGGCCCAGAGCAAGTCTCTTCTCCCCAGGTGTCTTCAGGTGATCAGGGCCTCTGACTCCAACAGGCCCTGACATTCATGAGCTTCACCTTTCTATTTTCTGAACTGGAGATTGTCAGTCTTGGAGGTTTTGGTATTAATCTGTCTCCCATTCCAGCCTCAGCATGTTTCTGATATTCTCTTTGGGTTCCTCTACCTTTGGCTCCTTGGCCTTGCAAATAAAGCTCTTATCATGAATGATTCTCTTTCTGTGGTTTCACCAGCACATTTTCTCAAAAGACAGAATGTAACTCAAAAGCGAGAAAAAGATTTTTAAAAAACAAACTTTAAAATAATTCCTTGCAGACTTTAAAAATGACTCTAAAGTAAGTCACTGCTTACCGTAGGGCTGCCTTAAACTGCATCAACTCAAAGGAATCTAACCCGGATCCCAGGGCCTGTTCTGCTACCTCCTTGGCCTGTAACAACAATCAAAAAACAGCAACAATTAACATTCACAAGAAAGGGAACACATCATTGACAGAGAAGCCCTCCTAACATTTGGCCAGAACACTTACCCCTCTTCTCTACGTGATCACTTTGAATATATAAATAGATAATAAGTGAAAACACTGTATTAAGAAAAACAGGTGCCTGTTTCTTCAGGCTGGGCTCACAGGAAACACTTTATTCAGGCAGGTGGGCACTAGAAGTTGATCTACCAGTCAGAGGTGACCAGCTAGGATGGTGTCATTGTGAGATCTAGGAAAGGGCTTTCTTTTCCCCTCTTCCCTGGCCCTGCGGGAGAGTCCACAGAATTTCTGCTACTCAAATAGCTAGTCACAGAAGATGAGCAAAACACCTTTTTGTACTTGGTCTTGAAGGATCAGTAAAACTGACATTGTTTTACATATGTTTTCAGCTAAAGGGTTGAGAAATCCCACTTCAGTACCAGATTTGAGTTCAATGAGGAGGGGAGATGGCAAGGAGCTGGTGACTACAGCTACAATCTGTCGTATCTACGTCATACACAACCTTTCCAATGTCAAATGGCTTCCTTCAGGAAAGGTCCTATTGGCATTGGGAGGCATCAAGCCGACTCTTCTCATCTCCTTATTGGGTCAGATATAGGAATTCAACTCAGCAGAGCAGGTTAACCGCAAAACAGCAAGGAAGATAATGGTCAGAGAACAAGAACACGTGCTTGTCTAGGAAAGGCAAGTCAGATCTTCTAATCTTCAGCTGTTTGTTTTTTTTTAAAACACTGAATTATAGGAAATCAAACCTGTAGCTCAAAACAAACTTACCTAACTATTAAAATTCACAGTAATACCTGTATTTTTCTTTTTCTTTCTTTTATTTTTTTAGTACCTGTATTTTTCATAACTTAAATAAAAATTTACTTATGCATACAAGAACTCAGGTGTAGGCCAGAAGTATGGTGGGTGAGAGGATTCAGCAGAGACAGAGTGGGGAGCAGAACAGGCCATCTACTGAAATCCACTGCTGAGGGGAGCAGCGGGGAGACAAGAGAGGACTGCTGTGCCATGTAGGTCAGCTCCCTGGCCGGGGATCGAATTCATCGAATTCATGCTATAGTGGCTGCCAATAGGTAGAAAGTGCTGAGACTTAACCTCTTGTGCCAGCAGGGAGGCCTCAGTTTTTAACTTCTAAAAGCCTTAAAAAAAAACTATTAAGTAAAATAGTATGACTGCAACTCGGTCACAGGCTGCACAAGCTCAGTGCTCTGAAGGCATCTCTTTGTCTGATGCCAATGCCATGAGGCCCAGGCTCACACAAAACTGAGTACCACAAATGACCAAAGGAAAAAACAGATGCATAGGAAGTCTTACATTAAAATAATTACTAGTACCAAGAGAGAAACATGGTATATAAATTACCTTTGTTAGACTGGAAGTTTTAGCATAACATGCAATGCCAGCCAAAACAGCCTCAATAACAGCAGCATATACCTGAGATAAGAGCCTACTTTAAAAACAAAAAAATAGGGTTAACTACAGCATCACAAGGTTTCATCAAAAGCTGCATGCATATAAATAACATTCCCTTATAAGCTGATTTTTAAATAGAATGAGAAAGTGATAAATGACTGAACCTCTGAAAAACCTCTGAAAAGCCATGTGCTCCACCTGACTTACACTTTGCTCTTGCTAAACCATGATAAGAAAAGTCAGTTCTTCCTAATTCTGCTTAAAAGACCAACCCTCTCGGTTCATGGTCCAGGAGGAGAGTGGTGGGCCCCTCACTGCTCTGTGTGCAGGAGCAGCTCCTAGGGACCCAGAGTCCTTTCAGGGCCATGTCACAGACTCGCCCCTTTTTCAGAAACTGACCCCACCACACCTTCCTGTCATCTCCACCTCAGGTCTGCTTGTAATAAAGACTAGGGGCTACTGGAACCTCAGGTGGCAGATCTCAGGGGCCAAAACAAATTACTTGACTGCGAAGAAATCTCAGTTGGGTGCCACTGCATTCATATTAACAGCTACTGGTCATGATCCAAGCTGCTTGCCTGATCTTATGAAGAGAGGCTTCTTTGTGTGGAGGTTTCTCAGACTGCTAAACATGGAGCTTCCATATGACCCAGCAATCCCACTCCTAGGTATCTACCCAAAACACACAAAAACACTGATTCAAAAAGATACCTGCACCCCTATGTTTACTGCTGCTCTATTTACAATAGGAAAGACATGGAAACAGCCCAAATGCCCAAAAGTAGATGGCACATATACACAATGGAATATTACTCAGCAACCAAAAAAGATAAACTCATGCCTTTTGCAGCAACATGGATGGAGCTGGAAGGGATCGTGCTTAGTGAAATAAGCCAGAAAGAAAAAAAAAATACCAGATGGTTTCACTCATAGCAGGAGCATAAAGCACTGGGGTAAAAAGTAAAAAGCAATTGTAATAAAGAACAAAAAACAATGAACAACTATGTATCAGAGACATTTTACGGGAATGGTGTGGGGAATGGGATCAAAAATGGGGTGTGAAAGGTGCATGGGTCTATCGTGATGGCACATGGGTGAAATGGTGGTGGAAAGTCCACAGGGGTTACAACCGAGATGGGAAAAGGCACAAGTAAAAATAAACTAATAAAAAAATTGAAACTTAAAAAAAAAAAAAGATGTTTCTGAGGGGCTCTCTCCTTTCTCCCACACTGATAATATTGCTCTTTCTCTCTGACTTGTTACTTCCTAAGATTACTTTAGGGAGGTTTTTTTCCTGTGCTAGAGTGGGACTACCACAAATGATCTTAGAAAACCTGAGTCTGATTCTCTTTGGCCAGGATTTCTTTTATATATATATATATATTAGTTTATTTTTACATATTTTTGTGCATTTTTCCATCTCACTTGCAATCCCCTTGGGTTTCCCATCACCAAATCACCCATGTGTAGGGCAGGGTTTCTTACTTGGCATTTTGGGCCAGATAATTCTTTGAAGTGGGGTCTGCCCTGTGCATTACAGGATGTTTAACAGTCCCCCTGATCTCTATTCATTGAAGGACAGTAGTATCTTCCAGCTACAACAACCAAAATATCTCCATACACTGCCAAATGTCCCTGGGGCTAGGGGTAATGACAGGGGCAGTAAGACTGCCCTTGGTTAAGAACCACAGTTTAGGGGAAGAAGCCTAGAATCTTATTAGGATAATTATATAAAGACAAAACTGTACCACAAGTCCCTGAGAGGCAAGGGAGGTATCTGGCAAGGAACTGATAAAAGCCTCACCTAAGTATCTGTCTATTTTTAAACCTGTAAGAATGCTGTAACATGTAAAGAAAGGTACAGGAGTTTGACGAGATCAGGCACGTTCAGGTCGGTATGGCCACTGACTTGTGACAGGAGTTTGAAAGCAAGGAGGAACACAGAAAAATTTGGTTTAACCCTCTTATTTTACAGAAGCATGTAGGAAAACCTCTGGAGGAGGAATCAATTGTCAGGCCACAGAATACTGGCAGACTCAAAAACTCCAGCCTGCTCTCGGCCTGGTGCTTTCCCACTGTGCCATATCATATCACTATCTCTGTAATTTTCTCCTTGGCTCTCGCACTCCACCTCCATATTGCAGGCAAGAAGTGTGAGTTGGATAGAAAAAAAAAAAGGCAGAAAAAGTACATATAACAAAATGATAGCTCCAAGGATCAACATACCCTGAAGACTGTTAGTCAGGGCAGAGGAGTGCCTCCTGGAAGGAAGGGACCCCGTAACAACAAAGCCAGTGGGCTTGGTCACTGCCACATGAGGCCAAAACCCAAACCCGACAATAGGGGAAAAGCTTTATAGAAACGAATCTCAAAGATATGTAAAGATAGTCTCTCCCTCTCAACTCCCATCTTGCTCCAAATATTACTCAGTAGCAGCTCTGGTCAGTTCTTTCCCTATTGGCCTTCTCCTCTACACAGCCTTAGATAAGAATGCAGTACACTCACCACCTGGCTGCTGACTCACAGAAGGCCTTGACGGGAGGCCTAAGGCCCATAAAGAAGGGAGCCACTCTGTGTGTGGCCAGCCCTGCAGTGTAAAATAATTTTGAAATCCAGAAAGACATACATTAATATACTAATGGGTGGTATCAGAGAAGAGGAGTTAGGGCTGATTTTATTTTCCAAAATTTTTGCAGTGATTCTATCACTCACATTATACTTTTTCTAACAGAGATTCATGGGTCCTACCTCTGAGATTCTGATTCAGTAGTTCTGGAAACTACTATAGACTGGTAAACCTACACTTTAAAAGAGATCCTTAGATGATTCAGGCCTGTCACTGTTGGTCCTTAAGAAGCACTAGTCTAGACCCCGCTAGTTTATGCTGGGACATTTTACTAGATAATGGAATTTACTATGTTGGTATTTCTGGAGAAAAATCTGGAGAAAAATTTATCTTTGGAATTCAGTAATTCTAGCATTGTTATGGACTGAATTATGTCCTCCCCAAATTCAGATCAAAGCGCTAACCCTAATGTGACTGTATGTGGAGATGGGGGCCTTCAAGGAGGTACTCAAAGTCAAATGAAGCTATAAGGGTGGGGCCCAAGCTACTACCACTTGTGTGTGTGGTGGGGAGTAACATTGAAGGTTTCTCTCTTTCTCCAAGTTAGGAAAGGCCATGTGTGGACAAAATGACAGTGATCTGCACCACAAGAGGAGAGGTTTCACCAGAAACCAACTGCACCTTAATCTTGAACTTCTAGCTTCCAAAATTATGAGAAAATGAATCAACCCATGATATTTCATTATGGCAGCCAAGCATACTAAAACAGACATTAATGAGGAACAGGAGTCAAACTAGGGCCTTTCTAACATTGCACAAATCAGGCAGCTGATTTGACTCTCAGCTGCCTGAGTGTCAAATCCAGAGGAATCATTCCTCAAACCAGGTGGGGTTACACACAGATTGTCCCCTGGGTTTTAGAATGTTTTACATTTAGGAAAGCATGCACTACATAGAAAATACATTAAGAAGAGCTATGTCACTTAAATGCATGGGTGTGCAGGAAGAATGTTTCTAAGATCTGGAGAGAAGGGCAGATGGCTAAGCTGGCATGGTCCCTGGCCTGGACTCCAAGCTGAGGGACATGGACTGGGAACCACATCAGTAACTATACAGCTGCGCTCACTGCATAAAGCAGATGTCCCACCCACTACTAATTGCAAACGGAGGTAGATAGGACGGTCTCACCTTTGATAACTCAACTTTAAGAAATAAAAATAGAAATGTGGACTTACATTTGTTCAGTTTTCTTGGGTAGCTTGCTGTTATCTGTGAAAGAGGACCACAAATTAAGAATGTGACAATATCACAGGGGATGCAAATACTTCACAAAGAAATTAGAATTTCTCAATTTCACTTGAAGGAGATGTGAAGCACTACATTTTTCTTTTAAGATACCACACAAGAACAAAAAACAGTAAATCCTAGCTTTTCTCAGTATGCTGGATCTTCATTCCTGACATGACCCATTTTAATAACCCACTCAGCATCACCATTAAACACCAGAGAAGATGTGCGGAATCTTAGGTTTTGAAATAATTTGTCTTTCTTTTAATCTTTTAACTAGAAATTATAAGTAAGCAGACTCAGGTCAGCCTCATTCTTCATCTCCTGAATTACCTGACTCAAGTCTATTTCTTTCAGAGCTTCCCAGTTTATAACACCCAGGAGAAATCCTAGTTTCTGATTTACTCTGTGGAAAATGTTGAGACCTTCACTCATTCTAGAGGTTCTTCTCCATGTCTCCTTGAATGCCTGTAGCTTCTGTCTAGTTCAGGAAGAACAGGCCTAGTCAGCTATTCTGGAAGGCCCAGGAGAATGGGGCCCGTCTCTGAACAGCTGCAGCTCTGGATACCTTTCTGCCATGGCCTTTCTTTACTCTCCTCACAGAAACACTCGGGCAGGCACCTGGCTGAGTCACCCTAACACCCACACTACAGCCCACGCCTTTTCCTATCTCTATCTTGAACTTTTCTTCTGACACAGAGTACATGGTCTTAACACATGATTAGACTTAATGTATGTTGGTATTTTTTCTTCCTGAAATACACTGTGAGAAATGTACTACGCATGTCAATTCTCCATCTACGATCAGAGAGGAAGTTGAAGACCTGTGACTTGAACATCGGGAGCTTCTGAGCAAACTAGCAAACTAATACTGCTAGTTTATGGGAAAGAAACTGTCTACATTTTTCTCTTAGGTAAGCTGATGAGAGGATGACTTACAAGGACTTACCCAAATAGGGACTGTGTGTAGCTCCAAAAAAGTATGTTCTTGAACAAGCAAGGGGCCCCTTTGGCGAGACACACTGTACCACCTGTATGTCAGAAAATAAAAAGGGAGCAGTAATCAAAGTGAAAAGTAAGTGCCATTCTCACAGGTGTGAGATAGTATCTCACTGTGTTTTTAACCTGCATCTTTCTTATTAGAAGTGGCAATGAACAGTTTTCATCTTTTGGACTTTTAGATATACTTTGGTGAACTATCTCTACATCTTTGCTGTCCATTTTTTTTTTACTTGAATTCTATGAGTTTTTAAAAATATGTATCTTGGATATTAATCCCTTATCAGTTACATATTGTGTAAATATTTTCTCTATAATCATCTTATATGTTCTTTTGCTGTACAGAAACTTTTAAACTTGAATTAATTTCAGTTGTTTTTTTTTAAATTCCATTGCCCTAGCAGTTGAGTCACCAAAAACATCTTAATCATTATCATGGGACACATCGTCAGTGTTTTCTTTGATGTATTTTATTGTTGCAGCTCTTGTATTTATATCTTTAATCCATTTGGAGTTTATTTTTGTGTCTAGGGTTAGCAACTGAGTCAATCTGGTCTATAAATTTTATTTTTAAAGATAACACATGCCTTTTGCAGCAACATGGATGGAGCAGGAAGGGATCATGTTTAGTAAGATAAATCAGAAAGAAAAAGAAAAATACCGGATGGTTTCACTCATAGCAGGAGCATGAAGGACCAGGGGG
>NW_004567123.1:22906629-22912701 GCF_000260355.1 Condylura cristata
AAAAGGCACAAAATGATGTAAAAATAAACTATTATATTAAAATAAAAAATTTTTTAATGCCTGAAGAGCTTTTTTAACGTTTATTTCTTCTCTGCTTTTCCCCACCCATTCCTTTTGGATGGTAACTTTGCTAGCTCTTTCAGTGTTTTAAATATATCACTCCATTCTCTTGTACGCAGGACTTTTAATGAGAAGCCTACTGTAATTTTTATTTTTGCTCTTTTATAGGTATGTTTTCCCTCTGGCTTCTTTCAAGATTTTTCTGTCTTTGATCTTCTTAATGTGATCTTCTTGAATACAATAAGCCCAAGTGTAGCTATTTCAGAAGTTATTTTGTTTTGTAGTCTCTGAGTTTTCTGGATCTGTGGTTTGCCATTGATTTCTAAAAAATTCTTGCCCATTATTACTTTAGATATTTCTTGTGTTCCTTATTTTCTTTCTTCTCCTAACAGTCACATTACAGACATGTTACGCTCTTTGAATCTGAGTTCTTGGATATTCCCCCCCTTCTTTGCTTTTGATTTCTTTCCATCTCTATGCTTACATTATCTATCTGTTCTTACATGTTGTCTATCCATTAGAGTCTTTAACATATTTATTTTAAAGTCTTTAATCACAATTATTTTAAGTTCCCTGTCTGGAACATCTGAAATATGAGTCATATCTGAGAATCTGATGGTTGTAGTGTCTTTTCAAACTGTTTTTTCTTGCCCTTTAGCATGCCTTTTTTATTGACAGTCAGACATGATATATCAGGTTTTATGTTAACCTGTCTGGGAATTGGGTGTTTAATGTTTCTCAACATGTAGATGCCAGGGGGCTTCAAATTTCTCTAGTGACATTGCATTTGTCTTCTTGTTGTATTTACATTTTCATAAGAATTTCTCTTTAGATAGTCTGTCCTAAGCTCTTTCAGCAGTAATCCCTTATTATTATATTGAAGACCTGTTGGTGTAGTATTAAGGTAATGGAGTAGAAGAATTCTATGATTTTATTATTAAATCTTAGTCTGTTAAGTGCCTAGAGATAGCAGGTTTTCCTTGGGGCTCTTTACATCTGAGCTTACTGACTTTGCCAGGCTGTAAGCTTCTTTAGTATCTACTCTGGAATAAACAGGCAAAAAAGACACTTGAGAAGACCAAGTGTCATCTTGTTCTTTGGCTCCTAAGGCAGGCCTTAGGCTAGCCTGCCTTCTCTTTCCAGGCTTAAGTTTGTTAAATATCTAATGTCCAGGGTTTTTAGTTGTACTTAGTATCTCAGAAGCAGCAATTAGCGGTTCTCCTTCAGCTTTGACTCACTCTCTTTATTTAATCAACAAGTAAAATGATACCAAGAAGCCTATACCATTAGGAATTCTTTGTGAATTCCTAGAGGAGGGTGACTTGGGGGAAGGGTGGGAAGAGTATCTTTAAAATGATGCAGGTGTATCTTTAAAATGCCTGAGCCTCCGTTTTCTGGCAGGAAGATCCTAATAGCACATCTACTTAAATAGTCCTACATCTTAAGAGTCACCTGGACCCAGATTTGGCGTCTCAGTCCAGACAGATCTGAGTCTCAGGTTCTTTAAATCTGAACTGAAAAATAATAGCACCTAACTCTCCAACTTTCCTGACTTTCAGGGACATTTTGCAAGTACTTAAAAATTATTTTTACAATCATTAAGACTCTCACATTCCTATTTAACATTCCCTTTAAAAGAATGTAGCAGACACAATTGAGATGGGGAAAAAAAATGTACAAAATGATGTAAATATAAACTTTTGTAAAAAAAAAAAAAGAATGTAGCAGACAATATGTTAAGTGCAAAAATGTTCTCCCTGGTATTCTTGATAAAAGAACAGGGATTATACCCTGAAACATAATACTCAAAAACATAATACTCAAAACAAATTGCTTTGAATGACTGGTTATTGAGTTAATTTAAGATTCTTCATCTATGGATGATCCTACTCTGACAATTTCAGAGTTTATGAAAGTTTTTTTTTTTTTTTTACCTTTCCTTCAAATATTTAAGAAAGTAGACATGAAGTGTTCAAATCACATCTGGTACTTGTACAGACATAGCTCATTTTATTGTGACTCACTTCAGAAAGCCTCACAGGTAACTGATCTTTTTTACCATGATTTTCTACCAGCAAAAAGATTATAACTCACTGAAGGTTTAAATGAGCTAGCATTTTTTAAGACAAAGTGTTTTTTAATTAAGATTTATGTATTTTTAAAGGGTGCTATTGCACCCTCTAACAGGTTAGAGTATATAGTACATATAACTTTTTTATGCACTGAGAAACTGGAAAATGCATGTGACTTGTTTTATCACAGTATTTGCTGTATGGTTCCAAGCCTGTAATACATGCATTTTCCAATTATATCTTTTCACCCCCAAATAACTTCATGTTCAAGGTTAAATCAACATACTAATTGTAAAAGTTCTTTCTCCCAGTTTCCCTCCTATTTAAACATAAAACAAACTAAGCACTTGGCAGTCAAGCCACTCACCATGTGCTTGGCAAAGCTCCCACTAGGACCAGTGTTGCGTACCAGGTGCCCTTCAGAGGGGAAGTTAAAGTTGCCAGCATTCAGGTTTTCCCGTGTGGAATGGTTACCAAAGAGAACGAATGGCTGCCTACTAGGGCTAGAGCAGCAAATCAAAGACATGTGATTAGGAAAGAGATTTCTGGTCAGAGAAAACTTCCCAGTGAGCAAGTGCTCAGTTTTTTTTTTTTTTTTTTTAAAGCAGCTTCTTGCAGTCTGAGCAGAGCAGCCAGCACAATCTAATTCTCCTTGCTGGGTGGGAAGGGAGACCTGATGCTTTTGACTTCTTCTACTGACCCACAGAAATCATTTAGGGACAAAACTAAGGCTAAACCAGGCTTATGTTTTCAGCTTGTCCTACTTCTTGAAAAGAAGTGTCTGTAAACTTGCTATCCCTGATGCACAGATGAAGCTAAAGCCCAGTTTTATAAAATAGCATTTTAATAAATATATATTTTAAGGAATGCCAGCAGTTGTGACACCCTTACTACACACAGACAACAGAGCTGTTAGGCATTAACGGGCGGCTGTCAGGAGGAAAAGTGCAAAAATATTCTCAACCTACATCTACTCCTTTCCCTTCTTCCCTCTTTTCTTTCTTGGCTGAATTTATCTCTTTAATCCTGCTTTTTCACTTCCTGCTCACTTCTCAGTCTACTTCAACTGACCTCCTCCGTCATGTAGCATATAGCAAATCCAATGGACAGTCTTCAGTTGCCCTTCCATGATTGCTCAAAAGGATACCCTCCCCCTTGTAAGAAGGGTTGTTCATCAGTCTCCTTTGTTAGTCATCTTCTCCTTTACCTGGCCTCTGAATATTCCAGGCTGTTTTGTTTTGCTGTATTTTACATCTCCTTTCATGTAAAGTCACCATAGCACTCTGACCATCAAAGCACTCAAAATCCTCCCTCCATCATAGGCCACTGTGCTTCCCCACCCCCTCCAACGCACACACTTCCCCTGGCCTCCCCCGCTCCCCTGAAAGATACAGCTCTATGGTCAGCTTTAATATTCCTAGGATTTACCTTAAGTTGTCTGCTCTGTCCTTTCTTCTCCGATCTAATGATCTTGCCCCCTAAAATTGTTCCCCTCCCAGTGGTACAGTAAATAAATGACATAATTACTCATTCAGGGACTGAATCAGAGGCCTTCCTAACTTCTCCTGCTCCCTCATCCTCTAAATCTAGTCTTCCAAATTTCATTCTTATTTGTCCATTTCCCTCCATTCATAAGGACAAAGCCTAGTGCACACCACTATCACTATTTTCTGGACACCTGCAATGTTTCTCTCCCTATTACTGATTTTCATGTTTCTGATTTTAATTCAAGGTTAAGTGACACTTTGGACAGAAAAAATATGATTCTAGAGTCCCCAACTGGCTTGTCTCCCTTCTGGATGGTATGGGAACTAATGAGGAAAGACTACTTTCATCTAATCTATCAGAGGAACTAACTCTCAGAAGGACTTCCAAATTACAACGACAAGAGGGCTACTGAAGGAAACGCTTGAAGAAAATAATGCAGGGGTCCTCAGTACTCCCTTTACTTTTCAGGGGCTAGACCTTTATGCCCAACCCCTTTATACCCCCACAAGCTGTTACACCCTGTCCAACCCCTGGACACTGTTTCCTTTCCTTTCACTGGGCTAGGGAGAGTAACAAATTTTTCTTTAGATTTCATCAGCCTATTTTTGGGGGCTGCTATGCTTAAAAGCTAATTTACTATGAGTTTTAAAACTATTTTAGAAGTAGGGGCCTCCCTGGTGATGCAAAGGGCTATCTGCAGCCACTGAAGCACACAGTTCAATCCTCAGCCAGGGAGCTGACCCACATGGCGCATCAGACCTCTCTTGTCTTGCCTGCTGCTCCCCTAAGCAGTGTATTTAGTCAATCTGCCTTTTCTGTCCCCCACTCTGTCTCTGGTGAATCCTTTCAACCCCACACCTTTCACTTGTACTCAGTTTTTGTATGCATAAATGAGTAAATCTTTAAAAAAAATATTTCAGAAATAAAAAAGCAGTGAATCAGACTATTTTATAGAATATGGATTTCTTACTCTTGAGATGACTACAGTCAGCCCGTATTTTCCTAATTCTGGCTTCTGGACTTAGATGCTTCCCTATATCCACTCCCCTGTCAACTCCATTTTCTCTATTACCATTCACTTTTCTTCCCCAAGAACCTTACCTGTTTTCAGTTATATGGCTGGAAATCATTCCATGACTGAAGTAACTTCTGAATGGCTAAAAAGGAAGCCAACATTGTATACATTAAAATCACTTCTAAAACCATCATAAAATCTTAGGGGTGTGTGTGTGTGTGGCGGGGGGAGGATGGAAGGAATGAGAGGGGAGAGAAGAGAAGTATTTTGTGGATTATTATAAGAGCATGGAAGAACACTAATATCCAGCAACATGAATTTTGGGGGACAAGCAGCAAAGACAAAAGGTTGCAACAAAAAAAAAAAAAATAGAAAAATAAAGGTAAAGAAAAGAAAATTTGCCAAATTTTATAAATTTTAACTACTGAAAGGAAAACACACTAACCACTACCTATGGTCCAAGCTACTAACCATGTGAAACTTCTTCTATTAAATTTTTTTCCCTATATTTCCAATAAGTGAATATTAATTCTACTATACTAAGTTAAGGTCAGCACTGAGGAAGAACTCAAGGTACTTAGAAGTATACTGGTATTTTCCCAGGAATCCACAGAAATACTTGGCCTTGGCTTGTATAGGGCTAGGCGAAATATTAACCAAAAATTTATATACAAGGAAAAATTCAAAAGGGCTCACAATTTCCAAAGACAAATTTAAAGTCCTTAAATAACATCTTCTATATTTTTTTCTTATAAGTAATATACATTGTAGAACACAATAAAACCAACCTGTAATCACTAATAATGATTAATATTGATGCATTTTCTTCAAATCTTTTTACAATGGTACATACATAGAATATATAAATAACTGTTCCAAAGTTTATTAAATAGTCCTCTATTTTTGGAAATTTATATTGCATCAAAGGTTCATGCTGTGAATAATATTGAATTGAACAACTTCATAAAGTTCTATCTGCAATTCTGATTTTTCCTTAAGGTAGGCCTGAAAGTGAAATTATTAGATGCAAAGGCAGAACTATATTGCCAAATTACATTTCAAGGATGTTTTATCAACACACAACTGTGCCTATCACATGGTATCATTATAAACACTATATTAAGGCCCTCATTGGTGATGCAATGGGTTAGGACACAGCATTGCAAACTAACCGCAGCCACCTCAGTGCGAGTTTGATCCCCAGCCCTGGAGGTGATACACATGGTCCAGCAGACCTCTCCCAACTTGCCCTCTGCTCCCCTCAGCAGTGTACTTCGTTGATCTGCTCCCAACTCTGTCTCTGGTGAATCCTCTCCCCGCCCCTGCACCTCTTGCCTGTACCCCAGTTCTGTATGTCTAAATAAATAAATCTAAAAAAAAAAAAAAAAACAATAAATCAGTATAATACAGTGGTAGGTTACAAAATAAATATACAAA
>NW_004567123.1:22912801-22962216 GCF_000260355.1 Condylura cristata
AAAAAAAAAAAACTACATTAAATGCTTTAAAAATATTCACCAAGTTAGCAAATTAAAACTATTACTTTTTTTTAAACATCTCTTTGATTTTTATTCATCATAAAAAAAGATTATTTATTTCTATATACAAGAGTTGGGGTACAGGTTAGAGATGCAGGAGCGGGGGGTGAGAGGATTCACCAGAGAGAGTGGGGAGCAGAAAAGGCAGATCTACTGAATGCACTGCTGAGGGGAGCAGCAGGCTTGCAAGACAGGAAAGGTCTGCTGCACCAATGGGTCACCTCCCTAGCTGGGGACCAAACTCAGGTTGTAGTGGCTACAGACAGCTTGATAGAGCTAGACTCAACCTCTGCACCAAGGGAGACCAATCTCTTTGATTTTTAACGGAAATAAATATTTCAGATATTTAACTGCCTTCCATTTGGGTTCCCGTTGTTAATTTATTTACATCCCCCAGATGTTTATCAGTTGAAGTTTGGGTATTTTGATTTCTAAAGTCTTTTTATATATTAAAATAATAACAGCTAGAATCTACTGCTCCTCCTATAGAGGAGTTTACTCAGACACAAACATACAAAGATTAGTCCAAGGTCACAAAGTTAGTAAACTAATTAACTGTGATTCTAATTGGGGGAGAATTATTATTTGGGAGGTCAAATAAATAAAGTTCTATTATTAAATTAAAACAATAAAATCAGACTCATATCCCACATCAATATACCCCAAATCCCACATGAGTTATGGTCCAAATTAAAAAAATTAAACCATACAAGTACTGAAAGGATGAATTACTTTTTAACTCTGGTCAGAGCATTTTCCTATGCAGCGACTCAAAATCCAGTGGTGACCCAAGAAAATCCTAATAAATTTACATAAATTTTTTATGGTAAAAACATACCATAAGCAAAACAAGTAATAAACATGGAAGAAATAGTTCAAATATGTACCAGAGATAAAGTTAATAATTTAAAAATATTAAGAACTCTTACACTAAGGCAAAAGACTGAACACATATATCTACAGCTCAGATAATACTGTACTGATACTAAGCTGGGGGAAAAACAGAAATATAAAATAGCCTTCAAATATACAAAAAAATGTTCATTTAGTCATAATTAGAAAGACAAAATTAAAATAACACTGAAATACTATTTCTCATCGACGACAGTATCAAGAGTTAAAAAGTATGACAACATTCCTATATATTGCTGCTGGGTGTGAAAACAATCCTTCAAAGTACTATCACCACTACGGCCTGTGTTCAATTCCTGGCCAGGGAGTGACCCACATGCGGCACAGCAGACCTCTCCTGTCTCACCCGCTAACCCCCTCGGCAGTGTGTATCAGTAAATGTCCCCTAACTGCTCCCTACAGTCTGGTAAATTCTCTTCAAACCACTGCCCACTCCTCCCCCCACCTACACCCCAGTTATTCAGTACACAATTTTCTTCTGTTTCTTTGACCTTCCATTACATACCTCACCCGCCTGAGATTCAGAAAGTTCCAGCAGGAAGGGAATTTCTGTGTCAAAATTAGCAAAGAAGTTAGACCACTGATGTTCAAAAGTCACCAAATCCTAGGGAGAAAATGAAAAAGATAGTGTATAAAGGAGGTACTTTAGAAATCAGAACCAAAATCACATCTGATTTCAAATTATCAGACCATTTAAAAATGTTGCTTTAAAAAGCAGTCACAGGCCCTCCCTGGTGGCGCAGCGGGTTAAAGCAGCACAAAGAAGCTTAAACCACTTCCGCATGAGTTCGATCCCCGCCTGCCCTGGAGGAGATCCACATGGCGAGGCAGACCTCTCCTGACCCACCCGCTGCTCCCCTCAGCAGTGTACTTCGTCCATCTGCCTGTTCTGTACCCCACTCTGTCTCTGGTGGATCCTCTCACCCTCTGCATCTCTGGCCTGTACCCCAGTTCTGTATGAATAAATAAATAAATCTTTAAAAGATAAAATAAAATAAAATAAAAAGCAGTCACAATGTTATCACATGGATGTATCTCAAAAATATTATGCCAACTGAAAGAAGTCAGATATAAAGAATACTTAATATATGGTTTTATATAAAATATAAACCATTTATATAAAATACCCAGAAAAGGTAAATTTATAAAGACAGAAAGTAGATCAGTTTGAGTAAGGCATGGAAACAGACTACAGTTTCCAGAGCACATGGAATCTTTAATGGTTTGATGAAAATGTTCTAAAACTCAACTGTGGTGTTGACTATACAACTCCATAAATTTACTAAGTTACTAACTTACATGCATGAAGTGGGTACATTTTATAACATATAAATTATACTCCAATAAATTTATTTTAAAAAAGGACAGTGAAAAAAAAAAAAGGACAGTGATAAAGTGTTAGCTAGGTTAAGCAAAAGAGTATTACACCCACAGACTCCTATGGTTCAGTGTGAAAACTGAACACCTCTTGAACACTAGAGCTAGTAGGGACACAGAGTAGATTCATGCTTCACTAACAAGGGGTGGCTGCAAAGAGACACCCGAAGCTGTTGTCCAGGTGAGAGGCTGCATTGCCAACCGAGGCACTGCCACTTGAACAGCTGCTAAGCTAGTGGGCCTAGGGAGGGAAGAACTGACTGTGGAAATGCCCTTGACTGAGGGAAAAATGTATGAAGAGCTGGGGTGCTCCCAGCAGGCTGGTCCACAGTGAAAATAAAAGGACAGTATGCTGAACTGTGGTAAGGAAATAACCTACCTGCCCAATGAGATGAATTGATTAAGAAGACACGGGGGCCCTCCCTGGTGGCACAGCAGGCTAAAGCGCAGCACTAATACAAGTTGCTGCAGCCTCTTCAGTGCGGGTTCAATCCCTGGCCAGGGAGGTGACCCACATGGCGCAGCAGACCTTTCCTGTCTCACCCACTGCTCCCTTCAGCAGTGTACTTCGTCAATCCCCCTTTCCCGCTCCCCACTGTCTCTGGTGAGTCCTCTCACCCCTGCACCTCTGGCCTGTACCCCAGTTCTATATGCATAAATTAATCTTAAAAAAGAAGACAAGGTGTGCACACACACGCGCATATACACACACAGAGACAGAATACTACTGAGCTACAGAATAAGATGAACAATATGGATGGAACTGGGAAGGATTATGCCAAATAAAATAAGTCAGGAGAAACACAAATACCAAATGGTTTCACTTACTGTGTGGAATATAACATACATCATTTTAACATATAAATACTGAACACTTAATAAATTCTTACTTCTTTTTTTTTTTTTTGAACATGACCCTGGGTTCTGTTTGCTAATATTTTACTTAAAATATAGACATTAACATTCACAAGTGAAACTGGTCCTGTAGTTTTCATTTTTTTAGGTTTTCTTAAATTGTTTTGTTGTTAGGTTTTGATATGTTATTTTCATTAAAAGGCTATAAACTGGACCTCCCTGGTGGTGCAGCATGTTAAAGCACAGCATTAAGAAGCTAAAGTCACTACAGCATGAGTTCAATCCCTGCCTCAGAGGTGACCATATGGCGATGCAGACCTCTCCTGACCTGCCCGCTGCTCCCCTCCGCAGTGTACTTTGTCGATCTGTCTGTTCTGCTCCCTACTCTGTCTCTGGTGAATCCTCTCACCGCCCCTGCCCCTCTGGCCTATACCCCAGTTCTGTATGCATAAATAAACAAATCTTAAAAAAAAAAAAGAAAAAAGGCTACAAGCTGCTTTTTTTTTTCCCCCACCAGAGGTAGAGTGGGAAGCAGAACAGGCATATTAATGAAGTACATTTCTGAGGGGAGCAGCAGGCGGGTCAGGAGAGGTCTGCCACGCCATGAGATCTCCTCCAGGGCAGGCGGGAATTGAACTCATGCAGAAGTGGCTTAAGCTTCTTAGTGCTGTGCTTTAATCTGCGCGCCACCAGGGAGGGCCCACAAGGTGCTTTTTTTCCATGCAAAATCTACCCATGGCCACTGAGAGATACTACAGAGCTGCTTAACCACAGTACCTATTCCAGCAGTTTTAGTTTTGCTCCACCCACCTTAATTTTTCCTTCAAAGTACAGATGAACAATTAATGTCTGACCCTCTAATCCGGGAGTCAGCAAATTATGCCCTGTGGGTGGGCCACATATTTTTATAAATAAAGTGTCCTCAGAACACAGACACACCCAGTGGCTTCTGCATTGTCCCTAGCGGCTCAGGCTACAATGGCACTGATGAGTAGTTCCCACAGAGAGGAAAAGCACACAAAGCCTGAAATAATCATTTCTAGTTCTTTACAGAAAAGGTTTGCCCATCCTTGCCCTAATCCTTGATTTCTTTGTCATATCCCATCTTTTTATCCTTTCACATCAGAGAAACAGTGCAAAAAGACACCTTCTGTATCGCTTTCTTAAAGTTCAGCCCATCAGAAATTGTCTGTAAGTGAAAATCTAAACCCTGGACCAGGCAGGTGGCCTTGGTATTGCCTCAGGTGAGACTTCCTCAGAGTGGAAGAAGTAGAACAGCTTCTCCAGCTTCCCTTCCACACCCAAGGAGTTCAAAGTAATTGGGAAAGAAATCACTGAACTTTCTGACTAAAGCAAACTAAAAATATATCTTGCATTTCTTCAAAGTAATTATCATTACTGGATAACTGAGCTGGGTGTAGGATTTATAAGATAAAAATAAGCTGGCTCCTTACTTCTGAAAGCAAATGCTCCAGAGACATTGTGTCCATCTTGCTGTAGACATTCCAGAGATTCAAACTCACATCCTGCAACTGTAACACAAAGGCGAAGAAAACACTGAACAATAGAGACAGTATCAGGACAATCAGGATTCTTTTCTGATGTTCAAAAAATGATGACCTTGGTGAAAACTTAATGATTAGAATAAATCAAATTATTATTAACTGTTTTAGGACCTTTATATATTAACTAAATGCTGTCATTTTTAAGGAAATTCTCTTTTCAGGATCTTTAACACAACTTTCAAATCTCTTTAATGATGGGCATATATACACCCATCATTGTTTAAAATAAAATCTTAATCAAAATATTACATATTCATATTACATATTACACAACCATCACCAATTCCTTCATTTTAAATAGAACCAATTACTATTCTCTATCCTTCATTTTTATCATCTTCCTCCTTACTGACCTGATGTAACTGGCTTCCTGCTCTGTGTTTTGGAAGTTTTCAAACCGTCAACTGATTTAGAGCAGGTGGGGGTCACTTTAAAAATATACACTTTAATTATACTATTGAATTCTGATTTATTACAATCATTCCTTACATGTCCTCCACCTTTAATTCTGCTTCCTCTGCCTACTATCTTTCTTTTTACAAGTGCCATTAAAAAGTACAGAAAAAATAATTTTCTCACTTTTTATTTACTGAAGAAAAATTATTTTTAAAAGCATATGCATAGCATATTCCTGCATGCAATATGCTATGGTCTCTTATGTTTTGTTGTCTTCTCATAAGTCTTAGTTTACCTTTCAATATGAAGATCTTAACATGCATCTATAAAAAGGTGACTGAATGCTTGCTCCATCGTTACTAACATTATCCAGAAGTTTGCTATTAAAATTGTTTCTTTGGGGAGATAGTGATATAAATTTACATTACCAGGTCACAGTAAGAAGGAAGGTGGAGACAAAGCCCTAGAAAAGGAACTTCCCTGTCCTGTTTCCCATGAAGAAGAGAGCTCTTATACCATAACTAGTTTGGAATGCACTAAATACCAAGTAAAAGCTATTTGGTTCTGGCTAACTTCCTCATGTTGACACCTACAATATCAGGGATAAAACATCCTCTGAATTACTGACTCTCTTCTGGGTATTTCCATGCAATAAAACAAATTTAAAAACTTAAATTATAAATCTCTTCAGTCCTCCTTCAAAGGAGGTTCAAGCACTTATTAGCTGTTAATATGTGAATCAGAGTAGAGTACTACTTCTTACCTAGAAAGACAGGGAATGGCAGGGTAAAGAGGAGCACTGAAGTAGGGAGAATGAGATGGAGACATAAGTATCCGAGAGGAAGAAAATTAGCAGAGACAGAGAAAGCAGGGTTGGAAAAAGGAATCTTGAGAAGACTTACAGTAATGTTTACTACAATGTGTTATTTCCCCCTCACTGCCCATACTACCCCCTACGGCCACCACCCTGGAGTAAAGATCCATAACCTTGCAAAGGTTTTTCATAGGGGATTTTTACTTCTTTTGGGTATGTTTTCCTTCCTAAAGCAGGAGTGAGAGGCCTATTGCACTTGGGCTGCATTAACCGGGCAGCTTACTAGGGCACTGATTTCCAACGCTAATCTAGCTGCAGCCTGCGGGATAAGAATACAGGACTCTCTGTAAAAATAAACTTTGTAATAAAAAAAAAAAAAATCCAAGCCAAAAAAAAAAAAAGAATACAGGACTCTGAAGTCAGACAGTCTAGACTTGGCCACAATCCTTCCTTTATTGGTTACTAAGTGCTCTCTGACCTTGGTAAGTTCATTTAATCTCCCTCTTCACAACAGATAGCACTCACTTCAGAGGGCTATTGTAAGAAATAAAGTAAATTCATATAAAGCACTTAGAACAGCACCTGGCATAAAAGAGGCACTCTATGAATGCTCACTTTACACAATTAAAAATACATATTACCACTACTGCTAAAAATTTTAAGTTTCCTCTCTACCTCCTGTGGCCTGCCTGCTTTAAATCTTATACTCCTGTAAACTAGAGAGCATCACTCCTTTCTAGGGCAATCCCACAACCCTACTCAGAGTCAATGTGGGAAAGTATGGTTTGGGAGCCTACACCACTTGAACTCTCTGGTCCTAAAGCCCATGCTCCTTCACATTTCAAGGTCTGCCAAGCAAGTGTCCTCTCACTTCCTAGGGATGCTGCTACCTCTCAGGAGGGGCAGGAATTAGCCTTGTACTTTGCTTCCAAAGCTCCCACTTATTCTAATCCTGATAGTATTTCCCCACTTATAGCATGTCAATGTCTCTTTTCCCTGATTTCTTGTCTGGGGCAGGTTATCACAGTGGGACTCCTATGGAAGCAGTGGATGCCTACGGTATTACTAACCTACTAAGCCGTCTTCCTTAATGTGTACTTTGGATGACCTCCTCCTGGACTCATTCATTAATCCAATGAAAGAATATTTATTGGTGAACTCTGAGATGCAGATAATGATAAAATAAGACACTGTTCTTGCCACAAAAATTAGTCCTTTATTCCTCTAGCACATAGTACATAAATTCTGCATTGACCCTTTCATTACTCTTGGATAATTCTCAATTTTTACAAATTCCTGAGATAGAAACAACAACAAAGATTCTTATTCTCAAAGAGCTTCCAGTGCAGAGATCAAATGCGGGCTGGTGAGTGAATGGGGTTTGTGATAAAAGCATAATATAACATAGGATGATAAAAGCCATAAAGAAGTCAGCCTAAGGTGCAACAGGAGTAGACAGCAAGAACAGTGAACTGAAAATGGGGAAAAAGAAAGGACAGAGAACTCCACAAAGAAAGCCCGCTGGGAGCTCAGTTTGGGGACTAGTCTTAAACAGCAACTATTTTCCATTTCAGTTTTTCTAGCTTGCTCTATATCCTTGGGAGTTCACTGCCAGCCTTTCAGGCTTTTATAATGATGCATGCCCATTTTGTGGGCTCTTCATAAAAACAGTCTAGAGGCAGACAAAAAACAAGCATACTTCTTCTCATACATACCTCGTATTTCATGGTAAAAAATCCATCCCCTCCAATGCCTTCAAGTGCAAAGGCCTGTACAATTGGCCATTTCTCCACTACAAACATATCAAATATCTGCAAGTGACCTAAAGGAACAGAATACAACATGCATCAAATACCACCTTGGATGTAAGTCTAACTAGTATGCTTAGACAGGCATGATTCTCACAAGTCTACCAACACCTAATGTAACAAAAGAAAACGGAAACAGATAAAATGTGTTAGATATTAAAACTAGAAAATACAAAATGCAAGGCAAGGAAAATTCAAACCATAAATAAGTTACATAAAATCAGATTTCTCTATGATTATCTTTTCACATTTCAGTTTTCTAAGTAAATAATTAGTGGTCTATTACATCTGACTTGCATCATTTAGTGGCCATAATTATTAACAGACCCAAGGTTGGCTCCTCTCTTTTAAGAAACACAGCCAACTTCCTCAAAGGAAAATTAGTAAATAAAAAATTTTCCTCTCTTAGTACAATAGCTTCAATATGCAAAGTTGTTTTTTTCAATGTATAAAGTTTTAACAATTAAGACACAAGCAATATTAAACATGCTCATTTTACCTATATTTTCACACATTTTTTTAATCAAACATCAAGTATATTTTCGACAGCTATGTGAATTAGTGTACCTCTTTACCAAAGGTCACACATCTACATCCTATGTATTAATATAGTAAGTGGCACAGACTAGATGCCAGCTATGGTAAATCCCTATCAGCTCTTCTATCTAACTATAGGCATGGTGTATGTTACTGTAGAGAACTTCAACTATACATGCAAGCTTGCATAGGAAAGTCTTCAAATTTTCTTCTGCTCAATTCTTTGCCTTTAGTAAAAATAAATCAACAGGCTTCTCAGCAGAAAGACCCCAGTGACATGAGTAGTGGGACACTCAACTGACACAGCCTCCCAGTGTGCTCTAAAGTGGCTCACTGAGATACCTTGGGAGCTGTAAGGAATGCCAATTCTACTACAGTCTCGAGTCATATCCACAAAACTGGCAATTTTAAATTCCTCTGCAGCTTCTTCATCTTCATACTAAAGGGTAAAATGGAAAAGAAAACAGGCTTTGATGAGACATCACACAAAGTCCCAATTTCCTCTGCATTTTATCAGAACTGTCCCAAATGCCAAATGGTGCACCCAAAATGGTGCTTCCCAATCAGTTTGCTGTTCAGAAACACTCATTTCTTTAGCCTACACACCAAATATTACCTCAAAGTAGGTAAGAGACCAAATGCAAGAGATACAACTTGTTCTTAAAAATCCTCTAAATGCTGGGCCTTTCCTGGTGGCATAGTGGGTTAAAGTGCAGCATATGAAGCTGGCTGCAGCTCAATCCCCAGCTGGGGAGCTGACCCACATGGCAAGAATTCCCTGTCTCACCCACTACTCGCCTCAGCAGTATACTTCATGGCTCTGCCTGTTCTGCTCCCCACTCTGTCTCTGGTGAATCCTCTCAGCCCCTGCGAGTCTGGCATGTACCCCAGTTCTGGATGCATAAGTAAATAAATCTTAAAACAAAAAAATCCCCAAATGCTCAGCAGAGAAGGGTTCTTGACCATTTTTGGGTCACAATATCCATGAAATTCTGAATCTCAAATCCCAACTTGATTTCCAGCCAAATTCTTGAAAAGGGCCCAAAGGGAAATAGAAACAGTTACCAAGAAATCCAAACACAGCAATGTCAGTTTTTGAAGTTCCTCAGCACTGGTCGCCTGAGAGAACAGACCCAGGCTGATATGAAGCAGGTTCACAAACCTATTGCCAGGTTTGTTTGAGCAGTTTCTGTGGTCTCCTTACACCTACAATTGGGTGTAGGGATCCACAAGGTATCCTTATAATGAAATATGAAATGTTCTGCTCCCCTTAAACCATAACCTCAGTTATGGTTTTACAATCTGGATTTTTTTAGAGCATTCTTGTTCCAGATTAACACTTTCCTGAGAAAATGTTTTGGGTGTCTATAAATGTCTATTCTAGCTTTTCTCCTCACCTCATTTTCAGTCATGCAGTGGATATGCAGATTTCTCCAATGTGCCACGTAGGGTAAAAGATAGCGATAGTTTACAGGATTACAGTATAGATGGACACTATCTGATTTAATCAAAATAATTACATCTGTAAGAAAAAATAAAAACACAAGATCATCAAAAGCATTTCCTTTAGACAGTTTTTGCCCATATAAGTCAAGTCATTAAAACTACTTCACAGACAATGAAACAAAACTGGAAACTGAAAATTCTTTAATTAGGCAATGCAATTCCAAAGTGACCACAGAACACTCTTAGGTGTGGACAGCCAGGGTTTCCTAGTCCTCATGAGATGTTCTCCTCACTGTGGCCCCTGTTTGTGGCAGCACAGGCAGGCACAAAGTCACAAGAGCTGCTTTCAGGGTGTTTCACAATAGTCAACAGAGTGAAATCTGTGGCACTAAATTCAACTGTGTACTTCTCTACAGATCTCAATACCAAATGGAAACTCCACAGCCTAGACTCATGGAGAGGGAAAACAGCACTAAACAGCCGGGTAGCTGGGGTGGATTGCAGGTTCTCATGGAGACACCAGTATCTGAAGCTCTTGCTGGGGCTTATCTGGCTCAAGGCTACCATGTGCCCAAGAACGCTGCTGCGCATCAAGCTTTGGGAGGGTGACTGCTACTGGGATGAACTCTATACACAGGAAAGGCTGGGAGGAAGGAAGTAGAGGCAAGTGGACAGGATTTCTATAAATAGGTGAACAGCTCATATTTAAGGAATAATCATCTATGCTGGTGGGACAAACAAGCAAAGCAAATAAAACAAATCTGTAGGGTGCAAAGTCAGGTAAACAAACAACAGAGGCCCATATGGAGGGGGGCAGGAACATTAAAACGGCCTGAACACTGACAAGAAAGCAGGTTTTATTTCCAGGAGCAAAGCAGAGGCTCCATTCCATAGCTTCTCAGAAACCAGAGCCATCAGGCCTCTCTTTGACAAGCTGATGCTAGAGAAGTTGCAGCAGGAGGTGGCTGGATATTAGGGAGAACATGGGCATGGGGAAGCCGCTGAGATAGCAGGTGTAGGTGAATGCCATTATAGTAATGGAGTAGGACAGACCATATTCTACACATATTATAGACCAATGAACACTGACCACAGTTGCTCACACAGCTGGGTAGTCTCTGAAATAAAGCTTCATGATGTAAGCCACTATGAACTCTACACTTGGCAAGACCCAAGGTGTTCCAGGAAACATGGGCTCTTAGATTAGCACTGAAGTCAAGAGTGGTAAGGGTAAGGTGGGAAAGGGGTCTCCCCTCATCTCTCTTCAAGCTGGTTCCCCACACAGACCCTCTAAAAGACTGCTGGCTGAGGAGCATCTGACGTCACCTGGAGAGCCTGCAGGCTTCCTGCACAGACTGCACTGTACACTAATGTGTAACATACCTCTAAGAATTAGGATAAAAAAAAAAAACAACATTGCAATGGCTAGTAAACCTAATTAAGCATTCTCAGGATCTCACAGAATTTATGTTAGCATTATGAATGAACATTATGAACAGAAAGTTTAACAAAGTATACAGGTCAAAGAAGAAAGAGTAAGATTTAGATGTGCATGTAAAAAAGTATTTTTGCAGTTCTTTTTAAAAAATAAATCATGGTGGTCTCTTTCCCTCGTATATTTTAGAGGCATAAGTGTAGAAACATAAATACAGTAATCTTTTAGCTTTCTAACTATTTGGAGTTAAAAATAAATTCATTAATTTGGAAGAAACTGCTCATTTCATAAACTCCATTGTGTCTGATGACAAAGACAAAGATGAACAAAAACCACATCTTTGAAGATTTGAATTCTTTCCTTAATTTCAGCATTGTAATGTGCTTATTAGCAAATTTGCCTGCACTGAAACATGTGAGTGGCATGAGAATCCTTGTCTTTAGAGCTCTCTAAATGAACCGCAAAGAAGCATTCTTTCCAAACTAGTGGACGCACAGAGGGTAAGGGAAACATTTTTCAAATTAAATCTGAAATCAAATTTGAATTCAAAGAAATTAAACACAAGGAATAATTTTAGTCTGCTCTTTCTGTAATTCCCAAGAAAGGAAATCTTTAATCAGTGTGTAAGGATTAATACTGCAAAGGGTTTCACCACAGGAGAATTTTCACACACAACAGACCACACACAAACACCCTCAGCACTACTGATGTTTAGACCAGATAATTCTGCTATGGAGGCTGACCTGTACTTGTATGTAGTAGCATCCCTGGCTACTTCCCCTCTGCTCAGTTGTGACAATCAGAAATGTCTTCAGATACTGCCAATATCCCATGATTGATATAAAACTGTCCCCACTTGAGAACCACTGCGTTAGACCCACAAAAAGATTTTAATGTACTTATGCTAAAATCAGATGTTTACTTCAAGCATCCCCTAGCTGCTTCACAAGAGCTATCTATTTCTTGTCCAGTTTGCTTTGTCTATTCCTGTTTCCCAGCCTGTATGGCAGGCAAGTCACAATCTTAAGTATGTGACAGCAGAGCTAGCTCCTGGGCATTAGCCCACAGCAGCATCAACACAGGCTGAGTGTCTCAGAGCTGACAAAAGGGGAATGTAAGCAGAAAGCCTGCACTGTAGTCATGGGCATCGTCATGAATTAAAGTCACACAGAAAACAATCCCCAAAGACAAAGCAGGACAAAGAGCCTTTATTCCTGAATCCACGAAAGTCTTCCTTGTGAGAGAAGCCTGCAGGTTCATCCTTGACTCACAAGTGAAAGTGCTTTCACAGAACAGCAGCACATAATCTGCACCTCTCAGCATGTAGAAGCAGTGGGCAATTCAGATAAAACTAATTCTTTGCCAAGAAGAAATATAGCCAGACAATGTTTACTTTTTCCCTAAGGCTGATTTATTCAGTAAACATATTCTGAAAATGACTTGTCATTTGCCTCTTATCAAATTCAGCAACTGAACAGGAATATATTACTCAATAAATCAGCAAGGAAGAAACATTATTTTTATTAACAAAAAAGCAAAAAAATCCTTAGACTTGAGGTTATGCAAATCTGTTCATATTTTTCCAGAAAAAGACCATGAAATAGGAAACAAAGAATAAACCACCTACCCCCTCACAGTTTACCAATATATACTTACCATCTAGAACTTCTTCAGAAAATCCTGTTTTCTCAAAATCACTGGGATTTTGATTGTACAAACCAAACAGAAGATAATTTGCCAGCTCTCTGCAGCCTTCATTGTACCTGCTATCGATTCCTGCAAGGCAAAGGAAGTGCTAATTAGCTCTACTATACTACAGAACACATGAGCCCCAATAATTTGCCCCACTCAGTAAAACTACAATGGTCAAGTTAAAGACACAAGTTAATGTCAATTTTATGCCAGAAACCATGCTAAGTGCCTCTCTATGAAAGAAGTAGGTCTAAGTAAAGAAGTGCCTTTACTTAGATTCAAGATCCACATAGTTGAGAGTCAAACAGCACAGGTTATTGAGGCTATTAATTCCCAAAAACTAATTCTTGAAGATAGAAGGAACCAGACAAAATAGTCAAAGTCCTGTTATGGCTGGCAAAGGTCTTGTGTACTTCCTGTTGGAATAGAAATAGGGTCAGAAAATACTCACTTCTCAAAAAGGCCTTTACCAAAACATGTGGGGTCAACTAAAGACAGATTAAGATGGGTTATAAAAAATCCAAAGAAGTGATGAAGAGGACAAGTGAGTGGAACCACAAACACTCATCAATTCAAATATTTATCAAGCCTAAGGTCCAGCACTATATTGGTTGCTAGAGTGTGGTAAACATGCCTGCAAATGGTCCTCATAAAGTTTACTGTCTATGGGGCTGGGTGAGAGCCAAAGAAAAAAAATACCTAAACAATAATGCCTTCACTACTGCCTCTCAGTACCACAGGAATGTATACTCCTTGGTTCTGGAGTCTCTGTGAAGGCCCACAGGTATGTATGGCTTTGGGCAAGAGGGCCATGTCAAGGACAAGTGGTAGCAGTCTGTATGATGTAAAGAGGAGGAGTCACAAGAAGGAAAACATGGCTGGAGGCCAGAAACAGGACAGTGAAAATAGTGGTCATTCAGAGCCAATGAGCTGCCTGACTGCCCATCGAAGATTTCTAATATGAAGGCGAGCTGAGTAAGAGTTGCTTGGGAGGGCATTCCAGGGGTCAGAGGACTAGATTAAACCAACTGTCCAATGAACAGAGTGATGCTACGGCAATTTGAATTACCTGGAATAGAATTTATTAAAAGTCAGAAACTGTTTAAAAATACACAAGTTCTTCACTGATTTCTTGCTTCTCTTTCACATAAAACTCTGTCCTACAGGTTTAAGTTTTTACCTCCATTTTCATACCCAAGCCAAACACATCAATTTCTACATTTGTGCTTTTGTAAAAAATTATGTATATATTCTGGTCTCATGATATCCTACAAAGTGGACTCTTTTTCAAACCATTAACATTCTATATTTCAGTTCCCACCTGATCAATTTTATGCCGCTTATATTCACTAGGTTGGGGCTTACCAGCAATACTAACATATATGACAGGTTTTTTTCCATAGGTTAAATTCATAGCAAAGAGAGCCTGCACCCTCTTGATGGCCGCATTTGGAGAAAGAATCTAGTCTCTGTTGTTTAGGTGTTTGAAATCTCTGACTAGTCCAACACAAAGTTTACCTATGGAGACTATTAATCTCTAGGCAAAGTGAGTGGTGAACCTGGGATTCAAACACATTTCCAGAGTTCATGATTTAACCACTCTGTACAATACCTCTCATAAATTTAAATGCAAGTGTGAAGTGAAAAAATTATGCACAAAATATCTGGAAAGAAACTGATAGCAATTTGCTTCTAAGAAAAAAATGGCTTCTAAGAAAATCAAACCATCTGACCTACAATTTCACTTCTCAGGCTCAATACTATGGATATAAATAAAAATGAGGTAAAGAAGATTAATTTGGTAATTAAAAGCTTCCAAGATATACTGTTAAACATTTTTAAATTAGGTTAAAGCACTATGCATAACATATTTTAAAAAAATTAAACAAAAATATGTTTCCATTTGTGTTTCTTAAAAACAGAAAGATAGCTGACAGTGTTACCTCTAGGGAGCAGGACTGGGTGTCTGGAATGGCTAGAAGGCTCTGTTCATTATTAATAATTGACATAACTAATAATTATTGAATTAATAATTAGATTAATCATGAAAAAATGTTCAGTTCTTGCCATTCTATGGTCTTGAGCAAATCTGTTTTATCTCCTAGTGTTTCCTCCTCTGTAAATAAGGGTTAACGCTGGTCTGTGTACGATGTCTGTGAGGAACAATGAGGTAAATGTACAATGCTCCTGTTCTTTACTAGGGATTCCCTATCTTTCTGACAGTTCTCCCAAAACAGCAACTAAACTAAACTAAAACAGCAACAGATTTCAGAGGAATAAGGGTGGGAGAAAGACATTAACTCACAGCTTATCTCAGTGACAATATTTAACAGCTTCCTGTGACTAGAGGCCAAGATGCCTCAGCCCTGAGTCCCACCTTTTTAAAATCACTGACCTAGGATGCAGAGAATCCCATCAGGTCTAGACTTGCTGCTCTGGGTCAGGATACTCTGAACATGGCGGAGTCGGCTGCAGCTGTAACAAGAACAGAAAATACCCCCTGAGCGTAAGAAGGCATGAGGAGGGGGAGGAGTGACTGTCAAGACAGGAAACTGGTCCTTGACTGGTTTTGGTGTCAGAACTATAAACGAGGGGAAAGTTTCTTTCTCTTCCACTTTCTGGAAGCGATTATGCAGACTGGTTGGAAGACTGAACGTGACCTGTTGATTACAAACTAGGCAGTCAATGGCTTGCTCAAAAGAGGAAGGAGCAAAGCCCGTTCTTTGCCATGTTAGACAGGCCTGGGACTCAGCAGATGACCCAGAAGACCTATTATGGCTTCTCATTTTTCAGGTTCATCAACAAAGAGCTTTCACACTTATTTGCCCTATGGTCCCCGGTCCCCATCAACCTGTTAAAAATAAAAATAAAAAATCAAGCAGATAAACAACAATTGGTGTAAGAATCTAGGAAAGTTAAGTTCTGATTCATTATAACTACCGCTTAGCGTTTCATTAGCGGGTACTTTCATTTCTGTGCAGATCTATTATTCCTTTGGTCTTAGAATTATCCCCTCCCTCTCCCCCCCCCCAAAGTGTAAGGAGAAGTGCTCCCAGACATTGATACTATTTCTCAGGAACTCCATTCTGGCTATACCAACCCTTGTTCAACTCTGCAGTTCCAGAGAGAGGGGCTCAGTTTCCTACATAAGACTGATCTATCAGTTCCCTTATCAGCTCCAGGTGCAAGATTTGCCTCCACTACTCATTCCTTAATCCTCCCGTATTTAATGATGCCCTATAATCAACGCATCACCAGTCACACCACATCATTATTAACTAAGATTCCCCACAAACCAACTATACTAACTGTTTCACCCATGACAATCAGACCTTATCACCACCCATCACTGAATAATCTCCAAGACACTGACCTACATCATCCAGCTAAACACAATTTCTGCTCCTTGTATTCCCCCCTTCATCCTCCCCACAATTCTTTCTGATATTCCCAAGTTCCAAGCCAACTGCTCCATGATTTTAGTGCTTATTTTCACTAACTTCCTTCAAGGTGTTAACAGGTTTCCACCTAATACCAAAACAAAGACAGTGCCTACTCCTAAAAGTCCCACAGACTGGGGCCCTCCCTGGTGGCGCAGCGGGTTAAAGCACAACACTGAGAAGCTAAAGCCACTTCCGCATGAGTTCAATTCCCGCCTGCTCCGGAGGGGACCACATGGCGTGGCAGACCTCTCCTGACCCGCCCGCTGCTCTCCACAGCAGTGTACTTCATCAGTCTGCCTGTTCTGCTCCCCACTCTGTCTCTGGTGAAGCCTCTTACTGCCCCTGCATCTCTGGCCTGTACCCCAGTTCTGTATGCATAAATAAATAAATCTTTAAAAAAAAAAAAGTCCCACAGACTAATACCCAGGGAAAAAAAGTAAAATCTAATAAAATACTAGCAAACAGAATTCAACAACATAAAAAAATATGGGCCCTCCCTGGTGACTCAATGGGTTAAAGCACAGCACTATGAAGCTGTCTGTAGCTACCCCAGCACGAGTTCAATCCCTGGTCAGGGAGGTGACCCACATGGCGCAGCAGACCTCTCTATCTCGCTGCTGCTCTCCACAGCAGTGTACTTCATCAGTCTGCCTGTTCTGCTCCCCACTCTGTCTCTTGTGAATCCTCTCATCACCCCCTGCACCTCTGGCCTATACCCCAGTTCTATATAAATAAATAAAATTTAAAAAATAAATAACTATACACCATGATCAAGAGGGGCGTATTCCTGGAATTCAAGGCTGGTTCATTATTGGTAAATCAATCAATGTAACACATCACATCAACAGATTAAAGAAAAAGAAAAGCACAAAACCATATATTGATAGAATTGATTGAACAGACATTCCTTCAAAGACACACAAATGAACAATAAGTACATGAAAAGATGTTCACTAATCATTAAAGAAATGCAAATCAAAACCACAATGATACTACTCCCACACAAATTAGGATGGTCACTAACACGACAAAATAACAAGCACGAGCAAGGATGGGGAGAAACTGGAACCCTATATAACATTGGTGGCAATATAAAATAGTGCAGCCCCTTTGGAAAACAATTTGACAGCTCGTCAAAAATATAAAAATAGCATTACCACATGATCCAGAAATTCTACTTCTGAGTATATACCCAAAGGAACTGAAAGCAGGGACTTGGAAGAGGTATTTGCACACCCTGTGCATTAGCAGCGTCAGTCACAATAGTCAAAAGTCAAGTAGGATAGACAGATGAATATGTAAGCAAAATGTAGTACATACATACAATGGAATATCATTCAGCCTTAAAAAGAAAATTCTGAAATGTTTCAACAGGAATAACTCTTGCAGACATTATCCTACCTGAAACAAGTCACAAAAGCACAAAAAAATGTATGAATCCATTTTTATGATGTGCCTAGCTTAGTCAAATTCTTAGAGACAGAGTAGTGATTATCAGAGGCTGGAAGAACATAGTGGGAAATTAGTGTCTCATTGGTACAAAGTTTCAGATTTGCAAGGTGAAAACAGTTTTGTATATGAGTAATAGTGTGTAGCAGAAGAATGTGAATATACTTAATACCACTAAATTGTACACTTAAAAAATGTTAAGATGGGCCCTCCCTGGTGGCACAGTGGGTTAAAGCACAGCACTAAGAAGCTAAAGCCACTTCAGCATGAGTTTGATCCCAGCCTCCAACGTGGCGCGGCAGACCTCCCTGACCCCATGCTCCCCTCAGCAGTATGCTTCGTCGATCTGCCTGTTCTGCTCCCCACTCTGTCTCTGGTGAGTCCTCTCACCACCCCTGCACCTCTGGTCTGTACCCCAGTTCTGTATGCATAAATAAGTAATTTTTTTAAAAAAACTGTTAAGATGGCAAATTTTGTTAACGTATTTTAACACAATTTTTTAAAATTTTAGGTTAAAAAAAGGCAATGCCAAATAAAAAGGAAACAAAGAACAGGTTAAAGATTAATAAAAACAAAATGCAAAATATGAACCTTATTTTGATTAGGGAAAAAAAAAACAACGGACAACATCCCTCTCATCTGGAAATATGTGAAACTGGACTGAGTATTTGAGGACATTATGGAATTACTGTTAATTTTCATGAGATAATTTTATTGAGGTTACATAGGAGAATGTTTTTTAAACAAATGCACAAGGCAGTACTACATAGTGAAGTGACATGGTATCTGCAATTTGAAAAAGGTTTAATAGAAAAGCAGCACGTGGAAAAAAATAATGCATATATGTAAAATGTTTTAAAATGCTTTATCTAAGTGGTGGGTATAATAAGTATTCATTTTCTTTGTTTCTGTACTGTCTGAACATTTTTATAATAAAATTTCAGAGACTCAGGGAGACATAACTTAGGGTTTTACAAGAGGCAAAACAGAAACTTCAAGACACCAAGAGTAAAGACAGAAAACTTCCTTCCCTGGAAAATGGGTGCCCTGCCCACTTCTTCATGTTTAATGGAAGACTGATCTTGCAGTCACTCTCTGCACTAGAAATACTTCACCAAGTTAGTTCTTTGGCCCATTTCCCAACCCTCTGCACAGTTGGCTGACTGACTGCCAATGTTACCAAGAGCTCTTTGGTTTTCAAACTTATAACCAGCCAGTGACAAAAAGCATGAATAGGCCATGTGACTAGGAAACAAACAGCTCCCCCACTACTGCTGTGGAAAGCCCAGACAATACTGAAAACAAGAACAAAAAGAGCTTCTTTACACAAGTATACTGGCCAAATAAAGTGGAAACATAAAAAGTATAGACTTCCCCCTTTCAGAATAGAACACTATCCTAAATACTGTCTCCTACTTTCATGTCAAATGGTGAGAACTAAAGTCTTTTTTGCTTTGTATATTGTCTTAGTTCCCAATTTTAATTTTTAACCAGAAATGGCCTATTATTTGTTACGAAACCATTAAAGCTGTCACTTGCTGAAATATTTACTTATTAACACAACTATTTTAAAAAACCTATTAAAAAATAACCCTGGTGACAGAAAATATTTCAGTGATTGCTTAAGGTTTGGGCTAAATAGTCTTCAGGGCAATGGGAATTGAGCACTGATGGGGACAGATTTCCTATAGGACTGACAAAAACATTCTACACTAGACTGTCATGTTGTTTGCACAACCTGTGAATATACTAAAACCACTGAATTGTTCATATACGAGTAAACTATATCTCAATGAAGCGATTTCAAAACTCAAAAAAAATAACCCTGGTAAGTATAAAGAAAACCACAATCACCCACTCATATTCCCAAAATCCAGCATTAATGTTGTGGCATATTGCTTTTCTTTATGTCAGTGCTTTCTTGAATTATGCATATAAAATATTAATTTTCCTCTGTTCATGAAAAAATGGAATATTACATACAAAACTTGTCTTCATTAATCATCATCCTAAGAAGTCAGCACTATGAACTCTGCTGCTTAGTCATCCAATTAATTTTTTAAAAAATATACCTCAAATCTAGCAACAGCACCGGCTTCTAGCTTCTTGTAGCATGGCTGCCAATCCTATGTGGATGGCCTGTGGTCAACCACTTCACAAAGTTCCTCCTGTAGGGGTCTCCCTGGTGGAGCCAATTCAAGCATAGCACTACTAAGCTAGCCACAACTGCTTCAGCGCAAGTGTGAACCCTGGGCAGGGAGGTGACCCACATGGCACAGCGGACTTCTGTCTCGCCCACTGCTCCCCTCAGCAGTGTACTTCATCCATTGATCTGCCTGTTCTGCTCCCCACTCTCTCTCTGGTGAATCCTCTCACTGCCCCTGCATCTCTGGCGTGTACCCCAGTTCTGTATATATAAATAAGTAAATTTAAAAAGTTCCTCCTTTTTGGCCCTCCCTGGTGGCGCAGCGGGTTAAAGCACAGCACTAAGAAGCTAAAGCCACTTCTGCATGAGTTCCATCCCCGCCTGCCCCAAAGGTGACCACATGGCGTGGCAGACCTCTCCTGACCCGCCCACTGCTCCTCTCAGCAGTGTACTTCGTTGATCTGCCTGTTCTGCTCCCCACTCTGTCTCTGGCGAAGCCTCTCACCACCCCTGAGCCTCTGACCTGTACCCCAGTTCTGTATGCACAAATAAATAAATCTTTAAAAAAAAAAAGTTCCTCCTTTAGACTCAGTGGACCCAATAACAATGTTTATGTCAAACATGCTGCTTGTAAACTGTATTTTACTTCTGACTTCTCTTGGATTCAGACTCAGAATCTAGATGTGCTAGATGACCAAGTGAAAAAATCAAGATCCAAACATGATCACAAGGTTGAGTATATGGATTTTTTTTTTTTTAAAGATTTATTTGTACAGAACTGGGGTACAGGACAAAGATGTGGAGGGTGAGAGGCTTCACCAGAGACAAAGTGGGGAGCAGAACAGGCAGATCGACAAAGTACACTGCTGAGGGGAGCAGCGGGCAGGTCAGGAGAGGTCTGCCACACCATGTGGATCTCCTCCGGGGCAGGCGGGGATCGAACTCATGCGGAAGTGGCTTAAGCTTCTTTGTGCTCTGCTTTAGCCCACTGTGCCACCAGGGAGGGCCCAGGATTATTTTTATACTTGATAAAACAAATCCTTTTATTGTTGTTTCAAACATCCCAAGGCTTTTCTGTTTTTTATGATGAAGTATAAAATCAAATTGTCAAGTTCCACAAAAATTCTTTGAGAGAATTTGTATTGTGATCATACTGAATTTAGACACTAGTGAGTTCTTTACTCAGGAATACCATGTCCATCCATTCATTCCTTTCCTGTTTGAACTCCTTTTGTCAAATTTTATATTTTTATTTCTACAGGTCTTACATATATTCCTTATTAGGTTGATTCCTACTAATAGTTTTGTTCTATGGTTTTTGTTCTCATTTTGACAGGTATCTTGAATCGTTACATTTTTTAAGCAACTTGCTAAATCCTTATTAGTTCCAACTTTCTCTATTGTCATAGTTTTCCAAGCAGTGAAATCAAAGCAGTTTTACTTTCTCTGTTTCAAAACCTACAGCTTTTAGTCCAACACATTAATTTATCAAGCTTTTAGTGAGTACCTACTATGTGTTTTGTGTTTTTTGCTCAGAACATTGGGGATTGAGCAATGGACAAAAAGGCAAAAAATTTGGGGATGAAGATCTCAGAACTCACATTTTACATTTTAGGGAGGTGAAGGGGATATAGAATGAGGAAGAAATAATATAAATAAATAAAATACATTTGTCATATGGTGATAAGTCCTAAGAGGAGGATGGATTTCAATTTTAAGGAGATCATGAAAATCATTTCCATGAAGACCTGCAAGCGTAAGAGCGCAAGCTACACAGCAAATGCAAAACCCGATGAAAGAGGCCTCTGGGATCTGTGCTGGAGCAGATGAAGGGGGGAAAAGAACAGTAGGAAATGAAAGGAAACAAAGGGCGGAGACCAGCTTAGGTTAGTGATCTGAATCTTTACTTTGTTTTTAAAAGCAGGGATAACTTTTTTGAAATGACTTACATTTTAATAAAATCACTCTATTTGCTGTATTGAAAATGAATCAAAGGGAGAGAAGAACTAAATCTGGGAGACCAAGTCAGACCAACTGCGTCAACTACAACAATGCAGGCAACAGATGATATTTCTACAGCTTATATTAAATGAAACCTTATTAAGTTAACTTGTTTAAATCAGCGACAAATGTTAAAACTTTAAGTCATTTTTAGGTGGTATCTATTAGTCTTAATTTCATTAATATAAAAATCCTAATATCTTGGATTTCTGAGTCAAATTCTACTTGTGCTTGAAGTAGTTCTGCTGTTTTACCATACTGTTAGATTTAATTAACTATGATTTCACTTAAAATTTTTGCATTTGTCTTCTTTATGCTGCTCTCCTAGCCTGGTACTAGGATCACGCAAATTTCGGAACATGTGCTAATGTACTCAACATGCTTGCATCTGTCTTGCCTGGTAGCACACCTTGTGCCCCTTCTCAACAACAGCATCCAATCATGGCTTTACCCAGGAGCAAGTCAGGCCAACAGGAGTCCTTCTTCAGGGATCTCCTATTTTAGAGATAGAAGAGAAATGGCCTCTAGAGTCACAAAACAGGAACAGTGTGGACTTATGCCTACAACAAACATTTTCCTGGCCTTGGGGAAGGAGCGTTGATATGAGAAAATGAAGCCAGGTAATTAATGTGAAACATTAACAGAGGTGACTATTCTCATGGCAGAATCTTGGCTATCCAATTATTTTATACCAGAATCGGCCTGCTTCTCTAGACAGATATCTTTTGCAAGAGAGAATAAACTCCAAAGTCAAGTCATTATTGTGAAGCATCTTTCACCAGCTGCCAAACATAGTTCCTAACTACGGGCCATCTTACCTAAAACTGTTAATACTTGGGCCCCACTGCAATTCATGTCCATACCTGTTTATGAATTGGGATACATTAAGACACTCTACAAACTAAATTCAAGAACTGTAAAAAATGACTGCCCACCACAGGGGGAAATGTCATCTGGAAGTCTGTTCACTATGTTTCAATGTAACAGTATCTTATTTTTCATTTTCATCTTGCTGCAGATTTTCCTCACACAATCTGCTCTTTGTAAAGTCCATTTCACAAATCTTCATTCATAAAGCATGTACAATTACTTCCCATGACTTACTGAAAGCATACCAAATCTAAATGCAATGTGGAGTTGGTATTGAAACTTGATATAGAAAAACACCACTAACAGAAAACCTGGGGAAATCCAAATGAAGTCTGGAGTTTCAAACACTAAGTAAACAAAACTTTACTAAGTAAACTCCTATGTCACTATCAATTTCTTAGTTTTGGTAAATGTACCATGGTTACATGTTAAGATGTTAACATTAGAGGAAGCGGGCCAAGGGTTTTGAGGAACATACTCATCTATAAATCTAAAATTACTTCAAAATAAGTTGTAAGCAAAAAGTGTACCAAATGAGCTGACTTTTCCTCAAACTAGGGCTTAGAATTACAGATAACAGTTTAAAACAACCAAGTTGCAAGCTATGCTTTTTCTTTTTTTTAAAAGTTCAAGGCTAAACCAATGAAAAATTAAGCTATGTAACTGTTGAGCACATCTGCATTTCACTCACTACTCCTTCTCCAAAAGTCAGAACATCAGAGAAGAGTCCCAGAGCTAGGAAATACTGTCAAGATATTGTGTGCTATTTATGACATGGTATACTTGCTAAGAAAGAGTCCTTAGTACTTAGCTCATCCCGTGCAGAAGTGAAAAAGCAGGTAAGATGGATTTCTACCCCTGAGCCAGAAACAAAACCCGAAGAGCTTACCTAGGCAAATCCTACTTTTGCTGCTATAAGCACTACGCCAGCTTCCTGGGCTAGCATCCAAGCAAGCACATCAGAGGGTGAAACTTTACATTTTCATACATACAGGGTCATAGTCTTGCTTTGCATTTTCAGTTTTCTTAAGGCAGGGACTATCTGTACAACAACGATTATTACTTCCACATATCTGTTAAACCAAAGGAGAATGAGTATTGGCAATTAGTCAATAAACAACACCTTAAGAGAGAATCTGCCTTTGTGAGGCTTTGTTAAAGTGCTCTCGATAAAACATCACTACCATGAACATCTGCTCACAACTCTGACTCTTCATTTTCTATACGTTGTATTGAAACAGATGAAGGGAGACAAAAGTTAAACCTAGAATTCTTCTATTAACTATGATTCTTCAACCTCTGAACACCCATGAAATTTAACATAGCTCACAGCTTCCACCTATAATTATTCTCTGTTTACTCAATAAATAATTAGTGCAAGCAGTTTTTTTGTTTTTTTTTTTTGTTTTTTTTTTTATGCATAGAGTAGTAGGGTAGAGGCCAGAGGTGCAGGGGCAGTGACAGGATTCACCAGAGACAGAGTGGGGAGCAGAACAGGTAGATGGACTAAGCACACTGCTGAGGGGAGTAGGGGTGGGTCAGGAGAGGTCTGCCACGCCATGGCCATGTGGATCACCTCTGGGGTGGGAATCGAACTGGCACCTAAGCCGCCACTGTCAGCTTCACGGTGCTGCACCCCAACCCGCTGCACCACCAGAGAGGGCCCACAAACAGTTTCATAGCAGCTAACAGAAGTTCACAGTGAGTGCTGACTATGTGCCAAACATTGATCTAAGCAACGTTGGCAATGGCAGTAAAAATGGTCCCAGAGCAGGGGCCTTCCCTGGGGGCGCAATGGGTTGAAGCACAGCAGTAGGAACCTAATCACAGCCACTTGGGCACAAGCTGGATCCCCAGCCAGGGGGGTAATCAGACCTCTCCCGTCTCATCCACTGCTCCCCTCAGCAATGTACTTCATGTTGATCTGCCTGTTCAGCTCCCCACTATATCTCTGGTGAATCCTCTCACTACCCCTGAACCTCTGGCCTGTACCCCAGTTCTGTATGCATAAATAAATATTTATTTTTTTTAAAAATGGTCCTAGTGCTTTAATAATTTCCATGGGTAACAAATGGAAATATCTACTCATGTATCTATCCTGAAGTCAACACATCCATCTATGTCCTAGAGCAAGAGTCAATAAGTCTTGTACTGAGGAAGAAATCTCACCTGTGCCTGGAGTCAGGGAACCCCAGCACAAGAACCCCTTAATCAGTTTATTTTGTTAGAACTCACCCGCCAGTGCCTTTTTTTTTTTTTTAAAGATTTATTTATTCATTCATATAGAACTGGGTTACAGGCCAGAGATGCGGAGGGTGAGAGGATTCACCAGAGACAGAGCGGGGAGCAGAACAGGCAGATGGACGAAGTACACTGTTGAGGGGAGCAGCGGTCAGGTCAGGAGAGGTCTGCCGCGCCATGTGGTCACCTCCAGGGCAGTGGGATCGAACTCATTGTGGAAATGGCTTAAGCTTCTCAGTGCAGTGCTTTAACCCACTGCACGACCAGGGAGGGCCAGTGCCTTCATAACAGGCAGTGCGTGGAAACTCAAACTTTAAGATGTTTAAGATGAATTTTTCCTTCCCTCACACCTGCCTGACAGTTAGGATGGACACAGAAATCTGAGTTGGAATCTATTTTCTTTCAGAAGGTACTGCTTGCTCCATTTCTTTTAATTTCCAATCATGATTCTCGACCCTATTTATGTGATTTGTTGATAAATTCTTTTGCCTATTCATAGTCCTAGAAAATTTCATGATATTGTATCATGGCACAATTGTCTTGGAGAGTCCTTTTAATCTGGAAATTCATATCTTCTGCTGTTTTTGTTTGTGTTTTTTTTTGGGGGGGGAGGGGGAGGATGATTTCTTCATGCTACCAAACAATAACTGCCTACTGGAAATTCATATCTTCTGCTGTTTTTATTTGTGTTTTTTTTTTTGGGGGGGGGATGATTTCTTCATGCTACCAAACAATAACTGCCTAGTATCCCTCCTGTTACTACAGATATGAGTCATTCAGTCCTATCCATTCCCTAAAGATTTTTGGTTTCTGCATCACTGTCTCTTTTGGTTTAACTACTCCACCTTAATTCATGTTAATTCAATGCACACTGAGATAATCCTTCCACTCTCCTTCCTCTCCATGCTTCAGTCCTGTTTTCCAGCAATGCTGTCCTCCATCCTACCTTGGTCACTCCCTCCCTCAGTGCCGACTTCCAAGCTGCACAACACAGATGAGGGAAAAGCACACAGCCTGGTAGCTGGGTCTCCACGACCACACCAAAAGGGCACTCGGCGCTGCCTGGCAATCCTGACATGGTGGCTTATTTAATCTTCCCTTGCCCTCTGTACTCCTGGATGAAACCCCACCTTTTCTTGCCCCTCAAACTTCCAACACATCCCCACTCTTCACCAACCAAAAAAAGCATCAGCGTCTGGGCCCATATAACCCACTGCAGAGGAACTATCCACTCATGCATCTAACCTGAAGCCAACACATCCATTTATGTCCGAGATGCCACTCACGCTCACATACCAAGGACTTCACAGCTACAAATGTCCTTTCTCTTCAATCAGTTTGCTTCTCTGTACTCCATTATTCCGATAACTTACAAATATGTTCTTTAATAGCTGTCCACTTAAAAACAAGCACCCTCTTAATACTTTGTGCCCTTCTAGCCATAGTGCTAATAGTCAGCTCTCCCTTCAAACATCACTATGATTATACTCACTGTCCAATTTCTCTCTTCTCTTGAACTACTGCACCAAAAATGTTGTTAAGGTCACCCCCAACTTCCATAGTATCAAATCTAGTCTTAGTTTTCTTCAGTCATGAACAATATTCATCATTTGGTTTTCCAAGATTGTCCTTGATTCTTCTTACCTCAAAGACAAGAAACGATTTCTCAGAATTTGAGAGACATCTCCATTTTTTTCCTGTATCTTCTCATCATCCTTACCTCTAAACGCTGAATTACTTAGTGTGTTACATGTTGCCCCTTTTCTCTGTCTACATTTACTCCCTATATCACTAACTAGTCTCACTGCTTTAAAAAAAAAAAAAATCTGAGCATCATCAGCATATGGATGGCATTTCCAGTCCTAATCTCTCTTTTGAGCTCCAGACTAACAAACCTATCTGCCTATTCAGTGTCTCCTCTTAGATATCTATTAGGCAACTCAAAATGAACACAGCCAAAATTGAGCTCTATTTCTCCACAAACCTGTCCTTCTTCCATTATTCCTGGTATCAGTAAATAAAAACTCCACCCTTCTAGCTTGTGAGCCCAAAGCTGATTATACTCTTACATCATTATTCCTTCAGCCCTATTTCTTCCTCAGTAGTTATTTCTTCCTACTCTGTATAACAATTTTTACTGTTTTGTCTTCACTTACAAAGGAGCTCCTCAGGGAAGGGGGGGGTCTGACTTATCCTGAATCTGTAACATAACAATGGTATATGTTGCATTATTTGCATAAAGAGGCAGTGAAATTTAACTGTTAAACTCCCAAGTAAGAATGGATTCCTCTGCAGAAGGAAAGTAGGAAAGCATACTTTAGCTATTTCCACAAGTTTCATTTGTTATTTCCACTTGCATTTCCTCAGTGCAAGTCCACATAGTTACCTACTTGGTAGTAGTTCCAAAATCTCAGTGACTTGAAATAACAAAGGTTTACTTCTTGTTCATCCTACATGTCAAAAGTAGGTCACCTGGAAGACGGGTCTAGGTTCGAGACTAATAGACTAGCCACCATCAGAAGTACCACAGTCACCACAACAGAAGGAAAGAGAGTGGGAAATGACACTCTAGAAGCTCTTACTATAAAGAATATACACATTTTTTTTTGCGTACATTTCATTCACCAAAAACAACTGAAAAGGAAAATTCCATGCCAACTTCAAGGGGGTAAGCAAGTATAACTCTACCACATGCTCTGGACACAGAACCCAGAGACAGGTGATGGACAGTGCCAACACTACCAGATCAATAAAAAGAAACTTCTAGTTCTGAGCAACAGTCCTAACTCCTATCTCTATTTTCCATCTGTGAAAGTAACCCCACTGATAGGAGAGAACACACGCCTGCCAAGTACTATCTATAGGTCTTTAGGAATGTAACTTCACTAGTTAGGCCTGCCTCTTTCATCACTGAAGTGAGAAAACAGCAAAGAAGCTAAATATGGATGACTGGAAAGTGCTGAACATAATCCTGCTAGAAATGTTCAATGTCAGAAGTCAGGGAAGACTTGCATGGGTGAGAAAAACCTGCTCAGCTTTGTAAAGGTGAGGAAAAGGAGAATTTGCACCAATTTTTTTTTACCATAGGTACAGAACAGCCAGGACTTGGAATTCCTTCCACTCCCCTTTGTCTGTAATCTAACAAATTTCATTCAGACCTTTAGATGAAGAATCAGTGTACAGTTAGTAAAGTCAGTTAACATTAACCTTTAACATAAAAACACTACTAAAAAAAAGAAAAAAGCAGCAAACTTTCATGCTACTACAAACATGGGAGTAATTTTTTTTAGATTTTAGTGGGGGAAAAAGTTGTGTGTGTGTGTTTTCTTTTTTTCTAAATATCTCAGATTAAAGATTCCTAAACTCAAGATGATCTGGAATAAATCCCAACTCTACACAGTGTCTAGATTTAACGGATGGCTGCTCCAGATTCTAAAGTATCCTGTGCAGTTTTTGTTCATATTATATAAAGTTCAATATTTTCTAACTGCCAGAAACGTTACCATAAGCTGCTAAACTCTTGGAACTGTAAAGGGTACAGTGAATTCCACTGAAGGGCAGTGCAGGGCTTCGGACAGAATCACCTGCCAAATTAGAAGCAAATGAGGATTCTCAAACGCAACCCTCGGTATTTAACTCCACCCCATCCTTTATTCACTCAACAAAGATGCACTAGTTGCTGGAGGGGTGGAGGGGAGATAAGAAATGACAGGAAGAGAGGGACAGGGCTCTTAAGAGTTCTTGCTCTCCAGAAATACGGTGGAGTTAAAACAATACAAAGCAAAAATAACTGAGGCTGTGCAAACAAAAAGTTTCCAATATAATACCTTAAATGCCATAACTAGGATGTACGAAAAGCCCCTTCATGTAAACTGACAACCTGTTTTCAAGGACAGATACCATATTTGCCTTGCTATGGGGTCATAAGAGAGAAATGCAAAAACAAACAAAACACCCTCTTCTGGCTTAACAGTTTAGCAGTACCAAAGTTTATTCCTCTCCTCCCTCCCTGCCGCAACTCCTCCATCATTCCAACCACCACACTGCACTGGCTGCCCCATACCAGCTGCAACACAAACAAAGCCCAGAATATCAAGGTCAGCCCCAAAGGCACGCAGAACAAAAAATCAGAAATGATCTTCCGATATCGGAAACGGATGAGGACCTCCCCCAAGATTACCTTCCCCTTACCGATGCACACTGGACGGTCTTTAGAATCAGGGGTCAGGGGGTGCACTGCTTTCAGGGGTTCTAGGCCTCCTTTTGTATGCATCCAGTTAATTTTCCCTAACAACTTACATCTTCCTCATAACCTGAGCTCCCCAGTGTGGAGTAAAGGGGCGCCTAAGCAGGCTTGGGCAGAGGAAGGTGGGGAAGGTGCAACCGGGAAGACACGGTTGGTGGGGGTTAGGGTTGGGGGTTGGGGTGTGTGCGAGAAGACCGAGAACGACAGGGGGATCTGGGGGGGGGGGGAGAAAAAGAGAAGTCATTGCCAAGGGAAAGGTTCTAGCTGAGACCACCTATGTAGGGGGCGTTACAGATGAGCCGTTTCTAGGGAAACCTATTTGGGGAGTCTGTGCAGGGGGGCAGCTCTGCTGGGGGGAGGCAAATTTCCATAGGTAGCCCTTTTGGGGAAACATTCTTACAGGGAAGGCAGGTTAGTTATCCACAGAGAAGCTACTGTGGGGTTCTCTATAGGGGAAATCAGGTGAAAAACATTCTGGAGTAGGGGTGGTCTTCGCAGGGAAGCCATTGTGGGAACCTCTCCACAGGGCATCGTTCCTGCAGAAACGTTCCTGAGGGAACCGTTCAGGGAAAAAGACGCCATGTCGGGCCACGCCCAGCGGCGGAAGACGTCGCCGGACCCCGACAACCCGCACCCCCGGCCCTGCCGCACCTCTGAGCCCTCGGCACCCCGTACCTGACAGAGGGCGCCCCGCGGCCGGGGCCGCCGGGAGACCGTGCGCGGGACTGCCCCAGCCGGTGCGGGGGGTACACGTCCATGGCGGCGAGCGGCGGAGAACGGTGCCACCGTGAGGGTCGCTTGGGCCCGCCGGGCGGCTCCAAGCCCGCTGAGCGGCTCCAGGCCCGCTGGGCGTGCCGGGTGGGCGGGGGGCGCCGCGCGCGGGGGCACGTCGTAGGCGGGGCCGGACTCGCGCAAGGAGCACGCGTGGGGGCGTCGGGATGTGCAGTGTTCTGGGGGCAGAACGCGAGTAGAGCCGCGGGGCTGCGCGCTCTTAAGTCGCGAGGCGGCGGGGCCTGGCGGTGGAAGCGCCGACCCGCGGGGTGAGGACTACCAGGCCGCCGCTCTGTCCGGTCCTCAGGCGCCGCATCGCGGAGTGAGATTCTCCGCGGCGCCCCCAGCCACGCACACGGACGCGCCTGGGGGCGTGGCCTCGCTCCGACCAGCCCCGCCCCGCCCCGCCCCGCCCGGCCGGCTCCGGGCACTTCCCGGGATCCTGTTCGCCGCTTTGGATCTCCTGGGGCGGGTACCCCGCTGCTATTTCACCTGGGGTTAATCACCCCGCTTTCCAACATCCAGTCGAACCTAGCTGGCCTAAGATTAGCAGTGAGCGCCCAGCCCTGTGCCGGACACGGGTGTTGGGGTTCACAGGGCCCCAGGGGAGCCCTGCTGTTTACTGTTACCATTGTGGTTCGACCACAATGGGCTGGGGTACCTGAATCGTAATCGAACGGAGCGCATCGTTGTCGCGTGTGAATGGGGAAATTTCCTCATCGTTAGCGCAGCCTGGCATCTTGTATCCGGCTGTATTCGATGATTTTGTCCTGCGTCCTGTTCAGCTGACGTTGTCAGTTGGTCTTAAACGTCTTGTCTGCATCGTTTTACCACCCCTTTCAGAAATTACAGCCAAGGCTGTAAACTCAAAGCACGAGGTGAAAATCCTACGTCCGGTAAAGATCTGGAAAATCTCAACAGTAGATAGAAGGCTCAGCTGAAGGAAGACAAGAAGTGACTATAAATGAAAAGTACTCGTTTTCATTTTTTAAAAATATTTATTTATTTCCTTATTCATACAGAACTGGGGTACAGGCCAGAGATGTGGAGGGTGAGAGGATTCACCAGGGACATAGTGGGGAGCAGAACAGGCAGATAGACGAAGTACACTGCTGAGGGGAGCAGCGGGCAGGTCAGGAGAGGTCTGCCTTGCCCTGTGGGTCACCTCCAGGGCTGGGATCGAACTCATGCGAAGTGGCTTAAGCTTCTTAGTGCTGTGCTTTAACCCACTGCGCCACCAGGGAAGGCCCGTTCTTCATTTTTAAGAAAGGAAAAGTTTTGGATTTTTTGGTTTGGCTTAAGTTCCAAGTAGTGAACAAATAACGTCCATTATTTAGAGATAACCCACAGCAGCCCACGGGCCCTGAAAGTCAGCCAATCAGCGACAGCCTCACTTGAGTGGCTATGTGGGTGAAAACCAGCCAGTCAACAGCAACTTCACTCCGGTAACTATGCTTCTGCTAGTCAGTAAGTCGATGACCACCCGAAGTTTCTCCAAGCCAGCCTATCACTGACAGCTCCTCGATTCTAGACAACAGCCTATCAGCAGGTCGGTTCTCAGCTGCCTAAGTCAGGGACCACCCTAACACAGCTAGACAGCAGTCTGTCACACTCACTGGGCTTCCTAAAACTTGAGGCAAAATCAGCTCTGGCTTTGTTCAGGGAGATTGCTCCTTGCAAGTACAGGTCTCCTGTACAGGCAGACAAGAATCAACTCTTTTTGCATGAATATTTGGTTCGTTTAGTTTTTCCCGAGTTCTTAATGATTCAAGATTCAACTCCCACTTGCTATTAGTTATGAGTTTGGACTTCTGACAAACGCAGAAGTCAGGTTGATTAAATCAGGTTGATTAAATTTGACTATTGACTCTTGTGATGGTTGCTATTATCAAACTTTTTTTTTTTTTTTACAATTCTATGCATAGTCACATGTGCCCTCCACAACAACCAGTTTTAGAACATATTCACCCTAACAAGGAACCCTTACCTTTTTAACTGCCATTCTCCCCTGTCTCCCCAACCATTGCAACCTTAGGCAACCTCGAATCTTTTTCTATGAATTTGCTTATTTTTTAAAAGATTTATTTATTTATGCATACAAGAACTGGGGTACAGGTCAGAGGTGGGGGGGCTGAGAGGATTCACCAGAGACAGAGTGGGGAGCAGACAGGCAGACTGACCAAAATACACTGCTGAGGGGACAGCAGGTGGGTCAGGAGAAGTCTGCCACAACATGTGGGTCACCTCCCATCAGGGATGGAACTGGTGCTACAGTCGCTGTGGATAGCTTCAGAGTCCTGGACTTTAACCCTTTGGGCCACCAGAGAGAGTCCTGAATTAGTCTATTCTGAACATTTGATGTTAAATGGTCCTTTGTGACTGACGTTTCATTTAGCACAATGTTTGCAAAATTCATCTATGGACCAGAATTTCATGGTTGAGTAACATTTCATTGCATGAGCCTGTCACAGCTTTCTTACTCATTTATCAGAGATGATGGACACCCAGATTTTCACTTTTTACTTTGTTCTTCAGCGAATGCTGCCATGAACCTTCATTAGTATCCAAGTTTTTGTATGGACATATGTTTTCAATTCCCTCCTTATCGAAGGAGGAATGAAATTGCTGGGTCTTACAATTACTGTTTTTTAACCTTATGAGGATTTCCAAAGCTCTCCAAAGCATCTGCACCATTTACATTCCCACAGGCACTGTATGGGAGTTGCAATTTTTCCACATCCTTGCTGACAGTTACTAACCATTTCCTTTATTTTGGTCATCCTAGAGGGTTAAAGTTCGCATTTCCCTGGTAGTTAAGGGTATTGAGCTTCTTTTCATGTACATCTTTGCCATTTGTGTCTCTTTTTTAGAAAAATGCTCAGGACTTTTGCCACTTGTTTAATTGGGTTATCTGTTTCTTTATGATTAAGTGAAAATGTTAAGAGGAAAGGATGTCCCAAACAAACTATAGATACAGGTTTTATGGACTCTGCTTTCCCTGAGTTACTCATTTCCCTTTCTCTTGTAAATAAACCCATTATTGGGGGGTGGGGGAAGTGCACCGAACTATGGTGATGGCACATGAGTGAATCAGTGATGGGAAGTCCACAGTGATTATAACTGAGATAGGAAAAGGCACAAAATGATGTAAAAATAAGCTGTTATTAAAAAAAATCATTGACCTTTTTGTGTGTGCCTGCAGTTGAACCTTATAAGTCCCTTTAAGCACACAGGTAAGGACCCAATGTGAATTGGGTTGCCCTGTAACAATAATAGTACTTTATATAATCTAGATATATGACTTGCAAGTTTTCTCTTTTTAATTTCTGATAGTGTCCTTTGTAGTATTAATTTTTTAACTTTATGATGACCAACTTACATAATTTTTTTTCTTTTGTTGCTTATGTTTTTGGTTTCATATCTAAGAAACCACTGTCTACTTCAAAGTCACAAGGGTTTACTCCTATATTTTTTACTAAGACATTAGTAGTTTTGGCTTTTACATTTAGGTATTTAATCAACTAAGTTAATATTTGTAGTTGATGTGTAGAGCTGCAATTTTATTCTTTTGCATGACGCCATCCAGTTGTCTGAGTACCGTTTCCTGAACAGTTTGCTCTTTTCCCATTGAATTGTTTTGGCCCTTGTTGAGAATAAATTGTATTACCTATTTTTTTATTAGTGTTTATTTGAAACCCAAAATGCCAAACAGCAAGTGTAAATTTCATGAGGTAATTTCTGAACAATAGGCATTTATTAAATGCAGGAAAAGCCCTTTCAAATCTCTTTGTGCAGTATACAAGCATTCGTTCAACATTTTAAATGATGGAAGTCAGATACAAACCAGAATACACTAACAGCTAAATATAAAAAATGTGTGATCTTCAACTCTCCCAAAGAGAGTTTTCTCCCAAACAAATTTTTGATTAAGAAAAATTTAGATGAAGACAAACTAAGAAGTTGTAATGGCCTCCCACACTGTATATTGCCATCAATCCTTCAGCACAAATAACTCTGAATGTAGTACTACCAAAAATACTGTCTAATGCCAAAATTGCAAGCAAAATATCAAATGGGAGGACAAAATTTACTACAATAATTTAAAAATGTAATAACTCCGTTTACTCTTGGAGTGTTTATCAAAGTTCTAAATGCCTCATGTTTTCACACCTCATCATGGATGCAATAATGGCAACACAGAAAAACTTTCCCTTTGTGCATAGTTTTATTATAAAAAGACTTTCTTTTAAGGCTATTTTGAATAAAATCCCTCTGGCTAAGGCTTTAGAAAGGAACAAATTTTTGCAGACATTCTCCTGTTAAGAGTTAATGACAAAAATTATATTGTTTTTAGTTGAGCTAATACAAATATTAATGTTGGTAGATGTTTGTATAAATAATGCAAACATTATTTATTCAAAGTTATTTTAAAACATTATGTAATGTAAAGCATGACTCTATGGAAGCTGTTGACTATCCTGGACATATTTTTTGCATATGCTGCTCAAACAGCATGTTCTTCTTACTGCCTTTGATGTAGTTGTCATGAACTAGTTCTCTTACACTAGCATTTATACTGTTCAAACTGAATAACTAAGGGATTTCTGTGAGCTTGATTTCAGTATTCTTCATTTCTCTTGCATTCAAAAGCCTATTGACTCTTTGCAGCAAATGGTGTTAAGAGAATCTTCAGTTTGGGGCCTCCCTGATGGAGCAAGGGGTTAAAGCTCGAACCATGAAGCTGCCTGCAGCCACTGCCACACAAGTTTGATCCTCCATCCTGCCAGCGAGCTGACCCATCTGGTGTGGCAGACCTCTCGCCTTGCAGCTTCCCTCAGCAGTGTATTTCAGTAGATCTGCACGTCCTGCTCCCCACTCTGCTCTGGTGAATCCTCCCACCTGCACCTCTGGCCTGTACCCCAGCTCTTATATGCATAAATAAATACATATTAAAAATATAGCTTACCTGAAGCTATAAAATCATACTTTAAATATAAAGAAAAGGTCCCTTAAAATTCTTATTCACTCTATAAATAACCCATAAAGGAAATTTACTTGTATCTTGTTCATAGTTTACAATATCTCTTTAGTACTAGGATTAGGCAAGCTGAAACAGACTGGTGTTATGAAGCACTCCATTGCTTAAGGTATGCATTAAAGGAGTAATTGGTGAAGAAAAATGTATTCCTTCAAGTATCAAGGCTGTTCTTAAAAAGGACAATGTAACAAACAGGAAAAGAGGTTATGACTTGAAATGGATAATTATTACAGTACTTGCCATGAATACTTTTTGAAATGGACTTCACCTATGGAATTTGGTTCTTTCCCTTCGATATTAGTAAATATTCTTCTAGTATGGGAACAGATGGAACCACCCTGTGTAATGTTGAAAAAGAAGGGGATAAAAATTGATGTCATTTTCTTTTTTTTTAGTTAAAGACAGTAACTCTTTAAAAGTTATTGTCCAAGAAATGTAGTGCAAAACAGAAATGGAAAAGCAAACCATGCTATCAAAGACTGCATGTGCTTCAACAGACCATATTTGAAGAGTGGTTTTCAGTGCTGTTAACTTTACCCTAGCACGTGTTCAGTATACTGACTCATAACACTGCTGTTAGCTTGTTTCCTCATTAATGGATATTGATAGACAAAGAAACTAAGAAAGCTAGATGAATGTCTTCTATTGTGAAGTGTCTTTGAGTATTTTTTCCACTCTTTAAAATTAGGTTGTTTATATTTTACTGCTAAGTTAAAGATTCCTTTCATCTTTTGAATACGAGTCCTTTCAGAATATGTGCATTGGGAATCTTTTCCCCTAATCTGGGGAAGTTAAATTTTCATTTTCTTAGGAGTATCTTTTTTTTTTCTTTTTAAAGATTTATTTATTTATGCTGGAGTACAGGCCAGAGATGTGGGAGTGTGTGAGAGGATTCACCAGAGACAGACTGGGGAGCAGAACAGGCAGATCCACTGAAATTCACTGCTGAGGGGAGCAGCCAGTGGGTCAGGGGAGGTCTGCGGAGCCATGTGGGTCAGCTCCCTGGCCAGGTATCAAACTTGCTGCAGTGGCTTTAACCTGTTGCGCCACCAGGGAGAGCCCTTCTTAGGAGTATCTTTTATGGAGCAGATTGTATTCATTTTCTTGAAGCCTAATGTATTATTTTTTTATTTAAGATGTGAATGAGATTAACTTTGGTGTTTGGGGATATGGGTAGAGGGTGAGGAAGGAAGGTCCAGACCAGCTAAGAGAACTTACCTGAGATGATGCCACCCCTCAATGCTTCAAATCACATTTTTTAAAGATTAATTTATTTATTCATATAGGCCAGAATTGCAGGAAGTGAGAGGATTCACCAGAGACTGAATGGGGAGCACAACAGGCAGATCCATTGAAATACACTGCTGAGGTAAGCAGCAGGCGAGACAGGAGAGGTCTGCCTCACCTCCCTGGCAGGGGATTGAACTTGTGCTGAAGAGGTTTCGGCTGGCTTAGTAGTGCTGTGCTTTAAGCCATTGCTCCACCAGGGAGGGCCCTCAAATCACAATTTGAAGATGCTAAATAATAAAACTTGAACAGATTCATTTTAAAAAAATTTTAGTAAGTTTATTTCAAAGCTGTCTACAGTGTTTAGAAGGTTTCTCAGCAGAACTGAAATTTGTGCAGAAGGTCTAGAAGATGAGTGATGACAAAAAGCTATTATTTGAAAGCACACTATGTTCTAATTGCCTTTATATAAACTTTTATAGCAGCTAATCTCCAAGAAAACAACCCCTCCACTCACCCCTTCCACAATGAGCCTCACCTCCCATATTCATGCCTTTGTAGAAAACCCTCTTCCACAATAAATCATTTCTGAACTTTGACCAAAGTAGGAGGATGGCAGGTCACAATGTGACTTCCAAAAGCTTGGAAATAAACACTGCATGCAGCTTATCCCTGAGGTCACCTGCTCTAGAGAAAGGCAGCTGTCCTTCTGTGAGGATACTCAAGCAGATCTATTAGGAGATCTTTATGGTGAGAAGCTGAGGCTTCCTGTCAAAGCCCACCACCAACTTGCCTGTCATGTAACTGTCATCTCAGAAACAGATCATTTGGCTCCAGTCATACCTCAGACAGTTACAGCCCCAGTTGACATTTTGAGTATAGCCTCATTAGAGACCCTGTGTTTGAATCAATCAGGTAAGCTGCTGCTAAATTCCTGATTCCTGTTTAAGAAAGCAAAATTTTTTTCTTGTTACATGGCACTTAGTTTGGGATTCATCTGCTATGCATCAATATATAACTAATACATCCTCACAATAGTTCAATAAGGTTACAATTAGGTATATTTCTATGACGCAAATCAAGAAAGTGAGCATCAGACAGTTTAAGTGGCTTGCTCCCCCAACCCCCCAAAAAATCAGACCAGGGGTTTTGCCCTTGTCAAATAATTTAATTTTTAATTTTTTGCCATTTCCATGGAAAGTCAATAAAGAAAAATATCACAGCTCAAATAGTCAATTTCCTCAGTTCTCCTTGAACCTCTATTATTTTCTTCCAGTGTTCCATCATCTTCTCTCAAAAACCCTCAGGTTTGACCAACTTGACACTCTCCTGTCTATATCCTGATATCTGGCTAAGTGGCTATATCCCACTAAGCAAAGTAAATGCTATCTACATCAGAACTGGGTTTTGAGTCTATCTTGATCTTTCTCCAGTGTCCTTCCAGTGTCCTTCCTAACCATTCAGTCTTCCAGAAGAGTTCTTGTAAGAGGGAGCATTAGAGGCAGAGAAAACAACAAATTCAAGATGTGGAGTTTGAGTGATTCCAGCTGAAGGAACAGATGGACAGTGGCTCAGGATGGTTACCCCTTCAACTTGTGGGGGAAGGAGGTGGTAGGGTGAGAAAAGGAAGGGATAATTGGTGGGTAGAAACTTGTAGGCCATGCCAATAATTTGCATTTCTTTAGCACTGAAGAATTTAGCCAGGGGAAAATTTTATATCTGAGAGTTCAAAAGACCCTTTGGTGGTTTAGCAGACATTGTTGTGCTGCTTGGCATTTACCTCCCTGCTTGCTGGCCCACTTTCCATGTGGCAGGTTGGAAGAGGTGGGAAATGAACACCTTCCGGAAGCCCTTAGTCAATGACTGAAGGGAGCTGTTGAATGAATATCCCAGCTTCTTACCCCTTGGGGTGATCCTGGGGCACAAATCCACAACATTTCTCAAGGTTCTTCTGTAGGACTAAACCCCAACAGCCCACAGTGGTAACATGCTCAATACTGTTCATGCTCATTAACTGCTTTCCAGTCCCTGAATCTCTTCCCCATTATCTTACCAGTTCTTACTTTCCAAATAAGTTACTTGTATATCTCAGGGTCTACTTCGGAGCAGGAGAGGGAGAACTATAAAAAAAAAAAAAAATGGCGGAATAAGAAGAAGTAATATGTTTCATGTTTATTCAAATGCTCATTAAATTTTTGATTCTTCTCAAATTACTCTGTGAATTAAATGTAATTTCCAACAAAATCTTAATAGGATGTTTTTAATGGAATTGATAAAGCTATGATCATTAATAGCAGAGGGAAAGAAGAACAATCCTGTCAATAGCAGGATTTGTTATTAAGTTATCAGTAATAAGATTTACTATAAAGCTATCTAAGTAGGCACAGCAGAGGCATCAGCCTGAGACTCAGTTGTAGAATAAACATACAATTACACGACAGTGGGGGAATTGGTAGGCAATAAGTAATACTGAGCAACTGACTATCCTTTGTAAAAAAATTATTATTCTATTTGTTGTAGAAAAGATACCTAGGTTACATAGTATAAAATGAACTGCAGATGATTTAAACATGAAAAAAATACTTTGAAATTATTGGATAATATCATTATGAGGTAAGGAAAAGGGAGGATTTCTTAAATAAGACAGAACAATCCAAAATGTAGCAAAGAATGTTGTATTTGATTAAATCAAAATGCAGAATATGTACAAGGACATGTAGCATCACCAGTGTAGTCATCACTACTGTAGCATGGTGAAATGTGTCAGCATTGTGCTAAATGAAAGAAACCAGTTGTAGAAACTGCACATTGCATGATTCCATTTTTATGAAAGATCCAAATAGGCAAATCTACAGACACAGAAGGTAGATTAGTAGCTGCCAGAGACTTGGAAGAAAGTAGAAATGGATAGTGACTGTTAATAAGTATGCGATTTCTTTGGGGGATGATGAACATGCTCTAAAATTAGATTGTAGAGATTATTGCACAACTCGATAACTAAAACCCAATGAATTGTGTGTTCTATATGGGCAGATTTTACAGTACATGAATTATTTCTCAATAAAACTGTTTTTTTTTTCCTTAAGGCAAGTCACACACTTGGGGATAATATTTGCAATGAATATTACTGAAGATCATATCAAAGAATACTGTGAAGCAATAAAAGTGACAAATAACCCAATATAAAAATGCATGGGGAAATAGAATTGGTGATTCAAAGATGAAGAAACTCAATAAATGTTCCTTAAAATGCTCAATATCATTTGTAATGCAGGGAAAGAAAATCCAAATAATGAGAAACCATCACATTCAGTAATTTGGAAAAAATATTTAGAAGTTTGCATTATTTAGTGTTGCCAGAATATGAAGAAATGGGAATTCTGACAAACTTTCCAGTGGATATATAAAGTTATATAACCACTTTGACTAGAAGATGGTTAAATGTTTTTATAACCCAGCAATTCCATTTCTAAATAAATCCTTTCACATGGAAAAGTGAAGAATAGTAAAAGTGTTTATGGCACATTGTAAAGCAGAATTTGGGAAGGATGATTTAATATCCATCAATAGGGAATCAAATGTAAAATATGAATCAAGAGTGATATATTCTCTATTTTATAAAACAACTAAATGAATATGGACAAATCTCAGAAACACATATTTTAATGAGATATAAAAGGATACCTGTAATACGATACCTATATCAGTTAGGGTTCCCCACGGAAACCAAACCAGTTTTATACATACACATACACATACACCACTTATATACATACATGTGCATATATGTAACATAGATCATTACATCTCCAAATCTTGTACTTTAAATCATCTTTAGATGACTTATAAGACCTAATACAATGTAAATAATTGTTATACTGCATTGTTTAGAGAATAATGATGGGGGGAAGTCTCTAAGTGTTCAGTAAAGATGCAACAGTAACAGGACTAAGTAGTATGTCTTTTTGATCATCTGTGATTCATGGACTAAGTACATGTGGAATCCCTAGAGAAGGAAATTTTTTTTTCCTCTGGCAAAGACTTCTTTCTTTTCTTCCCCACCATGGTCATTTTTGTCCCCTCGTGTCTTTCTCCCTCCCTCTTAAGCTTGGTACCCTCATTCATTAATGTTCACTAGGTTTTGTATTTTATTTTATCAAAATGTCTACTATGGAAACATGTCCTGTATTTGTGTTAGTCATACCGATATACTTTACCACACATAATTTCTTTGAATTCGGTTGTAAATGGTAGCATTTTGTCTCCTTTTGGCTGACTACTACGCCATGGTGTGAACACACCTTATCTTTTGATGGACACTAGGGCTGTTCCGTATCCTCGCTATTATAAATAGCGCTTCAACGAACACTGTAGAGCATGTCAAATTTTTGCATTGATGGTTTCACGTTCTTTGAAGAGATCCACAAGAGGGGATAGCTGGGTAATATTCCATTTTCAATTTTTAGATGGAAATTCAGATTGTTCATAAAGGCTGCACCAGTTTACATTCCCACTAACAATGTAATAAGATTCTTCTTTCTCCTCCTCTTCTCCTTATTGGAGTTTCTTTAAAATGTGCCATTCTGAGGACTCATTGGTGGTGCACGAGGATAAATCTCAGCACTATGAAGCTATCCACAGCACAAGTTAGATCTCTGGCCAAGAAGCTGACCCACAGGGCACAGCAGACCTCTCCTGTCTCACCTGCTGTTCCCCTCACCAGTATATTTCAGTAGGTCTGCCCATTATGCTCCCCACTCTGTCTCTGGTGAGTCCTCTCATCGCCACAACCTCTAGCCTACACTCCAGCTCTTGTATGCATAAATAAATAAATATTTTTTAAAAAATATAACAAATGTGCCATTCTCTGCAAGGTAAGTATCTCATTGTGAGTTTAACCTGTATGTCTCCTATTAGAAGTAATGAAGAATATTTTTTTCATATACCTACTAGAATGTGTATAAAAAGTTTGAAAATGAGGAGTCCTATAATTTCCTGTTTGTGAGCAGGGGGCCCAGAACAGTCAATACTATAGTTCCAGTCTGAGCCCAGAGACCTGAGGACTAGGAGTGCTGGCGCTGTAACAATTCCAGTCTGAAAGCAGAGGAAAACTGATGTCCTAGCTCAAGCAGTCAGGAAGAGAGAACAAATTTTCCTTTCCTTGACTTTGCTGATCTAGTCTGGTTCTCAAGGGATTGGATGAGGTTCACCCACCTTAGGGAGGTCAATTTGCTTTATTCAGTCTACTGATTCAAATGCTAACTTCATTCAGAAACACTCAGACATTATTTAACCAAATATATGACCCAATCAAGCTGACACATGAAATTAACACTCACAATACCTTTAATGCAAATTAAAATAAACATACTTGAGATGACACTATATATACATTGCAGCAAACTAGAATAAAAACATGATAGACATAGCTCTCCTGTTTGCCTGTGCCTGCAGGTGCCTGTCTTTTTCTTTCTCCTTTTCCTAATAAACCTGTCCTTTTATAAGGTAGATAGATAGATAGATAGATATAGATAGATAGATAGATAGATAGATAGATAGATAGATAGATAGATAATCATGGTTGTTTCTGGGAGTAGGGAGGATAAACTTGGTTTATATATCTTCACCTACATGGTTTTATTTCTTTAAAAGGTTTGATTTAAATATAGTGAAATATCAACATTTGCTCATCTAGGCAATGTGTAGTCAGAAAGGGAAAATGAGCTCAAATCTTTATGCCTGCTTTCTCCCCAAGTCTCACTAAAATAATAGGAAAATGACAAAACTCACAAGGACAAAATCAATCGGCATTGAGGCAACTGGGATAGGTGATATTCATAATATTTTAGATATTTTTACCTGGCACAGGGAGGAAATAATTGGAAAAATGGCAAAATTATGATTGAGAGATTCCTGGTATACCAGGAAGCACCTCAAGCCCTGGTCCAATGAAAGCAGAACTTAACTATCCTGGGGAATGCAATTGCATTGCCAGAGTGTATCTAATGAATCCACAGCTATTGAAAGAACAGACAGTTTTATCTTAGGTAGTTACAATTTAACTTTTCCAAGCAATAGGCCCTACGGTTTTATAGCCTGACTGCAGGTAAACACAGGATTTTATTGCCGTGCAGGACGTTAACTGGTTATAAATCTTACCTAGCAAGTTGTCTTTGTAAGTCCTTTCATTAAGTCAAATTCTGTTTGTACTCACACCCACACCTGCACGCACACACATACCACACACATACTGTGCGCACACACACACACACATACCTTTTTCAAGCATTAACAAAGCAACTTTTGTGTCTCCCTGCTGTTTCCTTCCATGGGAGTTAAATAAAATTTTGATAAATGCTCATAATCTCTGGTTTCAGAGTTGCACTTTAATATTGCTCTCCATTTTCTTGGTTTTGCTAAGTAGATAGGAGAAAGCCAAAAAGGGGAAATCCAATTTGTTCTTCAGAACCCCAGAGATTGAAAATATCATATCCCTTAATGGTCAGGGATCAAGGTTCATGCTGGAAATAGAGAGCATGGTTGAAAATCTTAGTAGTCCTCCTCTAGGACAGAAAACTAGAATTTGTCATTTGGAAAGAATGGATCCCCATAGCTCTTGGTTTAGGGAGATCAGATGTGGATGAGGGAGAGGCTACTGGAATGGACACGGGAATTGAGAGAATCCTCCTTTTTGAAGAGACCCTGGCATCATCATCGTCTGCTCTGAGTCAGCCTAATTCTATGAAGACCCACTTTCTCATTTCCACTCAGATATACATCACCCCCCTCCTATCAGAGAGAAGGGGCTAAGAGCTATCTTTAGAGAAATTGACCAGTCTAGAAAATATCTAGAGAAGTTTAAACTGGGGTGGGTCCCCCAATGAAACTTCCTGGTCCTTGCCCACCCCCTTAATATGAGGCCATCATTTACCTAGAAACACAAAGCTCCAACTCATTTTACACATGCACAGAGCGCCATAGGTCATGTAGCATGAAAAATTGCTAAGATGGAAATTAGAAACCTAAACAAACAGAAAAACATGGGCCTTAAGGAAACAGAGACCATGAGAAAACAGAAATACTTTTTAAATGTACTAAATTGATATTCCCGGAGAGATTAGGGAAAATTTTATATCCATAAAATGAGGTTAGGATGTTATACTTAAAGAAGAAACATTTAATAAGCATAAAAAGATACTTGAGAAATTAAAATGTTACAACTGAACCTTTTTAAAAATTAAAAATTTGGAAAGTGACACTGAAACAATCTCCCTAAAAAGGGCAGAAAGACAATAAGGTAAAACAGGAGGAAAATATATAATTAGAAGTAGGGTCCAGGAGGTCTAATTCCTGTCTTCCTTTTGTATCCAAGTCCAGACAAGAAAGCAGATCCCAGACGTATTAGCTCAGAGAAGAAAATTAATTTAAAGAATTCAACAAAATGGTGGCAGAAAATTTCCAAAAGCCAAGTGAGACTACCCAGGGATTAGCTGTGAGAAGATACCACCATCCTAGGACAGAAGAAGAAGGGATCAGGTGATGTCAGAACCCAGGAGCTGGAGTCCTTTCTCAGGAGTGAGGTCCCGGGGTGGGCGACCCCCAGGAGGCTGTTGACCACAAACAAATGGGGTTTATACAGAAACAAAACAACTGGCAAAAGGGCAGACTGGAGAGGCCCATTGCACTTCCTAAAGTTCAAGGCTAATACTCCCCTAAATAACCTCTAAAGGAACCCCCTCTCAGTTTACCGCAGAAACTGCATTATTTCCTGTGGGAGATGCAAGAATTCTTGGGTCCTGTGTGTGCTGCTTCACACAAGAGCACCCTTTCTACCTTTCTGACCTCATCTAAATAGGGTCCAGTATCAGTGCTCATAAGGCTAGGCCTTGCCTGAGACACACCCAAAGCAGAGAGAAGGGGGTAAGTCCGCGCCTCCACTCTTCCTACCTTGCTGCCAGGGTCTCCTATCAGAGGAGGGATAAGCAGGGAGGAGGTGTCTGAGCAAACTTGACTATCACACCCTTAAATTCAGATGGGGTCAGGAGGAAGAGAGAACCAGAGATGAGGTGAGTAATAAAAGGAGGAAACTGTCAAGGACATTATCCAGTTGCCCAGAATTGAAGGTCACATGTTTCTGCTTGGAAATTTCTCACTAGAAAACCAGCACAGTGAATGGATTTTAAAATATAAAATACAGAAGTCAATATGAACTCATGTTTAGTTTAACATAGAGATAGATAAATATAGAAGTAATGTTAGAAACAAGTAAGAATATGGGCTGTGTTTATAGCAAAGTGAAGAAGCTTCAGTGGGAAAGAAGCCCAGAGAACTGATAGATGGAGAGAGGAACGGTCCTAGAGATGCAGCCAGAGTTATAATTCTAGTTGTAACTTTGGACCAGATGCCCCTAGAATTCTTAATTTTGTTAGTCAACAAATTGTCTTTTTGTGTGAAATAGGTGAGTCAGGTTTCTATCATTTTCAATCAGAAAAATGCTTAATAAATCCCCAAATGATCAAAGTTTGTTGAACTAGACCCCACAAAATGACAACCTTCCAACAATGAGAAATTGTATAAACAAAGTAAAAAGACAACTGGTGGAGTGGAATGAACTATTATAGCAAACAGTCACAAGACAGTGTCCAAAGTATATAAAGAATACCATCACCTCAATCAGGGAGAAAAAAAAAATGACTCAAGGGAAAAATGAGAAAAGGATACAAAGGGTATTGTGATAGTCAGAACTCTTTCCTTTGAAATGATAAAGCTTAACTCTTACTCCCTTAAGCAAAAAAAAAAAAAAAAGGAAGAAAGAAAGAAAAAAAACAAAAAGGAATGTGTTGGTTCAATAATTAGGAGCCCAAAGGAGCAATATGCCTCAGGAAGGACAGGATCCTGGTGCTTAGATATTGCCCACAGCAATTGTTTGCTCTATTCCTTTCTCCATCTCTTAGTTCTAATTCTTTTTTATGTGTAGATTTCATTGTCACCCAGGGTCTCTTCCCATGGCAACAATATATTTTTCTGCAGCTGCAGGCTTGCCATCATCACGCCTGTCCTAACTGTTCTGATTGTGTTATAAAACCCAACCCAAAGTGGTTTAAACAAAAAGAGAATTCAGCCCATTTGCCGTGGCTCGGTGTAATCACAGATGTGTATTCTAAGGGAGGACTGCCTTGGCGTGGGGCTGAACCACGAGCTTCAGTAATGTCCACTAGGGCTCATTTCACCCCCTCCACAGTCTCCTGTCGCCTGTGGCCTTCGCTTTACTCTAGGGTCCTCACGATGGCCTCCAGGGGCCCCAGCCACCCCTCATCCTTCCTGCATTTAGACCAAGAGAAAAAAAAGGTTTTGTTTGTTTGTTTTTGCACATTTTTTAAAAGGAGTGATTTATTAGGAAAGGGAGAAAGAAAAAGAGAGGCAAGCTGCCAAAAGAGTTTTCTGTCTTTTAACAATCCCATAATCAATGGTTCTCACTGGATCACAGGATCACCCCCAATCTCTGTGGTCAAGGGAATAGGATGGAGGGGGTCACCTCCCATCTGTGAAATCAAAAAGAAGACACTTTCACCCAAAGTAGAGGAATAGAGAATAAGAGGGGGTGATTCTTTCCTCTCTCTTTTTTTCTCCCTTTCCTAATAACCCACTCCTTTTAAAATGCAAAGAAAAACAACTCTTTTTTCCTCCGTTCTAAAGCATGAAGGTTGCAGGGTCACCTAGGGCCGCTGGAGGCCGCTGTTGTCAGACCGTTAGCGTAAAGACTGAAGAGAGAAAAAAAAACAACAACCAAAGATTCCCTTCCCCAAACAGAGACAGCTCAACTCCTGCCACTCTGCTGTGGTAGGGAAGGTCTAGGTGAGGAAGGGTGGTTTCCTCCAGGAGTGAGATCCTGCTTTCTTCTCCTTTAGGTTCAGATGTAGCTCCACATGGCCCAGCAACATATATATATATAATACATTAAAAAACAATTCACAAGCAGCCAAACAAACACAACTCAACTGTAGGAAAGTAGGTAGAAAGAATCTCACTCAATAAATACATTTGGTATAAGACAGCAGCGACAGAAAACAGCATCCGCGGCACCACCTCAGAGCACACACTGGCACCCACCTGATGGGATGGGAACAGCCTGCTTTCCACCTTTGCCAGCAATTCCTTGGTCTGCCCAGGGGGCCTGCCTCTGGGCTTCTTTCTCATGAACCCCCATTGTTCATCTACATGGGGGCTCCATCTAAAGGACTCCAGAATGGATGCCCCTTCTGGATTCCACACACTTCAGCGGCTCATTTTCTGTGGATGTGAGACGTAGGCCTGAGGATGCTTTAAGGTAGTGTCAGCAAACCTGCCTGAACACAAGACTCACTGACTAGGTGCCTAAAGCCCCAGCATGGGCTTCACCCTTCTGAGAAATTCCCAGCATCACTCCTCAACCTTCACTTCTGGAAAACTGCTTTTTCTTAGGTCCCCTAGAGAACAGAGCAAGAGCCAAAGGGCTCACCGTAGTGTCTATATGGGAGGCACAAACCCAGAGCAACAATAGTTAGAGAGGAAAAGAAGAAAATGAATGCAAGGTGGCTGTGTTACTGAACTCACTGCAGTGTTAGGCATACACCGGTTACTTTGTTACATAGGAGTCTTTGTAATAGTTGTACAAGCTAATCAGGCCTTGGAATAGTCCACTGAGGGATAGAAGGGAAAGATTATTTGTTGATTCTTTCCTGTCTCTTATCTTGCGCTGGCCATAGCTGACCCATGGAGTGTCAAATTCTTGGATTCTTGTATTCTTTCTCATTCCTATAGAAGGGGAGGTCAAGTTCCTGCACTGACAGGTTACTAAAATCATAGACATAGAACACCAGTCTCCCCAAATGAGGAAATGCAGACAACAATGTATTTATAAAATTCGAAGGTATTCAGAGTGAAGGCGGTATTCAAGACATTTAATGATGCATTATTGGCACAACTCAATCAGAAATTATTAGTATCACAAGACAAAGAAGATAAGCCCTTATGTTGATGATATTTGGAACCAAGATTCTCAGTTAAGAAGAAAAGAGATAAATATAAAATCAAAGGAATTAAGTAAAATTTTGTAGTCCTAAGCTGGAATTTTGGATATTAGTTTAGACTTAGGATGTATTTTCTTAAAACAAACAAACAAACAAACAAACAAAAAAACAAATCAAAGGTCACTTTCTAATTATATTGAAAAATTACATTGGAAGTGTAAGTCTAGCTTGGAACTTTGGTTATTAAAATCATTAAGTAGAAGGCATGTTGGGAGTTTATAATGATATAAACTTTCAGGAATCTGAAAGCTCAGAATAATTATCCCCTAATTTAATGATCAGTCTTAAAAACTCAAAAAGAGAACCAAATAGACATATGTCTCCTACCACAATGTAACAGGAAGCATACAATATAAACAATTATTTTCTAGCTCTATGTACTAAAAACAACAACCAAGTCCCCAGGAATAGTGACCTTAGCTCCCAGGTTGTGGTCTCTAAATACCACTTTTCTCAAAGGAATTCATGAAGTATTCTTGCCAAAAATCAAACCTGAATCTGATTGGGGTTCTAGATTTGACTACAGTGAAAAGAACATGATAAATAGTATCATAGCATGGCAGAATGTGGTAAACCTCTCCAAGCAAACAATATGATTTATTATGAATAACCAAATAATTGCAAGGGCAAACAAGTGAACCTATAGACAGAGAGAACTAAAAGACAGAGTGTGGACATTGTTTGGAAGCAAATGTGTCCAAGTTGCCCAAGCTGGGGCTCAATTCATACGTCTTTTGCAGACCTTCTTTCCGCCCTCTATGAACCTGGTTCACAATCAGTGTCCTTGGCCCTGACTTGGGGAGAATAACTAAACTCTTCCTGTTCCTTGAGCTATTTTTGACATGCTGATATGACTCCAGCTGTTTAACTCCATAAACATTGCAATCTGGCCACACCTTTTGGTCAAATGGCTCTGCACAGAAGGTTACCTGCCATTCCTCCCCCACAGGGAAAGGCCACAGTCACAGAACAAGTGAATGTAAGAGCCACTCTGCTGTAATGTGGCCTGCAGAGCTACCAGAGGGTCTCAGATGGTAGGACCTGGCACCAGTGTCTCATCAGCAACATGAGATGGGCTTCAGGAGCCTGATCACAACGCTGGAATCTATCAGTATCTTGGGCAAACATTAGAAATACACATGCTGTTTCTGGTGGCGCCAGGACAGTAGGCCTGATGGAAGACTATGTAGAGAGGAGACAGTTAATCTATGAATCAAAACAGGAAGGGAGGAAACTGACATCTTCCGTGAGTTTGCCCTATTATCTCAGTGATATCTTATTATTATTATTATTTTACATTTTAAAAGGACAGGCTTATAGGAAAAGGGAGGGAAAAAACAGGTACCTACATCATCACAGGTGAGCAAGAGAGCTGCTTCCAAATTCTGGTTGCTTTCATTAGTGTTCTATTACTATAACTTCGTGGTTTACCATCATGACCATCTTTTATCTTCATAGTTTCTGTTGGTCAGAAACTCAAGGACAGCTTGATTAGGCAGTTTTGGCTCAGGGTCTTTCATGAATCTCAGTTGGTCAGGGAATCCCATTATCTGAAGGCTTGGCTACAGCCAAAGGGTAGACTTCCAAGTTGGCTCACACATAGATTGGGGAAGTTTGTGCTGACTCTCAGTGGAGACCCAGGTTCCTCCCCACTTGGGCTTCTTTACATGCTGCTTAAGTGTCCATGTGACACAGCTGCCCTCCTCTAAAGCAAGGGGAGGGGGGCTCCTGACCTGACCTCAGAGGTCACAGAGAGCAGTTCAACTATGTTCTAGTTATATTAGAAGCAAGTCACTAAGGTTGAATGATATTCTTGGAAATGAAATTCCACCTTTCGAAGGAATATTTACAAAAATAAACACATTTCTAAAAATTGCTTGTTTTTAGTTCAGTTGCTGGCTATACTTTGGTTATATATATATATTATTAGTATCACAAGACAAAGAAGATAAGCCCTTATGTTGATGATATTTGGAACCAAGATTCTCAGTTAAGAAGAAAAGAGATAAATATAAAA
>NW_004567123.1:22962656-22964429 GCF_000260355.1 Condylura cristata
GGGAGCAGAACAGGCAGATCGACAAAGTACACTGCTGAGGGGAGCAGCAGGTAGGTCAGGAGAGGTCTGCCGCGCCATGTGGATCTCCTCCAGGGCAGGCGGGGATTGAACTCATGCTGAAGTGGCTTAAGCTTCTTCGTGCTGTGCTTTAACCTGCTGCGCCACCAGGGAGGGCCCAACCCTTATTTCTTTAATAATCTCTTTATTTCATAATTCCAACCAATCCAGCTTCTAAAAAGTCAGCCAAGCCATGGTTGTGTTTAACTTGTGACAAGTAAGACATAAAGAAAGGACTCATCTCCTTGGGGAGGATGGGGATAAGATGGCATATTGTCAGATATGGCAGCCATGAAAAAACACTACTTAGAGCTCCTGCTGTGAAGAGCCTGAATGGCAGGCAGTCCAGCTGCTACTTCTCTGACCACCACTGCATTATGCTGGCACAGCCCATTCTTCCCAGATGCAGGGCTACTCCCATTGGTATCTGACTCCAGGACTCTCCAGTGGCATGAACAAGACTTTCTTGCAACTGTGCTGTCATCTGAGCTTCTTTTTTTAAATTGAAATGTAATTGAAATACATTATATTAGTTCTAGGTGCACAACATAATGATTTGATAATTGTATACATGGCAAAATGAGCACAGTGTATCTGTTCAACATCTTTTCTCAGCAAGGTGCAAATTTACAATGCAGGAAATTTGACTGTAGGCCCTAAGCCCCCTTTCCTTCAGGCTCAGATTTTTATTATAATCGTCAGTTGCTCTGCCTTTCTCTCTGTCCTTCCCTATATCCTTCACAGACATTTCCCCTAATCAGTCTCTTGCATGTCAAATTCTGTTTTGGCATCTGTTTCTTGGTAGACCTTCCAGGCATACACAGTGCTGGAGCTGGTTCCCATAGGCTTGTGAGAACAGATTCTCTGCTTCTCTTCCCAGCTCTACAGTGACATCATGTTAGTAGCTTAAAATAGGTCATGGTGCGAGTATTTACACCATAAAATCAACAAACGCTATACATAAGAGTTTTTCCCTTACAGTGACCTGGTTGTTAAACACTTACCAGCATGCCCCTGGGATATACGCAAAGAAGTGTGTACGTGTGTTCACAAGAGACCTGTACTGGAGTCCAAGACTGTCCATGGCATCATTGTTTACAGAAGTTGCAAACTGGAAACCACCCAACAGTCCATCAGCAGTAGAATAGTGCATATTATGGTGCACATATATATTTATTCAGTGACATACACAAAATGAAAGATCCATTACATACAACACTGGATGAATCTCACAAACATATTGCTGAGTGAAGGGAAGCAGATATAAAAGAGTCCACACACACAAATGAAATGTTGAATTCCATTTATGTAATGCAAAAATCCAACAATACTAATCTAGAGTGTAAGAACTGAGTGGAAAAAAATAAGTGGGAGGGGACCAGAGGAGTCTTATCATGTCTCATTTCTTGACCTGAGTGTTGGCTATCAGAGTGTGCTTACCTTGAAAATTCACTGACCTGTATGTGTAAAATCCCTTCACTTCTGAATATATATATTATCCTTCAACAGAGAGTTCAAAACAATATATACTGAGTTGTTCCATGAAGTCAGGAATTTATAAAAATAATTACAACCTTTTTAATTGTGGTTAAAAAATGTACCATGGGCCCTCCCTGGTGGTGCAGCGGGTTAAAGCACAGCACTGAGAATCTGAAGCCACTTCTGCATGAGTTCGATTCCCGCCTGCCGCCTGCCCGGAGGAGACCACATGGCGAG
>NW_004567123.1:22964594-22968803 GCF_000260355.1 Condylura cristata
TTTAAAAAAAAAATGTACCATGTACCATCTGAACCATTTTTAAGTGCATATAGTTCGGTAGTGTTAAACATTTCCCCATTGTTGCAAAGCAAAGCTCACAACTTTTTCGTCTTGCAAAACTGAAACTCTACTCTTTAAAGAAACACTGGCCATTTTCTCCCAGCAACCAGTATTCTACACTTTGTTTTTATGAACTTGACTACTTTAGTTAGCTCATATAAATGGAATCATACAGTATTTATCTATTTGTGACTGACATTTCACTTGGCATAATTTCACGTAGAAAGTTTCATCCTGGCTGTATTATATCAGAAGTTCTTTCTGTTTTAAGACTGAATAACATACCATTGTATTTATAGACCACATTTTGCTTATCGATTCATCCCTCCATAGACATTTAGGTTGCTTTTACTTCTGACTATTGTGAATAACATTGCTGTGAACATTATAACATCACTTCAAGATCCTGCTTTTAATTATTTTGGATTCCTACATGTGTGTATACACTAAAAATAGAATTATATGATCCAGAAATATAATTTGTGAAGATTATGTATATATAATATATATTTTTAATATTTTGAGGAATAGCCAAACTTTTCTATAGAGGCTGCACCATTTTACATTCCCACTCATAATGTACAAGGGTTCTAATTTCTTTATTTCTCACCATTTGTTGTCACTTTCAAAATGTTAGCCATCCTAATGGGTGTGAAGAAAGGCAAGGTATTTCTATATGATGCCTCCCCAGAGCTTAGTTGCATCTGTGCATACAGTAGCCACTCAATGTGGTTGTATAAAGTGAATGTGTTGACTTCCCATGTAGGGTTTTATAGTGGGCTAAATAAAGGCTCCCCCCAAACACGTCTATATCATAATCCCCAGGGCCCTAAGTGTCAGCATATACGTGAAGAAAGAGTCTTTGTAGGTGCAATTAAACATCTTGAGATGAGGCACTCATCCTGGATTATCTAGCCCTAAATCCAATGATGAGTATCTTTATAAGAGACATGCAGAGGAGATAGAAAAGAAGGCGATGTGATGACAGAAGCATAGATTGAAGTGATGTGTTTATAAGACAGCGAATGGAATGCCAGCAGCCACCAGAACCTGGAACAGGCAAGGTAGGACTTGCCCCTACCCTCCTCAGAGGGAGTGTGGCCTGGTGACAGCCTGACTGTGGACCTGTGGTCTCCAAAATTGTGAGAATAAACTTGTTATTTTAAACCACTAAGTTTGTGGCAATTTATTACAATAGTCACAGGAAACTAACACAGGTTGTTACCTATAAGAGAAATTTTTATCAAAAGGATGTTTTTCTTGGGGGGAAAAAAAAAGGAAATTAACAGAGGTAACATCAAACGTCAATCTGAGTAGATACAAACCTGTTGGCCATGCAGCTGGTGAGGACTGTTATATACAGTATGAACTTAAAGCAGTTCCAAATTGAAGAGTAGACTTCAACTGTATCACCTGTATTTTTGTATAAATTCTTCTTTTCTTGAGGTCCCCCTAAATGTCCTCAAGACACAGACTGCTGGAATTTTGGAACAGCTGGGAAATGGCTTCCTCACACAGTATGCAGTCTTAGAGTAGATGGAATTCAATTATGTCTGTTGGATTTCCCCAGGACAAGTATTCTTTTTTCAAAAATTTATTTATTTATGCCTACAAGAACTGGGGTACAGGCCAGAGGTACAGGGGGTGAGAGGATTCACCAGAGACAGAGTGGGGAGCAGAACAGGCAGAGTGACTGAAATACACTGCTGAGGGGAGCAGAGGGTGAGACAGGAGAGGTCTGCTGCGCCATGTGGGTCAGCTCCCTAGCCGGGGATCAAATTCGTGCTGCAGCGGCTTCTGATAGCTTCATAGTGCTGTGCTTTACCTCATTGTATGACAAGGGAGGGATCCAGGACAAGTGTTCTTACTCCCTCGGGAGGAAACTGAAATTTTTGTATGACCTAGACTCAGAAGTCTCAGCACATGCATTGTAAAATGGTCAAACAAATCACAAAGGGGCTCTTCCTGGCAGCACAACCAGTTAAAGCAAAGAATTGTGAAGCGGGTCACCTACTTCAGCTCAAGTTCAATCCCCTGCCAGAAGGTGACCTGCATGGCGCAGCAGACCTCTCCTCTCTCACCTGCAGCTCCCCTCAGCAGTGTACTTCGTCAATCTGCCTGTTCTGCTCCCCACTCTGTTTCTGGTGTATCCTTTCACCACCCCTGAAGCTCTGGCCTGTATACATAGTAAACAAATCTTTAAAAAAAAACAAAAACAAAACAAATCACAAAGCCCATCCCAGATTAAAGGGGGGGGAGTTAGCCCACCCCAGATTAAAGGAGGGGAGTTAGGGGTTGGTCCCCATCTCTTCATTGAAAGATGTAAAATAATTTGCAAGTATCATTAATCCACAGGAGAAAGATTGCAATACTTCCCTCAAGATCAAAGAGTGACCTTATTTGATTTTTAAGAACAAGATAATCTGAGCATATTTGAATGCAAAGTAGAAAGAACTAGATAGAGAAGGGAGGTTAAAAAAGTAAGGAAGAGAACATTTGCTGTAGCAAGGTTCCAGGCTCTGGAGAGTAGCTGTATTGCTGCTCTGTAGATGCAAACCATTTTCTGTTACTTTTGAGTGTTGGTAACATCATAGGAAAGATCACAGCCTCAGTTCATTTAGGCAATGGGGAGTGAAGGGGGGCCCTGGTTCTATTTCTGGCCTGGAGCCGTGTCTCCTGAAGCCAGAGCAAAGTTCCATGTTACTGTCCCCCAGCCCAGGGTAATCTTCAATTGTCAACTCATCCTATACAGTTCCATTTAGGATACAGCAAACAAAACAAAGCCCACAAACTGGAATGCTAAGGCTAGGCTAAACAATAGGCTTCATGTGGGAATAAAATAAACGTGTTGGTAGAGACCTGACAGTGAGGCTTTTGTACAATTCACTCACAAGGCTTGAAGGGGATGCAGAGAGAGGAGGTCAGAATTCAGGTATCTTGGAATCGTAGCTCTAAGGTAAAGCTGAGAGGCTCCACAGGTAGATGAGAGGTCTTATTTGTTTGCTAGGGACTGTAAGGCACCTAAACTTTGAGGCAGCTCCTAAAGAATATTTCTCACAGCTCAAGATTTATGTCAGACAATGTTCTGTCTGTTGCTCAGTAACAAACCTGTCTAACACTTAGTAACTTAAAACAGCAGTCAGTTTATCATTTCTCAGGATTTTGGATAAGGCACGGGTAGGAAGGACTTGTTTCTGTTTTAGGTACCGAGGTACAGCCCAGATGGCTGGAAAAACTTAGCTGGTTTTGTACCTCAATGACTGCCCCTCATCTAGCATGGACCCACCAAGTTCATGTGATCATTGGGTTCTTTTCTGCATGTGGTCTCTCTAGAACAAGGTGGAAAAGTGGGTTACACCGAAGGAACAACAGCTCAGTCAAGTTTTAAAGCTCAGACCTGGCACCGCCCATCATTGCTTCCACCATATTCTCCTATTGGCTAACTCACAGGTCCAGTCCAGGTGCTGGGGTCGAGAGCCACACAAGAAGCCGACAGCAGGCCAGTTTCATTGTGACTACCAGTGACAAGTTACCTGGAAAGAAGGACTTGAGGACCAGACCTGAGTGGCCCCAGAATTGGAAATGCTCCAATTCGTAGTTTTATGCAGTCCTTTCATCAGAGAAGATTGGAGGGCAAATAGCGGGGACTAAGGTTATCCCGACCCTCCACCACAGACTTAAAGGGGCGCGTCTGTCTGGTGAGCTCCTGCCTGCATCAGCCTGGGTCTGAGGAAGCTGGGCGGGGCTGCACGTCTTCATCCGGTCAATTAGGCTTTTATTGTGCACAGCCTGTGTGCCAGGTCAACACATTATTTCGTGCTCTCTGTTTTACCGCGGAAAGCAGTCTCCAAAGGAACACCCCTTCCGTACCGCACGGAGCGCCACACCATGCAGCCCCAGGGCCCCTTCGGCCCGGGGCTAGGGTCGGGGCGGAGCGCTGGCCCGCGGGGGTCTCAGGAAAGCCAGTGCTCAGCACAGCGGGCGGGCGTGGCCAGTAGGTGGACCAGCTCCTGGCAGTCAACCGGGCAGGGTGCTCCAGAGAGGCTACGGGTTATTGCGGTTCTGTGCGCAGCAAAATCGGCCCCTCAGTCCCTAAGCCGGGGACCTCGGTGGGCCCCACCCGGACTTACAGACCCGCCTCCAGGGTCT
>NW_004567123.1:22968903-23012290 GCF_000260355.1 Condylura cristata
GCCGCTTGGCCCCGCCCCCAGATTGGCCGCCCGAGCCACCGTCCGTACAGCCCCTCCCCGCACGGCCAGGCGAAGCCGAGCCGGCCGTGCGGTGTGTATGTGTTCGCGGGGCGCCGTCTCAGCCCCGGGAAGATGGTGGCGGCGGCGCCGGCGACTGAGGCGAGGCTGAGGAGGACGGCGGCGACGGCAGCGCCCACGGGCAGGAACGGCGAGCGGCGCCGGGATCGGGGCGCGATCGGGACTGGGAGGCTGGGGTTGGGGTCCGGGCTGCGCCTCCCGCGGCTGCTGCCGCCGCTGCTACTGCCGCTGCTGCTCCCGTCGTTGCTGTTGCTGCCCTGGGCTGCCGAGGCCGCGGCGGCAGCTGCGGTGGTGTCGGGCTCTGCTGCAGCCGAGGCCAAAGAATGTGACCGGCCCTGTGTCAACGGCGGCCGCTGCAACCCTGGCACCGGCCAGTGCGTCTGCCCCGCCGGCTGGGTGGGCGAGCAGTGCCAGCACTGCGGGGGCCGATTCAGGTGAGTGGGGGTGGTGGTGCTGCTGTGGGAAGGTCGGGCCCAGGGGGAGCAGGAGCCGCCGGGCGCTCGAGGTTATCTCCAGGCCGGAGACGAATGCCGGACAGAAAGTGGGGAGTATAGGGCCGCCCCCCACTGTTTGAGACCATTTGCTTCGGGGCAAATCATCGTCTCTGCCCTGGGGTCTTATTGTACTGGAAGATGGAAAGCTGCAAGACAAGGATAGGAGCAACCCAAAGGTGTTCGGCTTGGGTGCGGTGGGCTACAAGGGAAGAAAGCTTAGGGTCCCAAAGAGTATCAGAGCTAGTGTCTGAAACTAGGCCTATGTCGGATAAAAAGTATGAAAGGGGAGCGAGCCACTCTTACTTAAAATACTTCGTTTTTACATCCCCTTGTTCCCTAGGACCTGGTGAGTTTCCCGACCTATTGGAGATTGTGGGTACTCTGAAGGAACAAGGCCCTGGAATTGATTTGTGGGGTGGAGATAAAAGGGAAAGGCTAGGATTGTGAGTGAGATACTGGCCTTGGAGAAACCAGTGGTGGTTAAAGGAAATTGAGGAAACTAGCCTTTTGCTCCGTGGAGGTGGCAGATAGGAACAGGAGAGGCATTGAAGGAGGTTCCTCTTTGCTCAGGTTTCTGGAGAATATGGAATTCTGAGTTGGCCTGGTACAGGGCAGTACTTGGGGCGATCATTCATTAGTTAATTAGTAGTTATCTATTACTTGCTTCAGTTGTGCAACAATATCCAGATAATACACAGAAACAAATAGATTAGCCAGACTTTGGCCTATTGCACCAGGAGTTTGGAATATAGCAGGAGAAAGATTCGCACAGAAATAACCCTGGCTATAAGGGCTACAAATTCATTTTTGCCTATGACAGGTGTTACTGAGCACCTTTGATACTAGATATGGAGGAGTGGGGAAATATGGAGAACAAGACAGGCACCTTGTTCTCATGGATCTTACTTCCTAGTGGGGGGAAGCAGGCAGTTTCCAAATAAATAAATAAGTGAAAGAAATGAGCCAAATAATTTCAAAAATTAAAGGGGGATAGTCTGATAGAGAGTTATAACCTGTGGGTAACTTTAGAAGACGCTTCTCCTTTGAAATGACATTTGATCTGAGACCTGAATGAGGCAACAGAGAGCCTGTGGAGATTTCAGGGGTGGAGAAGTTGTAACTGGCCCGGGAGATGCCAGGAAGACTGTGAGGAAAAGGTGACACTGGATTTGAACAGTAGAGGTAAGTAGCATTTAGAAATGTGGAGTTGGGGAGAAATTCCAGCTGGAAGGAAGGATGCAAACAAAATCATGGAAACCAGAAAGTAAAGTATTTCTATGGAAGGCTATATGAAAGAATGTTTTCAGAGAGAACTTTGGAATGGTAATGTCAGGGGAGCTCAGAACATTGAGATGAGCTTTTTATTATTATGGATCAAGAAACCAAGTGATTTCTTGATCCAGGTGTAGTGGAACTTAGTCTTGCAACTTCACTTGGTGAAGGTTATTCTTGGTTAGGTTGAGTGGTAAACAACACACAGTCCTGCTCTCGTAGACCTTGCATTCTAGCTGGGGAGTAAGAAACCCAGTAATCAGTTTCTTATGGCATTGTTTAATGCTGTGGAGGTAAAGAGCAGGAGACAGTGGGACTTTACTGAGTTTGGAGTGGTTAGGTTAGTGACTGAATAAGTGACTTTTGAGCTGAGAGCTGAGGGATGAGATGGCATTACCTGCTTGAGGGGTTGAGTGCTGAGGGGGCAACACGTATACAGGTGTGGTGATGAGAAGGATCTTGGCAGGCTGGGTAGCAGGGCAAGTGGCTGGAGAAGAGAGAGCAAAGAAGGACATGGCAAAACTAGATGTATGGACTGGGGCCGTGCCTCAGAAATTTGACCTTTAGTCCATGAGCAGTGGCATGACACAGTTTATTCTCCTTTTTACAACATCTCCTTATAGAGTGGAGCCAGTGCAGGACTGGCCTTGCAGATGAGGCATTTTGAATTTGAGGAGATTCTTAGAACAAGCGAATGGATGGTTGAGTCAAGATGAGAGTCCTTTCAAGTTCTGAAAGTCTGGGATGCAGTGGTAGGCAGTAGGGGCCTATAAAAAGGAGAGGAACAGTCATAGCAAGACATCACAGACATAGTTTGTCTGTGATGTCCAGCGTAGTTAGACTCATGTTAAATATGAGATGGTGAACAGGTAGGTGGGAACTGTTGGCATGGGTCAGGAAGCAGGGATAGATACTAGACAGTACTGTGAGGGATTAGTCAGATCTTTGAACTGGTGTGCTGTTGAGGGGGGAGGGCGGCGATGAGAAAAAGAAAACTAGATCCTATCTTCAGTGACTGTGAGGGTGCAGATACTATTAACAGACACCAGTGCACAGAAGGAGCAGATCTGAGATTAATTTTGTACACACTGAAATTGGGGTGCTGTCAGGGTATCTACTTGGCAGGACAGGTGTTAAGTGTTGGCATCACCTACATAGGAGGGAGATTGCCAGGGAGGGAGAAACAGGTCTGAGTGTCTGCACGGACAGTCCCCAGGGTTGGAGAAGAGCCACTTGTTGCGGGGAACAGGCAGTCCTGACACTGGCTGTCTCAGGTGGTGTCATGAGTGAGTGAAGGGGCTCCCCTGATTACTGGGAGCGTTCCATTTGAGCCAGTTTGAGTTAGTGTCAGTGCTCTTTCCCGGACAAACAGTTACAACTTTGATCCTGATGATGAAATGTTGTGTGCTTCTGGAATTTTCTTTTCAAAAAATGAAAGTGAGACAAATTTATGTCTCTAGTCTTTTTTTTTAAAGCTTTATCACATTTTTAGTTGAATTTTGTAAAGAAAGACAAATGTTGATTTTGATTATAGTAGTATATACCTTGATTTACTCACAGACCTCTTGTTATTAAGCTAAGAGACATTAAACCGAATACCTTTCTTGTTTGGAAAGACATCGAATAGGTGCGTTTTTTAGAGCTTTTTGGTTCCATAAATCCTGTGTTATATAATTGCTGCTATAAGGTCTTTTTGCTAGTCGAAAGAAATGTAGGATCAGATTTCACTAAATTTATCACTGGTGGTGTACTCCAGACCAGGAAGCTGGTCGAACATCTTCATATACATTGTGCCATTTAATTTTGGACAACTCTGAGGATATATAAAATTTGGATTATTGTGTAGTTGTAGATCACTTGACTATCACTTATTTTTTTCCAAAATGATAGATACCACAGAAATGATTGATTATAGAAGATAACATTAATGGTATCAGTTTAATAAAAATAACTGTAGAATCTCTGATGGATGATTCCTCATGATGGCTGCTTTCATTCATTTTGATCTGAATCTTCCTAATTTAGTCATCATGTTTTTTTTTTCTCTTTGTGACATCACCATTGAAATTTTTCTTCAGAGGATAGACATGCCAAGTTAGAGAATAAAGAGAATATCAAGCCCATTTGTGAAATTAACATGCATTTATTGATAATTCTTTTCAGTTCCTGCTATACAAAACTTTTGGGAGGATAGAATAGAGCAAGCTCGTGAATCAGAGCCCATACATTGATGCTTACTTTCTATGAAAAGCAGAAGGCATTTTTTAGTGTGTTTTGTGTCCACCACTTGCAGTCATAGTAGTATACCTCATCATAATTCCATTCCTCTAGCATTTCCCCTTTTTTGCAGGTGTTATATCTAGTGCCTTTTAGAAATCTCCTTTTTATTCCTTCGAATGACTCTAAGTAGTCTCATTTCACAAATAAGTAAACTGACTCTTGGAGAAACTGAAGCCCAAGGTCCCATACTTGTGAAAAATTGGGATTTGAACTCAGGCCTTATCTCATTCCCAAACCCATGCTTTCCGTTGTACCATTTGTCTTACATTTATTCGCAGTCCGTTTTCGCCCTCTATGAACATTCTTTGGAAGGGCTGACCTATTTCTAACGAACACTCTGAGATACACAGGAGGGAAAATAGGTTTGTCACAACACCAAAGCTGGCATTAAAACAAATCACCTGAACCTGTCTGGCTGCTGGACTGAGTATATCAATGCCTTCCTAACTAGCAAAGTGAAAATTCTGGAAAATAATTCAAGAAATACAAAAAGGGAAACATTTTTCTTATAGTAAGTACTAAGTAGTACAAACCTGAATTAGTTACTAATGAGAATCAGCCTAAATTTATGTTCATGAATAAAATTTAGACTTTGTATATTCCCCAGTAGAATATAATTTCCACGAGGGCAGGAATTTTTATCTGTTTTGTATTTTTTTTCACTGTTGTAATCCCAGAGCCTCCATCAGTGCCTGGGGCAGAGTGCACAAAACCTATTTATGGAATAAAGGAATGAAATTCTGCAATACGTTTTGACATTAAAAGCTATCTTTATCTAAATGACTTCCATATCTGTCATGTCTTCTCCTGTTTACTGTACATCTTTATTGGACATTTATTGGCATGTTTTATTAGAATAAAACATTCATTAGAGTGTTTTACTGACACCCCATTTTGAGCCGTGTTTAGGACCAATCTTCTTATCTTAAAGATGGTCTTTTCCTTTGTCCTTCCTAATTTCAGTTGCAGGTCGTACTCAATCACTAAAGGTAACATTTAGGAATAATCCTTGGTTCCTTCTGTTATTCTTTCTTCTCCAGTGTCTTGATGAATTTGCCCTCAACTTTCCATTCTTCCTGTTGTCCTAGTGCATCTGACCCTTCACCTCATTGCTGAGATGCCTTTTTGTGCCTTAACTGGTCTTTTCCACATCCACAGGCCATTGTACCCTTTGTCATATAAATTCCCTGAAAACACATGTTGTGTCACCGTCTTGCTTAGAAACTATTTAGAAACTACTATTACTGTCTTAAAGTGACCCTTAGCAGAAGGCTTCTGCTCCTCACACCCACCCCATTTTTTCCTAATCAAATCCACCTATTTTATAGTTTTTCTGCAGATTTGCTCAACTCAGCACCCTTCTCCCAGCCTTCTCTTCTTCCTTTTCCTTGCTACTACTTATCAATAGGTGCGATCCCACATGGCTTATTGCAGTGCTCTGTAATCTACAACAGCCAATTCTTCCAAATCACATTTGTTATCTTCTTTTGAGTTGAATCATCAACCCATTCATTTCATAGAGAGTGTCTGAATGATTATTACAAGTTAGATAGTGTGCCCTGATTTGAAGATAAGCAGCTGTGTGAGAATCAAGAGTCAGAACCTGCTTTCTCTTTGCAGAGCTTGTAATTCTGAAAGGAAGACAGCTATGTGCACAGGCAGTTAGGATTTAATAATACAAATACAGGTGCTAGTCTCATGGTGGAGTGAGGAACTCTTTGGGGGCCTCTGGTGGAAGGTGTCACAGGAAGAGAACGCTGGGCAGATCTTAGTGAAGAAGGATATTCCCAAAGGAGCAGAAACTTGTGCAAAGAATCATAGATTATTGTGTTTAGTATTTTAGATTCCTAGGGTGCTTATAGCAAAGTACCACAGACTGGGTGGCTTATCTCACAGAATTTAATCTCTCTCAGTTCAGGAGGTCTTGGCAGGGTCATATTTCTCCAAACACTCTAGGGGAGAATCTTTTCTATGCCTTTCCCTTAGCTTCTGTAATTTCCAGCATCCCTTAGCTTGTAAATTCCTCACCCTAGTCTCTGTTTCCATCACTTCATACTCAACATGGTACTCTCCCTGTGTGCCTGCATATCTGTTTTCTTATAAGAACATCCAGTATACTGAATATGCATGCATCACCGTGTCTTGATTACATCTGCAAAGCCCCAGTTTTCAAATAGGATCACATTCACGGACACTGGAAGTTAGAACTTCAGCATACCTCTTTAGGGGACACACAGAATCCATGACTTAAGCATAACCTGTGAGAGATGCATAGAAGGGTGTGAGACTCAAGACCTTCCCCCTCCTCTTTAACTTTCCAATAACTCTTTTCTGTGGGTGTTTGTGAGGAAAAGTTTTGTTTTCTCCTGGGTAGTGAGCTTGTCAACCCTAGGATTCCTAGAGCTAGCATGCTGCTGTGATTGGAGCCCACCTGAAGTCAGACCTACTCATAGAAGAGGAAGGATGACAGAAAAATAAAGCCGGAGATTATATGGCTTTCCTGAATATCTGGATCAAGCCTTTCCTGAAACTGTACTATTTGGTTTTGCAATGCATATTCTTATGCCAGTTAGGACTGTATGTCTTGTCCCTTGTAAAACAGTTTCTAATAAGCAGAGGCAAAGAGAGCCATTTCATCAAAGTCTATAATCCATACCAGCAAGTTTGGGCCTTATCCTCTTAGAATTGATAACATGCTCTAAATTCCTGACATTTCCCTGCCAAGTCTCCCAATGTTTTGATCTCATTGGGCTCAGGATCTGAACCCAGAGTTTACCACCAGCAATAGTTTTGTTTCTCTGCGTGTGATTGCCAACTTCCAGCAGGGATAAGACTGTTCTCAGTGCCTGTTCTTCAGCTCTGCTTAGTTAGCTGCACTTTTGAGGGCTAAATGATTACAGTCTGTCTGTAAATTCTATCGATAGGATTTTTGTCAGAATTCTTTTAGTGACAGACACCCAACTAAGACAAGCTGAAGTGCAAAAAATGGAAAAGATTTGTTGACAGAAGTCAAGGGGTTATTGGTTTGTTGGGTGTCTGATACAGGGGACCAGTTAGACTCCTGACATCTCATAGCTTTGCTCGGTCTTTACTGGCTTCCCTCTCAGGCAAACTCTTTTCATGTGGCTTCTCCAGAAATGAAATCAAACTGACTTAGCATCCTCTACAGGGAAAGAGCGACTCTTCCTTCAGCGCTTGTAGCAAATAAGGAGGGACGAGTGTCACTGGTCCCTTGTGTTTTTTTTGAAGCAGCTGCTGTGACCGGCATCATGGGGATGTTCTGACTGATGAGGCTTGAGTAGAGCGTGTGCTCTGGAGCCTGCAGGGAGGCTCAGAGCCTGGCAGGGAGGCTCAGTTCCTTTAGATGGTGTGGACTAAGAAGGGTGGAGCAAGGGAAGGAGTAAGAAAACTCATGTGACATTACCTGAAATGAGCCAGTGCTGGGCAGGTGAACAGTGACATCACTGCATATTCCTGGAACTTGTCCTTTGGTGAATACGCAGTAAGTGTTGATGAAAATTGGGAATGGTCTGGAAAATTTTCTGTCAAAGTAATGGCAGTTTATCAGGAATTCACTGAGTCATGAATGAGGAGTTGTGAAGGATCCACTGTGTGAAATGTGTTCTGCTGGCTCTTTGAGGTTGCTTCAGTAAGGACTGTCCTGCACGGGGTTTCAGTCTAGCAGAGCCCAGATGAATGGCAGCTATTCATGCCCTAATTTTGTAATGAAGGAAATAGAATTCCAGGAGGAAGCAACAAAACATACATTTATATTGTGTGAAATTGGTTACATTGAGTGAAAACTTTATTTCAAATACTGACATAGTAGACATTAAGTGTTTTTGACTGATTCCTGGAAGATAGGGTTTACTTATTTGTAAAAGGAAAAATATGTTTAGTAAATAAAAAGAAAAACTGAGTGTGAATGTCAAAAGTTACAGTATATTTGAAAACAGGTAATTTGACATTTAAACTTCACCTCTGTAAAAGACCCCCAAGATAAGCAAATGCTTTTTATTTACATCAGTATTGAGCACAGATAAATATGTCAGAGAAGGAATTTGCTTATGATCAAGACAGTTTTACTGATTTAATAAGTTTGTAGGTTATCTTTATCTTGAGACTAAAATATAGAAGGGGCCTCCATGGTGGCCTCGGGGTTAAGTCTCAGTGTTGTTACCTCTAGTCCCGAGTTCGATCCCTGGCCAGGGGAGCTGACCCACATGGTGCAGCAGACCTCACCTGTCTTGTCCTCCCCTGCTCCCTTCAGCAGTGTATTTCTCTGCCTGTTCAGCTCCCCACTCCATCTCTGATGAATCCTCGCATCTTGCCACACCTCTGTCCTATACATAGTTCTTCTATGCAAATATAAATAAAATTTAAAAAATAATAAATACAGAGGTAGGTATCTGGTATTGTGGTTCAAAAGAAATCATGTTGATTTCATGTATAACACCATCTTGTCTCTCAAAGTGAAATGAAGCTGGTTATACTTTTTGAAGTAATTGTATCTGAAAGTTATCAGCCACTAACCATTGAACCTTACTCTCTTGTTCCCCACTTTAAACTATTGGGTCATTTTCAGTGATTTCCTAAATATATTGTAGCAAAAGTGACTGCTACCTTAATGTTATGTACTATTTTCACTCTTCATTTTGTTAGTTTCTTTCTTCTTTTTAAAAATTTCTCCCTATACTTTCTCAAACTAGTCCCTTATTTAATTAGCTAGATTTTTCCCTAAGTTTTAGGTGGTAACTGTCTTGCTTTTTTCTTTCTCCTCATTTTATTGATCATATCCCTTTAACCACTTTTAGCACTTGAGACCCTGGTTTGAGTTCACACTTTCAATTTGTAATTCTTTAAGTGGAGTCATTCTAGCTGCTTAGTATTTTCTCAGCTCTGCTTTTCACCTGTAAAAGTTAATTTTAATCATGATTAAATGGCCTACTTTTTCCGAATTTGGTATTAGCAGTGTAGTGGTTTGAGTTGAATTAATTTTTCAATTATTTTCTCTTGGTTCTTTTAACATTTTAAGTAAGAATTTTCTAGTTTATTAATAAACCTATAGGCAGTAGGGCTGGAATTGTATCACATGCTATTAAGAAACAAAAACCTCTTTTGATTAAGGTTTTGTGTGTGTGTGTAGTGTGTACTTTAACATTTTAAAAGGACAAGTTTGTTAGGGAAAGGAGAAAGGAAAAAGAAAATTCTGTATAGTCATAGGCGGACAGGGAGGAGAGCCGCCTTTTCTGTATTTTTTGATTCACAAATTCTTTCACAAAAATGTATGATCTTATAGACTCTCTAAGGAGTTTGAAAAAATCTTTTTAAAAGTATCACTTTTTGATACTATGATTTTAAATAAAATGTAATTTCTTAGTATAATATACATTTTAATATTTGTAGTATTTATAATGTCAAAAGGAAAATTTGATCTTCTTGTGATAAATGCTGTATAATATACTTTACATTAATTGTGTGAAGAAAAACATTAGTTAAAACAGACTGAAAGGTTACGTTTAATTTGGGGGTCAGGTATATATTAAAATAGAGATTTAATTTGCTCTGCTTTGTGCTCTAAAACTAGACAACTTTCCTGCCCTAATATTTGGCATTTATGCATTAATACTCAAATGATTTCTTAGGATTTTTTTGTGTTTTGTTTCTAAATGATAAAATGATAGCAGAAATCTTATTTATAATGGTTTCTCTGCAAATAGCATCTTTTCTTGAGTGGATCATTTTTCTAAATTGAATGAAAATGCGAAGCTGGGTATGACTGTGAGCAATGTTTCCCTGTTAACATTGGTTTTTGAAGTCCTAGAGGCATGTTACTAGACTGCATAAGGGTTTTGATTAGATTTAGCAAGATGATCTCAAGACAGATTTGGAGAATTAAATTCATTTTATGCCCTTTCACAATTTGTATTTAAATATTGTTTTCTCTTTTAATAAATGCCATGACTATCTTTTAATTGGAACATTGTTTGGCCTGCTGGTTGAGAAACACTGACCAACTCTGACAAAGTAATTGATTGCTTGAAAGCAGTCATGTGAGGTGCTGGTTCAGATTCTGGGCTTAACTTTATCTTCTTTTTAAGAATTATTTCAAGCTGATAAAAAAGATACTGAAAATAATAAAATGAAATCTATGTACCAATAACCTAACTTTACTGAATTTCCTTGTTTTTATAATTACTACCTTGTTAATTATGTAATGTAAAATATTGCCAATACCAACCAAAGTTCCTGTGTTACCTCTCCTTAATCTTGCTCACTTTACTTTTTACCAGGAGTAACTAGTGTAACTGGTGACATTGATATTTATTACTTCTCTTGTGTGTCTCTACTTTCTGACTTCAATTTTTATTTGCATTCTAATTCCATTTAATTTTTTTTCTAGACTATGAATTCTGTCTACTCACCTGCACATCACATACCATAAATTTCATTATTTTGAGATGTACAATTCGGTGATTTTCTTAGTGTATTTAAAAGGTAGTACAGCCATCATCACTATTCAATTCCAGAATATTTTCATTATACCAAAAAGAAATCCCATACCTGTTAGTAGTCATTTCCTATTCCTCCTTTTTCCCAGCCCAATAACCATAGACTACTTTCTGTCTATAGAGTTGTCTATCCTAGATTTTTATATAAAATTTATTATACAATATGTGTAGTGTGTGTGTGTGTGTGTGTGTGGTCTTTTGTGGCTGATTTCTTTCACTTAGCGTAATATTTTCAACACTCACCCAAATGGTATCATATATCAGTGCTTCATTTCTGTTCATGCCTGAATAATGGTGCTTTATATGCACTTATCACATCTTATTTATCCATTACATTTAATGGGTTTTATCCACCTGCTGTGCCTACTTATGTACATGTGTTTGTATGTCGTTTGGCCATATACCTCGGAGTGGAATTGCTGGGTCATATGTCAACTCCATGTTTTACTTTTTGAAGAGGTGCCAGACTGTTTTTCATAGCTGCTGCACCAGTTAATTCCCACAAGCAGAGTGTGAGGGATCCATTTTCAGCAATTCTTACTTTCTACATTTTTATTATGTTGCTTTTAGAGCCATCCTAAGTGAGTGTAACTGGTATCTCATGCCTTTAATTTGTGTTTCCCTAAGGATTATTGATTTTTGAGTGTCTTTTCATATGCTTGTTGAACATTTGTGTTTCTTTTTGGAAAAATGTCTGCACCAACATTTTTCCCATTTTTATTTGGTCATTTGTCTTTTTATTGTTGAATTGTAACAATGCTTTCAATGTTCTGGATATTAGATCTTCGTCGGATCAGATATATCGTGCGCAAATAATTTTCTGTCACTTTTTAGTTGCTTTTCACTTTCTTTATAGTGAGTCTTGATATACAAATTTTTAAATTTTGAAGAAGCCTAAAATTAAGTGGGTGTCCTGAAAATTTTACATTCTGGTGGAAGGTGGCTGGAGAATGCTTTTGCTTTTGCCAGAGGAGAAACTCTTCCCTAAGTTGTGAAGGGAGACCAGCAAGACTATGGGTTTTTAGGAAGGAGAATGCATAGAAGATACTGTCTAGAAGTGTCTCCCCTTTCAGCTGGCCTGGTGTTGTATGTCATTCTTATAGTTTAAGACTATTCTTTGGTACATTTGCTGGATCAAAGCACTTCCATTTATTTTCTTACTTTTAATTACGTAATGTATATGACTTAGGAGTGTAGGATCGCACCCTTCATGATGTTCCCACACCACACCACCACCAAGGTGCTGTAGTGGTGTGCCAGCCCGTTGTGCCTCCTTCCCACCTTGCTCTACCCTCGCTCCTCTCACACTGGCAGCCTCCATTCTACAGTCAGATTTCTAGGATTTGTTGTTGGCTTGGTTTTTATCTGACCCTCTGTTTTGTTTCTATACAGTCTCACATAAATGGCACCATCCAATGTTTGTCTTTCTCCTTCTCTCTTATTTTGCTTAGCATAATCTTATCCCTCTCATATTATCCTTGCCCCAAATGCAAGAATTGTTTTGGTCGTTGACCAATATTCCATTGTGTATACATATATTCCATCTTCCTGGTCCAGTCATCTCTTTTCAGTCACTTAGCTTGTTATAGCTGGTGTTGTAAATAATGCTGCAGTTTTAGATATTGCTAGGTTGTTCTTAAGTGGGATCGGTCCAATTTTTATTCCCATCATTCTTGTTTGGGTGTCCTAGTTTTTGTTTTTGCTCAAGTTGAATGAGTAGGAAATGCCTTGATCACTAATAAGTATATTTTCATATGTTGAAATGCCACAGGGTTTATTTATTTATTTATTTATTTTAGTCAATTGCTGTTTTTTTCCTTTTCCATTTCTTTCTTGGGTTGTCCTTTTAAGTTGCTCTATAGAGGTTTATGTATCATGAATATTTACCCTGGGACTACATATGCAACAGTGATCTCATGAGTGGTTTGACTTACTTCACTATTAAAAAAAATTACATGTAGGCCCTCCCTGGTGGCGCAGTGGGTTAAAGCACTGCACTACGAAGCTAAAACCACTTCAGCATGAGTTCAATTCCCGCCTGCCCCGGAGGCGACCACATGGCATGGCAGACCTCTCCTGACCCGCCCGCTGCTCCCCTCAGCAGTGTACTTCGTCTATCTGCCTGTTCTGCTCCCCACTCTGTCTCTGGTGAATCCTCTCACCCTCCACATCTCTGGCCTGTACCCCAGTTCTGTACGAATGAATAAATCTTTAAAAAAAAATTACATATAAACAAATGGATAAATAGATAAATGATGAGAAGAGATAAATCTTCAGCAGAATTCTGAATAACTTAAGTAGATACTCCGCCTTTTAGGATGTGGAGCTTAATTTCTCTCCTTCACCCCTCTTGAGTATAGGTTGAATGACTCTTAGCCAAAGGATAAAACATAGAATGAGGGAGAATGGTAATTTTTGAGTGCAGAAGCCTGTCAAGCACTGTGGTAACCAAAGGATCATTAACATTGCAGTGATAAGACATGCTGACATAATGTGATCAGGAGATCACATGGCCCCTGATAACATGTGGTTCCCTAATGCCCACAACTCTGATCTAACCACAAGAAAACAGACAATCTCAAATTGAGTGATGTTCTAAAAAATGCTTGATAGTGTTTCTTAAAATTGTCAAAGTCGTGGGGGGAAAAAGGCACACTAAAGAAATTGTCTAACTGAAAGCTTCCAAAATTCAGTGATTAGTTCTGTTTCATCTTACTAAACTTCATAACATTTTGTTTCTTCCTTTTTGAAAATTTGTTCTGGATTCTAGCACCTCTGTTTCCCATTTGCCAACTCTCCTTTCTGTTGATCTCTAAAAATGAGAGTACACACTTTACTCTATACTTGTATATCTGCACTCAATCTTATTGTGTATCTATCTATACATCATATTCAAATTTCTTTTAGTTCCTGGGCCTTGAAACATTCGAATAGAACCCTTGCTTTTTTTATTCCCACGCCTGTTTGGTCTTCAGTTTTCTCAGCACATATCACACTACTCACTCCGAAACTGAGGTCTTTTCCTTTCTTACTTACACTTCTAGACTATCACTAAATTCTTCTAAAATTTATCTAAGACTGCTGGTATTTCACCCTACATTTGTAGGTAGGAACCAGATGGTGTGTGTTTTTGTAGTCTTAAATAGCCATAAAATTTTTTTGAAAAGTGGAAGGTGTTATGCAAATAAAAGGTGTCAGATGGTTAGGAGCAGTTGGAATTAAATATCGGGATCCTTTAAGCTTCTTTTGTCTCTATTCTACTTCATTACTTTTTCCTTTCATTATTGCGTAATTACATGGACTCTGAAAGAGATGTTGTTAAAAGAGCTGATTGCCTGTAAGATTGGTCTTTGGTTGAATGTAATTCTGTTTATGTTTATTTTTGCCTAATATTCAGGGCTCTGAGAGATTATTATTGGATAGAAAAGAAAGATCCAGAACATAGATCTTTTAGATGGGGGGAGGGAAGGGGAGAAAGAGTGAGCGCCTCAGATTCTCTGGAGTGGCTTTCAGGAAGAGAAGTAGAATCTGGTATGAACAGGAACACAACAGACATGAGAATGGATCTGGAGCATTTGAGGGACAGTGATGGGAAATGACTTAGGGTAAGAAAAGAAGGCTTGATTGCCTTGTGGTCAGAGTGTTAGAATGAGGAGTTCAGATGTCATTCCATAGTCTGTGTGGAGTCATTGTAAACACTTGACAAAAATAGGGACATGGTGATATGAGTGCTTATGAATGTTGTTCTGATTATGGGGTGTTTAGCAGTGTTTGTGGACAAGTCTTGGAAGCTGTGAAGATAACCAAAGGCTCTCGCAGTCATACTAGCACGAATTATTTTGTTCTTGCGGTAGAGTGTAGCAGTAGGGATGGGGATTAAAGTATAAATCTAAGGAAGTCTTTACTGGTGGTTATACCATAAATTGGTGATACATTTGATGAAGGGGATAAAATAGAGAAAAAAGCTAACAGAGGCCACTAGCATTTTGAATTTCTGAGAATAAGCCATTTTATCATTTTTGGGACTGTAGTTCAGTGGGAATAGAGAATTCTCCATAAAATTAACTTCACATCTGACATTATTAGCTAAGGACAACTCTTGAAGCTCCATAGAAAATGCAGGGAACACCAGAGCAAAGTCAAATACAGCTTGTGTCAGAGCCATATTTCATGACGTCTGGTTGGATTCTGTCAGATCTGAAACTCTTAGTTCCTACTGTTGCATTGCCCTTCTGTGTTCTGGGCTTTTGTTTCTATTTAGAAAATAGTACAATCTCTCTTCATATGGATGCTTAAGGGAATGCTTACGTAAACTATTAGATTCTCCTGGTTTTTGAACCAAATTATCAGGCATCTTCAAGTCCCCTTCTTACCTGAGGTATAGAGTACATCCTAGAGAATCAGTGTTCAAATGTCTGCTCCAGTTCTTTAGGTCCTGAAGTGCTCTTCTCTCAGTGTGTCATGGCTATAGGCACGTGACTCTCCTGTGCTTTCATTGTAGTAAACTTCCTGATTACAAGAACATTTTTGTTATTGTGAAACTTTGCTGGAATCAGTATTGGTATTCATTAGGCAGCAAATGTGACATGAACATCTGTGGCGTTTCAGGCACTGGAGAAAATGTAGAGATAGTCCTCTGTATCTGTAATACTCAGGCCACGTGATAAGCCTAAACACAGAAGGCATCACTCAACTCAGCATAAAAAACACCGGACATATTTGAAGTTCCAGTGGATATTTGACTGAGCTCTGAAAGGGTAGTTTGGAGTTTCTAGGTGGGGAAGCAAGAGGGAGGAACGAAGGGAAGTTGTTCTAGATGTAGGAGTCAAGATGTACTAAGGCATGGGGACTTACAGGCAGGTTAATTGAGGGACGGGAGTGCACAGTTGGGGTGCTCAGTGCTCAGTGTGGGTAGCTGTGGCTGTAGATGGAGCAGGAGAGGCAAGTTCGGTTAGATTGTGAGGGACCTTGCATGTGGCGCTAATGTTTACAAGCAAAGATTTCCAAGTAAGTTTTGAGGTGATCACACTGGCCTCTGAAGAAGCTCACAGGTGGCTCTTCAGGGAGCCTGGGGGTCAGGGTAGGGAGCTGGGCTGAGCCACTAGTGAAGAGGCCATTGCAGAAGACCAGGACAGGGTGAGGGGAATTTGAACTAGGGCTTTGAAATTGGCAATGGAGATGGAAGAGGGGCAAACATGAGAATGGGTTTATAGAATGAATCACTAGGGTAATGTAAAGAAATAATTGATACAAAGTTTTGGAAAATAGAGTGAATGATGATAAAATGGTGAAAAAGAAAATGGTAAATGAAAAAGGGAATTTAATGACTTAATTTTTTTTTTTTACAGAGGAAATAATGGGTCTGAAACATGGCTCTAGTTTTGAGCTAGAATATAACGGGCAGTTATGAGCATTTAGATGGCAAATGAAGCCATGAGTGCAGGTGGAATTAACTAGAGGGGTATAATGGGAAAGTGGATCCCAGACAAGAGGACAGAGTCCAGGATTTGAACAAAGCAATTGTTCCCTTGACAGTCTATAGCAATCATTTTTTAATGTTATATCATTTATAATGTGAATTAATTTTTTGAATAACTAGGACATGTACTTATAATTGTTGAAGTTTAGTGTCATTAGTATGAATAAAATTTATGATGTACTTACATCATTGTATTTCGATTTTAAGGAATTAGGTCAAAATTTTCTGACTGAAGATGAAACTTTGAAATGTGGACATATTTTTAGCATTAGTGCCAAAAACCTAGGAATCCCAATTGTACATGGAGCAGGTATTAGAATCACTTGTAAACACACCAAGGCAGTGCTGGGTTCTACCAGAGAGGTTTCTGTTGGGACACCATCGCTTGTCATTTATGTTTTTTAAAGCTCAGTAGGTGATTTTGATGTCTATTCTAGTTGAGAACCTTGCAGCAAGGGTTTGGGCACAGGCTTTGTTAGTGTACTTTGTTTCTTGTCTATAATTTCTTTGCTTAAAGTTGTGACAGCAAACACTGGAATTCCTTATTTATCTAGTCAGCAGGGTGAGACGTTTGAGTTTTTATGTGTATTTAAATTACAAAACAAAATTCAAGAGCAGTTTAATCTGGGCTCAGATCATACTGGTTAAGTAAAATATAGCATGTGGGCACAAAAGAGTACTAAAAACAAAGTAGGTGTTCAAAGGAACTGAACTCTGTTTTTCTGTGGTCATATGGAGAGTATTTTGCTAAATACACAAAAAGCAAGAAGAAAAATGGTATTGTATACTATTCACCTTTTAGAAGAAGGGGGAGCCTACAAATAGGTACATACATATTTTATATACAAAGACCCAAAGAAATGGTAAACCGATAACTAATAAAAATGGTTGCTCTAAGAGGGAAGGAACAGGATGGAACCTAGTTTTCTGAATGTACATGTACATTAGGCTCTAGAATCAAGCAAATATTTTACCATAGTATAAAACCAAGGTAAATTAAAATGAGAGAAAAAGCAGTCCCTAAAAAGATCAAATGTAAAAGGAAACAATGAAATAAATGAGCCTAAATGTTTTTCAGGTTTAAGGTGAAGCAATAGAGTATTTCAAGTGACTTTGAAACATACTAATTTGTGTGTTTCTAGTGGGATATCCACCACGGGAAAAGGAACTGCAAACATGTTTTTAGTGATCTTACTTTAGTAGTAATATTGGTGGTGTTATGCTAGAAATGTGCTATATGGTAAAGCAACTGGATAATTATATTGGGTTGAGACCGTAGATTTGGGGATGAAAAAGAGATGCAGTGAAGAGGAGGTAGGTGAGAATCCTGGGATCTTAACTTCGAGTTGGAAATTTGATTACGAACTCATGATGTATTCTCTTTTTAAAAAACATTTCCCTCGTTCTCTCTGCTGAAAATCCCAGAAACCAATGGAAGTAGCCTTAAGCACTTCTGGTGCCAGATTCTGTTCTCTAAATAATAATTTCCACTAATAGGAACTTAGGGAAGCTCGGAAAATGGCTTATTTCAGATTGGAGCCAAGAAATCTATAAAATAAGCCTGGAACATCTTTTCATATCATAAAACAAGCTATAGTTGCAGGGCGGTGGGGGAAAGATTTCTGTTTTCATCGGTGGTAGGGTAACACTTTCTTTTTCTTTTTTTTAAAGATGATTTAAAAAAAATATATTTATACAGAACTGGGATACAGGCCAGAGGTGCAGGGGTGGTGAGAAGATTCACCAGACACAGAGTGGGGAGCAGAACAGGCAGATCTACAAAGTAACTATTGAGGGGAGCAGTGGCTGAGACAAAAGAGGTCTGCTGGGTCATGTGGGTCACCTCCGGGGCTGGGGATCGAACTTGCATTGAAGCTACCACAGCTAGCTTGCAGTGCTGTGTCCTAACCTGCTGTGCCACCAGGGAGGGCCCGGTAGGGTAACTTTTTCAAAGTCAACACTCCCAACTGAAAACAACTGGTAATGCTGGGAAATATGTATCTTAAAAATTATGTGTTAAGGCTTTGGAAGACGAGTAAGGCAGATGACAGGAACTTAAGAGGCTAGCACTTTTGGAGAGAAACAAAGCTAGAGGGATGAGACCAACTTTCCATACAGGTTTTCCCTTGGAGGATTTGACATATACAGCAGTAGTTATGCAGAAAGTGGTGGCAGAGAGGTAGAGATTCTAAGCAGAGGTTTTACTCATCACGCAGAGCTGGGAAAAGAATTCGGAGTTTAGGAGCTGTAAAAGAGAGGGGCATTGAAAAACATCTCAGGCATGTAGTTGAGAACCCTGAAAGATCAACTCCCTCCTGTGCCTGGGAGAGACTCAAAATAGATCTGCTCTCACCAAGGCAGAAGCCTACCTTTCAGATTACCTTAGCCCTTCATCTCACCAGGGAGAGCTACCCTTAGCTTTATTGCTTATTAGATGCAAATATAAATCTCTGGAGAAAGGCAGCATCAACAATTGATTCAAGTTATTTGTTTAGATTTTATATATTTGATAATATAGATATATGCCATGTATAATTATATAGTATGTTATAATTATAAAATATAATAAATACTTACGAAGCTTAGTTTGGTATTCAAAAAAAGTAACTAGAAATATAAAAATAAAGAAATCGACCACTTGTAGCTGCTGCCTCCTCCTGACCTAGTTGCAAAGCCTTGGTCAGCTTGACCATGTTCATCAACATCACTGGCAAAGCCGAGCTCTGGGGCTGCATCTCCTTCAAGCTGTTTGCAGACAGAATTCCAAAGACAGCAGAGAATTTTCATGGTCTGAGCACTGGGGAATAAAGGATTTTGCTGTATAAGTTACTGCTTTCACAAAATTATTCCAGGATTTATGTGGCAGAGTGGTGGCTTTCCACACCAGAGTAGCACTGGTGTGAGTCCATGCGTGGGAAGAAATTTGACAATGAGAATTTCACCGAGAAGTAGACAGGTCCCAGTATCTTTGTCCATGGCAAATGCTGGGCCCAGTGTGAATGTTCCCCAGTTTTTCACATGACAGAGTGGTGGATGGCAAGTACGTGTCGAAGATGGCATAAAAAGTGTGAAGCCACTGAAAGCTTTGTGTTCAGGATTGTCAAGACCTGCAAGATCACCATTGCTTACTATGGACAAATTTAATAACTGTGACTCTATTTTTCATTAACAAAATAAGAGAATTGACTGAAAATTGAGAGAGTAAACACTTTATTCATTGGGAGACTCAGGGTACAGAGATGGTATAAACATACTTTTATTTTTGTCTGCTAAATACAACTATAAATCCTGGAATTGATGCAAAAGACGACCAAAGGAGAACTCTGAAAGTCTGTAAGAAGGTGTACTGGTTTTGACTCGCTGGATGGGTTCTGTAGTAGAGTGACAAGGAACATAGAATTAGTAAACTTGAGAACAGAATCACACAACTCACCCAATCTAACAACAGAGAGAACAGACTAGGAAAAAAAATAGATATGTGGGACAAAGGATCTAAACATTTGTATAGTTGGAGATCTAGAATGACAGAAGAAAGAGAGTGGACTGAAATAGTATTTGAAAGAAATATTGACTGAAAACTTACCAAATTAAGCAAGAGAAACTTAATAAAGCCAAGAAACCGTGCACACCATATAAAACCAACCTAAAAACAAACAAACAAAAAACACCAAGGAGAACTACATATCTGTGATGAAGGTATGGAATTGGAATTAAAAACTTAATACCATTTATGTTAGAACCCCACAAAATGAACTACTTAAATATATCAGTATCATTTACAACCTTAACAGAATTATAAACAATCATTTCTCTAGACACAGTTTTTTTTTAAGAAGGTAATTTAACTCTATTAATGATACAAATCTTTGTAAACTTAGAATAGAAAGTCACTTTTTTAATTTGGTAGGGGTTTCATATGTTTGGTGAAATATTGGAAAGTTTCTCCCGAGATTAAGCATAAAAGAAGGATACAGTCATCACCAATTCTTTCTCATGTCATAATGAAGCTCATAGCCAATTGTAATAAGCCAAGAAAAATAATAGTTATGAATGTTGGGAAGAAAAAAAATGAATCTTTTTTTTAAACAAGAGACATGCTTGTATTTACTTAATTTTTTTCTGGGATAACAAAAGGGAATGGTGTTACCATTGCAGAGGTGAAAATATTGTTCTTAAAAATGTGTATAGGTAGTATTTTAAGCTTTAACAGTATGAGATCACCGACAAAGGGAATTCAGATAGAAAAGCAGACTGAAATTGAAGCCCTGGGACACTCCTGCAGTTAGACTGGAAAAGAGCAGGTGATTTATCAAAGGTGAAGGAAAAGTTCCTAGTGAATCCAAAGTCGAAGATTATGAAAAACAATTAAAGAAAATGTTTTAAGAAAGGGGGGAGTCACCAGCTATTTCAAATGCAGGGGAAAGTGAAGTAAACAGGAACCTGAGAGATCACCCTGGTATACCCTAAGAGAAGAATTTCAAAGGAGGGTTGAGGATAAAAGTCCAATTTCAGTGGGTTAAGAAATTAGGAGTTGAGGGTGTTGTCAGATTGGACAATTCTCAAGAAGATTTTGATTTAAAAGTGAGAAAAGGACTCTGGAGTTTAAGAAAAATTTGTTAGGAAAGTATTAAATTAGTGTGGCAGGCACTACATTAAATGTAAATAGGTGTTTTTAGGTCAGTGACACAGTCAGACAAGGTTAAGAAGCAAAAGCTAACCGTATCCTATTTAGAAAAAAGAAATTTGAAAATTCAAAAAGAAATATGGAAGGTAAAGAGTTGGATAAAGATCTAAGGCCTAGGGAAACAGTAACCAAAAGTATCAGTGATTACATAGCAATGGACAAGGTGGAATTTGAATATCAAACTAGATAAGTGCGTTATTATGACAAGAAGAACAAATGATGAAGATGGTCATAGCTTTTATGGCTTAATAGCTAAATATATTGTTAAAACAATGAGAAATGTCATAAGAATATAAATGGAATAGTACATTCAGGAAACTTAACATATGTGCATTTATAAAATAGTATTTATATTTCTTTGATAATTTTTTTTTTAATGTCAAAGGAGGGCCTCCCTGGTGTGCAGGAGTCAAAGTGCCAGTGCTGTCAAGCTCTCTGCAAGGCACTGCAGAACGATGTCCATCCCCAGCCAGGGAGCTGACCCACATGGCTCAGCAGACCTGTCCTGTCTCTTCCACTGCTCCCCTCAGCAGTGTATCTCAGTAGATCTGCTTGTTCTTCTCCCCACTCTGTCTCTGGTGAATCCTCACACACACACCCCCAGCCTCTGGCCTACACCCCAGTTCTTATATGCATTACAAAAAAAAATCTTAAAAAAAAAATCAAAGGAAGTTTGATCAAAGTTTATGCTCCCATATGCTTGACCATAGAGAAAATCTTAACTGATAAGAAAAGTTGTTAGCACCTTGTCTAGTAATAACACAAAAGCAGTAATTGTAGGTGGCTCCTTTGAAACTAGTCTGCGGTAAAAGCTTCCTTTCTTTTCTTTGTATCAATATTTGTTTCCAGGACTAATTGTTCTCAGTATCTTCTGAATGGAGAAATTGGTAATAGCATGGAATTCATTTCTTTTTCTGACCTTTGTATCACTGAAATGTTCTTATGTTTCAATTTGACTCCTTTGTGTGATTTCCTGTGCTGTGGGAACAGGCAGGACCACTGTCCATTCCCAGCTCACAAATGATGCTATAAAACTTGACCTGAAATTTTAGGTTGATATTCCTGTTTTTCTCCTTTCAAGTCTCTCTCAATTGTCAGTAACCATTTGCTGGCCATTCATTGGAAGAAAGGGATTTTCAAATTAAAAACTGGTGAAAATTAAAAGAAACAAAAATACACAATCCAGAGCGAGTGTGGGAAGAGCATATTCTCATATACTGCTGGCACAAATAGAAATTGTTAACAGACGCATGGAAAATTACTTGGCAACTTAGTTAAAAATTAAAATTCATATTCCTTTTGGCCCAGTAATCTTCCTCCTAAGATTATATTCTTAGAAATAAAAGTACAAGTAAGGCCATATGTATAGGGATATTTATTGCAGCAGTGTGCATAATGCCAGCTAACTGAAAACAAAGTGAAAGTTAGTAGGTGAAAGGCAGAAAACAATAATGCCTCCTCCGGTTAGACTATTACATATTACACTACATGAAAAAAAGTAAGTTAGACTAGCTCTTGATTAATTGGAGAGATTCCCACAAAGTTTTGTTGAGTGAGAACTGGAAGATGCAGAAAATTTTGTGTAGTAATTAATTTGTACAAAAAAGAAATGATTAAAGAGAACCAGGCATGGACATCTATGTATGAGGAAAAGTAGTCCAGAATGCTTGAAGTGTTCAGTAGTTTTTATCTTGGTGTGTGTGGGGGAAGGGTACTTGAAGAAATAAATGCAGAAAGGAGAATTGTTCTTTAGTTGATCAGGCCTATTATGTGTAAAACTAAGTAAATGCATTTATTTATAGTGACTAAGTAAATATCAAAAATAACAATAACCTATTTCTTTTCTAAAAGTGAAACTGACTTGCGAACAACTAAGCATGCCCATGTGAAGGGCATAGAAACTCTTGGCAATGAAACAAGCATTATAGAAAGTCATAAAACATGTCGAGCTCTAAGAAACCGAAACAAAGATTCAAGGAAACACATATGTGTGTGTACACATACAATAAAAGAGTAACCAATAAATTAAGGACATTGATTTATCCATAAAATTGGAAGTCTAAAGGAGGATGGTCTCTGTGGTAGGTGCTACCACTTTTCTGGGACCGTTTATTTGATTTGTCATCCTTGGTGCTGGTGGATTGACAGCTATCCTTGCAGCTATAATATCTAACCATAGTGAAGCCCAGAGGGAGGAGGGTATCTTTGGGTATCTATCAAAGATTGGTTTTGGGAACCATTTGATGACATGAAGTTTGGGGCAAGTTGGTTACAGCATTTGTGAAAGGAAGAAGCAGCATTGGGCAAAGGAGGAAGGTGAGCTTTATTGCCAGCCTGACAAAAGGAAGCTCTGGAGCAAAAATTGCCTGTCAAAATGTCCCATATTGTCTTGGAATGCCTCACTGTTTATACTGTACTCTCTGATGTGGGCTGCTCTGGGAAGCACATGGCCCAGGGCAAGGCAGCTTCTAGAAGAGCTGGCAGCTGGAGACTGTCTGGTGACCACACTCCCTGTTGCAGCTGGTATAGAAAGTAAACCCAGAAGACATATTTTGATACATTTACCTTAAAATGGAATGAATCCTTAACATAAGAACTCCTACATATGAATTTGAAAAAGACATTTATTTGGTAGCAAAAAAAATGCAAGTGACCAAACATCTGAGAAGATAGTCAAACATCAGGGTCTGGACCAAAGTATTGTGAGATGCCAGGATATCCCGTCATATTGGCAAGACCCACAAATACTAATTTATGTCAGACGTGGCACAAGTGTGGGACAGCAGGTACTGACATGCACTGATTGTGGAGCCAGGGAGGGTGCACCTCAGAGTCAGAGCTAGAGACTCTGATGGCACTTCAGCTGTCTACATTGCGTTGAATATGCCTACAACTGTAATTATGTATGTGTCATCTTAGTTTCTAAAAACTAACTTACAGTTCTTGTGACCACTTTAATGGTATGACTTTCCTTTTCAGCTAGAAAGATTTAGGCGTTTTTTTGTGGTTTTAATATATTTGCTTCCTATTTTCTCTTAAGTGTATGGCAAGTATTTGTTCTCTCCAATTTGTGTTATCTGAATATGATTACACAGCCATAACACTTAACGGAGTTAGTAGGCATTAATGCATCACCGTGCTTACCTTGAATTCCATTGACAATTAAGAAGAATAGTACTAATACATGAAATTTTGATGGATTTTTGTTTTTCTTTTTCAATTACAGATTAACTGGATCTTCTGGGTTTGTAACAGATGGACCTGGGAATTATAAATATAAAACAAAGTGCACGTGGCTCATTGAGGGACAGTAAGTAGTAATGACTAATTTAATTTTTGTCAGGATAGAACTCAGTGTGACTTACTTTTCCTTAAGCAAAACATTCATCTGTAGTGTGAAATAATTTAAATACTTTCTACTTGATAGCTTTTTATTTGGGCAAGTGAATTTGATTTTGGTTGTCTTAATCTTCACTGTTAATTTAGAGTGTTCCTAGTGATACATGCACATACTAGGTATTTATATATATTAGACTGTAATTTAGAAACTGTTGAGTATATTAAGGTCAGCTTTAGTGCATTATAAAACTAGACACCGTGTCATTTTTTAAGGACCTATTTTTATTGTGAGCAGAAAAATCAGAATAGCTATTGTTGACTGAAAAATTCCTTCTTTTTCAGTGCCTCTGAGCTACCGCCTTCTTCCCTTTGTGTCAGACCTTTACAAGAGAGTTTCTCAAACTTCTTGGTCTCAGGACCTCTTGACACTATTAAAATTTGAGAATTCTAAAAAACATGTGGTTTCTAGTTGTGCTTTTCATACAGGAATTAAAATAAAGAAAATGTCATTTATTAATTCACTTAAAAACAATAATAAATCCACTACATATTTGCACAAGTGACATTTTTATGAAGAAAAAAAACCCCATCCCTATATTTAAAAAAATGAGAAGAATGATTTTGTCCTACTTTGGGGTAGATCTTCTTTGTCTGGTCTAATAGAAAATGACTGGGCCATCATATTTTCTTCTACATTCACATTGTTTCTCGTGGTTGAAGTATGTTAAAAGGAAGTATGATTCACATAAATGTGTACAGGAAAAAGGACGAGGTTTTAATAGCTTTTTAAAATAATTGTGAATGACCTCTTTGATACTACAGCAAAACTTGACAAGAGGTAATTGCTTAAAAGGAAGTTGCAGTATGAACAATATTAGCGAACTTCTTAGAACTTTTTAAAAAATCCACTGGTTTTCTTGTACTTTAAGTGGTTCTTTAACCCATGCATGGTGTTGTAACAAAATGTGTACAGGTCATTTGGAAAATGCTAGCTCACAGAATTATGCTTATCACTGCCATATTATATTATATATGGTAAAAACCACACATTGGTTAAAACCACTATCAGTCTCATCAGAAAGATTTACATGTTGGAAATTGTGTCTGGGTGACAGACACAAATTTTCCCAAACTCTAATTATTGCTTGAAAGTTTACATTTTATCTTATGTTTTGTTGCTTTTTGTGAAATATGCAATGCTTAAGAAGATATAAGTGTGGAATTGGAAGTTTCATATGAGAATGATATGTTCAATATTTGAGAGATATAAGGAGGAATATGTAGGTGTATCTATTTTGGGAAGCTTTTTGTCTGATTGCTAAGCAGAAGCAGGAAGGTGGGACTGGATGGTTTCATGTAGTAATTGAGAGTTAACCAGTGATGGAGTGAAAGAGAGAGGGGTTTGTAATTGGACTGCTGGCAAGATCGAAATGCCTTATGAATCTGGTAAGCGTGCCTAGCAGTGTGACTGACTCCAGCATGGCTTAGTTTTCCTTTGACTCAGTCTAAACCAAAGCATATAAGTGATTGCTTCTCAGCCTTTTAGGTAAGACTAAGTGCAAAGCCAATAAGTGAGCTTTTGTCAAGTAGTTCCATGAGAAGGCCAGAGGGACAGGCAAATTTAGATGATTGGAAGGTGGGTTAGTGCATTAATGTAGCGCAGAATCTTAAGTTGAATAAGGAAGGAAGTGCAGAAAGACTAATGGATTGGTAAAGAATGGCCCCTGAGTGGCCTGTAAGGTTCAAAGAGGCCTAGGCCATGTCTGTTTTGTTTACCATTGCATGATTTTTTGGTCTCTTGCACAAGCATAGTACTAAGTAAATCTTTGACAAATGAAGGACTATGTGTTAATATAGTGCATTTTCTTCTCTCCCTACAGATTTGTTAACAGTTGATCTAGATTTTTTTCTTAGTGCATGCTTTGGCAGCACATCTACTAAAATAGTTATTTCTTTCTTAAATGTTTCTTAAATGTAAGGCTTAAATGTTTCAGATGATTACTAAAAACTACTTTTTCTGTTCTTTTCAGGCCAAATAGAATAATGAGACTTCGTTTCAATCATTTTGCTACAGAGTGTAGTTGGGACCATTTATATGTTTATGATGGGGACTCAATTTATGCACCACTAATTGCAGCCTTTAGGTAAGCTCAGTCACTTGTTTCTTTGTTTTCTGTTTATTTAATAGAAAGAATACTCTATTACTAGAGTCCTTGTCATTTTGTGCTAGTTCTGATTTGGTTTCCTGTAACCACCAGGTGAGTTTCTGCACAGAGTGCTAGTTTCCTAAGCCAAACAGTGGTGATTGCAACATCAAGGTTACCTGTCTGCCGCGGTGGCAAAGGTTCCGTTTTTAAAATGTTTTGTGAGAAATAATGTTGAAGAATACTATTTTTGTGAAAAGTCTTAATCAGGAAAACATCCCTCTTGAGTCTTATGTTCCCATTTGTATAGGCTTTCAGAAGTTATTTGTTAACTTCCAACATGAGGTATATGCAGGCATATATGTGTATAATGTGTATTGATGTGGGTGAAGGGAACTTTGAAAAATACACATAAAATGAACAGTGGTTGCCCATGGATAATAGGACCGTAGTGGCTTTTCCCCCCACCAGGTAGATTCTTTATTAATCAACAAAACTGAAACAGCTTAACACTAAATATATATTCTGAGTTGTTTTGGCGTATTAGTAAGTACCTGTATTGTTTATTATATTCCTGACCATGTGGGAATTCAAAATCATTCTGCTTTTTCCTTCTTTTCACTCAGCAGATTTTAAAAATACCCTTTTCTATAATGTACATCCCTTAGGTGGTTCACAATTGTCAGTGGGTCATCTGCAGCTGACTTTCTGGGTTTCTTTCTCTTATACATTTTATTTCTGTGACTTTAAAAAGAAATAGATTCAACTATGGTGATGGCACACGGGTGATTTGGTGATGGGAAGCCCATGGGGATTACAACTGAGAGGGAAAAGGGCACAACATGATGTAAAAATAAACTATTATATTATTAAAAAAAAATTAAATAGCTGATAGCCGAAACCTAAAAAAAAAGGAAAGAAAAAAATGAATTCAACAAATGTTGTTTGTATTGCTTGCTTGGTGCCAGTCTGGTTGGTGTCCCTGTGGGAAGTAGGTAACAGGTAACAGAGAGTAAACACACACGAGGAACCAAAGGACAGAGGAGCCGGGGACTGGTGTACCTTCATGTTTCTTTACTCCCTTTGCCTTAGAAACCTCTCCATGTATCTTTGCATTGACTACCAGGCCATTTTCTGGGTTTTAAAGATTCACTTAGGGGACCAAAGTGTATAGTGGATAGGGATGCTAAGCATTAAATGCCAATGGTTAAGTATTCATGGTGCATATCTTTTTTGTGGTTCAGTTTTAAGATACAGAACTGGGGTGCAGGCCAAAGGTGTGGTTTGGGGAGGGTGAGAGGATTCACCAGAGACGGAGTAGGGAACAGAACAAGCAGATCTACTGAGATACACTGCTGGGAGGAGCAGCAGGCGCTACAGGAGAGGTCTGCTGTGCCATGTGTGTCACACCCCCCCCCCCCCCCCGGGCCAGGATCAAACTTGTGCTGAAGCGGCTGCAGCTAGCTTCATAGTGATGTGCTTCAATCTGTTGTGCCACCAGGGAGGGCCCTCATGGTGCATATCTTAATGCCAGAATTTGAAGCTTCCTTTGGACTATTAAGAGGCACCCCAATCTTAAACCCAAGCATGAACACTGTCTATCATAAGATGTTATCATGGTAGTTCTTGTTGGGGGTTCATTAGATACTAGGTTGGTTTATCAAAATTTATGGAGCCCTTATGGAGATACCAGTCATGTTGGATTAGTTTGCCAGTAGCCTTTATGAGTGTCGCCCAAGCAGCTGAGCATAACCCTGTGGTTCATCTGGACACGGTATTTGCTGAGCAGACACGTGCATCAACAGTAACAACAAAACAAGTAGAAGGCTATACTTGTTCTCATCAATGATTTTTGAAAGAAGTCAAGTTATATTGTATGATACCAGGAGAATTTTTAGGTTTCTGCAAAAGTTGGTTAACTCATAGTATAAATTCATGCATTTGGGTTATGTTGTAAATCAATTTAGGACATATCTGAGAATGAATTTTTGTAAAATTATAGTGAGACAATTTATGTTTAAACATGAAAATACACCTGAAACATGTAGCCCTTAATGCATTGAAGTGCAGAACATTTTAAGACCATTGGTTAGGCCATAAGGGTGCTATCCCGAGAAGGGGAGCTGAGGGGTGCTGTTGGATGAAGGAGTTATCTAGAGATGATGTCTGGCGGTAGGTACAACCAATAAAAAAATGAAGAACCAAACAGGAGTCAGAGGTGTGGACTTTTAATCTGAGTTCTCCTGAGTTCAGGAGAACTGCAGTAGGTCGTCTAAGTGTTCTCATTCTTTGCTTCTAGTTGCAAGGTGAAGGTCAGCTTGGTTAGTTCAGCCTGTGTCCTTTCTAGGTGTTTTGCCAACTGAGAGTTTAATTTGACCCTGAACCTTTATTTGCTGGTGGTATTCTGAATACAGCTTCTTTAATACAGTTCTGGTACTAGACAATTTAAGAACCACTGCAGTGGCCTTGTGGGCTGAAGGTGTTCAGCTTTACGGCCTTATGATTTTGTGGTGTGTTCAGTGCAGCCTTGAAGCAAGCACCTTCGTGGCGTAGCTGCCCGGGGGATCTGTTGGTCGGGCGATGCAGAGGTTGTAGCAGTGTTGGAGTTGGGAGAGAGTCATTTTCCTCTGTGAGAACATTCTTCAAAAGAAAGTTATTCTTTTGAGCTGTTTTTTAAAATTTAAAAAAGGTCACATGTTGATGACCCCATAGGTTAGACTTGGTGAAGAGCTGTTAGGGGAAGACTTGTGAAAGTAGGAGCAGGAGTGGGCACCCAGTGGAAGCTATGGTCAAACTGGCACCCTGAGAAAGATAGTCAAAGGCAGGCATCTCTGCCCTGGTCAGCGGCCCTCCTTCCCTAGTCGGAACAAAGATCCTGCCTGAGCCCTGCCAGACTCTGACCCCCAAGTGATACTCCTGCCTCCTCTCCACCTGTCTGCCCTTGAGGTATGTAGTCCTGCAAGAAGACAGGTGTGTCAGGCTGAGGGTTACTAAGTAAACTTACTCACTGCTGTTGGTCAAGTAGGTTGTGTTCCTGGACTGTTATGTTGAATTTAATGAATATCTTAGTTAAGTGATTTTCAAAAGTGGTTGTAAACAGGACGACTGCATGTTTAAAACACAAGATTGTGGAGTCCCCAAGGACATGCAGTTCTTAATTTGCTCAAGTTGAGCAACTGGCTGCAGACTAAGTGGTGTCTGCATTTAGTACCTACAAGGGGCAGGGTCAAGGCCATGGGAGGAGGCAGCCCTGCCAAGGGTGGCTGAGAGGCAGGCCTGGGCGTCACTGCCTCCCTGACAGGCCTCCATTCTTTGTGCTCTGGGCTGAGTCTGTGCTTGTCATTTGCTATAGAGATTATTTTTGTATCAAACCAGTTGTTTCATTTTCATGCTGGGAGAAAGTAACAGATCCCAAAGCTGTCACAGGATCGAGTTTTTGAAGTGAAAAGAAGCAAACACTCAAATCTCTCTGACAGTGGGGAAGTTGATCCCTTCTCCTGCCCATCTGGTGCAAATGGCTCGCCTGCCCCTGTGTGAGTCTCTGTCCTTCCCTCTGCCTGTCCCACATTGTCCCCACACGTGTGTACGACTCCACTCTGTCACAGTGCCATCGTCCTTACTGAGCCGCTGCGTCATGAAGTTAAGCACACCACATGCTTTACCAGTTTGTACCAATCGTTATGTTGTGGTGAGGTAGTGCATTTGAGGAAACTGAGGCTTGGAGAGGCCACTGGCATGGCGAGTCACATGGAGTAAGAGAGTATTGAAGCCCGTGACTGAAGCCCCCAGCCCTTTCCTGTGCCGGTATTTCTTATGGGAAAGTGCCTTTGACATACCAGTTTCTAGGTGGCCTTGCTTTTCAGGTGCTTACCCTTCAGAATGTCAGGAGTTTCTGATGCGTAAAACTGGTGGAAGTATGATGATAGCTGAAACTTTCACTTAGGTCACTGATCAAATGTCACCTCTTCAGAAGACTTCCCCTTTTAAAGGCACGTCTTCTCTTCTTTTACTGGGCTCCATTTCTCCTCACAGTGTTTATCTTTGCCTGGGGTCACACACACACACACAGACATATACACACACCCCTTTTTGAGGAAAGGCAGTGTATCTGGACTTACTTGTTGTTTCTCTGATCTGAATCCCACAAGAGCAGAGACTTCGTCATTCCTGGGACCTACTGCAGTGCTTCATTCCTAGGAAGGGCTCAGTGCTTAGTTATCTACCAGCCGAATACATAGTAGAAAGTGCTTCACTGTTCATAGCTCCAGAAGCACCTTCAGAGTCCAGGGATTCCTAGAGTTCTGCCTTCATAACAAAAACTTTAATAAAAATTCCATCTTCTCCTCTTCTTCCTCATTCCCTGCCTATATTGCACTCCCATTTTGTCATTTTATATACATTTATGTAAATAAATGTAAATGTAAACATATACTAGCCCCACTATTTTGCAACTTGTTTTTTCCTATCAGACTGCCTTAATGAGCTCCTCCTTCTTCCTCTTGGACCTACAGCTATTGTAATGACTCATTCAGCCAACTTTGTACGGATGAGAACTTGGATGATTTTTAGCCTTCTGCCATTCTGAGTACTGCTGCAGAGAGAATTTTTATTTATTTGTCTTGGAGTATTTTCTTCTACAAAGAAATAGAATTGTTGGGTCATAGTGAATGGGCATATGAGGTTGTGGTCGATCCTAAGGGGTGAGTTTGCCTGCTGTGTGCCCTCAGAGAGCAGAGCTCAGAGTGACTGGGGCTGAGATGCGGTGAGATGTTTACTCGCTGGATGAGGCTGTGTATACAAGCAGATTATATAAAACCTAGTAAGCATTTTAGGCTTTTACTGGGTGATATGATACAGGTGATAGCAAATTGGTAACTGGGCACAAGACATGAGCATATGAAGAAATGCAAAGGTAGGTAAGCAGAGGAAGAAGTGATTAACTTCAGAAATATGGTAGAAATGCAAAACTATAATTGAAAAATCACTTTCACTATTAATTAGCAAAATTAAAACAGAACTGGCATTCTTCACAGACAGGAGTGGGATGAACCCTTTTATTCTTGATTAATGGGAATTCAAGAAAGAATTTCATATCTCTTCTGGAAAGCAAGTTGGTGTTTGGACCAAAAGCCTTAAAGCCATTGTTTAGGCCCTATGACTCAGTAATTCTCCAGAAACCCAACAAACACTACAGTGTGTTAGACCCTGAGCGAGATCCTCAAAGCTTGGAGAAGCTTTTAATGACCCAGGAAATGCTTGTAGTGTGTTACTTATAATAGCATGTATGATGTGCTAAGGTGTACATCAGGCAAAATAAATTAGGATTCTAGGTGTTTGTTTATCAAGCCTTTTGACTGCTGTTTTGGCTTTTCCTGACTTCTGGTAACATGCATTTGTCACTCATCAGCTTGGAAAGTTTGCTCCTCTCTGTGATTGTGGAGGCTGACTCATTTTTTTCAAAGAACCATTATAAAAAGTTTTATTAAAAAAAAAGAAAGAATAGGCCATTGATTTCAGATCTCATTAGAAATACAGCCCTCTGGGAATAAAGATGAGCCTGACAGAAGCTTCCAATCTCTTCCCTGGAGCATCCAGAACTAGGGAGGTAGCACGGGCATTTGTCACAGGAATTTGCCTCTCTTCCTGGAAGTGGATTTTTTCTTTTTTTAAGATTTATTTCTTTATTCATATAGAACCGGGGTACAGGCCAGAGATGCGGAGGGTGAGAGGATTCACCAGGGACAGAGTGGGGAGCAGAACAGGCAGATGGACAAAGTACACTGCTGAGGGGAGCAGCGGGGTGGGTCAGGAGAGGTCTGCCACGCCATGTGGTCACCTCCGGGGCAGGCGGGGATGGAACTCATGCGGAAGTGGCTTTAGCTTCTGAGTGCAGTGCTATAACCCGCTGCGCCACCAGGGAAGGCCCTGGAAGTGGATTTTTAAAAAAAAAAATTTTTTTTTATTCATACATATAGAGCTGGGGTAAAGGGCAGAGATGCGGAGGGTGAGAGGATTCACCAGAGACAGAGAGGGGAAAGAGCAGGCAGATCTACGAAGTACACCCCTGAGGGGAGCGGTGGGCGGGTCAGGAGAGGTCTGCCGTGACGTGGATCTCCTCAGGGGCAGGCGGGGATCGAACTCATATAGCAGTGGCTTAAGCATCTTAGTGCAGCGCTTTAACCCCTGCGCCACCAGGGAGGGCCCCCTGGAAGTGGATTTTTAAATTGTAAAGTTGAATTCCTGTTCTGAATTTTTGTGTCACCACGGCTCATGCCTGTGACTGTACTTCTCTTTGTAAGAAGTGTGCTTTCATTTCAGCGGCCTCATCGTTCCCGAGAGAGACGGCAACGAGACGGTGCCCGAGGTTGTCGCCACTTCGGGTTACGCCCTGCTGCATTTCTTCAGCGATGCTGCTTATAATCTGACTGGATTTAATATCACTTACAAGTAAGATATGTATGCCTAAAACGTGAGATTTACTCAACACAGTGTGCTTTAGCAGTATAGAGGGCTTGCCAGGTACTAGGCACGGTATTAAGCAGTTTGCATGGATGTTCTCATAGGACATTCTTTTAAAAACTGTGAGGTATGGGCATTGCTTTTCTACTCCTTTTATAAATGAGGAAAGTAGCAGCAAAACGTAAAAGAAGCCATCCAAGTGGTGGGACCTTTTCTTCTTTTTTTTTTAAATAATATAACAGTTTTTTACATCATTTTGTACATTTTTTTTTTCATCTCAATTGTAATCCCCGTGAGTTTCCCATTACTGAGTCACCCGTGTGTGGAGGGACCTTTTCAACCCAGGGCCTCCTGCAGTTGCTTCTGGAAGGGAGAGGCATTTTCCTGCTGATGGACAGAGCATGGGAGGGTTTGCTGAGCACGATTCAACACATAGTAGTTTGTACTCCGAAGTTGTTCACTGGTGATAACTTATGGGGCTACAAAGGAAATTTAGACTACACAGTTTTTGGAATTTGTTATAAAGAGAGGATTCTTTTATCTTCTTTTTTCTCACTATTATTTTCATAATAGTGCAATTCATAAAATGCCATCCACTGGCACATGGATGATTTGGTGATGGGAAGCCCAAGGGGATTGCAACTGAGATGGAAAAATGCACAAAATGATGTAAAAATAAACTATTATATATATATAAGCTATTATATATATATAAGCTATTATATATTATAAATAAGCTATTATATATATATTAGCTATTATATATATAAATAAGCTATTATATATATATATGAATATCTTCTTGTTAAACAAATGGTAATAAAAGAGATAAAAGTAAAAAAAAGAAAAATGCCATCCACAAGGGAATCTGTGATAACTAACATTGCCCACAGAGCCTAATATACTTGCCATTAGGTCTTTAGCACAGTAAGTCTGCCAACTCCTGAACCCTGTTTCTGGGTTCCTTTTCTGTCCATTTTCTTGGGATCTCAGGATTTTCTTTCAGACCTATTTAAAGTTGTCTCTATCTTGATTGGTATGGTAACCCAGGGTTTGTGATGTAGCCACGCAGGCAACTGATCACAGTACTAGCAGGTGATTTTTCATGACGCCAGCAGACATACAGGCTGGGTTGAAGGAAGGACTGATGAGTTTGGTTGGGTTAATATAGGTGGGTAACCAGGACATGATACTAGTTTCTGGGGCTCAGAAGAGTTGCCAGGATCTTGTTGGGACTCGTTGGCATGTGGACAGTGTCTGACTTATGGGGCCTATCAACAGTAGGGAGAGGAGCAATAGAGGCAGCTGAGGGGTATGTGAGGAATATTTGTGTGCTTTGTTGTCATAGAAGCACAGAAAAGTGAGTCTCAGGAAGGAGGAAACTGACAGCTGTAAGACTGAGGAAATAGCAAGCCCTAAGGTGGTCCAACTGGTGGGTGGAGTCAGAGGCCTGCTGTGGAACCTCAGGAGGGAAGGTTAAAAAGTGGTGGCATTGAGAGTGGCAATACGCTGTGAAGAAATTTGGCTCTGAAGATGGGGAGACTGGAGATAAAGTGTAAGTCAGGGCTTTTCAAACCTCACATACATGGGGACCTCCTGGGGGGGGTTCTTGAACTTTACCTGCAGTTCAGCAGAGCCGTGCCCTGAGACTGTTTCTCAGTCTCAGCTTCTGGGTGGTGGTGCTGCTGCCAGTGCACATTTTGATACAGAGCAGTGATCAGTCATCCGGGACCTGCTCTGGGTTTCATGTACACTCCTAGGTCAGGGTCTAGAGGGCACAGGCTTCACCGTTGGAGGGATTCTCATTGGAGCAACTTTGGGGGAGGAAAATTCCAGGGAGAGCACCCCAAGAGAAAAGGCAATTCAAGCATTCCTCCACGTGGGAAGCCCTTGCCGTCCCTGGAGAGCTCTGTACCCAGTACTTCCCGCAGGAATGACCTGATTGGTCCTTTTCCTTCTTTGAGCTGGCTGAAGGGAGAAACCTTGAGCTCTGCTAGAGACCAGGATTAGGATTGGTTCAGTGAGGGACTGATAAAAGTTATCTTAAATTTTATTAGCTTCTTTGTTCTAAGGTCATTCTTCTTTAAAAAATGATTACTAAACTATGATTTGAGGGTTTCCAGTCCCTATGAAAAGCCAAATAAAACAACGGTCTGTATTCCCAGAAAAATGCCAGAAGCACTTGTATGTCATTCATCTTCCAAGTATCCTCAGTTGCTCGGATCCTCACTTAGGGTTGACCTCAGTTTGAGGACTCTTGAGATTTTCTACCCAGAGCCACTCAGATGCTCCCTGATTTTCTATTAAAAGTGAAAAGAAAAAAACAAATCTTAATCATTCCAAGTCATTTTAAGCACAGGAAATTGGAATGATTTCTCATAACTCTAGTTGAGGTAGATATACAAACAGATGTTTTAATATATTACCTTCCATTTTCACTTATTAGAAATTTAAAATTTATTTTTGTGTTTGAGATTTTGTGCAACTCCTCTAAAGAATGTGCACAATTAATTTTGACACATTAAATAAAACTGCCTCAAGGTACTTGAGTATTGAGGTTCAAGAAAATGTTGAAATTATATTTCCTTTCCATTAAATAAAACTGCCTCAGGGTGCTTGAGTATTGAGGTTCAAGAAAATGTTGAAATTATATTTCCTTTCCTTTAAAAGGTGCTAAGAGTTACTTTTTCCTCTTTGATTTTCAATAACATGATTTTGTTGTGGGATATTTTCTCATATACAATTAATGTGTCTGTAGGAAATGATAATTTGACATTTTTGGTGTCAAGTTCAGGCCCGAGCACTTAATGGAACTTATTTACCTTGGTTTTCTTTTAGACCTTTTAAAAAATGAAGTGTGATTGCTGTAGCCAGTTCAGCATAACATAATCAATCTGAAATTTAGACTTTATTTTTCTAAACTATTACCTTGCAGAGGACTTTTTCTTCATAAAGGTGAAATCGACCTTTACTGATTCTTTACTTGTATGTGTCTATAAAAAGGGGTAGGCACCACTTTCTAGAATCCTGTGAGAAAGTCATCTGGTTTCAGTTATGAGATAAATAAGTCCTGGGATGCAGCATACAACCTGGTGACTCTAGCTAACAATATTATATTGTACACTTGAAAATTGCTAACAGAGTAGATCTTAAAAGTTCTTATCACAAGGAAAGAAATTGTAACTGTATGTGTTAATGTTTACTAAACTTATAATAATTTTGCAATATATACACATATTAAACCCTTGTGTTGTACATCTAGAACTGATACATTGTTTTATGTGTCAGTTATACTCAATAAAAATGACAAAATGTAAGAAAATTAAAACGTCATTCAGCTTTCTAAGTAAATACTCATAGTAATAAGGTCTTTAAAACTGTTTTAGGATTAAAGAATTACTCTTTTTCATTTAATCTTACTGGGGCTTGAAAAGTAGACATGCATTTATTATAATTATAGATTATAAAATTATACTTACAAAATTTTAGCATGAATGTGTAGTTTAAACTGCTGTTTGGATATAGACATGGAATTTTATTAAATTGTTAACTGTAAATAATTGTAACTGATTTTTAATTTTCTGATATGCCTTGCTAAAAACTTCTTTTCAGTTTTCTTTGCAGGCCTTAGAAGAAATCTGTACTCATAAAGTATCTTGATAGTCCAGTCATTTCCCTTTTAAAAAATCTGAATTATATTTTTTCAAAGTGCTGTCAATATAGTTAATTTAAGTCATGGTATTATGAGCCACACTATAATTAACCTGTATTAAGTTAAACTGCCCCTCCCTTTTCTCCCATCTGAAATGAGTAGATAGACTTATTAAGAGGTTTGGAGTACAATGACCCAGGCAGTCGTCTTAAGGGATATACCATGAGGATGAAAGTGCATTGTTGTAGCTTTTTTCTTTCCGAACTTGCAGGCATGCGTTTGGCAATTTTGTAATGCTGTCTGTGTGAGCTGCCAAGAATAGGATACTCATCTCACCCTTGAGAATCTAAGCCCAGACAGTTTTGCAAGAACCTCATCTCTCCTTGTAATTTCTTTAACGTGTCTCTTCTTGTGAGAATCCACAGGGTTGATTTGATTTGATTATGTACCAAAGCTCTGTAATGTTGAATGAGCCCATTTAGGCTGAATGGTAAGTACTGCAGTTATGCTTGTGAATGAACTACAGAGACAGTGCGATCGTTAAACCCTGTGTAGGAGGAAGTTTTGCTAAATTAATTAAAGTGTTGCTTTGTGTTGATTTAATTTCCCGCCCCCCCCCACTGTTTTTATAGTTTTGACATGTGTCCAAACAATTGCTCAGGCCGAGGAGAATGTAAGATCAGCAATAGTAGCAACACTGTTCAATGTGAATGTTCTGAAAACTGGCAAGGTGAAGCCTGTGACCTTCCTCAATGTGTAAATAACTGTGGTTTTCCTCACCGAGGCATCTGTGAGTCAGGTGATGTCAGAGGATGTTCCTGTTACCCAGGGTGGCAGGGTAAGAGTATCTTTCATTTTTTTCCTTTCATTTTACATGATGTTCTTAGTTGAATAAATTATAGAGTTATGGTATTCCTAGCACTTATACCATTTATATTAATCAGCTATCAGGTAGCATTTAAGCTACTTCAGTAAGCTAAATTTCAACAAAAATTGAGCTTCTTACAAATCTTGAGTTTTGTAAGGTGTGGGATTGTGGAGAGGTTTAACCTTCTTTGCAATTCATTCATAAAAGCTGGAGAACTTGGTTTCAGCTATAAGAAGACACAAAGGAAAACTAAGCTGGGCGGTGGGACAAAAGCTGACAGTAATAGTATCCTCAAAAAACTCCTATAAATTGATAGAAAATTGGGGTTATTTATATAGTAGAATCCTGAAGCTGTCAGCTAAAGGAATTATCTGCAAATATAGATTATTAAAGAAGCATTGGCAAGTTCTTAAAGGACTGGGTGATGACAGCTGTTACTGACACAGTTTTTTAAATACATGTACCCTTCCTCAGAATACTTATTTTGTTTAAATGCTTCAGTTTGTTCAATTGGCTTACATTAAAAAGTTAAAAAAAAATTAAGTACTTGAATACCTTCTAATGTAAAAATGTTGCAGCAGAGGCCAACCCTCCTAAAAAGGAGTTTCTTGATTTTCCAGGAAAGGGATAGTTTGTGTTATTACTCCCAGGACACATTTTCACATTTTAGCCTTTCATGAATTAATGATTCCGTTGTCTGCTCTGTCCTGTGAGAATTGCTTCAGCAAGTATTTCATTACCAAAAAATCCTAGCCTGGATATGCTCAGGCCATCATAAGACAGTATATAAAATTGTGAATTTTATCAGGGCTCATCCTTGGTCACTAGTTTGAGTAAGTTGAAACACATATAAAACCCTTTGTTGGACATTTACCTGCTAAAGGAAAGACTGTATTGTTTAGATACTTGGTACCTTTAGATGATAATATTTGAAATCTCAAAAATTTAAAACTGCATTTTGTGAAGCTAATTTATTATTTTTTATTAGGTCCCAGCTGTGCAATTCCTGTACCAGCTAACCAGTCATTCTGGACTCGGGAGGAATTTTCTAACCTAAAGCTCCCTAGAGCCTCTCATAAAGCTGTGGTCAATGGCAATATAATGTGGGTTGTTGGAGGATATATGTTCAACCACTCAGATTACAACATGGTTCTAGCGTAAGTTGCTTTAAACATTTTTACAAGATGCTTAGTTCTCTATTTTGAAAATTTATTATAGATATAAAAAAAACAAAAAAATCATCAGTAATTCCACTTACCTAAGGGAAATCTGTGTTAATATTTTGGTTGTGGTGTTCTACACTGTTTTGATAGTCTTCGTTTTTGAATGAGCAAAATTGTAACAAGCAATAATTCATCTTTTTCAGATGTTTTGATATTTTGTTATTTTGTACTGTTGATGTTAGGTATATGTAGTAAGCCCTAGATACTTGAGGTATTTCTTTATCTCCTAATTAGTATTTCTATAGTCAAATGATATGGATTTATGGCTTGCAAGTAGAAAGTATGGCATGGTGTGATACTTCCCAGGGTTCATCACCTATTGCTGGTTTTGTGCAGCTACTCTTGAAAAGAGAATATTTGTTGTCCCTATGGAATTAACTCTGGTAATTAACTTGGGAGACTTTTATGCACAGTTAATGCTGAAATTCTTTCTAAGCATTCTGTATTATGAAGTTTATTAAAGAACAGATATCACCAGCATCTGTTTTTTAAGGGAGTCTGGAAATGTGACACTGGTGGCATAGTTTATAAACTGCCCCAGATATAGTCAGGAAAACACACAAGGTAATCTAGGATAGCAAAACTTAAAAACCGCATGAGTGACATCTACAACAGAATTTGGTCAGAGGGAATCTACACAAAGGGGTGGGGATAACCCCTCGATGACTGTAAGACCTGTGTGGTATCAGGGTCTGTACAGGAATAAGTGAAGGGGAGCAATGGAGCAACCCACAGCTGAATAGCTGGAATTGGAAAGCTTTTTGCATAGTACATAATAGTGGGATGAGCTTAAGGGAGCTGAACCTCCAGTCTCTTTGCAAAGTTGCACATTGAGGAGAAGCTGCTGGGGATAGTATTCAGATTGAACAGCACAAGGGCAGTAGAGACAAAGTAAAAGAAACTCCAGATAACATTCAGGGAGTGGAGTGGAGCCAAGAGATCTTAACAAGAAAGCTGTGCATATCTGAACACTATATTGCAGCAATAGAGGAGAGCTAAGAAATTAGAAAAAAAAAAAAAAAATCTCCCAAACCAAGCCTCCCCAAGTAAAGTTCAGGGAAAAGTAATTTTACTTAATATTGAATAAATACCAAGAAATATATCAGAAAAATATGAAGTCCAAACTGCATAGAAAGTTATTACAAGAATAAAGAGTAGGATAACATAACTCCATACATGAACACACAGTAGAAAAATATGTTCACAAAATTGATTACAGTTATACTTAGTACTCTAAGATCAGCAATGAGAAAATGATACTGGATGTGAAAGAACAATATTATCAGAACTAGGAAGCTCTACAAAGGAGACAGAAGGAATTTTAAAATTTCAAAATTGAAGACAAATCAAAAAGGAATACAAAATAAACACAAGAGATATGCCTTTAAAAATAAAATTTAAGAAAGGAAAATTTTTTACATCATAGAGAAATGAAGATCACTTTCCCATAACCTTTGTAAGTACAGTTAAAAACCCTGTGTATTATGTATAAAACAAACATGAGAAAACGGTGAAAGGTAGAGAGAGGAAGGCAATCTGATTATGTACCCTAGGACCCAAAGAATGGCGTAATGGTACGTTGGAAGAGTTTTCTCTTTGTATCATGTAGCTCAGACTCAATGTTGGAAAACTCAACCCAAGCAGAAAAGGCCCCAAGAAAAACCTGTTGTCTCTAGCTCAAGGACAAGCAGAGGGACAAGTTAGCAAGACAGAAGCTTAGACAGTAACGTCTCTTCAGCCAAAGACCACAGAAACTTGGCCCTACCCCACTCCTGCCAGGATGGGGGTGAGCGTAGAATTTAGGTTTCCACCCTTGCAGGGACATAGTGTGACAACTGGCCTCCTCACCCCACCAGGACAGTGTCAGAGAAGGCCTTGAGGAAGCTGGGACTTTCCTCTCCACCAGGAAATAAGGTCTTTCCCACCGAGACAGCAATGGAGGTCACATAGAGCTGCAATTTTTGCTCCTACCTGCTCAACTGCAGTTATGAGTTAACCTCCCTCCCCCCCAATGGGGTAATGTCAGAGGAGGCTTGTTATCACAGAAAATTTAAACAAGATCTAGAGTTTCTTGTCATGATACCCCAAACATTCAGATTTCAACTGAAAATCAATAGTGATATTGGCCTCAGAAACTGTGAATAATCTAAAATATTGATTGTGAGTAATACTGCGGTATAAGAGTAAATGACTGTCTTTTGGGCATTTTTATATTTTAAAAATCTTTAAATATGTTCATAATATAGTTGGAAAGCTATAATGATATTCTGGCTTTCTTGAAAAGAGGATTTTTTTAGAAATAAACTAGAGAAAATGAAAGGTCAGGACTTTTCTTTTACTTATTAATTAGTCTTCCTTTTTTGGTGCGTGTCTTTAATGAAAGGAAAGCTATGGTAATGAAAGTTTAAGTCCCTGGACTATAATGCAACCTTCAAGAGATTTTGGACCACGTGAAGAAGAGGTTTTGGGAAGCGTTAGGTCTTGCAGCAGATTTTCTTACTTTCTTGTCTTAAGGCTGTCTGTACAACCCAGCCCCCCTCTTCCTGTGTTCTCACTTGGTTTCAGGAACCCAGATGTTCAGGTTTTGTCTGGATACCTCTCAGTTATCTGTGGCAGATTTAATGAGCATCTCCAAACTGGATTTTATCACAAATGAAAAGAATATGACCTGTTCTGTTTTGTAATCTGTTTTTGCTGTATTGTCATCTCAAAAACATAATCTGTTTGTTTTGTAGGTATGACCTCGCTTCTAGGGAGTGGCTGACGCTGAATCATTCTGTGAACAATGTGGTTGGTAGATATGGCCATTCTTTAGCACTATACAAGGTAAAATGTCTACTTTGGTACTAAATTAGAAACTCAGCTTTTCTACACTCAACTTTATCACACTATGCAGATGAAAAACTAAGGTTGAGATTTTTTTTTTCCTCAAAATTTTTATGGTGAAAAAATATATTTGTTGATATGGCTTATATATAATATATATATATATATATAATATATATATATGTTATATGTAAAACCATTTTTAAGTGTACAATTCAGTGGTATTAAATGCATTCTTTAATTTTGTAAAACTGCAACTGTGTGCCCACTGAAACAGTAGCTTCTTGTTACTGTTACTCCTTGTAACTGCTTTCCCCAGCACAGGCAGTCAGCTTGCCACTTTCTGTCTGATTTTGACTTCAGTATTGGTTTTTAAGTTGGGGGAAATCTTTCTGAGTGGGCATATAACTAGCTAAGTTATATATAGGTAGAAATTAAAGGTGAAAGTAATTGAGCCTAAGAGATTTAAATCTTGGATTGAACTTATACTGGTATATGACTGTGGTACCAAGAGGCTCAAAGTTAGTTTTTAGTGAGTTTGGCCAAGAAGAGCCACCTTGCAATATGACTGAGTAATCACTTTCATTTCCTTGTTTTTGTGGCTTATGATAGGGTGTGAGAACTTTTCAATTTCATTTTTCTAGGTGATTTTATATTGTAAAAAGTCATCAATGAGGAAGCTCAAGAAAGGTAGTGGTATTAGAGATGTAGGATATGATTTTATTTTGCTCCATTTCCCAATAATTTACTGAAAGGTGTCTTTCTTTTTGCACTAAGAATAAAAATATTGATGCTTTGAATTGATCCCTTCTGTTCTCAGAGAGATTTTTTAGAATGTGGTTGACATTGTTTTCTAGGATAAAATTTACATGTATGGAGGAAAAATTGATTCAACAGGAAATGTGACCAATGAGTTGAGAGTGTTTCATATTCACAATGAATCATGGGTGGTGCTCACGCCGAAAGCAAAGGAGCAGTATGCCGTGGTCGGGCACTCAGCGCACATCGTCACGCTGAAGACCGGTCGTGTGGTCATGCTAGTCATCTTTGGTCACTGCCCTCTCTATGGATACATAAGCAATGTACAAGAATATGACTTGGGTAAGTTCCTCCCACCACCCCCTGCCCGGGATGTTTTTGAAAGTCAGATCTAAAACTTTACTCTTAGGGCTGTTTAGCCAGATTCTGCCTAATCCTGATTCAGTACTTCTGTCTTGAAATGCGGTTAACCTTGATGTGTTGCCATGAAAAATCTCGATTAGCCATGCCACACTGTGATAGGTATTTGGCGAGGAGCCAGAGATGGCATGAAAGTGCTTTGGGTGTTGAAAAGTAAAGAAATAAACTAAAATGGTTCAAAATAAGTATTCTGGAGAAAAATCTATTTGGATATCCCTTTAGACACTGGTGTGATTTCCTTGGAATATGTAATCTTCGTTTGGTTAAACTACTACCTTAATGAAAGGAAAGCTATGGTAATGAAAGTTTAAGTCCCTGGACTATAATGCAACCTTCAAGAGATTTTGGACCACGTGAAGAAGAGGTTTTGGGAAGCGTTAGGTCTTGCAGCAGATTTTCTTACTTTCTTGTCTTAAGGCTGTCTGTACAACCCAGCCCCCCTCTTCCTGTGTTCTCACTTGGTTTCAGGAACCCAGATGTTCAGGTTTTGTCTGGATACCTCTCAGTTATCTGTGGCAGATTTAATGAGCATCTCCAAACTGGATTTTATCACAAATGAAAAGAATATGACCTGTTCTGTTTTGTAATCTGTTTTTGCTGTATTGTCATCTCAAAAACATAATCTGTTTGTTTTGTAGGTATGACCTCGCTTCTAGGGAGTGGCTGACGCTGAATCATTCTGTGAACAATGTGGTTGGTAGATATGGCCATTCTTTAGCACTATACAAGGTAAAATGTCTACTTTGGTACTAAATTAGAAACTCAGCTTTTCTACACTCAACTTTATCACACTATGCAGATGAAAAACTAAGGTTGAGATTTTTTTTTTCCTCAAAATTTTTATGGTGAAAAAATATATTTGTTGATATGGCTTATATATAATATATATATATATATA
>NW_004567123.1:23013680-23014932 GCF_000260355.1 Condylura cristata
CCCTTTAGACACTGGTGTGATTTCCTTGGAATATGTAATCTTCGTTTGGTTAAACTACTACCTCTGTTATTGTGGACTAGGTAGACCAGCTATAATTGGTATTTTGAGAAAGCAGGCCTATAAAGTACGTCTATGTATTGGCCTCTAACGGTCATGGGGAGTTAAGTGTTCAACTGGGAGGCATAGAAGTCTTTTACATTTACTGTAATTCTTTTCCCACATGGCACATTAGAACATTGGTGGCCTTCCTTTAAAAATAAAAGGACTTTTATATCAAGTCTCCTGAAATCTCTTCCGGTCCTAAGCTTTTTGGTATTTTACGTATTAGAGAAGAGCCTGCAAGTTCTGCCTTTGTTTTCCCTTTCTAGACAAGAACACATGGGGCATATTGCACACAAATGGAGCCCTTGTCCAAGGAGGCTATGGCCATAGCAGTGTGTATGACCGCAGGACAAGGGCCCTGTATGTTCACGGAGGTTACAAGGCCTTCAGCGCCAATAAATACCGCCTTGCTGACGACCTCTACAGATATGATGTGGACACCCAGATGTGGTGAGTGCTTCTTTTTGAGCTGTCATTTGAGGTGTGAGAGGCAATTGGTAGAGAATGCTGGGCTATATTTTGATTTTCAAACCTAGCCTATTATTTCGCTCAGCACTGTACGCAGAGAAATTGAGGAAACATTTGGCTGTGAGGTAGTTAGTAGTTGCTTTATCGTATGATTTTGCAGGACGTTGATTAGAAAATCCTTGGTAGTTTTTGACTGGTTTTCAGTTTCTCTGCACTCAGAATAAAAATTTTAGCTTCCTGAATCCTAAGGAATAAGTTCTTCTACATAGCTACTAATTCATATTTATGTAATTAAGTGGGCTCACCTATTTAGTTAGCCTGTTCTTGGTGAGTAAGGGGCGTCATCCTGGGAGTCAGCAGCCAGTCTCATTCTGTGAAGCCATCAGAGAGTGAGCTGCGTATTGATCCAAATGAAGTATACTAATTGTAATAAATGTAAAGTAGGTTTCAACAATTTATGGAATAATGTCATTACAGAGCAGTGGCTTATCTCCCTTTTCGTTTTTCCTCACCTGTGTAGACCATGTGTTCATGCCATTTTACGTTCTATCATAAAACCAATGTTTTTTTTTTTATTATTATTATATAACAGTTTATTTTTACATCATTTTGTACATTTTTTTTTATTGAAGTGTAATTTGCATGCAATGAAATCCATGGGGCTTTGTTGGTGATTTTTTTT
>NW_004567123.1:23015757-23079230 GCF_000260355.1 Condylura cristata
GATTTTATGTTTATTATTGAGAAAGTTACTTGTATGTAAGGAAAAGTAGACAGCTGTTTGCACATTCAGCTTTGTAGTTAAATGTTTGTTTGCACTAGCAAATGATAATTATTCTAAGAGACTAACCTTATATTTATTATTTTTAAATAAACTCAAAAGGACCATTCTTAAGGACAGCCGATTTTTCCGTTACTTGCACACAGCTGTGATAGTGAGTGGGGCCATGCTGGTGTTTGGCGGAAACACACACAACGACACATCCATGAGCCACGGCGCCAAGTGCTTCTCTTCAGATTTCATGGTTTACGACATTGGTAAGTTTCCCAGATGGGTTAGCTTCAAGGCTTTTTTGTCTATGATCAACATTTGAAAAGAAATTGAAAATATCACCATTAAAAATGAATAGGCCCTTTAAAGAGAGTTGATTTTTTTTTAAGATTGAGTTAGCTAATGAACATTGATTAAAAAGCATTAGTTCTATATTAAATCCTTTGTTATTCCCTTTAAATGGCTGAATGTTAATTTTTGAGGGCAAGTTGGATAACCGACTCTTCCTATGTTAAAAATGCCTTTCATATTAGTGTTATGTAATTATGACCACTGGCATCGTATTAAATTTGTTTCAATACGTATTTATCTCTTTTATCTCCTGGAAACTGGCTCCAGTAATCTTGCTGTCTATTCTGACATGGAATTTTACAAATTTTGGTGTGGTAGTATACTTGACCAGAAGAGGGCAGTATTTGTTCATGTAAAACAAATACTAAGCTCTCTTGTATAAATAGCATCATTTGGATGTTCTCTTAAGAGACATTTATGTGCCAGTCCCTAAGCTGGTACACTGGGGATTATAACATGAATAATTTACAGTCCTTGACCTCATGTCTAAAAGGCAGTGATAGGACAGATGTTATCATCTCAGTTCAGGGTGTTTCTTGTTGAGGGAATATGTGAGAACACTTATGAGCTTCCCTTGACTTGAGGGCATTAAGGTCTGGGAAAAGCTTCTTGTGTAGGAACCTTGCACACTGGATCCTTGGGAATACTGTAGAGTCAGCAACTTTTTGCACAAAAGTTAGTAGATCTGGAGAATCTAGGAAAAGGCTTTTAAAAAGTTAGACAACTTTTGGAAAAAATATTTTTGGTTTTCATTGTCCATCTATATTTCCCCATTTTAACTCTTAGGTTTGGACAAATGCATGGAAAGAAGAGTAGAAAGTAGTTCTGGAACCTACTGTTTTACTTGCCTAACTTTGAAAAAGGTCAAATTTGCTTAAGTTTAAAAACACCATAGTGGGTAAAGTGATGGCCAACAGGGAGGACGACGTGAGTATGGTGGATGCATGCCCACTTGCTAAGTAGGGTTGTCACGTGGTCCTGCATCCCCGCCACGGCTCACCACTGCTGAACTAGCCATGTGAGATAGAAAAGCTGAGAGGCGCGTTTCGTGTGGTTATACTTCTTGCAGCCTTCTTCTCAAAGAAAATGCCAGTTTCAACTGATTGTGCATGGCCGTCCCTTTTGAAGTGTTTTTCTTGCTCCTAGCTTGTGATCGCTGGTCAGTGCTTCCCAGACCGGATCTCCACCACGATGTCAACAGGTTCGGCCATTCAGCAGTCTTACACAACAGGTAATTGGAAAAGAAGTGTTTGCTCCATTTCTCTTGTGCTTAAAATGAAAATGAAGTAAAACAGGAAGGCGTGGGCTAGCACATATTTGTCCCATTGGCTTTTCACAGAATTATGTAGGTATGCATGGCCTGATTTATAGTTAAATATTTGATGGGGGTTTAGTTCCTTCTGCTGCCAGGTTTGTTGATGCGGTTTCATGAGCATGTGGGAGTCTGCTCTCTGTTGCTGGCCCTTAGTTATGTGTGGTGGTTGCTTTTGCCCTTTGCTGTTTGCTGTTGTTCGCGGTTGTCAAGTTTCTTGTAGTTGTGTCTGAGTAGTAAGGAACGATTTGGGGGGGCGGGGGAGAGAAGGCACTTCAGAAAGCAGATAAAGTAGCGAACAGAGTTGGAGATTCTGAAACTCCCAATACATCAAACCTATCCAGTCTTGGGATAATCTGAAGTCTGCACTGTATTTTGTTACATTATTTGAAAATGCCTGACACAAACTAAAGGAGCCTTCATGAGTAGCCTCTGGGGAGGGCTCTGTCATCTCAGGTAGGGAGCTCCAGAGTGGCCACCTACCTGTTAGTTACAGTGTGCTTGAAAGACTTCTAATTCATTAAAACGGCTAGTCTTTGTCATTGGGTTACTATTCCTTCTCATTTTGTTACTGGATTGCTATCAGCATACTGTTATCTACTTCACCTTTTAAAATTCTAGGCCTTATCAATCCCAAAATTACAGAAATGCTACTGCCCATTTCCTCTGGCTGTCAAAAATTCAGTGTGGTGATACAGGTTAGATGAAAGTAATTCAGTTTGGGTTAGGAAAGGTAAGAAAACCACCTGTCTTGGAGATACGGTAAGGGAAGAGATGACAGAATTCAGACTGTCATGTATTGGGAAAAGAGGACATATTTTATGAAGTAATCACTCAGCAGAAAATTTGCCAAAGAACACAGTTTTACTTTGAGCATATCTGATAGATTAGACTAAAATGGAAGGATTTGATTCTCGTGGGAAACTGGGGAGCACCAGCCTCACACTGTCCCCACCTCTGTTCTCTGACTTCACGGTCTACCTGAGTCCCCTTTCTCCTCTTTTTTAAAACTCTCTCCTGTACCAGGAAGATACAGCTACACTGTAATTACTTGAGTTAAGCAACAAATTGACTGGCTTAATGTGTTGCTTGCTGTGATACCAAGGAAGCCCATAGTGAAGTCAGACATTAAACCTGGTATTTATTTTTGGTTCTTGAAATGTGTCTATTTTAAGATATAGTAACTGAGAGAATCACAGAATCTATTTGATTAGTCTAATAAAGGGGGAATTTTGAGGGAATTACTTGATACCTCATTCTGTATTAGTGCTGACCTTCCTGGCAAATGGTTGGACAAGATCTGAATTGACCTGCTCTAAACTCCCACTTACTGCAGGCGTTTCCTTCAAACACGTAAAGGAGGGCTGATGAGCATGGCCACTGATGAGCATTGACACTGGGGGAGATACTTACATATCTAGGAATGGAAACTGTAAGAAGGAAGTTTCTTCTTTGTCTGTAGGCTTTATTTATAACAAGTTCTTTATACTCTCTGGAGTCTGTTTTCTGTGTCTTCTGTTTATTGGTCTTATTTCCTATTTAAAAAAAAGATTTATTTATGCATACAGAACTGGGGTACAGGCCAGAGGTGTCAGAGTGGTAAGAGGATTCATCAGAGACAGAGTGGGGGGCAGAATAGGCAGATCAATGAAGTACACTGCTAAGGGGAGCAGCGGGCGGGTCAGGAGAGGTCTGCTGTGCCATGTGGGTCACCTCCGGGGCCAGGAATCGAACTCGCACTGAAGTGGCTGCTGCCAGATTGCAGTGCTACATCCTAACCCATTGGGCCACCAGGGAGGGCCCTTATTTCCCATTTTTAAGTCTCAGTAAGAGAAGCACAAATCCTCTGCCACAAAAATTCCCTCAGCCTCAGAGACTTCAGGCTACGGTTGTCTCTCCCATCTGCACAGCCTCTGGCCTACCTCTTTGTTTGGGTTTTAATCTGCCAGAGTGGTTGACAGGTTTGAGGATGTCCCAGTGATTGACACAAAAGAGGTGACAGATGTGGCCCAGTGTGCTCTGTGATACAAACTATATCGCTTCCATAACCTCATTGGCTTTGGCCTTCCATAGTAGCATTTTTAGACCGATTTGTTCACCCACTCATCCAGTGTTTCTGGAGACTTGAATTGCTTCCACCTTTTAGCTGTTATAGGGAATTGCTGTTATGAATGTGGATAAGGAAATAGCAGCCAGCACAGTCTCTTACTGAACAACTGAAGAAGTATACAGTGGAGACATAGCAAGATGATGAGGCATACTGCACAGAAACTGGGAGGTGAACAGTATTCAAGGAGATAAATTGAGTTTCTTCAACCTGCAGTTTTCTCTTCCAGTTGAGGCAGCTGAGAGGTAGAACAGAGCTTTTGGTTGACTCTCTGGGCTGAAAAGAGAGATCCGAGATTCTGTCATTCGTAGTATATGCCAAACAGTTACTTCAGAATGAACAAGCAGAGACAATGGTTTGCGTTTTATTTTTTTTAGAGATCGAGATTTCAAATGATTTACAAAGATTCCCTTTTACCCTTAGACTAAAAACAAAATGAAACTAATTATTACATGTTAATATGCAAACGATAACAGGCCCATTTGTAATGTTATTCAGTGCGAGAATTCAGTGTGATCCTTGAAATAGAAAAGAGATTTAGGCAAAATGGCAGATACATCATGTACTATGTTGTTCCTCCCTCCGCCCCTGGAAAGAGTCACAACTTTTTATTATGGATATTTAAAACCTAAAAGTAGAGGGAGTGTAACACATACAGTATAATGAAACTTCATGTCCCCGTCACTCACCTTTTGGAGTCGGCAGCTGCTGGCCACGCTAACTTACTCAGGTTACTTTGAAGCAGCTTCCCAGCATATGAGTCCATCCATTTCTGTTTCGGAATTCAGAGGATTTTTTATTATTTGCAGTATAGTTAAGGTCCATAAAGTCACCACTGACCTGACCCTACATTAACTAGAAAATATTAAATCATCGCTTTTAGGATAGGTTCCTGTGAGCCTCTGCTCACATTGTTTCAACTAACCACCATTTTATAACCTAGTTGTATGTGGCTCTGTTTAATGACGCCTGATTTGATCTATAGTTTGTTGACTCATTGACACTGAGCAGAGCGCCTGCAGCACTGTAACTCCTGCCTGAACAAAGCTTATGTAATGCACGAATTTTCTCTGCAAGGCACACTAGATAGCCTCTGTGCTGAGGAACGCTAGATAGCACTTCAGCACTACTCGTGGGAACCATTTTAAATAGCAAAATCGCCAAGATAAAGCACAAGTGTGAAGAAAAGCATGGCATTAAACAAATCATGAAACGGACACCGGTGTTTAATATGAGCACTCAAACAAGAAGGCTGAGTGTTACCTTGTTCAACCTCAGCTGGGAATGTGTGTGCTGGGCAACTGAAATGTTTTCTGTGCATGCACATAACTGAAGGATTGCAAAACCACCGCGAATATTGGCTTTGGAGTTAGAAAAAATTTCAGCAAGTAGACAAATTTGCACGTATGGAATCTGCAAATAGGAGGATTGACTGAGTATCTTTCAAAGGCTTTTTAAAAAGCACAACCACACTACAATTATCATACTTTCATTTATTTTTTTTTAAAGATTTATTTATGCATGCAGTCTGGGGTACAGGCCAGAGGTGCAAGGGCGGTGAGAGGATTCACCAGAGACAGAGCGGGGATCACAACATACAGATTGACAGAGTACACTGCTGAGGGGAGCAGCGGGCGGGTCAGGAGAGGTCTGCCGCGCCATGCAGTCACCTCCCTGGCTGGGATCAAACTCGTGCTGAAGTGGCTGCAGCCAGCTTCATAGTGCTGTTCTAACCTGTCGTACTTTTAAAAAGGAGGGAGGGCCCTATCTTACTTTTAAAAGTGATTAGTAATTCCTTACTAGCACTCATTGCCTAGTGTTCAAGTTTCCTAATTTCTCATCATTTAAAAAAATGTCATCTGTTCAAGTGAGCACCCAAATAATATCCATATACTGTAATTGGCTGAAATGTCTTTCAAGTTCCTCATAGTCTGTATCCTCCTTGTGCTGTTTTTCCCTTTCTTGTTAAAGAAGCTGCGTTGCCTGATCTGTATAGAGTTTTCTGTAGGATACACTTTGATTATTGCATCCTTATGCTTTGAATAACATCCCGGTCTCTCTCTGGAACTTCCTGTAAATTGGCTTGGTCAGATTCGCTTGAATGTTTTGGCAAAATCACTTTGTTTATCAATTTTCAAAATGATAAACCGATTTCTTAGTATTCCCCAAAGATGACGAAGGTTTTTTGTTTTTCTTTTTGGAAGAATGCACGTATCACTATGAATGTAGGGATTTTAAAATATCGATATTTCAGTCCATTATAGTTTTTTTTATTACTATTAAATTTCAAATATTTCCTATCTTTAACCATTGACCAACCATCGTGCTAGCTCATGAACCTTTCTAATACTTTCCTACTTCTTCCTTTCTTTCTGATATGGTAAGATCTTCCAGGCTATTCAGGAATATTTCTTATCCCAGATATGAAATTAGATTTCTCTCTGACTAGTTCTGGGTTTGGGGTTTGGTTGGTGTTTTTGTGTGTGTGTGTGTGTGTGCTCTGGAGAATGGTTTTGAGATAGCACTAGGCAGATTCTTTTTCCCCCGTACTGGTCATTACTTTTTAAGTCTTTTAAGAAAACAAAGAAATACTGTTCTTGTTTTTAGAGTAAAAAATACATCTGTGTATGGATGCTTGACCTCCACCCGCCAACAGACAAATGGCAGTATATTCTGTATACTACTTTTCTCTGCATTCCCTTGCCTTCCCCCCATACTGTCCCCCATAATAATACATCCTGGAGATCACACCATCTTTTTACATCTGCTTAGTGCTTCGTTGTGTGGCTGTACCATACTTTATCCATCACACCCCAACTGGTGGACATTTTGGTTTATTTGAGTCTTTGCTGTTATTATCGCTAATGCTTTTAGCAAATAACTTCATATATATTTCTTTTTGTATTTTTGGTATTGTATTTTTCTGGTTGACTTCTATTAATTTGATTTCCAGTTCAAAAGATAAGTGAACCACATTCCTCTCTATAGATTGTACCATTTATATGCCCAGCTGCAGTGTTGTACATATGTTGCCATTCTTTGTGCTTTTACGTGAGAAACGATACCTCAATACAATTTAATTTGCATTTCTCTTGTGACTGAAGGAAATCATTTTTCATGTGCTGTAATACATTTGCTTTTTGCCCTCACAGGGATATTCCTTTTCCTGTATGAAAGTTGCAAATCTTTTTTTGTAGTATATCATGTTCCTTTTACTTTGTTTATAGCATTATTTTTTATGCAAAAATTTCCTTTAATTTATAGAATCAAATTTTTCCATTGTTTTAATTCCCTCAGATTTTTTTTTTTATTAAAAAGTTTATTTTTACATCATTTTTCACAATTCCCTCAGATTTTAAGTCAGTGGTTTTTTTCCTACTCTCAAGTTATGGAGAAATTAACCTATGTATTTTTCCAGTGCTTGTGTGTTTTACTTTCTTTTCAGGCAGCTCTGTGATCCATTTGTAATTTATCCTGATATAGAGTGAGAAATGGATTCAGTTTTGTATTTTCCTTTATTTGTAGATCTTATTACCACTTGCTGAAAAACCCATCTTTTCCCCACTAGTTATGATGCCACTCACTCTGTACTAAATTTCCATATGCACTTTTATCTGTTTCTTATTGGCCTGTGTCTTCATTATACAGTTATAATGATAGTCTTTATGCTTTTAAAATGGTACATTTTTATTTTTAATATTTAAAAGGATATATTAGAGTCATGTAATGAATGCAGTTGTTTGTGAAAAATAGATTTGTCTTTTAATTTTAAAAATTGTTAGATAACGGGGCCCTCCCTGGTGGTGCAGCGGGTTAAAAGCACTGCACTAAGAAGCATAAGCCACTTCCGCATGAGTTCAATCCCCACCTGCCCCGGAGGAGATCCACATGGCACGGCAGACTTTTCCTGACCCGCCCGCTGCTCCCCTCAGCAGCGTACTTCGTCCATCTGCCTGTTCTGCTCCCCACTCTGTCCCTGGTGAATCTTCTCACCCTCCACATCTCTGTCCTATACCGCAGTTCTGCATGAATAAATAAATAAATGTTAAAAAAAATTGTTAGATAACACTATAAATATTCCAGAGAATCATGCTTAAAAGTCACTTGTCATGAGAATTTTAAATGTAGCTGGTGAAAATAGGTAGATTATTGGAACTAATCTGGATAGTTACAGGCCAGGATGAGAAGTTTGAATTCAGAGGGGTAGGGGTAAGACTGTTTTTTGAGACCTTGAAAAATCATTTCTTACAGGACTTGTGATATATAAGATTTGTCTGAAGATTACAAAAACTGCATCAGGCATTGGTTGCATGAATTTTCAGTAAACAACTCTCCCTTTTCCCCTTTTAGCACCATGTATGTATTTGGTGGTTTCAACAGTCTCCTCCTCAGTGACATCCTAGTGTTCACCTCGGAGCAGTGTGAGGCGCACCAGAGCGAGGCTGCTTGTCTGGCAGCAGGACCTGGCATCCGGTGTGTGTGGAATGCAGGGTCATCTCGGTGTATCTCCTGGGAGCTGGCCACTGAAGCACAAGAAGAAAAGTTAAAATCAGAATGTTTCTCCAAAAGAAGTATGTTCCCTCCTTCTTTAAAATTGACTTGAGATCTCATTTTATCTGTTGTGAAGGTACTTAGCATATGAATACTTTTCATGTTCATTTTATTATCTAGAATGATTTAGTAGTAACTTGCTTAAAAGCTTTATTAGAAAGTTAGCTTGTCTCCCAGACATCCTTACAATGGCTGGGAACATCCCATCTGGCTTCTAGAAGCTCTTTGCTAATGGTGAGACAAAACCTTCTTGGCACCCAATGAATGTTGTATATCCCCTTCAGAAACACCTCGATGCAGTTGGTCTGAGGCACTGCAGTCAATGTAGTAGGGTGTTTTGGTGATGACCGAAGTGTTCTGTATCTGCCCTGGCCCAGTAAAGTATGGCTATCAAAACACTTGCAGTTGAGAGTGGTCTGACTGAAAAGCTGAATTTTAAATTTTATGATTTGAGTTGAATGTGCTATGTGGCAAGTGGCCACCATATTGGATTTAGGCAGGTTGTTGTTAAGAATGAGATTAAGAGACTCCGCCCAGAGCAGCTATGTTGCAGTAGGTCATTCCAGCATACAGAGGGTGAGTTGCTGGCCTTGCCAAGTATTCTGGCTTTACTAACTAGGCTTCCAGTGATAGAAAAGCAGTGTTGCTGAGGGCGAGTGGCAACCCCTGCCTCCAGAACCAGCCCTCATGCTTTCCTCGTCTTACCTACTTAGCTTCTTGCCCTTTCATGCAGATCTGATCTATACCACAGTACAATACAATGAAGTAAGGCGTGAGAAAGTCCTTTTAGAAGTAAGAAAAACACTTCTAAAATATTTGTTCACTTTAGTTAAATATGTTGATTCATTGTCCTATGGGGTGTAAAGGCAGATTTCACTCCTGAACATCAGTCCTCAGTAAGAACACCCAGGAAACCATCTGGTGGGCTACAGGTGCTAAGAATTAGCTGAGATGACCAGAACCCAAAAGGCTAGTCCCTATCACCTGAAAGGAATAAAATCAATGAAATAGTTGTTTTTAAACCAAATTTGAAAACTAAATGCCGAAGTTTGTAGCACATAATATTGAATTACTTAGATGGTTTGCTGTGAGCTCATCTCAGGTGTGGACTCCCTGGATAACTCTTTAGTGAATGGGTCCCCTCCTTGGGGTGATGACCAGGTTGGGGAGAGCAGCCCAAGGAGCGGCGCAGGGGCCTTGTGGGAGGGCCTCTGCCTCTTCTTGCCCATGGAGTCCACCATGTGCCGAGTCCGGAGTGGTTCAACAGATGAGTCGATTGTGCAGCTTCTCTCTTGCTTCTGCCCTTGACCTGACCCCACATGGAGCGGTAGCAGGTCTGCGGTGGCCCAGAAGTTCTCCAGCTTGTTCTCTTGCGTTTATGTGTGTGTTAAATGCATCGCAGCGTAGAGCCTCCTAGGCGTTCTGTCTGCTGCCTGCTTCCTGCACCCAGATTAGCCTCGGCTTGCAGCTGGGAGGAATGGCGTGGTTTCCTACATTACTTTGCCTCTGAGGCAGCTTTCGATCATCCTTCTATTGCTGGTTGATTTTCTTGGAGGAAAAGTTTTCCACGTATCAGGCACTCTTCCATACATACTGTTGTTAAATTAAATTGATCTAACCCATCTTTGTCTTTTACTTTCTGTTTACTACTGCCTCCTTTTATTGAGAATTTGTTCACGTACATCATACTAAGTTTAATGCAGATAGCATATAGCATAACGGCTTGACTTACATATATTGTTGTCTTTTGTTGTGGTAGTACACCGTAGTATATTTTCAGATCGTCTCCTTATTTCTAAATGCTATTTTAAATTGAACATACCAATATATTTTCCTGCCAGGTTCACTGGCTACTTTCCTTCCCAACCATTGTTACCTTTTTTTTTTTTTTTTTAACTTCAGTCTCAGATTGTGCTCAGCAGCAACTCACTAGCCTTGATGTGACTTTTCTGAGAAGCTGTCTTGGTTGATGAGTTTTTCTTCCCTCTGCAGCTCTCGATCATGACAGATGTGACCAGCACACGGATTGTTACAGCTGCACAGCCAACACCAATGACTGCCACTGGTGCAATGACCACTGCGTCCCAATGAACCACAGCTGCACGGAAGGCCAGGTCAGAGGCTGTTCCCACAGATTTCAGAGCAGGGGACAATTTCGATTATTGCATATATGGTGTAAATACTAAACCAGACTAATTTTTAAAACCATCAAAGGAGATTTTGATTTTATTATTATTCAGATTTTCTTTTATGGAGCGGTTGCTCTAGCAGTGTTTTAGAAAACGGTGTGACTTTTCTGGATACTCTACCTTCTGCCCCTGAGCATGACTGTGGCTCAGTACTAGTCCGTGGTGTGAGGCTGGTAGTGAAGGCCAGATGGCTCTACCTATACAAGGTTTTGAGCAGGTTAGGTCTTGAGACTGAAAAGGAATCAGGTGTCACACTCATATTGCATTGTGGAGATAAGAGACTCCCCGCCAAATCTCCTTGCCTTAGGGTATTTCTAAACTCAGCATAACTTAAATGCTTACCATTTGTGCATTTTTATTTAGATTATAATAAGATGCAGAAAAAGATTTGACTCAGCTTGTGTAGTTTTTGTCAGCTTATAAGGCATTCTTTGTCTGGAATGCAGTTCATAAAATACACAGTTTTTCAGAGGCACGTTTTGGGAGGCATTTGAAAGCAGCAAGTTCTGCATCCCCGTTTTATAGACGAGCAGGTTAAAGTTGTAACGCGTAAGAGTGCCCCGCTTCCTTGCCGGTTGAAGGCATGTCCTCGAGCAGCGCATCTCATCTTGCTGGCTCCACTGTGCTGCTGCTTCCTCGGCTTGTATTTTTATCTGCCTGAAGCTTGCTTCCTCAGCTAGAGTTTGTCATTTTTAGTATCCTCTTTGACCTCCCCCTGAGTTCTTCCTGTGTCTCCTGTGTTCTAGATCTCCATAGCTAGATATGAGAATTGCCCCAAGGACAACCCTATGTACTACTGTAACAAGAAGACCAGCTGCAGGAGCTGTGCCCTGGACCAGAACTGCCAGTGGGAACCCCGGAACCAGGAGTGCATTGCGCTGCCGGGTAGGCCTTGCCGAGAGGCGCCTCTGGTGGGTGTGGGTCCAGTGTTGTGCAGTTTAGAGTGAACCTGGCAGTGGGACCAGGCTCATTTTATCCAGGCATTCCCCCACACCACCACTGTGATTGTTATTTATAAACCAGAAATACAGTTTTCCAAGGTTTGCTTTTACTGTTTATTGAAATGAAACGAAGTCTCACCTGCAGCTCTGGAGACTCCGGTGACCGCTCAGCTCCACACCGTCAGGCTTGCTCCATTGCCCACACCGGCTGTCGTAACTAGAATAGCGTGTAGTAGTCTCAGCAGTCAGCGTCCTGGGACCTTTAGGAGGAATACTGACCACAGGAATTAGGTTTTGGCACCTTCTGACGGGAGAGGAGAGATGCCTCCATTAGCAGTACCTTCTATAGTGCTCTCCAACCCCCAGATACCTTCATGGCACTTCTGAGGGATGATGAATTGGGCACCTGGGACCAGGAAACCATGGATGAAATACTGACACGTTTGCCTACTCAGGATGTCTGGGAAGGGGGACTTCTGGGGCATCGCAGCATCTGGGTTTTTTGCAGGGCAGTTGGCATCTCCCCGCACCCTTGAGTGTGCTGTGGAAGATGATTCAGCTTGCAGGAGTGGGCTTCTTCTTCTCTGTCTCATTGCATCTCAAAGTTTCACGCATAGCAAAGATCACCAGGTGGTGATCTTGCCAGAAGACGAATTCGGGGTCAGATCTGGGGTGGGGCCCCAGGGTACGTTTGAACAGCCACTGAAGCCGCACTTTGAGGAGCCAGTCTTTGCCTGCTCCTGAATGATGCCCTCCCGTGACATCTCCCATTTCTCTCACTGTTAACGAACATGGCTGATGTGTCTCCGGGGCATCTGGCTCTGCTGGAGTCGTGTCCCTCATTCATGGCATCCCCGAGGCGTCCGTGACCCCGGGCAGCGCAGGGGTGGCTCCAGCACATCACAGTGGCAGAATACAAGCTTGCTTGGCACCACGTTGGTTTCCCCCCCAAAAAAGATCTTTCCACCTTGTTTATGAATTTGATTTCACCTTCCACTTGGTGCTGGGATGCAGGGCAGCCCTTGAAGCCTGTAGCTTTGTTCTTCCACCAACTCACTTCTGTGTTGTGGTTTTCTACCCCACCCTTCCAAAATGCATGTTCATTTTTTTGCTTTTTACTTAGGTTTTGATCTTCTTTCTATTTGTTCATTAAAAAGAGGTTTACAGAGCTAATGCTGGTACCAAAAACATGTTTTCTTTTAAGACATTAGAGGGTTGACCTTGGACTCTGCCTCTTGAGATCCAGGAAATACGGCCAATAAACATGGAAAAATCTCTGTGCTGTGTATTTGGTGCTTAGCAGTGTGTCCGGTGCACCTCAGCACATCCTAATGGAATGCCTGAAACTCAAATCACAAAAACCATTTATGTTTCCAGTAATTTGAATTGGGAATACAGTAGTTTTGTGTGGTTTCTAAAATTTTTTTTTCCCCTCTCCCTTCTTTACCAAAGAAAATATCTGTGGCATTAGCTGGCATTTGGTTGGAAACTCATGTTTGAAGATCACGACGGCCAAGGAGAACTATGACAATGCTAAGTTGTCCTGTAGGAATCACAATGCCTTTCTGGCTTCTCTTACGACCCAGAAGAAGGTAGAATTTGTTCTTAAGCAGCTGCGAATGATGCAGTCATCACAGAGCATGGTGAGTTGAAATCCTCAGAACTTGAGTTTCTAGCATCCTCCTTTCTCCTGAAGGCCCGACTCTGGCTGCCTGCGTCTCGCTCAGCAGGAGGATGCGGCACAGTGTGATAGACTGGAGCTGGACTGTCAGGCTCCCTTCCCTTAATGCCAGCTTATCTGACAGTGTTTGACACTTTATTTTTATGAGTCATAGCTGTTACTTTTTATGATACATGAATAATTACATGCTATTGAATAGTAACTTGTGTAACTGCTTATATTCTGGTGACATCAGTAGCTTAGTTTGTGGCTGATGTATTGCTTGCATGGGGGATGTCACTGCTAAGTAGCTACCTGAGCCTCAGACTTAAAGTTTTATTATAGCTTGTTAGGACTTACTCTTTATCACGCCAAGAAGTGGACATCTGTCTGGGCCTTCTATCTGGTCAGTCCAGAGGGGGAGGACTTCTTATCAAGAGTCTACAAGCACAGAGGACCCAGCTTCTCTCTCTGCCCAGCCAGTGCTCTCAGGCAGCGTGTAGACTTGTTATTCCACAGTCATGTTTTGTCTTTTCTAGTCTGGCTTCCCTCCGTGTTCTGTCCTTGACTGTCAGCTGACCTAGCTGACCTCACCTATAGTCACACTCTCAAAACAATTAATGCTTTTCAGCTTTGCCCAGGACCAGGGATTCCCAGTTCATGTCTCTGAAGAACACCTGTTTAGAAGGATTCAGCTATCCCATTTGACCATCAGTACATCTTCTGGTCCCTCTACTCTCTCCCACAGGTTTTCTAGCTCTAGAAGGTTCTGGGCAGTCTAATTTGCAGTGACCATCTTTATACAACAGGCCTTCACAGACTTGTGATAAGACCAATAGAAGAGAGACAATGACAGTGAAAGTGAATCTGCGGTTGAAGGCTGAGGCTCAGAGCCCAGGCTTGTGTGGAGACGCCAGAACAATGCTCAAGGCTAGCACCTAGGGCAGGCTGGGTAGCCAGCCGTCAGGAGGTTACCCCAGAGATGGGGCAGACTTTGGGAAGGTGAGGAAGGAAGGGGCCTCTGTACTGGTACCCCCTTTTCACAGACTTTGGGTGAACTGCTGGTAAGCTGGCACGACTGGTGGCAAGGCAGCTGTGGAGTGAGGCCTCAAGGCGGGATGAAGGCCAAGTCATGGGCGACTATGTCCACAGTGCTGAAGGCTTTTAATTTTATCAAGAAATCAAAGGGGAGTTTTTGAAGAGCTATAGAAAGTATTCATTATCATCCTTTCCTTAAAAAATACTTATTTAAAAAGAAAATTTTAAAATATTAGCAATAAAAATAAATACTCATCGCAACTGAAATAACGGCTTTGGGGTTTATTTCTCTTAGGTCTCTTAAATAGGCATGTATTATTTTTGCTCTCAAAAATGTAAATCCATTGTACATTATGTTTTGTGAGCTGCCAAAATTATAAATTCCTTTCATTTCTGGGCTAACGTAATACTTTGGTTTATTTATTTACTTTTTTTTTAAATTGCATTGAGAAGGAAAATTCAGTAGAACAGAAAACAGGCTTTCCCAGGAGATCACTATCCTTTTATTCCTGTAAAAACAATGTCAGCCAATATCCCAGCTGAAGGTGGGAATCTTCAATCACCTGAATTGGTGAAGGCCTTAAAACAGAATTAAAGACATGAGAATAGGCATGTGATCAATATTTCGTGGTATTGGTTAGGTGAGCGTATGTGTGGATACACATTTAAGCCACGTTGGAGGGAGGAGATAGCAATGCATAGCATTTGTCACAGGGTTTGGGAGCTCAGGAGCTTTACTATTGCTTTGCTGCTAATCTCAATGGAAGCTCTGATGTCCCAGGTACAGTGTGTGATGTAGAAGTGCTGGTCTCCTTATCCTAACGGTCCAGTAAGGTTCCCCTCATCTGTGGGGTCTGTGTCACTTGGTTTTTACTGGAAAGCTATTGGAGTCAAGACGTTGATTGTATTCATAGCTTAGTCTGCTTTGCCTGTAGTCGAAGCTCACCTTAACCCCTTGGGTTGGCCTTCGGAAGATCAACGTGTCTTACTGGTGCTGGGAAGACATGTCTCCGTTTACAAACAGCCTGCTCCAGTGGATGCCGTCTGAGCCCAGTGATGCCGGGTTCTGTGGGATTTTGTCTGAGCCCAGCACTCGGGGCTTGAAGGCTGCAACCTGTATCAACCCACTCAACGGCAGCGTCTGTGAAAGGCCTGGTAAGCAGAGAGTGGGTGGGCTGGGTTGGAGGCTCACGGAGAGAAGCCGTAGGCTTGAGTAGGTGTTGAGATGTATGAAACATTCATGAAAATCTGGTGGAGTCCTGATTTTAAGCATACGGAGCAGAGTGTAACGCAGAATTTTAAAAACAGAAATAGTCTCTGACTGTGACTACTATGAGCCATAAGCAGAAACACAGATAAGTAACACTACTCAAAGAGCCTAGTATTTTAATTAATAAGGTTGAAGGTTTGAGAATTATTCTGAAACTTTCTTGGCATTGGCAGAGAATGCCGTGATAGAGAGAACACAAAATGCAAGTAGAAACACAGTAAAGGTGAGACAAGGACGCAATTCACTCCTGGGGCAGTGGCGGAAGATGGTGTCAGAGGGGAGCAAAATGACGAGAGCATTTCTGTGCAGGAAACAGCCAGCCAGGCTCCCTGGACTGCGCGGGAGAGCCCTGTAAGGTTTGCTCTCCTCTGGGCCCTGCAGACGTCATCAAGGCAGGCCAGGCACAGCACCTCAGCACACAGATACCCCCGGGGAGTCACACAGAAGTGAAAGAGGGAATTTTTGTATTTTTAAACATTTATTTACTTAGGCATATAGAACTGGGGTACAGGCTAGAGGTTCAGGGGCAGTGAGGATTCACCAGAGACAGAGTAGGGAGCCAAACAGGGCAATTGAGGAAGCACACTGCTGAGGGGAGCAACGGACGGGTCAGGAGAGGTCTGCCGCGCCATGTGGGTCACCTCTGTGGCAGGGATCGAACTTGTGCTGAAGTGGCTTTAGCTTCATAGTGCTGTGCTTTAACCCGCTGCGCCCCCAGGGAATGTTTCTGGGCACTGTGGGAGACTGCTTCACCGGCCTCAAGTCTCTTTTCAGGAAGGTACTGTGATTTGAGGATTCAGAGGTGTAGGAGAGAATTCATAGCATAGTAGAGTCACCTTAAACTATGATTTCTACTTGTTCTATAGGGACTTCTCAGACTTTTTGGGTCTTGAACACTTTGGTGATTTAATGACTGTGGTGGTCCCTCTTCCTTCCCAACTATACAGACTTTTGATTTACATACCCAGCTGGGTTGTAAGCCCCCTTAAAGTTCATCCCGAGTCCTTACATTCTAAGGAGATTTAGAATCCCTGCCCTTATGGAAATACTATCTTGTTCTCTCATCTCTGTCCCTAATGCTCTTTGGAAAGTAAGTTAGCTCACGGCGGCGCTCATGGCTTCTACTTTCTCCTCCATTTAGTGTAGTCTACTGAGTTCATTCCATGACACAGTGGGTCCCACCTCTCCTCCTGGGCAGCGTGGAGGGAGTTCTGACTGCGTCTCTCGGGTTTGCTTCCAGCGAACCACAGTGCCAAGCAGTGCCGGACGCCGTGTGCCCTGAGGACTGCGTGCGGCGAGTGCACAAGCGGCAGCTCCGAGTGCATGTGGTGCAGCAACATGAAGCAGTGCGTGGACTCCAACGCCTACGTGGCCTCCTTCCCCTTCGGCCAGTGTATGGAGTGGTACACCATGAGCAGTTGCCCCCGTAAGTGAAAAGTGAGCTCCGGGCACTCACTGGTGTGTGGGCGGGGGCAGCAGCGCTCTCTGTGAAGCAGCCTGTCCACCTCCGGACAGGCTGGGGACCAGACTGAACTTGGCCTTTCTGCTCAGATCTCTTTGGAGACTGCCTGGTGGCCTAATCAGACAGAATCAGGTGCATTGACCCAAGTAAACACATGTAGGACAGATCAGCGTACAGACATAAGCCACTCAACTTCAGCATCCTGCTACTCAACCCAAGCTGAGTAACTTCTAACATAAGCGCTCTCCAGGAGGTGACCGGTAAGGTCCCCTCTGCCTCCAGCATCCTGGGGCTGAGCGAGGAGAGGAGCCCTTGTCACTTGGGCAAACGATTGGATTCACTATTGGGCTCTTTCATTCACTATTGGGCTCTTTCAATTTGTTTTGACACTTTAAATAACCATAATAGAATAAGGATTTAGATTCATCCAGAATAGTCTGTTAAGGAAAAGGGATTTATTTCTCTTTTAGATTTATTTATTTATTCATACAGAACTGGGGTACAGGCCAGAGATGTGGAGGGTGAGAGGATTCACCAGAGACAGAGTGGGGAGCAGAACAGGCAGATCGACGAAGTATACTGCTGAGGGGAGCAGTGGCCAGGGCAGGCGGAGATCGAACTCATGCGGAGGTGGCTTAAGCTTCTTAGTGCAGTGCTTTAACCCGCTGCGCCACCAGGCAGGGCCCAAGGAAAAGGAATTTAAATGCAATACATTAAAATCGGTGAATTACCACGTGTTTTTCTTAACAGCGGAGAACTGTTCTGGTTACTGCACCTGTAGCCACTGCTTGGAGCAGCCTGGCTGTGGCTGGTGCACCGACCCCAGCAATACCGGCAAAGGGAAGTGCCTCGAGGGCTCCTACAAAGGGCCGGTGAGGATGCCTGCCCAGGCCCCCACGGGGCACTCCTACCCACAGCCCCTTCTCAATTCCAGCATGTGTCTGGAGGACGGCAGGTACAACTGGTCTTTCATTCAGTGTCCAGGTAAGATGTCCTCTGTAGCCAAAGCAAGTGTCTCACTACCCATTTACAAAGAATTGAGCCTTGAAAGCTACATTATTTATATGGATTTCCTTTAAGACAACAAATCGTTATCCTAGGAGAAGTATTTTCATCTGAGAAAAAATTTAATGTCACTAAATGAAAATATTAAGAGATTCAAGTGAGCTCACTTTCACTACAAAAGGAACATATTCATTAGAAAAAATGTAAAATTACAGATTTAAATAAAAACTAGAAATCCCCTGCCCCAGTGTCTCATGCAGTAAAAACTTTTAAGTTTTGATATTGATACCTCCAAACACACTGATGGAAATATTTTAAAATTCCACACTTCTGTGCTTTGCATATTATGCACATTGTTCTACAGCGGTTGTTTGTTTTATTGACGTGACATTGGTCTCCAACACTATGATTTAAAGGTGTAGGTTTAGAATGACCTCCAGGCATGTTACCACAGCACTCCGACCACTAAGGAACCCTTACACAGTTTGTTTTTTACTTAAAAATGTAAGATGGCCGTTATTTCTTGGGGCTGGGGTGGGGGGTGGGAGTGGGGTTGAAAATAAAATCTGTGACCCCACAAATGTAGAGAAGAAACACAACAGTTTTATCACTGAGCCAGCCTGTAGTGCACATCGTGGGCCGTCCACATGCCTTTACGTGGCCTGGCACATCCAACCTGGAAGTACATGTTCTAAAGGCAAACAGTAACTTGTCTCTGTGTGAGAGACTCTTGCAGCACCATTTGTTATATATACTTTCATAATTACCCTGACTCAGCATGGTAATTGGGTGAATATCTGGGCTCATCCATGGTCTTTATCCAAAGGGAAAATTTTCTGTCTTTATGGCAGGCAGCTGGGTACTTGGCCCTGCACTCCTGGGCTGAATTCCCCAAGTTGCTGGGAAACCGATGCAGCATTGATGTTTACACTCCAAAGAGGTGGCTCCCAGCGCCCTAAGAAAAGCATTCCTGCATTGTAGTGCAGACCGGAGCCTGTGCTTAGTTTTAAAAAAATTTACATGTATATGCAAATCAAAGGAACCAAGGAAGGATTTAAAAACAGATTTTTCTTCATGAAAAGGAAGAGGAGAAAGGTCATTTTCTTTTTTGACCGGAGAAAGAATTTAGTGAGCCTACCTGCCTTCTTCCTTTCCCTTCTCCCCTCCTCTTCTCTCTTGTCTTCCCTTCTAGTCCTTTTTTCCATTGGTTGACGCCAGAAAGAATAGAACACCCCCTGCTGCTGGGGGTGCTGCCCAGAGAAAACAGCTCTGGGAAGTTGGCCTTTGATTCACCTCCTGTGAAGCTCAGAAATAGGCTGGTGGGCCTGCGGACTGTGGGAGACAGGCAATAGATGCCAGGATATCAGTGAGTGAGATCTTCTCCAAAGCCTGTGTCTGACCACAGGACTCTTGAGGACCTTTGCGAGGGGGTGGGGAGGAGAGGCGAGGCCCTCTGTCCTCTGTAAATAAAAGTAAAGGGCAAGAGACAGAGACAGAAATTGTCTGTAGTGTAAATAACACATGAGTATCATCCAGAGTATGGAGACCTTCAGGAAAAAAAAAAAAGTTAAATGTCAACTAATAGAAAAAAAGTGAGCAAAAATGTTGGGGTCAAGGAGCACTGAGGGACCCTGAGATTCTTGACTTCTGCGAAGCAGGAAAGAATTCATGTGGAAGTCAGGATAGGTGAGTTAGAAACAGATGAGTTGGTGGTGGGAATGCTATGGGGACTAAGCCTGAGAAAAGTAAGCAAATATTGTTTAAAAAAAAAAAAAGGGAAGAAGAATGATGTAAAATAGAAATGAAGCTGTTGTAGGAAAATCAGGGCAACGCCCCAGTGGCCTAAACAGAATGACAGGTTGACCCTCAAGGGGCGTCACTGGGCACATCCAGTAACATGCACACGCCCGCAGCCCTGGTCCGTAGCTTGACCAAGGGGACAGGAATTTACAGGTTGGGATAATTAGATTTGAACTGTTTTGTTTATCAAAAACATCTGACCCCGAACCTCCTGTTACAACCAGTGGTACCTGCTGTGGGATACACTAATAAGATTGGAACCCCTTTGTTCTGAAATGTGCACAGCTGTTTTTTGGAAATATTGGATGGGGGAAGTAGGGGCTTCAGCCATTGTGCTAAATTCCTGTTTTACCTCGCAGGCAATTAAGAAGCATCTTTTCATTCTCAGCAAAAGAAATAGCAAGAATAGGGAAATATAAAATAAAATGAGGAACCAGTTTTTTATTTACCAAGCAATTGACTTTTTGTGTTCCCATTTTTCATCTGATGTTTTGGAAGATCGGCAGTTGTATTTTTAATGTGCTAGTAGTTAATGTTTTTTTTTCTTTTTTTACATCATTTTGTACATTTTCTTGTGCTTTTCCTTTAATATCAGATCTGTATCAGGTGAGGTAACAGCCCATGATAGGAGCTGAGCTATGGAAGGTGTGTTGTGACGGCCTGAGGGGACAGGGTCCCACCAGGCCCAGCTGCACAGCCCAGATCCTCCCTGGCTGTGGCTGAGAGGCCTACATTTCTCCCCAAGTGGGAGGGCCCAGGAGCGATGGACCAGGGCTGGAGGCATGTGTGTGTGTCCCTGGATGTGCGAGTGACGCCCTTGGGTGTCAATGTGTCATTCTGTTCAGGCAACTGGGCCTTTGCCCTGATTTTCCCTTCCGATCCATATCTCACCTCTGCCTGCCCCCTCGGAATGGTCTGTCCCCTCTGCAGCTCCTGCAGAGGGGATGCCTCAGCCAGCTGTTGAGCAGGCACAGAGCAGGTCATGAGTCATTTCCTGTTGTCCACCACGCCAGAGGCCTGCTCTGGCCCCAGCCCCAGCTGCATGTCTGAGGTGTCAGTCGGCAACATGCAGCAGGTCACTTGGGCAGCCCCCTCCTCCTCCATTAAGATGCTGGTGTGTCCCAGCTCCCCTTTTTCTGTCTGCTTTGCCATTTTTAGACATTCCCCAGTACTTCAGAAGTGTCTCTCAAGCCTTTTGATAGTACCTTTTACCTCATATTCTTTTTGATTTATCCTTGTTTTCATCAACTTTCTGTAACTTCAGTGAGAATTTAAAGGGGAAGAAAGAAAGAAGCATTTCTTCAGTCTTTCATTCTTGAGCCACAATACATACTTTTACTAGGAAACGATTTTTTTTTAGGTTTATATTTTTGGTATGTGTTGTGTTTTGTCCTTTTGCTCATACTGTTGCTTATTTTCATATGAATGTGTATACCCACACACCGTAAGTAATTTTAGTATAGTCGTTACTAATAGTTATTTAAAGCTTTTCAGTTGCAGTCTCTGTAGAACTCAGATACCTGGAGGGGCGGGGTAGCTAGTGGGTGGCCAAGTGCAACAAGAATGGCTGCCGTTCTTGAGGTGACAGGTCAGCAGAAGCAGCACCCCAGAGCCCCTGCTGACAGTGGGTGGGGCCCCTACAGCCTGCAGTCACAGCCTGCACAGCTGTCCGAGCAGTGCTGAGGGGCCAGTTTTCGTCTGCCTTTCTGGTTATCAAGACCCACGTGACCCAGCGTCAGTGATCCCACTTCTGGAAATGTTTATAGATAAAGGTGGTTACTTTTCTAATAATAAAAAAAAATTGTAAACCAAACCAAATATAAGGGGATAGTTCTGTGACTCTTGTGACTCAAAGGAATCATTCTGCCATTTAAGTTCTATTTATGGTAAGTAATGTGGTAACGTTGTGATCTAAGTTAAAAAGAAATCAAAATGGAATATTAATATGAACACAACTGTATAAAACTGTATACAAAAACTTCTGGAAGGAAAGATACCAAATGTGAACAGCCATCTCTGGGTGGTATGCTTGTCTGTGACTTGCCACCTTTTTCTTCTCAAATTATCATGAGCCTCTGTTACTTATGCAGGGAATAACAGTGAAAATTAATCTTTTGGTGGGGCTGGGTTTCCAATTTGCTGATCTATTTCTGACTTCCCTGGCGTAACTCATTTTTGCCGCTGTGATCCTATTTCTCAAACTAGTTTTTAGTAGGCCGGTTTTGATGGTTTTGTATTTTGTGACAACAGGGATTTAAACAGATGATAGCAAGTAAACCTTGTCCAGCTTAACTCCATGCAACAGTCCCCTCAACGTTCTCTTCCTTCCAGCTTGCCAGTGCAACGGCCACAGCAAATGCGTGAACCAGAGCATCTGCGAGAAGTGTGAGAACCTGACCACGGGCAAACACTGTGAGACCTGCATCTCCGGCTTCTATGGCGACCCTACCAACGGAGGGAAATGTCAGCGTAAGTCCAGTCCGTCAGGCCTCCTCACTGCACATGGCTGCCACGGAGCTTCCTCAGACTTCACTGTCTAGGTGGTATAAAGCCACTTGGTTTTAGAGACAACATTTCATCAGTCATACTTGTCAGGAGCCGGCTGAGCAGAGAGGGAATAAGCAGAGCCACCAAATGTCAGAGTAGCCAGTTAAAGCAGCAAGCTGGAAACCAGTGAAGGGAGCCTTTTGTCGCTTAGTGTGATGATACAAGCAAGAGGCTTAAACTGGAAGCCTCTTCCCACCCATTGTCCCGCCTGGGATGGCACCGTGGGTGATGGATTGGCACCGCTGGGGGAGTGGCTCACTGTTGAGGGCACTCCAAATGAAAGACTCTTGCGTCTCAGGGTCCATAAAAGCCTTCTGAGACGCAAGAGTCCAGGGTAGGGGAGGGGAGCAGAAGTGGAAAAGTGGGGTGCAGCCAGATCCCCTCAGAGCGCAAGCATTGCTCAGGGAGTCTCCACAGGAGCAAAGACTTTGGGTCCCCACACCCCACGCCTGGCACAGAGGAAATGCTTCATAAATGTTTATGCGCGAGTGAGAGAATCGTGCATTGAGAAGCAGCCAAACAGTGTTACTTAGGACGGCAGTGGGAGCCCCCTCGTTCCTCCTGTCACCTGACTTTCAGTCCTTCATTGTCACCTTTACTTTGCTTGGGGTGACTGGTTAGCTGAAAATCACAACTCTTACCCACTTAATGCTTTTCTTTTCATCCTCTTCCCTGGTGAATCCGATCCAGGTAACTGTTAATTTTAGACAAGTCTGATGGTAAGCTTTGAAACCCATGGTGACCCGCATCCCTCTTCTTCTCCCCAGCCTGCAAGTGCAACGGGCACGCGTCCCTGTGCAACACCAACACGGGCAAGTGCTTCTGCACCACCAAGGGCGTCAAGGGGGACGAGTGCCAGCTGTGAGTACCCAGTCTTGAGCCCCTGCCACAGGCTAAGTGATAGGCAGCCAGGTTAGCAGGGTCTGAGCCACCAGGGAGCACCAAGAGGCGCTGACCCTACACAGCCACCCCCTTCCCCATGTCTCACTGCCCTGAGTTCTGAAGAATTGCATATTGATTCATCTGTTTAAGTGACTCTGAGGTGCCCTGGCTTGCTGACTTGTATTAGTCTTTCAACTTGAGCAGTGACTTGATTTTTGTCACATCAGGAGACAAAATGAAAACACTGCACCCTTTCCTGAGGTTTGGAAAAGCTGATGTATTCCAGGGTAGTATTTGTTTGGCATTTTGGTTGTCTGATAGTTGGGATGACCCTTTCACCTTCAGTGTCCCTCCCTGGCCAAGCACTTTCCTTGGTGTGGTGTGTCAGATACTTTCCAGGGAAGACAGGGTCCTCGCTGGCCATAAGGATACAGACAGCATTAGGCAGACTTGGAGTTTCAGCAATAGCGATGCCGCCACTGAGCAGCAGGGTCCTCTAAAGCAAACCCCTTGATTGTGCAAAGCCTCATTTCCCCACGTGTGGATAGTGGGCCTAGTAGGAGTTGTTTTTAGTGCCCTAGTGAGTTAAAGAGAGACTGTGCCCAGTTAACATGCATCTGTGTGCCTCACCTCACGAATACATGCTGCAGCTTTACAGGTTCTCTGGGGAAGAGACTTGAAAGAAATGTTGAGTAATAGCAAAACACTGAGCTGACAGAGCAGATACATCATGGATCAGCTCTGTTTTTCTTGAAGACGCTAGCAGTAGTGTCACGAGTGATTGAGATGTTGGCGGGTGTTCAGGAGGGAATTGCCCTGGCTACATTTTATCGCTTATGCCAGAGTGAGAGTTTCATACTGCCATAAAGCCAGTCCATGAAGCAAAGCTAATCTAATTTAATATTTGAAAGTGGCTCCTTCAAACAGAGAAGTGTAACAGAGCAATTAGTCAGATGTGGTCTATAATAAAGAAATGAAGAATAGTTCTAGTGAAAGATTTTTTTCCTCAAGAGAGTTTAGAAATAAGCAAGTGCCAACCATCACAATATTCCTGAATAAATTTACCTGGGAAAAGTGCTTAACCCAAGTTTGCCCCACCTGTCCCCATACATCATAGCTGCTGCAGCTACTTAACTACCTTTGTGAAGAAGGAGGCTGTGTTTTGCTGAAATCTGTGGGGGAGTTAGTCATTCTTTTTGATTAGCACTTTCCCAAAAAAAAAATTGGTGAGATGGTTCAAGAGTTTAAAAAAAGAGTGATAATTGGTGTTCAGCCTTCTCATAACTTGTTTTTAAAGGGCAGGCTCAGATTATCCCGGGAGAATAGGATTCAGAAGTGAATGAGTGTTTGAAAAAGGTTTTAATTGCACTTCTTGCAAAAGTGAAAATGTGTTTTTCATGGTATTAAGAAGGGTCTAGATTGATCCTACTTGGATTTATCTTGTGTATTTTGGCAAATATTTATCAATAATTTATTTGGCATTATCAGTGGTATAAGCTTCGGGGCAGTCATCATTGAAAATGGATGCAAACTCATTTTCCACGTGATGTGATTACTGTGAAAAATGTAAAACACTGACTCAGAACTATTTGTAGCTTACATAAAGGAATCTCCGTGATAGTAAATGAATGTAGATTCTGTTTTGACTAGTAACTGGTAATAGAAAATAATCTTTATTTTTTTCCCCCTAGATGTGAGGTAGAAAATCGATACCAAGGAAACCCTCTCAAAGGAACATGTTATTGTAAGTGTTTTTGCAATTCTTATCTATCTGTCTTGAGTAAAAACCAATACCAAGTTTGAACAATGATGTGGAGAAACAGGAACCTTTGACATTCTTTGTGGGAACCTCAAATGGTTTACCCACTCTGGAAAACGTGTGGTGGTTTCTTCCACAGTTAAAATAAACGTACCAGACACTGCTCATTTCTCTCTTCCCCCAGCCCCTGGCAACCACCTTTTTTCTGTCTCTCTCTGTCCTGGAATTTGACTGTTCTGTGCACCTGCTGATGTAGAGTCAGACAGTATTTGTTCTTTTGTGGCTGATTCACCCCACTGGTGCTCAGTGCCCTCGCTGCGGCCACGTGGAAGCACGTGTCACTTTCCTTCCTTTTTAAGGCTGAATAATACTCCACTGCCTGTAATGCCACGTTTTGTTTGTCATTCATCTGCCTGTGGACACCTGTGTTGCTCCCACCTGGCTGTGGGAAATAATAGCTGTGTCTGTTTGGCTGCTGTGACATAGGGACCCAAGTATCTCTTCAGGCTCCTGCTCCTGGTTCTTTCGGCTAGATAGCATTGCTGGGTCACATTACAGCTAGATCCTGTTTTTAATTTTTTGAGGAACCACCATACCGTTTTTCACAGTGGCTGCACCGTTTTAATTCCTGCCAGCAGTGCACAAAGGTTTCAGTTTCTCTGCATCCCCACCAGCACTCATGATTTTCGTTTTTTTTTTAATGGTCACGGTGGGTGTGCAGTATAGCCTCGTTATGGTTTTGAATTAAATTGTATCATCCTTGGCCAGTAGGCTCTCTTCCAGGCTGTGTTCTTTTGCTGTCTCACATTTGTCTTTGAAAACTTCCTTGCTTTCTAAAATAAGATAACCAAGACACATATTCCTTGCCCTGGAAATGAAACGAATCATTTTTCTCTGGAGTCATATACCATTAATTTACAGCTTTGTACACTGAAGCAAACCCTAGCAGGTAGTAATGTTCAAATAATATTTGTTAGGTGAGGTAGCCTCAATTGTGGTCATGATAGAAGAAGATTTTAGTGAGTTAACCCACATAAAATGATAGCCCGCAGGCTTAATAATCTTGGGAAAATGTCCCAATCTCCAGGTATTGATGAGCCAAAAGTGCTTCTCTGGCTATTTGAATTTAAGCAAGTAAGTCTGTATTGCTATAGACCTGATCTTTTTGTTTTGTTTCAGTTCTTTAATAGACGTTTATTTCTTTTCATAGACACTCTACTTATTGACTATCAGTTCACCTTTAGCCTCTCCCAGGAAGATGACCGCTATTATACAGCCATCAATTTTGTGGCTACACCTGATGAAGTAAGATTATTTTGTCTCCTTATTTTGTTTTGATTTTGTTGGATCTTTGTCTTGGCCATATCTGTGGAAGCACGGCCTCAGAAGTGGTCTCAGAGAGTGATATTTAGAGGTGCAAGAAAGAAATGTTAGAACGTAAATTTTCTCCCCTTTCCATCTCAAAGACAAGAATGGTGTCATTAAGATTTATCAGGATCTGGGCCCTCCCTGGTGGTGCAACTGATTAAAGGGCAGCACCACATAGCTAGCTGCAGCCACTTCAGCACAAGTTCAATCCCCGGCCAGGGAGGTGACCCACATGGCGCAGCAGACCTCTCCTATCTTGCCCGCTGCTCCCCTTGGCAGTTTGTTTCAGTCTGTCTGCCTGTTCTGCTCCCCACTCTGTCTCTGGTGAGTCCTCTCACAGCCCCTAAACCTGTAGCCTCTACCCCAGGTATGCATGCATGCATGCATAAACAAACAAGCAAACAAATATTTTAAAGAAAAAGTTACCAGGATCTAATACAGACAGGCATTGACTGCACACTTACTTGGTCTGCACATTAGGAGAGACGGCAGCGGGGTTTTCCTGTCAGAGAGCTAGGTGGGTGAGCCCAGGTTTGTTCTCTCAAGATGAACCAGAGGCCTAATGGACCAGCCCCCCCAAAAAATTGTGGACTGAAATTAATACTTCAAAAAAGGTGTCAAAGGTGACACTTCTGGAACAAGTTCTTAGCCTCATTAGAAGGTTAAAAACAGCGAACCTTTAGGCAGGTCCAACAAGAAGTCATCCAGAAATAATTGAAATTATTAGGATCTCTACTTATGTTTCACCTACCCTCATTCATGGTAACCCCATCTTGCCATAAGGTGTGACGTAGTGGTAGAAGGGCGCCAACACTGTAGATTTCATGAAGCTCCAGCAGTTCTTTTCATCCAAGACTGCCCGTCCGTGTCTCTGCGGGTGTCTCTTGTTCCTTTTTTCCCTTTCCTCAATAAACATACCATGTGCTGCTGAAAAGTAAAATTAAATGAATAAAAGTATAGCTTCTAGAATACAAAGGACAGGGAAATAGCTCATTCAGTGCCCACTCCAATACATAGTGAAGTTTTACTAAACTTGACAAATTATTTAGGAGCCTCCTTGGAGGTTTATTTCTTGCCAGCCCACATAATGCCATTTACCATTACAAAACTCCTGGTACAGTGCTGTGTTGGCATCTTTATACCACTCGGTAACAGCTGATGGCAAAGATGGATTCTTTATCAGTGGCAGTAGACTAAACTTTCCAATAGAAATCTTAATAGTGCAATTATTTCTGGCTGACATATTGACGATAAGTATGACGAATAATATACAGAAAACAACATGGCAGTGAGTCAAAGTGACAAAATATTCTTCTGTTAACAAATGTTATCAGCAAATGTTGCCAAACTAAAAAATAAATGAATCAATAGAACAAAGTCCACAGTATGACTTGTTTACAATTAAATAAAAGTAAGAATAATTTTTTATACTCAGTGATAAAAATATAATTTTTTATATTCAGTGATAAAAATAAACGATATCTGGCCCTCTCTGGTGGTGCAGCGGGTTAAAGCACAGTACTGAGAAGCTAAAGCCACTTCAGCATGAGTTCGATCCCCGCCTGCCCCAGAGGTGACCACATGGTGTGGCAGACCTCTCCTGACCCGCCCACTGCTCCCTGTCTCTGGTGAAGCTTCTTGCCGCCCCTGAGCCTCTGGCCTGTACCCCAGTTCTTGTATGCACAAATAAATAAATCTTTAAAAAAAAAAAAAACAAAAAACGATATCCTTGAGATAGTCTCTTGAGTCAGTAGTTTTTAAGTACAAATAGAAAATGACTTCCAGTGAAAGTGAGTCATGGAAAAACTGTAGACATATCATTTGAGTGACTGTTGAATGGAATTTTTTTTGTAAAGGCTGTAGGAAAAGCCACACTTGGAATTTATTTACCTCCTTATTCGTAAGCAAGTGATTGGTGTGATCAACCTTTCAGGACATAGCTGGCGTTGCTCATTTTACTTTAAATAAACATGGTGGCTTCTGTAATACCTCTTCATGAAATGGGGAGTGGCCATCACATCACGTCTTTGGTCTTTCTGGGGTTTCCTTGTTATCTTGTGATAGGATATTTAATAGAGTTATCCAGTACATATATCTTTTGTCCTTTATAAAAAGCACTTGATCCTTTCTCTGGAAAGAAATAATTGTTGGTAGTGTGCTGCCAACAAATATTAAAAATAAATAAACATTTGAGCTGTTCCTCCAAAAGGAAGTTGAGTTTTTTCAGTAACATGACAGTAACTGCTACAGGAGAAGCTAGCTTGGAGACACATTTTGACAGTGGCTCTTTGACCCTGTCTCCATGGTTGTGATTTTGTGCTATCAAAATACCCTTAAAAATCTTAATTTTCTAACAGTTCTTAATTCAAAATGAAGAATTTCAGCGGGATTAGTTCCATTTGTACACTGTAAAAACACCTCTGGATTCATTCAAAAGAATAATTCTTTCAGCCTCAAGAATGAGATGAGCCAAATTTCAATCAAAGCCAAAATTTAGTATTATGTTTTACCCCACATGGGCTTCAGGGCACTTCTTTCTAAGAATGCACTTTTAATCAATAAGACCAAGAATCAAAAATAATTAAATTACCTCTTCAGATTGCTGGATCTCTCAGTGGTAAATCAGATTGTTTATTTCAGTTTTATATGTTTTCTTTTTTAAAAAATTCCCTTTTGGGGAACTTTGCAGCATGTATAATCTATGTGATCAGAAGTACGTAGGTTTACCATGTAGTTGAATATAAATTAGGGCACTTGATCAGGTGTTTTACCCCTGAAATTTGAAAACCACTACCCAGAGGGTCCTTAGGAGGCTGACCCCCTAATGTAGATCACAAGATGGAAGGTGTGGTGCTCTGGGGAAGAGCTATTTTTTCATGGAGTTCAGTGTTTAATGAAGCATTAAATCCCATTCACTTTTATGGGAGGGAAATTATTTGGAGTACAGGACTTACGTTAAGAAAAATTAGTAATTTGACAGACTCTTCTAGAGATGTGTTTTTCTTAAGGGATTGTGAAATATCTGTTTTGTAAGTTAAATTGAGAGTAGTAAGATTTTATTTCTGCTTTCTTGTAAAGTCTGGAAACTTACAATTAATTTTCCATTTATTTGCCCTTCTCATTAGCAAAACAGGGATTTGGACATGTTCATCAATGCCTCCAAAAACTTCAACCTCAACATCACATGGGCTGCCAGCTTCTCAGGTAAAAACATAACTAGAGAAGATAACCTGAGTGGAGGTAGTAGATTGAGAAATGTGTTATAGGAGTTGAGAAAGGGTGTTTGGAAGACTGGCAGATGGGTTTGACATCCACTTCGCCTCACCAGCTGGAAGTCACCTTAGCAAATGGTCAAACCCTCCTCTAGACCTGTGGGCGATTCATCTTACATAGAAGATAACAGCAGCGGGGTGGCACGGATTGGGTCACGCCTGCCGGAGTCTGCTGTGCCATCAGCCTCGAAGTGCTCGCGGCCCCTGCTCTGCTGCCACCTCTGCTGCCGGTGTCCCAGTGCCCTCTGGGGCCCCTGCAGCATCCCCAGTCCAGCTGCAGAAGGGGAAAGTTCGGATGACTCTGTTTCAAAAAACAGAGACATTTTTAATAGGGTAGGAATGTAGGCACAAGGAAGTAAACATGCTCTGGGATTCAAATCAAACTCTCAGAGCAGTTTTTGTTATCTTGTTTATCTTCCTATGATTCTTTAAAGAAGGCCCAATGGGCAGAAAATCTACTAGAGAAATAAAGGCTGGGACTGATATAATGGTGAGGAATGTAGGTCAATTTGAATTCTGCCTATTGCTTACTAGTACTGTGCTTTCTGAGTCAGTCCTTAAAACTGGGATAATAAAAACACCTACTCATGTAGAATGTTGTGAAAATTCAGTGATAAAGGAGGTGCTCAATGTAGTGCTTGAAACTCATGACATGGTAACTGTTTTGTCATCATGACTACTATTGAGATACTGGTTATTTGGTCAAAACACAACCTGTTAGATTGAAGCAAAATAAAAACACCAATTTTGTACATCACTTTATATTTATCATATCTTAAAAAATATTGTATAAAATTCAGAAAAAGTCAGAAACTTACAGTGACAAAGATAAGCAAGGTAGTAGTTTAAGCAAAGTCCAGGGCCTCCTTGGTGGTGCAGGGGTTAAAGTCTCAAGCTATATAGCTATCAAGCTATAGCCAGACCCTGTGGCTTGAGTTCTATCCTCAATCTCTCCTGCATGCACACACTCACACACACACACACACACAAGGGAGTTAACCCATAAGGCACAGCAGACCTCTCCTGTCTCTCCTGCTGCTCCCCTCAATAGTGTATTTCAGTAGATCCACCTGTTCTGCTCCCCACTCTGGTGAATCCTTTCACCCCCCCCACACACCTATAGCTTATACCCCAGTTCTTGTATTCGTAAATAAATTTAAAAAAGAAAGAAAGAAAAAGTCCAAATTATCAGAGCCTTTGTCTGCAGAAAGTGAATGGTTTGCAATGACTTTCTCCTTGAGCACTCAGCCGTGCAGAGTACTTGAAGAGTTGTGGGCAGTGTGAATGCCATTGCTTGTTAATAAGATTCTAGTGTTTTCTGAGCTTTCATGGCCATATATAGCCTGTTTCCATAGGGGGTGAGGGCTGCTAGAATCCCCAGTAAAACTACTGTATGGGCATAGGCTTGTGGGTTAGCTTGCCCGGCTTCAAATCCTAATTATACTTCTTGGTGGCTGTGTAACTTGAGTCATAGGACTTAATTTGTCTGAACTTTAGTTTCCTAATCTGTAAATGAGGATGATAATAAGGTTGTTGTTAGTAGTAAATGAAATTGAGCTTTTAAGACTGTTGCTGGAACACTAGAAGGTTGAGTGACTATTATTATTATTATTATTACTAACAGGGGCAGATTCTATCTTTAAAAAAATTTTTTTTTCAAGTTCATTTTTTTTTTCTTCCTAACAGCTGGAACCCAAGCTGGAGAAGAAATGCCTGTTGTTTCAAAAACCAACATTAAGGAGTACAAAGACAGCTTCTCTAATGAGAAGTTTGATTTTCGCAACCACCCAAATATCACTTTCTTTGTTTATGTCAGTAATTTCACTTGGCCCATCAAAATTCAGGTAAGAAGTGGTTTTTGGTCTCTCACCTACAAAAATGGTGTAATCTCTTTCCATGAAGGCTACATGCACTGATTTGGAACTTGGGGTGAATAAGAGTGACAGTTCCCTTGCCTTTGTGACATCTGTGGCACATACACACCTTAAAGAAGGTTGAGTGGGGATGGCTTGATTCACCTAGAAAGGAAATTTACAAACATTCTTGAAAGCCAGTTAGCATTTAACAAATTTAGTCATTACACCTCTATGCATCTCTTCAATGAGCACTTGCCGCATAAAAATCTCTTGATCTGCACACAGCTTGAATTCTGAAATGAGTCAAGTGGATATAAGTGAAACAAACGCATATGTAAACAGTGCACCGTAGGTGGACAGTGCTCTGTGAAAAGATCCCAGAGCTGCAAGTAGCATTAGGAGAAGAGGGAAAGCGGGAGAGGCAGTGCTCCACCCATTGAAGAGCGGAGTCCCGCGGTCTGGCTGGATCTCAGTCCTGACTTGCTCACTCTCAGACCAGCCACTCAGCCTCTCCGAGTCTCCGGTGCTCCGCGCACGGGGATCTGCAAGCGTAGAGCCAGGCGCCCGCATTGCCGGGCCGCGACTACCATCACCAGCCTGCTCCTTTTGCCCTTTCTGGTCATCCACCACTGTGTCCTCAAGGAACTTGCCTTAAACCAGTGCGGTTTTCTTTTAACCCCCCTTCATTTTAGGTAAATGTGGAAATCGGAATGTGTGCTCTTTTCGGAACTGGCTCACCCCCAGCTATGGAAACACAGTCAAGACTGGGGCTGTGGCCATTTGCCAGTTTTCAGTAGCATGATCAGTAAAGGAAGTTGTCATTGAGCACATAGGAAGGTTTGAAATCCAATGCTAGTGGTTTTATGTTCATGTCTTGGGGCTGTGGCTAAAGAACAATCAATCTGGTCCTTTCTAGAATATGAAGGACAGATTTTTTTCTCACGATTCTCTTTCCTTTTTCTGTCTAGATAGTCTGTAGATTTGTTCATCATTTAAGTTGCTCCACTCTTTGCTCTTAGACACACTCTGTTTCCCTCCTTTCCCAGTTTCCTTATAGCATTGACCACACTCCCTGCTTCTGTTTCCATCAACCCCACCACATCCTGAACCAGCCCAGTGGCTGAATTCTTCTTTCTCTTCTCCTCATTGCCTGGGTGGAGTCACTGACTTCCATCTCCTTTCGTCCCCTGTTCCTCTGGCCAGTCTTTTTAAGAAGTCTTCTTCCTGGCCCTTCCTGGTGGCGCAGCGGGTTAAAGCGGGTTTAGCACTGAAAAGCTAAAGCCACTTTCACATGAGTTTGATCCCTACCCCGGAGGTGACCCACATGGCGTGGCAGACCTCTCCTGACCCACCCGCTGCTCCCCTCAACAGTGTACTTCATCCATCTGCCTGTTCTGCTCCCCACTGTGTCTCTGGTGAATCCTCTCACCCACCGCATCTCTGGCTTGAACCCCAGTTCTGTATGAGGAAATAAATAAATCTTTAAAAAAAAAAAAAAAGAAGTCTTCTTCCTTAAACTGTGACCCACAGTTTAAGATGTAAAATATGAAACTGTAAGGCTTTTAGGGGGGAAAAATTGAGAAAATCTGTGTCCAAGAGCAAGGCAAAAGATTGTTAGACTTGACAACAAAAACATGATCCATAAAAAGAAAAATCATTTGATTGGATCACATCAAAACCAAATTCTTTTGTTCTGTGAAAGACACTGGTAAAAAGATGAAAAGACAGCTGTATACTGGTAAGCCATGTTTCTGACAAAGCCCTGCATCTAGACTAGATGGGAAACTGTCAAAACTTAACATTAAAACACAGCAGGCAAATTAAAAAAGGGACAAAAACATGAAGAGACATTTTACTGCTACAGAGGTATACGTGGTAAATAACCACATGAAAAGGCGTTCAGCATCAAAGGGCATGAAAGAAATGCAAATTAAAACCACAGTGAAGTACCTCTAGATGCTCTCTGAATGACAAATAAAAACTAATACCAAGACTAGAGAGGATGCAAAGTTGTATCACTTACACACTTTTACCCCCTTTTTAGAAGGGCTTTGGGGATGAGGTCACACATACCCACACTTAAGAAGAAGGGAACACACCCCAAGATGGTGGGAAATCTCGTTAGACATCCTAGAATTTTCTCTGCCATTAGACGGCCTTTGGAGTGGGGCTAGCAGGGACTTAGCTGGTTTCTCTGACCCAAGGAGGCTGAGCTAGACCTGGTCAGTAGAATTCCCGTTCGGTAACTGCTAACACTATCAGGTTGTAGAGCGCATGCACTTGTATAGTATTTGGTTTGGGTTCTAATGAATATACCCGTTGACTTGTCGGTTGTGATTCTTTTATACCGACACGCTTTGTTATGTCCAAATCTGATTGAACTTCATAGTGAAAGCTGAAAAATGATAACTGTTCCTGAGATTCTTAGTGAAAATCCTGACTTACGCTGCTGACGTTTTCTCCATCTGGAAAGAGGGCTGTGCACATAAACAGGCCTTTGTGCTGGAGATAGCTGTGCTGTTGCCAGTGCCGAGGTCCAGTTTTTTTCCTTCCCAGTACCCTGTTGCTCCACCCTCCGAAAGTCACTGACATGGTTTTAGAGCATTTCCTTCTAGAGGATCTCTTCCCCACACTTACTTTTAAAAAGTACTGATTTTAAGCTTAAGAACCAAAGAGATGTTGATCTTCCGCCTGGTTCTTTGGTCCTCTTGCCCTGGGCTGGGTCCCTCCCTTGAGTAAGACCCATTTATGAAAGCTGTCTTGAAGAGCACTTGTGAAAATAAACGATGGCATGCTCACCACCTCCTTTGCCAAGCTTTTCTTGAAACAGCAGGTAAGTTCTGCAGAAATGTGTCTTTGCTGTTTGGTGTCAATGACCTGGGTGTTCGGCACAGTGCGGCGCCGGCAGCCTGCCTTCTCCGAGTCTCCACCGGACCTGGTGGACAGCGGTTCTGCCTACATTTGGGGCTGGGCCTGATGTGCCTCGGCAGGGCTGAGCTTGCGTCTTCCTGGGCCCCTGTGGTCGTGTCCTCAGCAGAGAGCTGCACCTTTCTTTACTGCTCGCTTTTCCTCAAAGCCTTGGCTTTTCTAGATGTCGCCCTCTTAGAGACGGGACAAATTGAGGAAAAAGGCAGCGTGCTAAGGAAGAGAAGAGGGGAGTTATCTAAATAGTGCAGCGTAGGCTGGTCAGCCAGATTTTAATTGACTTTCAGGGTAGGCAAAAGCCTTGTTTGTCTTTGATTCTCATATTTTAAAGTAAAGTAACTGGGGAAATCTAATTCTCTACTGAGAAATTCATGTAAACACTGGTGCTTTAGAAACGGTAAGGCTAAACTCAAGTTCCTCTACTCTGAACCGACCCCAGGATTCTTTTCCATAATTAGGAACAGATCAAAACCTATAACTGCTAACTGAGGGAATTTGAAACTAACTATAAAAATCTTTGTAGATGCAGTTTAAAATTAAAAACACCACTCGGACTGAAAAGGCCTGTGTGTGGGAGGACAGTGGGTGTGTTGGGGCCAGATGTGCCTGTTTTCTGTTTGGTCTCTCCTGTGGGTGCACACCCCTCCCTCAGCCCCCGCTTCCAGAAAGCCATGCTAGGTGTTCTCTCCAGTAATAGGGGCTCCCGGGTTCAGGCAGACCCGGCGTTTGGGAGGGGAGGTGTCTGAGACAGAGCACAGACTGCAGGCCCTGTGCGGTGGGAGGGTGGACCACGGAGCTGGGCTCTGGCTTGCTACTGCCTCTGCAACAGAGGTCGTTATTGTAAAGTGGAACTAATATTAAAGCCTCTCCGTGCTGGGTGTTTCATCTGCTAGTTTGTATAAGAGGCTAGTGTTCACAAGTGAAGGCAAATACATAGAATTTGTATTGAGAACTGGGCATTCATTTAGTTAGAGCTGTGTTTGTGGGCACTAGCAGATTGCTATACTGAGCAAAGGGTGTGTAAACACGTGTTGACTCGGATATCTTCTTTTAGTAACCACTTTATTGAGATAGAATTCGCATGTCATACAGTTCAGCCATTTAAAGTACACAATTCGGTGGTTTGGTTTTTTTTTTTTAGTATGTCCATAGAGTTGTGCGACCATGACCACAATCAGTTTTAGAATATTTTCATCACCCCAAAAAGAAATCCGGTCCCCATTAACAGTCCCTTCCCATTCCTCCCTGCCCCCAGCCCCTGCCAGCCGCCCGTCGACTTTGTTGTCTCTGAGGATCTGCCTGTGCCGGTCACTTCATGTAAATCACTCACGTGATGTTTTTAAGGTTCATCCATATGTAGTCTATTTCAGCATGTTATTTCAGGACTGAGTATTATTCCCTTGCATAGATATACCGTATTTTGTTTATCCATTCCTCTGTTGGTTGGTCCTGGGGTTGTTTTCACTCTTGGAACACCGCAGGTGGCTGCAGTGGGTCAGCCTCTGGCAAACCTCCCCCAGTGGCCGCCACGGCCAGGACCCCCTGACTTCTTTGACAGCCATTCAGTCAGCATCCCTGCTTGCCTGGAGGTGGTAACAGTGCACCGATAATGCCTCTTTCTGTCAGTGGTGACAGAGATGAATCTGATGAACAACATTTTATATTCTTCTTTTAGGAAGGACATTATCTTGAAGCGAGTGCATACTGAACACATAAATGTCAAAGGAATGAGCGGTTCAAAATGAGCTACTCCCCTCACGGTAGATTCAAGAATTGCAGTTTGCAGCAAACAGGAGAGTGTTTTATTCAGATGAAAGCCCAGGGAGGTAGCAAGCTGAGTTTCTTGATGTCAGGAGCCGGGGGAGAGTTGAGAAGCCTGGGAATACTGCTCTTGGTTGGGTTAAGGGCTCGAGTTTATCTTTCACTCAGACCTTGAACCCAGGAAGCTGAGTAAAGGTGCTGCTTGTGACCTGCCCACTCATGTGACTTGTTTTTCTACCACAGATTGCCTTCAGCCAGCACAGCAATTTTATGGACCTGGTACAGTTCTTCGTGACTTTTTTCAGGTAATTTTTACTTGTACAAATGATATTTGTTCTTTTGATTCAGGCACTTCATTCCATTAATTAGCAGTCAAAAAAGACAATAATCCTGTGTTTGCACAGCCATCCAAACTAACTTTCTAGATCCCTGACAAGCCGCGCCTGTGGCAGGATTGTGCACTTGGGCTAGTCTGTTATAACGAAGACATTTGGTTTGTCCTGGCTTTTGCTTTTGTCCTGTGCTTTCCACATACCCCACACTACAATGTTGATAATTTGGTTCTTCATCTGGGGAGAATTTGTGGTCAAAAGATATTTAATTAATGATGATTAATGATTAATGGTGATTACTGGTGTGTGCTGCATGATATGCTTCCTCTTGCTTCTGCAGATAGTCAGGTGATTGCCCAGAGTTTTAAAGCTAAAGGTAATTTGTTAGACCCTTGGGAATCTTTTATTTTTATAGAGTTTGTCCTTTATAATTTCATTCTTATGGAAATACCACATGTACATAATTGAAAATAACAAGTGTGGGCCCTCCCTGGTGGCGCAGCGGGTTAAAGCACTGCACTGAGAAGCTAAAGCCACTTCCACATGAGTTCGAATCCCGCCTGCCCCGGAGGAGATCTACATGGCGTGGCAGACCTCTCCTGACCCGCCCACTGCTCCCCTCGGCAGTGTACTTCCTCGATCTGCCTGTTCTGCTCCCCACTCTGCTCCCCACTCTGTCTCTGGTGAAGCCTCTCACCGCCCCTGAGCCTCTGGCCTGTACCCCAGTTCTGTATGTACAAATAAATAAATCTTTAAAAAAAAAAAAAAAAAGAAAAGAAAATAACAAGTGTGGGAGTACTTACAGGCTGAAGCCCAGCATCCTGCCCCACACCTTCCCAGTTGTCCCCCGACTTTGTTTTAGCTCTTCTGACACTTCACCCAACGGGCCCTCCATGTCGCAGGCGCATACAAAATCCTCACCTCCCTGCGGCTGGCCGGAGTTCCGGCACAGCCTCGCTAAGTCCCTGGCCCCCTTAGAGTCACAGTGACCAAAAAACCTCTGGTTCCTGCTGAGTTGAACTTAGCTAGGTGAGCTACTGTTGACCTTTATCATTTATTTTGGGGAGAGGGGGTGGAGATCGTCAATCTTTGGTTATCCTGAATATGGTATTTGTCATATTTTGCTTTTAATCCTTTGGTTTTCTATGTGGCTGCTCTCAATATAGCCCAGTATTCTGACCACCAAAACATCTCTCAGTGTGGTCAATCACTAGCAGGTGTTTGGGTTTTAGTTTCCCTTGGAGATGGCTCTCCAGACCTCCCTCCTGCCACCCTCTCCCACACCCATTCACAAGGCCTGCAGCATGGCTGACATTGTGGCCATTTCTTTTGCCTTCCTCTTGAAGGCACTGAAGTCTGTTTCCTGTTTCTCATGACTTTGTTTCTCTGTGTAGTCCCTTTTTTTATTGGGGCATGTTTTCCAGGAGATTCCAGAGGAAAGGAACAGGGGAGGCAACTTTCCTGTTAACTTCACTGTTTGTAAAGGTCTTGATTTTGCCCTCGCTTTTGATTAAAAATTCTAGGTAGGATATCGCTTGTGTTAGAATTTAGGAGGCATTTTGCTGTTTCTTCTAGCTCCTAGTACTAAAAATGCTAATTCCATTATAATTCCTTCTCCTTGCATGCAACCTGTTTTTTCTCTTATAAAAGATTATATTGAACTCTAATAGAAAATTACAAAAAAAATAAGAAACACAAATTGGTGAGATAATACATGGAACACATTTCTGAAACCGCTGCTCAGGACTGGAGATAGAATGTTAACAGTGCCCTACTCAGATGTTTCCATCAAGCACAGCTGCCTCTGTCTTCCCCAGTCACCTGATTTCTAAGGTTATACATTGTATTTGCCCATTTAAAAAATCTATATAAGTTAAATCACAACAAATTTTTAAAAACAGTTTGAACTGAATAATGAAAATATTAAAAACTTGTGGGTTGCATTTAAATTTATACTTATAGGGCTTACCTTAAAATCTATCAACTTTAGCTACACAGTAGAATTACTTGGGAAGCTTCTGATGCCAAACCACATACCAAACTAGTTATATTAGAAACTCTGGGGATGGAGTCAAGCATTCAAAAACTCTCCAGGTAATTTTAGTGTGCTGCTAATGCATACTGAAGCTAATTTTAGGAAGCTAATGGTTTATAGACGTCTCTGTTGGAAAAGAAAAAAGCACTCCACAATAAATTAGGAAAAGAAGTGCTAACTAAAGAAAGTAGAAGGAATATACACAGAACAAATATTAATGGTATGGGAGAAAATACAGTAATGAGAACTAAAAGAATTATAAGTTGGATCTTTGAAAAGAATAAGTATACTATTGATAAATCTCTAGAAAGAATAACCAAGGAAAAGAGAGCAAACATAAAAATAATATCAGAAATAATAAAGTGGGCATTACTCCAAATCCTGCAGGCATTCAGACATTTTCTTCCTTCAGAAGAGTATTTTATGAGTACCTTTAAAGCAGATAAATTTGAAAAAGGAATAAATAGTATGCCCTGATTTTTCAGAATCTAAAAACTGTATACAATATACTAAAATGGACAAAGAAGAAGTAGGAAACTTGAATAATACTATAACTTTTAAAATAGATCAACTTGTCTCACCAGATGAACTCTAGGTCCAAATTGCTTCATTGGTAACTCATAACCTTCTAAGGAAGAAATACTATCAATATTAGCTAAATTTCCTAGAGACCAAAAAAGAAAAAATACTTCCCAATTTATTTTATGAAGTTATTAGCACAACCTGATCATATTATGAGAAAGGAATTTAGAACCAGTCTCATTCATGAATGAAGACTCAAAAATCTACCATTAATCTAAACAGGCTACCAGTTGTGTGTATTCCAGGAACTGCAAGGCTGGTTTAGCATCAGAAAAACCATTATTGTGTAATTCACAATAATGAGATAAAGGGAGAGAATAATATAATCACCATAATCAGTGGGGGAGACTTTTGATGCAATTTAATATTAATTATTAAAAACTAAAAATAGAAAGAAATGTCTTTAAATCTGATAAAGGAACCATTGATAAGCCAGTAGCAAGCCACCGTTCATTCATGGTGAGATGCTTTTCCTTTGACTGTGGGAACAACATTGTGATAGAGGTTCTAGCTAGACAAAATAAATAAATAAAATGCATAAGCATTGGAAGGAAAGAAATCATTACATGATTGTATCAATATAAATGCAAAAAAAATCTACAGATAAAGTATTACAATTAGTAGGTGAAGTTTATCAAAGTTTCTAGATACATGCACAGCATTAAAAAATCAGTTCCATGATTCACAGCTCTTTATCAGTAAGTTAGAGGCTGGCACAAAAATGATGAGATTTTATACTGACCTGGCAGGGGAAATGCCATGATCACAAAAATCAGTTTTATTTCCCATAGAAAACTCTCAGGTGCCCTCCTCTCCCCTGTACCCTGAATTGAGAAATCCCTTCCAGAGTGGTGCTGGAGAGCAGAGGCTGCGTGTCAAGATTCATCCGTTTCCTGCCGGGCCCACTCTGCCCACTGTAAGCTGATGACTGACAGAGACTGTCAGATTACTAGCTTGCCCTTTTCCAGGAAGCATTCACTTGTATACATATATGCTTCACTTTGGCTGCTCACACATTTTCTTCCCCAGATCATTGAGAGACCCAGCATCTTGCGTAGCCTTTACTTAGTTTCTGGAAGTTACATCTCCACTTAGAAGCAACTAGCTTCATCCCTCCAACCCTAGAGGAAGATCAAAAAAATGTGGTATTTCAGGGCAGGGTAGGGGGAATCAATTATATTTTTATATTTTATCGACAGACACAGAATGAAATATGTTTGTGTTATTTTGATGCATGTTCCACGTTGCAGGCCTCCCTGGTGGCTTAGAGGTTAAGTGTTAGTGATATCACCACTGAGGCCTGAGTTCGATCCCCAGCCAGGGAGCTGACCCACATACGATGCAGCAGATCTCTCCTGTCTCACCCACTGCTCCCCTCAGCAGTGCATTTCAGTCAGTCTGCCTGCTCTGCTCCCCACTCTGTCTCTGAATCCTCTCACCCTCTCCTCACCCCCTGGCACCTCTGGCCTACACCTTAGTTCTTCTACACAAAAATAAATAAGTAAGAATCTTACAGTGAAGGAATAATTCTTTAATAAATAATTCTTTAAAAAATAAATAAATTTTCAATATTGCATTGTATCTAGATCTTGAAAAAATGGCCAAAAATCAAAAATGGGGGGTGGGGAGGCAGAGATAGTAGACTGCCCATGAGCCCTCAAATGCACCCATCTTATGTGGCAGTGGCACGAAGTCAGATTGGCCAGGGCACGTAACACATAATCAGGGAGCAGACCAAGTTTAAAAGGTTCAAATTTGTGTCGGCTTTAAAGACTTATTTTTTTCACCCCCCCCAGACTTAAATTCAAGTGATGAAAAATTAAATGAAAATAAATAGTAACAAACAAAAAACAAATAGTGCAGATAAGAATCTAAAAGCTCTGTGTAGACTTAATAGTGCTAGTGACTGTCTCATTGTGCTTACAGTGTAGCTGCTTTCGCGGAGACACTGAGTTTTTCGTTGTATTTAATCATAACCAACTTACGCATAGTAGAAAAACTGATGATCAGTTATCAAATAGTTATGTGACATGTGCTGAGATGCGAATTTGATGAATGCTAAATATAGGTAGAATAATATTTCCTGTTAAATGTAGGGGTCAGCTGAGATGTGCTTATAACTATAAAATACACACTGGATTTTAAAGAACTAGGAGGAAATAAAAATGTAAAATACCTTAAATTTTGTGTTTTGGTCACCTTTTCAAATGATTTGGCTCTCTTGGGGTAAATAAAAATACATTATTAAAATTAACTGCATTATTTCTGTTTACATTTTTAATGTGGTTACTACAGCATTTAAATTATAAGTGGTTTCATTAAATTTCTGTTGGACAATGAATGATGAGATGCTAATATAAAGAGAAGAATTTATAGGGCAACATAAAAAGATAGGACGAAATAAAACTGAACATTTTAAAGCAAAACTTTTATTCATTTAGACCTTTTAGAGTAGCAAGTCAGTATAAAAACAGAAATCCTTAGTAGATACCAAAAGTAATTTATATTCATAGTGAAAAGTCAAACAGTGTAAAAATAAAAAATAAAAATTTATCCTAATCTTAATATCTCTTTAGTAGCTACCACTGTTAACATTTTGTTGCTCATGTTTCTAAAGTATTTTCTCTGTATATATATATATATATATGTTTTTTCATATATATTTTATTATATATATATTATATATATTCATATATATTTTATTATATATATACATATATATATATATATATATATATGTTTTTTCATATATATTTTATTATTTTTGCTTTGTAAAATGGACTTCCTCCTTACATGTTCTATAATTTGCTTTCTAGTCTGTGTTCTATGGTTAACATGTGAAGAATCACTTCATTTCTTTAAAGCAATTTCTCCCTGCCAGTATATCAGTGTGCTCCCCCAAACTTCACAAGCCCAGAAGCTCCCCAAACTTCATTTTACCTTTTTTTTAAGGTTTTATTATTGGCATGATTAATAAAATCACCAGCCCCTTACCCTTTAGGGCTTAGGGTAGGTAAAAGTCTGAATGTCTAATCATGTGACTGTCCATTTCTATCAACCAGCCCCTGTCCTGAAGGTCCCTTCTTCTCAGGAGCCACTACTAATATATAAAAGACTCCTGAATTAGCTGTTATAAAAAAAGTCATTCATTCAGACTCAGAGATTGTTTTTTTTAATTATTATACCCTCTGTGTTATATAAATAACATGATAGAACAACTAGTAAATATACAGTTTAAAATTTTTTTTTTAAGATTCATTCTTTTTTAATGTCAAGTAATTTTCTGTGTAAACATAAGCCAGAGTTTATACATTCAGCTTTTGATGGACATTTGAGTTGTTTTCAGGTTGGGTTACTACAGATAAAGCTGGTTTAAACATTTGTGGTGGGGGAAGGGGGTTGCAGGAGGGGAAGTGTGGGGAAAATACCCTTATCACTCAGGAAATTTCATGGATTTTTAGCTCTGTATCAAGAACTCAGGACAAAGACCAAATACTTTTGTTGTTGTACCACACTATTAGATCAGGCTCGGATCTCGTTAAGTGCTAACTTCTACTCAGAGAGCTATCACGTAGGACTCAGGCATTTGCTAAAGCCAGGTGCATATGGTATGAATTTACTGAAGGGGGAATCCACAGCACAGCAACACAGACATATGTTTCAGTGACAGTAAAAGGAAGAAGGTGATAAAACTTGGTGAGGCTCCAGAGACTGGCAGTGCAGAGCTGGGTGGACCCAGCCTGGAGAATGGGAGAATTTAGGCAGCATCCTGTACTGGGGGGTTGGGGGGTGGGGGTTTCTTTTCAGATTCCCCAGCAGCTTGCACCCAAACCCTGTGGGCATGGAGCACATAGCATCTCTCACAGGTTTCAAGTTGGTACTTCCAAGTACTTTCGGTAGTATATGGACCACTGTGAATTTTAATTTAGGAAGGACCTCTCGATAGCCAAAGTTTTATGTCCTTGCCTTTGCATGTCTGTTTACTAGTGCTTTTTAATTGATAACCTAAGTTGCTCTATCTCAGTTACCCTCCCCCCCTCCGCCCCCACCTAAATCAGGATATAATGAGCCAGGTCACATCTCAGTCAGAATCATCTCAGTATCAATTCATCCTTCAACAAATCTTTGCACAGAACCCCTAAACTAAATGGCCTCCCCTTGTTTGTCTCTCCTTTGGGCCATATTATTTTTCACCACGGTACTTACATTTTTTTAAATAATATAACAGCTCATTTTTACATCATTTTGTGCCTTTCCCCATCTCATTTGTAATCCCCGTGGGCTTCCTATCACCAAATCACCCGTGTGCCATCACCATAGGGTACTTAGAATATTTAAGACCAAATATTTGAGCTTCGTGAGAGCAGGGTCTGTCTCTTGTTCACGCCCTGGAAACACACACACACCTTCAGCGCCCAATCATTGCCATGTTCAAATACATGTGGAAACTACAGGAGTGGAAACTACAGGACTTGAGGAGAAGCACGGAATCATGGGGAGCCGCGGGCACGGAGCTCCCTGAGGGAGGAGGCTGGGGCTTTTGCAGCGGCTCGCTGCTCTGGGGAGGCGGAGGCTGCACGCTGACTCAGCAGCGCCACCGGGCGGGCAGGTGTGCTGGAGCGAGACCACTGCAGGTAGCAGCCCACAGAGCATTAGTCATCCTGCCATGGAGACGGGACACCAAGGGAATGAAAGGGGAGCGTCTTCACCAGGGAATCTCATGTGGTAAATGAGGACAGATGGTGTTTTCATCGCGTCGCCCTTTTACAGGTGGAACCTCTGGCAAAGTATCTAGAACTTTGGTTTTTCGCTGGATTCTGTTTAGAACTAGGAATATGAGCTTTTTGCAGAAAATCGAAGCCTTTTCATGAATTTGGGGAAGAAAATACCTTCACCCAGCAAATTAATGAGTCCAAAAGATTTACATGAAACAGCTGAGGGAGGAAAGGCGCCCAGATAGTCCCAGACACTCCGAAGGCCAGCGCATGTGATGTAAAAGGAGAATTGTGGTGTGGCCTTGATTCGAATGAGAAAAATCAGTGTGAGGTATGTTAAGTAAAGTAAGGGGAAGAATGTCCTAAAGGACTCTGCAGAGTTTTCTGAACCTCACCACTATGCCAGCTTTCTGGACTCCACCCCCTACTCCAGTGATTGGAAACTACAACTCCCAGCAATACCAGGGAGAGAACTGCGAGGACCCAAGGGCGGAGCTATGAGGAATTCTGGGACTTCGGGGATAAATAGGGAGCCATTTTCAACAGCTCTAGCCCAGGAGAGGCAACCCCACTCTCTCTCTAGGGCAACTGCTCTCTCCAACTGTGTGACTGGGGGCTATCAGTTAGCTTGTTACTAGAGTTCAAAGTCAGCCGAGTTGGTAAGATATTCTAGTACCTTGTATCTCTCTCTCTCGCTCTCCTTCCCTGGGTTGTACCTTGCCTTTCCCCTTTTGTAAATAGACCAATTATTGACCCTTTTGTGTGTGCCTGCAGTACAACTAAATTTAAGTGCGCGGGTGAAGACCTACAGACAGGCAGCCCAGTTCACACTGGGGTGCCTGTAACACTTCCAGCCTTGGGCACAGGGAATAAAATGGAATCTGACAACTCCACTTAGCCTCCTTGTCTCCATGTGATGCGTGTGCAGGCTGCAGAGGGAACCTCGTGAAGGAGGAGGAAGGAGGCCCCTGCCCGCTTGCCCTGAGAATTGGCGTAGCATGTATGTGAAAGGATTTGTTTCTGAGATGACTGACATGTATTTCAAATGGTATCTGTCATCAGAGGAGAAGAACCAGACTGACACTGAAAATCTATGGGGCTCCGAGGTGCCTTAGGCTGGCATGAGTGGAAGTAAGAAGAATACACAGGTGATGTGACGCACCTGGCCAAAAGGAGGGCCTAGAATAGGAATTTCAGAATAGATCAGGTAGAATGTTTTTGTCAAACTTAATTATCTGACCATCTGCTAAGCTTCCTGCCAGATTGACAGCAGATGTTTTGACAAATCCATGAAACGACCATTTTATTTCCCAAAAGATAGAAATGTTACCGGGGTCCTGCCACTTTGGATTTTGTTCTGACCAGAATGAGGAAGTACAAATCCCAGAAACCTGTGAGCAGCAGCAGTGTGTGCTCAAGTCGGCCAGACCTGGCAGTGCATAGGTAGTTCGGGATGGCTAAGCTTACCAGGGCAGGAGAAGAGACCCAGTCTGTGGTGGCCTCCCCTCCAGGAGGGAAGCCTGGGTCACGCTCAAAAACACCATTCTAGTGGCAGCTAGCAGCTGGGGAACAGCACTGAACACTCCAGTTGTGAGTTGACAAAAGATGGGAAGAAGGACCTAGAATGAAGAAAGGACAAGCCTCTGATAAGCAGGGACAGGTTTAGAACAAAGAGACCTAAAGATTTGTTTTCAGGAAATGGGGCCCTTTAGCCTGGATTGTGTCCTTAAGGGTGATCTTTTAAAGTCTCAGACAAACTGTTGGTACTTGTCAAGGGTAAGTAATGGGCATACACGGACGCACTGCCTCGTTCTCTCTACTTTTGTGGGCGTGCGAATTTTAAGAATGTTTTAAAGTTACATTTGTTTTGAAAAATGGAGGATACAGCTGCTACAGAGACTACAGTTAAGATGAACACTGAGTCACTGTCCCATCTGCACCCAAATTAGTGGTGGGGAAAAGGTGGGAGTGTCGGCAAGCACCCCTTTTTGACATAACTAGTAAATTCTTCATGGTTGTACTACCTCAGGAGGGGTGTCGCAGCTCTGCGGCCCAGTCACTGTGTTACTGGTGTTTTCGTCGGGTCTGCATTGAAGACAGAAGCCCCACCTAGGGGCTTATGAGCATCGGGCTTTACAGCTTTCTGTCGGGGGGACCCCAGAAGGCTTCTGAGGGCACCCAGGTCCTTGCCTCTGGGAGCTGCCCTGTACTTGGGGTCCTGGCCAGCCTAACTTGTCCCCTTCCTGTCCTTCCACATGGGTTTGCTCCTCCTTGTGTTTATTGGTTAGAATAAAAATAACAAAAAGAGGGATTATGTGTGGAAATCAAAAGACTGAGGTTACTCTCTATAGTGTTTCTTGCTGTTCTCCCCATGTGTCCGTGTTGGGGTCCACCCCCAAGGTAGTCTTCTCTGCTTGTTTTTACTCCCTTGATAACCTCACTCAAATTTGTTACTTCAAACAAATACCACATATATGCAGGTGACTGCCAGAGGCCATCTGCACCCCAGACCTGGCCCCCACCGCTACACACCTGCCTCCAACCTCTCCCTTAGCTGCAGGCAGGTATCTCAGGGCTCTGTGTCCCAAACGGGACTTCGGACCTGCTGTCTTGCCCGCTCCATTCCCGTCTTCCCCACTCCAGGTTGATGGCAGGCACTTGGCCACGTATCTCTGGCTCCTCTTTCTGCCATTCCTTATGTTTAGCCATCAGGAAACCCTATTGTCTCAGTCTTCCAGTAAGATGTAGATTCCAAAGTGCTTTTTCACACCCTGCCCCCACCCCCTGGCTTGGGCTCCCAGCAGCTGGTGTCTAGAGGACTGACCTGGCTGGTCTGCCCTAGTGGCCCCAGCGTGAGTTCATCATGACCATCGTCTGCTCAGAAACCTGCCCCGGTCACCATCACTCAGTGCAGCCCAACATCCCATGGTGCCTGTAGGCCTTCTGTCATCTGCCCCTTCCCTCACCCCCTTTATCTCTGTCCTAACTCACCCCTTCCAGTCACGCTGCCGCTTCCTGCTCCTCGGGCCATCCTGGGCAAGCCTGAGCTTTCCTGTATAAGTCGCTCCATGGTCCAGGTGCATTTTTGCAGAGGTCACTGAGTCACCTCCAAGTTTTTGCTCAACTGTCCCCCCCAAGCAAGATCCCCACACTGACTGTCGCGTTGAGCACCACTGCAGTCCTGAACCCCCCTACCCTTACCTGTGTTTCTGAGGCGTCTACATCCTCAGCTGTATAACTCGCCTACTCACTTTGCCTACTGTTTCTCCGCCTCCTGGAGCTTCATGGCAGTTGTCCTGTTCTCTGCTCATTTCCTTATTTCATGACCCTAGAACAAGACCACGCCAGTAAAGTGCTGATAGTCGTGGAGACTGCAGGGGAGGAGGCCGTGTCAGGACATGGGCAGTCTCCTCCCTGTCGCCAGAGGACCACATGGAGGATCTTGCCCTCATGCTGTTTGGGGAGATGATGGGCTGTGGGGACCTGCGGTTTGTTTGTGGAAGGGCAGGAGTTAAGTCACCCTAGCACCTTTTGCCTGGGAGGTCTGTGGGGAGCAGGTGCTTGGAGGCACGGAGGCTGCCTGTCACAGGGCACACTGCCACCTGCAAGGCCCACCTGCCTGGGAGCCGCCCTGTAGGGGAGCCACAGGGCCACGTGGCTGCCCCTTCAAGCTTATGAGAAAGAGCCAGTTAAAAAATGAATTTAGAGGCCCTCCCTGGTGCAGGTTAAAGCACAGCACTAAGAAGCTGAAGCCACTTCCGCATGAGTTCGAGCCCTGCCTGCCCCGGAGGTGACCACATGGCGCGGCAGACCTCTCCTGACCCGCCCGCTGCTCCCCTCAGCAGTGTACTTCGTAGATCTGCCTGTTCTGCTCCCCACTCTGTCTCTGGTGAAGCCTCTCGCCACCCCCTGAGTCTCTGGCCTGTACCCCAGTTCTGTATGCACAAAGAAATAAATCTTTAAAAAAAATGAATTTAGGGCCCTCCCTAGTGGCGCAGAGGGTTAAAGCACAGCACTAAGAAGCTTAAGCCACTTCCGCATGAGTTCGATCCCCGCATGACCCACATGGTGCAGCAGACCTCTCCCGACCCGCCCGCTGCTCCCCTCAGCAGTGTACTTGTCAGTCAGCCTGTTTGGCTCCCCACTCTGTCTCTGGTGAAGTCTCTCACCATCCCTGCACCTCTGGCCTGTACCCCAGTTCTGTGTGCACAAATAAGTAAATCTTTTTTTTTTTTTTAACATTTATTTATTTGTGCATACAGAACTGGGGTACAGGCCAGAGACTCAGGGGTGGCGAGAGGCTTCACCAGAGACAGAGTGGGGAGCAGAACAGGCAGATCGACGAAGTACACTGCTGAGGGGAGCAGCGGGCGGGTCAGGAGAGGTCTGCCTCGCCATGTGGTCACCTCCGGTGTAGGTGGGAATCAAACTCATGCGAAAGTGGCTTTAGCTTCTCAGTGCAGTGCTTTAACCCGCTGCACCACTGGGGAGCAAGTAAATCTTTTCTAAAAAGTGAATTTAAGTTGCTATCTACAAGGTTCATGTGTTAGGCCCATCCTTTCTTTAAGAAATCAGTCCTTCCCTTTGCTATCACAGTAGGTTTTCAAACCATTCGATGCCTGGCTACAGAAGACAGGACACTGTCATCACTGCAGTCACAGACCACTGGGGTTACTCTCTCTCATACTTCCAGAAAATTATCGGATTGAGTTGATTGTTTTACACACACACACACACACACACACACTGAACTATACATATATTTACTTTGTAGAAATATAATTGAGTACAACATATTATCTCTTGTGAAAAGCTGATTGTTCCTTTAAGTTTTTAGACCTTACCAGTAAAGAGTTGTTGATTTGATTAAATAGTATGCTTTTTATTTATTATAGTTATCTTTGGGTTCTTTTTCTTACTTGGGATCATCTGTGCTGGGCCATTCTGACGCAGGCCAGTGGGGGTCAGGGTGGTCAGAACAAGGGCGGGGACAGTCTGGAGGCAGGTGGGGAGCTCCAGTCTCTTCACACGTTGCTTCCCGTGAACTGGAACTGGTTGTCATGACTCACCGGCAAAGAGCTGGGAGCCGGTGTCTGGGGACTGATCCCCCACTCTCAGGTGTGGGGGACACCAGTGTCGACTCGGGGCTGGGATAATAACTTGGTACTTTCCTTTCTCACAGTTGTTTCCTCTCTTTGCTCCTGGTGGCTGCTGTGGTTTGGAAGATCAAGCAAAGTTGCTGGGCCTCCAGGCGTAGAGAGGTAAGACTCTGTGGAGAAAGACCGATGCGTCTGTCCCTAAATTAGCCGTCTAGTGATACTGACAGCCGCCATGAGGATGCTGCCACCCTTTTTTGCATTGTATGGTCATCATTCATGTTGACAAAATACTAGAGAACAGAACAGTAAAGAGCTTTTCAATTCCTATCTATGATGTAACAAGGTGCAGGCTTTTGTTAAGTTTTGTTCAAGTTTCAGCTGGAAGCAAGCAAGCCTGGCTTTCATCTAGTATTAAAAATGTGAGGAGACAAGGCTACATCGTTTACTGTATGTCTTTAACAAGCAGTCATTATAGCATTATACCTGTCAGCACGTGAGTATCTAACAGATAAGGACCTTTCTTAATATAACCTCCAGCAAAGTTGAATAATGCTTAGTGATAGCTAAAACTTACCCAGTCCACGGCCAGTTGCTCTTGGTTTGTTTGAATCAAGGGAAGACGAGGCATTTTTAATGTCATTCACTCATAGAATGCCCTCGGTACTCACCGCATTTATGTTTGCTGTGTTGCTCATTAGCAACTTCTTCGAGAGATGCAGCAGATGGCCAGTCGCCCCTTTGCCTCTGTAAACGTTGCCTTGGAAACAGATGAAGAGCCTCCTGATCTCATCGGGGGAACTATAAAGGTGAGAATGTGATGCAGACGTCCTCGTGACTTACCTTGTCAAAACCACGCTTCTGTGTCTGGGAAACCAAAAGGGAGAAAGCCTTGTTCTGTTACCTCTTATGCCTCTCTTTTGATCAGCAAGACAACACACTGAAGTTGTCAAGTGTTCTTTCGCTTTCATTTTCTTGTCTTTAAGTGTGCTGTTAAGAAGTCTTGTGTTCAGAGGATTTTTAAATAAACCATCTGTCTGATATCAAGTGTATTCTAAAATAAATGACCTGCCTGATATTAAGTGTATTCTAAGTATTCTGTGGCATAATAGCTCAATTGAATCATTGTTTTTTGAGAGTATCAGGCTGGGGGGCGGGGTGGGCAGTCGTCATTATTCACTATGCATTTTACGAAAAAGAAAAATATTTCTGGCCCCTGCCCTTCTACCCCCAAAAATGAAGAAAATGAAGACTTTTTGGCAAAATGATGAAGTAATTTCAAATACTTGATGGACTTTGCTACATGCCCTAAATAAAACATACTTGTTAGAGCATACTGAGCTCACAGGAGATGGTGAAGTTTGCAGATTACCACTCTCCTTTCTTCTCCCCAAAAAAAGAATGAGCCATGAACCGAACCAGAACCATGAAGGATCTAAAGTGGTTCCAAATTGGTAACTCACCATGAGTCTTAGCCAAAGTAGATGCAGGTCCTCTTTGTAGGAGAAGATCCCAAATGCAAACTAGGATCCCCATAGATCAAAAGCAGTCAGAGCTCACCAGGGATAGGGAGGCAAGCCACCATGAGTAAGTTAGCAAATGCAGCAGGTGGTACATACATGGAGAGTTGTACCATCAAATGTTACAATTAATCGAAGAAAAAAGTATGTATGAAATGTTTGGAGAAACAAAATGCAGACTCGAAGCCGTGGAAGAATGCAAAACAGATATGAGAAAGAACCACATGGATCTGTTAGAAATAAAAAAATATAGAGGTTGAAGTTTTTTGGGTTTTTTTTTTTTTTAAGATTTATTTATGCATACAAGAGCTGGGTTGGAGGCCAGAAGTGCATGGCAAGGGGTGGTGGGTGGCGAGAGGGGAGACAGAGACAGAGTGGGGAGCAGAACAGGCAGAGCCACTGAAATACACTGCTGAGGAAGCAGCCAGTGAGACAGGAGAGGTCTGCTATGCCTCGTGGGTCAGCTCCCTGGCTGGGAATTGAACTCGTGTTGCAGTAGCTGCAGGTAGCCTCCCTTGTGCCATGAGGGAGGCCCCATTTCATTTGAAGTTTTATTAATTAACTGAAGTTAATGTTTAATGTAACACATCAGATCGAAATGAGGAGTTTTTTCAGTAGAACATAAACCCCAAAAGATGCAAAACAGAGAGACAAGGAAGATATGACGAACATGGAGGGTAAAACAAAAAGACCTGGTCAGAACCCCCCCCAAACAAATGAATGGAGGAGAGATGATATGCAAAGAGATAATAGATGAGAATTCCCCAGGACATATGGAAGACATGACTATGCAAATTCTAAAAGCAAAACATACCCTAAACAGCATAGAGAAATGAAAGCAGAAAAGAAAAAGGAAACTATACTTGGGTTTATCATAGTAAAACTACATTAACTCCAAAGATGAAGGGAACATCTTTGTATCAACAAGCACCAAAAGATCCCTGCCAAAGTCATGGCACCTTCCTTGACTGTTCTGCTTTCACCCTACTTTGACAGTCAGTTTGACCTCAGACCTTTATCATTAAAAATATTTCCTGACCACTGCGCACCACCTCTACCTCTGTTCCCACCTAACCTGTCTACTGCTCACTTGGATGATCGCAGTTACCTCATACTTGATCATCCCGCCTCTGCTAATCAGCCATGCAGGCATTTCCCTGGGCCACATGCAGTCATTTCTAGAATGGCTCTAGAAATTATTTTCCTTAGTTTAGTTGAAGAAACTAATGATATATCTAAGGATATAGTAAGCAGAATTCTAAAGATGCCACCCAAGATCCCCTTCTCTTAGTTATTCAATCAAACGCTACTCTAGCTACTGCTGTGGAGGAATTTTGCAAAACTAATAAAAGTCCCAAGATAGAGAAGTCTTAAGATACAGAGAGAAGAGGAAGCATGAGAAGGACTCAATGTGTGGTTTGAAGCTGGAGGCGCCATATGAGGAAGGCCAGTGGCCTCTAGAGAGAGTGGCCCCTGCCTGACCACCAGCAAGGAAATGGAGACCTGTGGTCTACAGCTGAGAGGAACTAGATTCTGCCAACAACTGGAATGAGTTCTGAAGCAGATTCTCTCCCTGACACCCCACCTCCACCCCCAGATAAGAGCCAGCTCAGCTACTAACTTGACTGACTTTTCCAGAACAGATGGAAGACTTGACTAGACCTGTATCCCCAAGTAAAGATCTGTACAGAGTTCATTTGGGCATGCAAAGCTGAGATAATAAATAGAGGGTGTTTTAAGCAACTAAGTTTGTGGAAATCTGTTACACAGCAATAGCAACTAATAGAGAGGACATCCTCACTTCCCGTCTAACGGCAACAGAGTTTGACTGCTTTGGGTAATTCTTTGTTTTCTTCCACTAGTCTGTTCCCAAACCCATTGCCCTGGAGCCTTGTTTTGGCAACAAAGCTGCGGTCCTCTCTGTGTTTGTGAGGCTCCCTCGAGGCCTTGGTGGAATCCCTCCTCCCGGGCAGTCAGGTGAGTAGACGAGGGTCGCAGCAAACACGGTTTCCCTTTCAGGTCCTTCCCTTTCACAGAAAATGAAGGTACAAAAGTGACACTGAATAGTGCCGACCTGCCCCAGACCAATGCGCCCCATCCCTGGACTCCTGATAAGACCTGTGCTTCCTCCCCAAGACTGGGGCCATTCCTGCCATCCCTTTTGCTACCCCCATCTGAGATGGTGCCTCGCTCAGGACCCCCAGAGCACGCAGCTCTGCCTTCACTCTATCTGTTGGCTACCACCCCCTGCGGGCCACCATTGTGTAGGATGGGCGGGGTGAAGGAACCGCCCTCTGACCTGACTCCCTGGCGCTAGTCTCTCATGTCCCATGTGCAGGGAATCGACCTCCCAGACCTCCCCCTCCCTAACGACCAGCAGGCGATGGAACCACCAGGCCCGAAAGCAGAGGTGGTGGTGGACTTGGGTTCCAATCTGAGACCACAAGAATTTCACTCACTGACTTCCCATAGAACCCTGACTGTCATTAGCCTCATTTTACACATGAGGAAACTGAGGCATGGAGAGTTTAAAGAACCTGCGTACTCCAAAGCCAGACCCAGAGTGTGTTCTAACCTGATTCACAGGATAGATAGGAAAATGAGCAGCCCTGGCTGAGTGGAACGAATCTGAGTTGCATCATTAAAACTGCTGCTTTTCTTGCACATTTTGGAGGAAGGCAGGAAAAACTCAGTGCTCGAATACTTCTGCAGTCATTTCAGCAGCCAGCCCAGGCAGGTTGATCTTCTAAAAAGCAAACTACACTTTTGTGTATAAAGTGGAGTATGAAGAACATGGGTTAACATCTATATAACGCAGCTGTACCCAAAAGAACATAAACACACTCGTGGAAGTATTCACACGGTTGGAGGTGGGGAGGTGGAAGGGAGGCGCTTTTCCCTGTGTACTTCATTCATTGCACCAAGACAATGTAAAAAAATTTAACTTTCTGGAAACCAAAGCGAGCTGCTCCTTAACGTGTCCCTTCTGTGGGTTCTCCCAAGGTCTCGCAGTGGCCAGCGCCCTGGTGGACATTTCTCAGCAGATGCCAATACTGTACAAAGAGAAGTCAGGAGCCGTGAGGAACCGGAAGCAGCAGCCCCCTGCACAGCCTGGCACCTGCATTTGATGCTGGGGCCGGGACTCTCCGAGAGCTGAGCTAGTGTGGCGGACCAGAGCCCTCTGCAGGAGAGGGAGCAGGCAGGGAGAGGCGGTGCGGGCAGAAGACTGGAAACTCACGACATCCGACTCATCTGCATGTTCACAGGCTTTCTTTGACCATTTCTCCCATCTGTGCTCCAGCGTCTAACCTTTTACTTTTGCATAGGAAAAAGTGGTTTAATGCCAGGTCAGCGTGACTGGGTGGTTCTGGGGGTGGCCGGGGTGGAGCCAGTGAGAGAACTGGGATGACACTCAGGTTCTCTTGCGCACCTGTTCTTGGGACTGTCTAAGCTACAGAAACACGAGAGGGAGCGTTTACAAGCAGAAACTCATCATCAGTTGTTCTTGAACATGGCCTTTTAACAACCAATCAGATGAGTTAACTTTTCGTCTGAAGCCTGCTATCTCAGAAGACGTGCTGGTTATTCTTGCACGATTTAGGCAGAGCTCTCTTCCAGGGAGTAGCGTTTTTCTAGTTGAAAACTAATAATGGCCCATCTCTTTTGAATCTCATGAAGCTAATATAGGAGGGGGCTGTTTTAAACGTCAAGGTCAGCAGTGTTACTCAGAATATAAACTGATCTAATAGGTAGTTTTCTATAGCAACTTGATTAATCTAGTCTTAATTCATTTGAAGTTCTCTTCCTCTCCCTCTCTCTCTCTCTCTCTCTCTCTCACACACACACACTAAGTGCCTAGACTTTAAATAGATCTAGCAACTGGAGAGTTAGTAAGCCTAAGTTTTTACATATTACATTCCTACATTCTTACAAAATTTAAATAGCAATCATTGGCAATCTGCTCTTTTTCTAAAATCTCATTTTCAGCCAGGAAAAGAATTTTCTCACCCCAAGGAACATTTAACCTAGCAGCAGGAACTGAGAGGCAAGTAGAAATGACCTAACTGAAAGCTCCAGTTTTTATTGTCAAAAGTGACACTAAGTCAGGCGTGATCCCTGTGCCTCCCTGCCCGATGTTTGCGCCAGCCTCTGGCCACCCCTGCCAGGGCACCGCAGGGGAGCGATGTTGCTCGCATCACGCGGAGAGACGCAGCACATGGGACCCTGGATCAAAGAGCTGCTCTTGTTTCTGTAGCCTGCCCTGAGCACGAGGGTCATTCTCAGGCCCCAGGGGGAGTCACACCCAGAAAGGGACAGTCACCCGCGGCCAGCCAGAACCTGCCGAGTCCAGAGAAGGACCTGGAGCGGTCTGCCCTCTTCCCCCAGGAGGGGCCTGGCTCTCTCAGCCTCCTTCCCAGACCGAGGTGGTGGCTGTAGAGTAAAGATGAAAAGCACATGGAACAGGTGGTTGAGGAGGGAGAACAGGAAACAGGAAAGTGACCAAGATTAAGTGGGCAGCGTGCCCACTTCTCGCTGCCTGGAAGTCGTCTGTCTGTCTATGGTGCTCTGTATTCTGGTATTACGCAGCAGCCTCCCGACATCTCTGTTCTGCTTCTTAACCTGCGGTTCTCTGGCCTCTCCCTATTGGCATGGACCTCTGAACAAAACGCTCAAGCTTGTGAATTTGGAGAAATTAATACAAGAGCAAAAACAGCGGCATTTCACCTACAAATGCAGTGCCTCGAGAGGGAGTGTCATCTCTTCCCGGCACTACACCCACTCCCCTCAAGATTCGCATGAAGGGATGTTTTCAAGGAAGTCAAACCTTAAAACACCGATGCACAGAACACCTCTACTTTGAGACTTGCCTCTCAAAAAGCTGCTTTTTCACATCATTGTTAAAGAGCAGACTGTTCTAGAAAAGCGCTCCCCACATCCCTGCTGCAGATCCCAGCACCCACAGAGAGCCTGCAATGGACTGGCCCTTTACAACTGGAAAAGGTCCCCCGCCGCCCCGGGAGATCCTTGTCTGTGCAGAACCCGTGTTTCCTTGTCCAAAGAAGCCTCTGCCTCATGATAATCCCATGCCTTGAAAAAATGTGCAGCACATCCCATAGCTACCAGGTTATTTCTTTTTCTCCCTCCCCCAATAATGTTTTTGTCTTAAAAAGCAGAAAAGAAGGGAGCAGGTGAAGTTTATTCTGCTCCAACAGGAGAGAAACAGCTGAAGCCTCTTGCAGCCAAAAGTGAGCAGCGTCCTCAGGCTCCCGCCAGAGAAAGGGAGAGGCAGCAGCGAGAGGCCCTGGGCTCAGGGCCAGTTCCCGAGAGGCACCCGAACCTCGGCCTGCCTGCATGTCCCAGGAGAGCCTGTCCGCAACACAGTCACGAAAACGTCGACACTGCACTTGTACATAACTATACAATAGTGTCCGGAATGTTCACACATTCGGAGTGTACATAAAACAGAAAAAATCTGAATGTATTTTTATTAAATGTAACGGTGTCTTGAGTTTCACCTGATCATGTTTTTGTGCTACGTACTAGATTACCAAGTTCGGAGAAGTCCTCTCCGTAGGCCCTGCTGTGTCGGTGAGAGAGACAGGAGAGGCGTCCCAGTTGTGCCAGTGTGCCCAGAGGCATCTGGTGCCAGCCGCCTAACCCCCGAAGTGGGGCTCCTTGATCCGCGCACACACCGAGGCTTGAAGGGGCCCATTTTAGCAGCAGGAAGCGAGGTGACTCAAAGGCAGGGGGAGTCCCTGTGCTGTTTGCTCTGCAGCTGTCGGCCTCGTGGTGCTGTGGCTGGCCCCGGGGTGGCCATTCTGAAAAATGTTTCTTGGTCTTTCAGTTCAAAGACTGTACTTGTAGAAATCAGATTTTAAAATAATCATAATAAGGGCTTTCCAGGCTGGTTTTGTTTATAACTTTTTAATGAGCCTGTCCCAGGACCATTGTTCACTATTCTGAAAACTGGGGAAATAAGTGGGGTGACTTGCTGGTTGACAAATAGCTCCTGACCTCTACCCTCTGTTTGGGGAGACATCTGTGCTTCCCTGTGAGGACCCCCCTTCACACATGCTCCTCTGTGCTAACCCAAAGGAAAAGCAAAGACTGTCAGCAAGGGGAGATACCAGAATGTCTGTGGGTTAGGCCTGAGGCGCAGAATCGGAGTCTACCAGGAAATCTGGACCAAATGGAAAAAGCCAGAACACTATCATTGGGGAAAGGCATCTTCCAGTGCAAATCTTGCTCCCTTGACTTAGTGGAGTGTATGTGGGGAGGGGTGAGGATGACTCACTTCCTTGGGCCATAGTGTGCATCCCCTGAACACCTTTGCGCTTTCCATTACAGTCATTCACCCTGCTACCCAACAAATATTTACTGAGCACTTACTAACCTAAGCTAACACTAGGGTAGTGACCGAGAGGAAAACGCAGCTCTTAGAATTACAACAAAATCTAGACCCCGAAACTCCTGTCATCCCAGGTCTCTCCTTCTGGTGGTTTCCTGGAGGGACTGGCCTTCCTCAGTGCACACCCAGGAAAGCAGAGGGACTGTCCTCAGGCCACACGCCGGCTCTGCGTTGGAGACGTTTACCCGATCTACCAAACTCAACCCTAACCACAAAATCACCGGGAATGGTTTATAGGTCTCCAGGCCCCCCAAGAGACATTTCTGCCGAGTTCAAAGTAATAAACACCCTTGCCTGCAGGGAGCTGACTTGAAGTAAAAACTGGCGCCTTCTCTTTCCAAGGCAATAATGGAATTGACTTTCAGTAACTGAATTTGTGCACAAAACATTCTAAACACTAGTGAAGCCTGTTTTGTTGAACTAACTCTGACTCTGGAAATGTTTTTGTTTTATAGTTATTTACAGTTTGTTGTTTCGTTTCGTTTCGTTTGGATCCAAGCTTAGTTTGTTAATATGTATAATTTAGCATCTACTGCACTCATGTAAATATGGAGTAAGTATTGTAAACTATTTCATTGCTGGGGATTGTGGGTGTTATACATACATTTAGGACTGCAACTTTTTGGTATTTTTTGTATTGTAAAATAACAGCTAATTTAAGCAAGAACAAGAGAATCAAGGGAGGTCTGTGCATTTTAAACACAAATGTGAAGAACTTGTATATAAACAAAAGTAAATACTATAATACAAACTTCCTTCTGAAATAAAAGTAGATCTGGTAAAAATGTGCTTTTCCTGTTTAATTCAGGTTTTGTTTCACTCATTTTTACAATTTAGTCATTAGAGCCTTAAGCAAAGCACAAAATGCAAAAATTAAGTTTTAGGAAAGGAAAGCTAAACATACTCTTTTAAGTAACCAGTTTTCAAGCTGCCTCAGCGGGGGCCCTTGGCCGATGAGGGTCAGGTTGCTGGCACCAGCTGATGGTGGGCTTCCCAGCCTCCCCGGGGTGGCCTGTGCAGGTCCTCTGGGAAGGACAGGGGCGTGGGGGATGGGGGGGGACACAGCGCACGTGGCTGCCTGCCTTGCTGCCTTTGGCCTTCCAGCACCTCCTTTCTTCACGGGCTCCTGAGTGTCTAGGTTTTCTGAACTCTAAGCTACTGGTAGGCTGACACGTTAGCCCTCCATGGTCACAGCATGGTCCTGGGTCTTGGATATTTTTTTTTATGTCCATTCAGAAAGCCTTGTCTGTGTCACCCCTGTCTTTAGAACAGTTCATTCCAGCCCCTTGGTGCAGGGCGCAGAAGGCCCACAGGATGACTTCGGTGTCGGTGTAGTGGGAGTTGAGAGCCACAGCAGAGGCACAGGGAGGGTGTGGTGCTTGCAGGGGAGGGTGGGCGTGCGCTCGCACACACGCACACACACGCACACACTCACACGTCCTCCCCCCCCCTCCTGAAGCCTGGAGGAGGCCTGCCCACCGAGCTTGGGTCTGGGTTAGGGCGGAGCAGCTGGCTGGAAGCCCAGCCCTGACTCTTCCGGCAGGGCAGGGGCAGGAGATGGTCAGCCGTTTCTGCCAAGTGTTGGTGGGGCTGTGGCTGCATTTTCACACCTGTTTTGTCTGGATGGGGTAAATGGAAGTGATGGCTTCTTCCCGCCCTCCCGCCATTAGCATCAATGACCGACACCTGTGGTCCTGCACGCACACCAGGTGGTGGCGCCTGGACTAGTGTGGGCATGCGTGAGTGGGCACACCTGAGTCGAGAAACAGAGCCTACAGGGGCAACAGCAGAGGACAGGAGAAGGCAGCGGACGAGCAGTAGAGACCAGAGGAGAGACCATGAGAGAAGCCAGAGACCCAGAAAGAGGGAAGTTTCACCAGCAGCTAGGAGGCCTGCCAGTGCCCTGGCCAGTCCCTGGCCGGGCCAGCCCCCCCGGCCCGCCTGCCCTGTGCTGCTTGCCTCTACAAACAGTGTAGAACAGTCATTGAAAGCCCGAAAGAGCCACGTGGCTGCAGGACTCTCCCTTACCTGTGTGCCCGGATTATAGAAAACCTGCCCTGTGCCAGGAAGCCCTCAGGTCCTCACTTCCTAGCCGCCTCACTGCGAGGTTAGGGCCACAGACGCGGCAAGTTGCTGATGGACACCAGCGTCAAACTCAGCACGCAGCACGCCCACGTGGGACTCACTGGGGACCGCCTAGTTAAGATGTGGGAGGGCACGAGGTTCCCTGAGTCACCTCTTAGACAAAGCCATCCACCAGCAAGGCCGGGTGCTGCTCTTCGCCTCCCTGGAGAGCACTTCACCCCACCAGCCCACTCGGGGACTCGGGGGGGTATTTCAGCAGGCCGCTTTTCTTCTCAGGAATTCAGAGTGGCCCCTCAAACTGCAGAGCTGCTGTATCCAAAACCTACAGCCCGGACCCAACTGGCTTCACTAGTGGCTGGGTGGGACTGCTGCTAAGGGGTCCCACCCCTAACCTGGACCCAAACTACTTGTCTGTTGAGTTTCTGGCTCGAGGGGAAGAAGTTGAAAACCGGATGGGATTCATGATTCATGTTGATTGTTACTGGCTGTTCTGAGCAAGGGTCATCATCCAGAAAATGCCATCTTGCCAGCAGAAGGGACAAAGGTGCAGAACTCTGAAATCCGAGGTCTAACAGTGTTGAAAAAGCCCATGAGTCTTGTTTCTAGCCTCCAATCAGTGAGGGGCCGTGTGAGATCGTGAGAATCACATGGAGGGTGAGGTCTGCTGCTGGGGCCCAATAGCCAGTAAGATTGGTCTTAGCAGCAGCCGTGCGGATAAGAGAGCGAAGAACAGGCAGGGAAGAATGGGCACCAGTCACGGGCCTTCACCCACCAGGGACAGAAAGAGAAAGCATCTTGAGGGAATTGTGTTGCCAAAGAAATCAGCAGCGTGGCCTTAAAACACAGCCCTGTAACTGCTGAGCGAGCTCACGAGAACCGTCCTGGGAGAGGGACTGGAGGCTGTCCCGAGGAGACGTGGGGGCCAGTGCCACCCCAGACCAGCCCGCACGAGGCTGGCCTGTCAGCCTGGTGGCCAGAGGTTTCACAGTGAAAGAAACAGACAAAAATCCCGTGGAGGCTGCAACCCGGCGGGGGATTCGCAGTGAAGATGATCAGAGAAAATAAGTTCTGTGAAAAAAGGTAAAAATAGGGTTGAGGATAGAAAGTGCTGGGGAGAGGTCACTATTTTACATGGTGGGCGGGAAGGCTGTTCTGGTGCAGGGCGGCTGAGCAGAGCTGCGGAAGGAGGGAAGGGGTGTCTGGGCAGCGGGCTTGCCTGGTGGAGGGAGGGCGCCCCGGGGAGGGTAAATGGGTCCATCAGGCCTTTTTGCGTCCTCCCGCCACTATCTCTGTGGCTGGTGCTGGTCTTGCACACCCCGTGGGATGGTCACCTGGGCCCAGGCGTGTGCATGTACAGGTGCTCACACTTGGGCCTACAGGGAAGTGACAGAAGGGTGTTACCATCCGGGGAGTTGGCTCAAGTTGCTATCCCCCTGCCACCTGCTTTCCCCGTTCACTATTAAAAGCCTGTAAAAATGATGCCGAGGGCCCAAAACCCTGAGGCTGTGAGAACGGACAGTGACCAGCCTGAGAAGGTTCCAACTCGGGAACCTGGGAGGCTGGAGGCGGTACACACTGTTGGGGCTCCGGTCTATGTGGTGACGGTCCGCAGAGGGCGCAGGACTGCCCCCTTTGGGGCATTTTGGAAATGGGTGGGGAGAGTCCATTGCTGCCTTGAAGGGGAGGCCCTACTGTGATTTGGGGGGAAGTCATGGTGACAGTGGGGGACTGTCCCTCCCAACAAGGAATTGACCCATGTCCCCCCGCAGTTTTCCAACCTCTTGCTGGGTATTTGAGTTGATGAAAATAAATCTGTTTCTGTTTGTGTAGAACCCAACCCCGTTACAAACAGTACTTGAGAGCTGCTTTAATAGTTTTCCAGAAAAGCACTTATTGGGTAAATCAAGAGAAGAACAAACTTTGGTTTTCAGAACTTTACCAAAATTGGTCATCATTTTAGAAAATCCTGTCCCCGATGGCAGTGTCTTCCTGGTCTCTGAATCCTTGGTCCCACCTGTTGGTGTGAGCTGCCCCCAGCCCTGTTACCCGCTGACATGCAAAGGTCACCTTCTCTTCTGTGTCCCTGGCACCGGACCAGATCCTGGGCCTGTGTGCAGTGGGCTGCAGGGAGCTGGTGGCGGCTCTGGTTGCCGTGACCCACACACACTCTGTAGGACTTTTCTCCTTGTCTGCTTAATGTCCCTGGAGGACCCAGACTTTCTGCTATTTTCTTTTTCCTTTCTCTGTCTTCTGCCCTGGACTGGAAACTCCGTTGGTTTGGGGTGACATGTCCCTGGCAGAACTTCCTAAGTCACGCCCCTTCATTCACGCCATCTCAGGCCTGCGGCCCACTTCACGAGGCTGGGGGCTGTCTCTACCTCCTTCCACACACACTGGAAAACCACTGCCTTTCTGGAAATTTCACCTGCCAGTGTCCACACTTCATGTTGAAAATGAGCCAGTTCTGGTGTGGCCCACCCCACTCAGCGGGGAGCGGGGAGCAGGGAGTGGTTTCCACATCAACCTGGCCCCTAGAGAGCAGACTCCAAGCCAGAGTGGACCTCATGAACCGTGAAGTTTCCACCAATAAATCCTCAGGTGCTTCCAGCACCTGCCTTTCTGCCTCAGCCCCGCTCCCAGACACCTGCCAGCTAGAGGCACAGTGTTGACAACATCCAACAAGACCCCGTCACAGGGTGGGCCGGGGGCCCAGAGTGATGTGAGAGGGCAGAAGTGGGCTACCTGCCGTCATGGTAAGGCTCAGGCCGACATGACTCAGACGAGTAGGATGGACCCACGTCTGGTCGTGGGGGGCACAGCTGCACGCAGCCTGTGGCATCTGCTCAGGCCCATATATGAGCCAGGGCCTTTCAGCTAAGTGGCAGAAACCAAAACTGATCACCTTGACAACTCTACCAGCTTCCCAGGGCTGCCGTAACAAATTACCCCAACCTTGGTGCTCACAGCAACAGAACTTTATTCTCACAGTACTGGAACCCAGAAGTCTGAAGTTACAGTTTTGAGAGTCTGTGTTCCCTCCTGAAGTTTGGGGGTAGAAAACCTTCCTAGCCTCTTCCACTGCTGGTGGTTGCTGGCATTCCATGATTTTAGGATGCAGATGACAGCAGAAAGTAAGGCCAGTGTCAGTGCACATGGGTTTATTGAGCTATGGCTACCTCTCCTAGTGCTGGGCTACACCATGATGGATGGCCACATGGCCAGTGCCACGCAGGGGCTGGATTCTCACCTGGATTCTCCAGGTGGTGCCCACAAGCAGCATGCCCACCAACCAAGGACAGTAAGAACTCTGCAATGTTGGCATGGGGCGCAGGTGCGGTCACACTGAGTGGTCGATGGCAGGTGCTCGGGAAGCAGGAGGTGCTGCCTTGGCGGGGGGAGTTTTGCCCATGCAGGGAGTTACGTTTGTGCAGGTGTCCCCTTAGGGCATGTGTCTGCTTGAGGATTTGATGAGAATTTCCTAGAATTCTGGATATGTGGATGGTTTCTGACCATCTCTAGGTGACCTGGGGCCCTAGTGAGACCGCAGTTACACAGGTACCCCCTCCCATCCTTATCCTGTCGGAGACCCCAACTCTTCCAAGGTCTATAAGTCACTGAAAGGGAACCCACGGGCATTGCAGTCAGCTGACCTCTCTCTGCAGGAAACAGGGTATTCAGACCTGGAAGGGCGGTGACAGAAGAGCTCAGGAGGTGAGCCCGCCCCTTCCAATAGGGCACTAGTCCACAGACGAGGCCTTGCACCCTAGGCTGGAGGGACAGCTGGCTGTGGTTGCTGGCCTCATCACAGCAGGGGCTGCAGAGCCGGGATAGCCAGCGCAAGCTCAAAGAGCAGGCAGCACCTCTCCAGGGGTCCATCTGCAGAGGACACCTTGGGGGATGAGGGTAGAGTGTGCACTTGAAGCAGACACCTGGCTCTGGTCTGTGTCCACCCCCATCCCGGGCCATCCCGGTGTCCACCTAAGCCTAGCTGGAGTGGAAGGAGGGGTGGGAGGCTGCCAGCTCACGGCCCCACCCTGCACCTACCTGCAGCAGGTTGTGCTCAGGGCCCTGAGAGGAGTCCAGCTGGCTCTGCGGGATTCGGGGCCACAGGCTGTCAAAGGCCCGAATGGCTCCATCTACAGAGAGGTGACAGGGTGGGCTTGACTGGGGAGCCCTAGCACTGACTCCTTCCTGAGGGACAAACTGAGAGACCCCTGGCATCGAGGACTTCAGACACTTGTCTGCCATCTGCTCCTGCCCACAGGGCATTAGCCTAAATGCCCCTGGAATTCTTTGGCCTGTGATATCTGGAGGCAGCCATGAGTGGGTTCCGAGGTCAGGGAAATGGGTTTGCTAGCTAACCTCAAACAGCTTGTTTCCTCACCTCTAAAAATGGGCTCTTTCCGGCCAGGGGGCTTAGAAGGGGACAGTAAGCGGAGACCAGACTCCAGCACCTGCACCCCACAACCCCTTACCCAAGCAGCGGTTCTGAGTAAAGAGCCCCCGGAAGGCTTCGCACTCCTCGCGCCGGTTCCCGCTGGCTCCGCAGTCACACCAGAGCGCCACGCGTGCGCTTGCGTTGTCCACGTAGTTGG
>NW_004567123.1:23080190-23130567 GCF_000260355.1 Condylura cristata
CCCCACCCCCACCCCCACAGGCCGAAGCTGATGGGAAACTGAACAGGCTTCTGGGAACCTGGCTCGAGGAGACTTGGAGACATGGGGTTGGGGACAGCAGCCCCTCCATTGCCTCTTTGGCATGCTAGGAGGACCTGACCATTTTCCCTTTCCCACCTCGCTCCCTCCTGCGCACCCTTTGAGTGACTCTAGGTCTCTGGCTCCCCCTCCCTTGTCTCCTTGGCCTTCCACCTGCCCCCTGCAGGCCTGCACACTCCCCTTCTTTCTAATGCTCCTTTGTCGGCTTAACCATTGCTGCCCATCTGGACTTTCCCCCTGGCCTCTCCACCCTCCACCATCCAGGGGAAAGAGGAAACTCCCCAGAGAGCTCTGGGCCTTCAAGGGCCCCTTCAGGCCTAGCCCCCTCCTGCAGCAGACTGGAGAGAAGTGCTTGATGGCTGGCCACAGCGCTGGCCTGAGCCACGCCTGGCCTCCCCACCCTTGTGTGTGTGTGTGTGTGTGTGTGTGTGTCAGGGTGTCTCCTGCCACAAGACCGGGGTGTCTCCGGGGCTGGTCACCTCTTTCAGAGACACGTGCTGAATGGCGGGGGGCCACAGAATCCCGTGGGTCCATGCAGGGACTCCGGGAGCCTCCGGCACCGCACGGGCGTTGGCATGGCTGTGTACATGGAGGTTGAGCTCAGCTTCCCTCTCCCTCTGTCCCTTCCATTTTCCTCCCCAGGAGGAAGGCAGGGAAGCAGCCCCACTTCCTTTCCCTCCAGACAAAGCCTGGCACCTCCCCAGGCCCCAAGCCAAGCTAACAGCACCTAGTGACACCCAAGGTCTCCGTCCCCACCTCTGCCCCTCTGCTCACCTGTCCCTCCACCAGGAGTGCCCCTACCTCCTCTCCACCCTCAAAACAGTTCTCCTCAGTTCCAAGATTTCCTCTGCCTTGAACCTTGGCCAGATTCCATCCCCCATCCCCCATCCCACCCTACTCCGTGAAGTGGCCCTGCCCTCCTAGATGCCCCAGGTGGGAAGGGGCAGTCCAAGCAGGTGAGTGGCTTGGAGGCTCTGAAGGTGCCGGTGTACAGCCCCCACACTTAACAGGGAGGGGAAAGAATAAGAAAGGTGGGAGAGGGGGAAGTAAAGGAAAAAGAAGTTTCCTGGAACAGTGATATCGAGGTCAGGACTTGGGAGGGGCTGGGGAAGGAGGCAGAAGCCTGGTGCGCTCCCAGGTATCCTCCAAACCCTGACCGCTGCGTCTCACCAGGGTCCCTGCCTGACCTGCCTGAGTGCCGCTTTCCCTGGAATCACCTCTTGCCCTCCTACCCTGTTCCCAAGATCAGGGGCCGCGTCACTCACCCAGAAGCAGCAGCAGTAGCACAGCCCCCAGGCATCCGGCCATACTGGCAGCAAAGGCCTGGAGACCGGTCCCAGCCAGCCCCCGCCTCCAGCTGTGCAGCTAGAGCACTCCCGGGGGAGGAGCCTTCCCGGTGGGTGTGGCTCCCCCCACACTGACCCCCAGCCTCCACCGCTCTAAGGTAGAGTCCAGAGCCGCTGGTCCCAGGTCCTGAATGCACCCCCTGCTCCCCACCACCCACAAGCAAGCCAAGACCTGTCTCTCCCATGCTGAGCGTAACATTGTATGGAACACTGTTCTTTTTTTTTCCTTCTTATAATTGTCTTAAAGTTTCTGGTCCCTAATTTTAAGAATTGAAGGAAAATTCCTAAGACATCAAAAACATTAGTATTCCCCTTATACTCTGCTTTGGGGTTGCTTCAGCTACTCTAGGTTTTGGGGGTTCTGTACAAATTTTTAAATTGTTTTTTTCTCTTTCTGTGAAAGATGCCACTGGAATCTTGATAGGGAGTCATCCAATCCAAGGTAGCTTTGGGCACTGTGGCCATCTTAATATTAATTCTTCCAATCCATTAATATGTGTATCTTTCCATTTGTCTTTTCCACTTCTTCAGTCTTGTCTTTTTTCAGTACAAATCTTTCTCCTCCTTAAATTTATTGCTAAGCATTTTATTTTTTTTAAGATTTATTTATTTATGCACATGAGAACTGGGGTGCAGGCCAGAGGTCGGGGGAATGAGAGGCAACAGAGTGGGAAACAGAACAGGCAGATTGACTGAAACACACTGCTGAGGGGAGCAGCGGGCAGGTCAGGAGGTCTGTTGTGCCAAGTGGTTCAGCTCCCTGGCCGGCTGGGGATACAACTCCTGCTGCAGTGGCTGCAGATAGCTTCATAGTGCTGCATCTTAACCTCTTTCATTATCAAGGAGACCCCAAGAATTTTTACATCTGTATTGACCAGGGACATTGACCTGAAGCTTTATTGTTATAATCCTTATCTGACTTTGTTATCAGGGAATGCTGTGAAATTCAAGTGTTCCTTCCTCTTCAATTGCTTGGAAGAATTTAAGAAGGAGGGGCTGCTTTTTTCTAAATTTTTTTTTTTAAAGATTTATTTATTTGCACATACAGAAGTGGGGTACAAGTCAGAGGCTCAGTGGCGGTGAGAGGCTTCACCAGAGACAGAGTGGGGAGCAGAACAGGCAGATCGAAGTACACTGCTGAGGGGAGCAGTGGGCGGGTCAGGAGAGGTCTGCCGCGCCATGTGGTCACCTCCGGGGCAGGCGGGGATTGAACTCATGTGCAAGTGGCTTTTGCTTCTTAGTGCTGTGCTTTAACCCTCTGCGCCACCAGGGAGGGCCCAATTTTAATCTTTTTAAATATTCCATTAGAGTATTACTTCTCTCGATGACATTGGGCCCTAGGTGAATGCCTCCCTCACCCTACCTTGCTCTCTCAGAGCCCTCCCCAGCTGCCAAGCGAAGCAGTCTGGGCTGCCCTGATGGAAAGAGACACGAGCCCCCTCTGTCCCCATCACCCCAAAAATAACCAGCCAAGCCCAGGAGCAGAACTGCCCAGCTGACCACTAGCTGGCGGCAAACACACAGGTGACCTGAGCTGGGACCAAACGAACCATCAGCTGAATTCAGCCTAATGTGCCAGTTCACACAAGTAGTGGTTTAAAGCTACTAAATCCAAGGTTGGTTTTTTTATGAAGTTACAGAGGGCTGACGCTAAAGGCCCCTCAGCGACCTTGCATGGAGCAGGGCAAGGGAAGGAGAGGCTCCTGAGAAGGTCCACGGGACACAGGACAGATAACACAATGGCACCAGAGCACTGTGTCCTGGGGACCCTAGCTGGTTCCGGGGCTCCACCCGCCAACCCCCACTGTGACCCTCAGGGATCCCTATGGGGCTGAATCTACAGGCAGAAAAACTCAGAAACTCAAGGCCAACATGTCTGTCTTCTGACTTGCACTTTAGTGTCCTTTCTACAATGGCTCCCTCTTCCCCTCCCACTGTATGGAGGGAGGTTGAGTCCAGAGCAAGGGGGTTGCAGCAGATCCCACACCTCTCCACAAACCTTAGGTGGAGGTCAAGGAGTGGGGTTGGAGCTGAGGAAGTAGGCCAGGGCAGGAGATAGAAAGGAAGGTCCCCAGAGTCCAAGTGCTGGCTCAGCCTCACTGCCCTCGGCAGAGCTGAGTCTGGAGACTCAGAGCAGTGGCAGCGAAGCCCAGTCTCCCCAGGTAGGGGCACCCCAACGCGAACAGCCTCCCCTGGCCCTCATGACTGCAGGACCTCTGCTCCTTACTGACAGACTTGGGGCTGGAGGGCGTCCCAGCAGGATCACCCAGCCGGAGAGGACAGGACTGCACGGTGCCAGTGCTGATGTGGCTCTGTTGTCCTGGAGGGGCCCCACAAAGCTCAGTTCCCAGAAGAACTTGCTCAGGAGACCAGCTGGTTTAGCCTCAAGTTCTGGGAAAGACTGGAGATTCAAGTTCTGGGAAAGACTGTCAGTAGCCACCTATCTTTAAGTCCCCTTGTCTGAGAAGCCACCTCTCTCCAGAAACAGGATCTTGGGCTTCTTGACCTGCTGAGAATGAAGAAGAAGAGGGGTCACCCCTGAGGACTGGGACTAGATTGCAAGCCATGTGGGAGAGACTGATCCCCCTGCAGTGAGGGCCGGTGATGGGAGAGCCACGATTTCCCCTCCCCTGCCCCAACCTCTGCTGGAGGTGACAGCAGCCTCTCTGAGGAGTTATCTAATTTCCATAATGGGGACAGTGAGCTGAGAAGTGAGTGATAGCAGAGAGAAGCCCCCCATCTGGGTCCCCACCTACCTTGGGTGTACAGGCAGGGCTACAGGACATGGGCATCTCATGGTTCTGGGGTTCTGGGGGACAATGGTAGAGGACAGATGCGTGAACACAGCGGGTAGGGAGTCTGGGGGGGCCATCATGCACAGGGGCTATAGCTGAGTGAGCCCACCTGGAAGGAGGCAGAAGGACAGAGCCCCTCAGCCCCGGTGGCCCACTCACAGCAGCCACGGCTGTCCAGCAGCTATGGGGTTCAGCTCCATGGGGTGAATGCTGCCTGGGGCGTGCTCTCTGCGTGGGTCATCTTTGGGGCTGCGAAGTGGACAAAATGGAGGCAACTGGGGCGGTGACCCTGAGCAGGGCACCAGTTCCTTCTGCAAGTCAGGCTCTCCCGCTCCTCTCCGCTCTCTCCCCACTAGATGTCCTCCATTTCCCTCAGACTCCGACCCCACCTCAGCATGGCACCTTCCAGATGTTGGCACCACTCAGCTCCCAAACCCCCTCCTGTGGCCGCTGTGCCTGCTCGCCGGCCACTGGGTGACCCCGCTGCCCCCAAAACTCAAAGCCATGTCTGGCCTCTTGCGCCCCATCTCCCAGAGTCTTGCCACTTCCTTTAATCTCTTCTAAAGTCTTCACTGCCCGGGACGCCCCTGGCGGTGACCTGCTGCCACTCCACGCTGCCACTCCCAGCTCTACCCAATGCTGCGACATCACTTGATGTGTCAGGGCCCAAACTGTCACCTGGGACCTGGCTGTCTGGCTGCCCTTTGTCCTCATCTCCAGCCTCAACGCCCCCTCTCTTAGCCTGACCAGAGCTAAGATGTGGGGATGTGGGGTATGGCTTATGCCTCGTCTGGAGCCACAGCAGAGCAGGGACTGTCCAGTGAGCGGGTAGAGAAACAGGCAAGGCAAGGGTGAGGCAGCCTCCAGGTGCGAGACAAGGACAGCAGGGCCGAGGCAGAGAGGGGAGAGGGAGCAGGCCCTCAAGGCCCCACACCTGGCTTCACTAGGAAGCCCTGGGGCTCCTGCAAGGCTCTATCCGCTGCTTCTGCACTTGGGAGTAGGGCCAGAAACCCTGCCCAGCTGCCCAGACCCGACAGAGCACGGAGGAGCAGGACCCTGGGTCCTCACAACCTACCCGCCGCATGCAGGGGCCCTCCTTGAGCCCCAGAGGCATTGCTGGGGCTGGGACCCCAGTTGCCGGCAGCAGCACCAGGCAAGGCCAAACCCGGGGAGCAGAGGCAGCAGGAAACTGAGGGTCACAGCCACCAGCAGGAAGGTGTCGCCGTCTGTGGAGGGCAGGATGGGGCTGAGTCCCGGGCGGGTGCTCCACCCTGCCTCGCCCCCTGGTGCTTTCCGCTCCCCTCTTTCCGTACGCTCAGGCTGCATGGGGCCGCTGTCCACACTGCCTCCGAACCCTGGCTTGTCACAGGAGGGTGGAGCCCAGCCGGGAGCGCAGTGGCAGTTCAGGTTACTATTGCAGACCTGCAGAGAGGAGAGGACAGTCCATCCCGGCGGCATGCCCAGGTCGCCCTGCCCCCACACCGTGCAGCTCACTCACCCCGTGGCCGTGACAGGCATGCAGGCAGCGCTTCAGCTCCGGGAAGGTGCTGTTCCGACAGCGCCTCTCCTGACACACCTGTGGGCAGGATGTGCCCTGGGCAGTGAGGGGCAGCGAGGCTCGGGCCTCCGGGACTCAAGTGGGACTGAGGGGCAAGTGGGCAGGGCTCACCATTCTAGGTCCACATTGGGTGCCCGGCTGTACCGCACCCAGGTCAGGCAGGTCCAGCTGGGCGCTCCTGGCGCTCCTGCAGGTCACCTCCAGGCTGCCTAGGCTGACGGTGGAATCCTGCGCCACTGCGTATGGCCAAAGTGGGCTCTGCTCCCCACCCTGGCACTGCAGCTTCCCACACTGTGCATCTCTGGGCACCAAGTGGAGAGTGGTCAAACAGCTTAGGGGGGCCGGGTCCAGCCCTCTCCCACTCTCGGTGCCCCCGACTCCACTCCCACCTCTGTGCACAAGGCAGGAAGCCGCCCTTGCTGTCCTGGCCGCAGTTCCCCTGGGCATCTCCAGCAGAGTTCACCACCTGGAAGCAGACCTCTGGCGCTGGGTGCGAGCCTACAGGAGAATGGGCAGGGCTGGGGCACTCAGCAGGCACCTGCCCCACTAGGTGCACTCCCCTCCTACCTACCCCCCCTCCCCATAGGAAAATGCCCGGTCCAGGGATGGGAACTGGAGGCAAGAGCTCACCGGGCCCCCAGAGCTGCTGGCACTGCTGCTCGAGGGTAGGACAGGCGCCATCCCAGCAGTTGCCTCGGCCGTCGGCACAAGGAGAGCCGTCTAGTAGATAAATATCCGGGGGACAATAGGGCGAAGTGCCGGTGCAGAACTCCGGGAGGTCGCAGTCTCCCGCAGCTACGCGGCACGGTGTGCCCGCGGGTTTCAGCTTGGCAGGTGCAGGGCCGGCGACAGAGGCACAGGAAGAGAATGTACAGAGGCAGGTAGGCAGGGAGCCGCGGACCGGGCAGAGCCAGCACCCGCAGGGGTACCTGAGGGCGCCAGTCAACCTAGACCCACAGGCCCCCAGAGCTCCCCAACCCTCGTCCCGGCTCTACCCTGTGCTCACCAGGCAGCGCGCGCAGCAGTCCCCTTGGGTGCACTGAACCCCCGCACGCAGCGAGCAGTTGTGGGCGAAGCAACAGGGGTCCGGGCACTGCTGGAGCGCGAAAGACGAGGAAGAGCCGGGTGAGGGCGCGGCGCCGCGCTCGGGGCAGAGGACCCGCAGAGCCCGGCTTTGGTGCCCAGCGCCCGCGAGGCCGGCTGACCTGGCCCGCGCCGCAGTCGCACTGCTCTCCCTCCTCCACGAAGCCGTTGCCGCAGCGCGCGGGCGGCCGGAGCAGCCCCGACGCGGGCGTGTTGGCGAGGCACGCGCCGCCCCCCTTGCGGAAGAAGGCGCGCAGCTGGCGGCGGCTGCAGGCGCTGAACGCGCGCGGGAACGGGTGCCTGCGGCGGGGAGGGAGTCCAACGTGGGGAACCCCCCCGGCCCCCGCTGGCCTCTCATCCCCCCTCCCCCACCGTCATCACCGCCACCCCGGGTTTGGCCACCGCGCGCGCGCCCCTGAGCCTCCGGGGACCGGAAGGTTCCAGAGGGGCAGAGCCCCACGAGGCAGCCACCGGCCAGGGTTCCCTGCGGGCCCGCGGCTGGAGGCGGCCACTCTGGGAGCAGCCCGGGGCCCCAAAGTCGAATCCCGACCCGGTGCGGCTGCGCCTGGGGTTGGAGTACGTCCACAGGTTGTTCCAACAATAATCGTCCTGCTCTTGAGAATCCACTTGGCCTGTGTTACCTCCACTTAAGACCCATGAGTAATTATCACCACCCTCATTTTACAGAAGGGGTAACCAGGTCGCCCCAAAAACGCAGCTGAGGAAAGCCCACGGGTCAACTGGAACTCTCTCCGCATCCCCCACCAGCTCCGTGGCTCCATACCCGGTGGCTGCTGCCATGACGCAGCCCCCCTGCTCCGCCCGGACCTCTGAGCAGCAGCCGTCGGGGTCGTGGCTGAGGCCGAGACTGTGGCCTATCTCGTGGGCCATGGTGGCAGCAGCACCCATGGGAAGCTCCGAGTGGTCCTAGAGGGTGTGGAGACGGTCACCGGGCTGCGTGCCACGCGGTCCCCAGCCGGCATCTCTCCCCACCCCCACTCCCGCCTCTCCCCCTCCCCCATCCTCTAGTGGGGACTGAGCTCACCATGCTCACCCCTCCAGAGCTCTGCAGGTGGCACATGCCCTCTACGGGGGCCAGGCCCACAGTGGCGCCCGTGAAGCGTTGGCCCCTGAAGACCAAGCACAACATCACTGGGGGGGGTGGCGGGGGAGGAGGGGCGCGGCTACCCAGCTGTAGACCCGGGAGGGCTGGGGACACCCACGTGAGCAGCTGTGCGGAGTCGTGGGGCCTCCGTATCCACAGCTCCTGGCGCCACTGCAAGAAAGCCCAGAGCGTGTCGTTTGCGTCCGGTGAGACTCGGCTCTGGTCCTCCTCTGTCCACACTTCCAGGCCGGCCAGGGCTACTTGAATGTCCAGAGTCCTAAGAATCTGAGGGCAGGTGGGCTGGGATGAAGCCAGGCAGAGGCCCCTCCCATGACTGCTCCTCCCAGGGGATGGACTGGTGCTCCTCTTCACACACGTACCCCCACCACCCCCACCCACCCCAACACCCGGCCCCCCAGTGTGCGGGAACCCCCTGCTGGCCTCCCACCCGCTCCCCACATTCATCACCGCCACCCTGGGTTTGGCCACCCCGCAGGTGTGCACTGCACCCGAACCTCTGGGGACCAGAAGGTTCCCCAAGGAGCAGAGCCCGGCGAGGCAGCCATGGGCCAGGGTCCCCCGCGGACCCCACATCCTTCACATCCCACAGGAGCTGCAAGCCTCAGCCCCTGTCTCTCCCCGAGGGCTCTTTCCCCGACCTGATCCACGTAGTTGGCCACCTCCAGAAGACGCTGTTTGGTGCGGTTCAGATTGCGGTGCTGGGCCAAGAACTGGAAAGGCGGGAACTTGAGGGCTGAGCAGGTCCCACCCTGCGCCCGGGCCCGCCGGGTCTCCTCTCACCAGGGTGTGGTCAGCCACTATGTACAGCTCCAGGTAGCTCAGGCTCCTGCGGGCCCCTCGCCTCTCCTGGGGTGAGGCAATGGTGACCCTGAGTGTCAGGTTGCTGGGCTCGAGCCCTCGTCTCTAACTCGATTCCCAGACAAAAGAAAATTAACTTAAAATGTTTGCTAGAATTTGTTTCTTCATCCTCCAAATAAAAACATCAGGACAGGAGGTATCAACTGGGGCCTGTGCATTCCTGTCTCTGCTGATTTGGAGGGCTATGGTACCCCATCCCCACCGCCACCCCTGCATGTGCCCCTGACCCTGATGTGGGGGGCATGAGAAAGGCTGGTTCTGTCCTCTTGGCCCCGGGGATGCCTGTGGCCACAGGCCCCTTTCCAGCTGAACAGCTGCTGTGTTCGGAAGATCTTGTGGGTGGAGAAGACCGTGGCGTTTCCAGCTGGCCAGGGATGCAGATAATAGCTATCGCTGCCGCTGAGTGAGATCAGGCCACTAGGGTGCAGAGGTGTAGAGGGGTGTAAGGGGGCGCTCTCCCAGATCTCAGGCCCAGCCCCCTACCCCAACGACTCACCTCATGCCGGAGCAGGTGTTGAGGACCACCCTGGAGTCGGGGAAGCCCCTCACGCGCCCATGGTAGTAACAGTGATCCTGGAGACAAGGGACCCAGCGCAGATTTCAAACAGGGTTGAATTGAGAGGGGCAAGGAGGGTGATTGGGGCTGCCTCCTGTCTCAGCTTAGGAAAAGGAGGCATGGGGGTTCCCTCGGGGGTGCATTCCACAGCGCCCCTCACCCTGTCCTTAGAGCCCCTGAGGTGTCTCACCGTGTGGTCGGGCACCAGGACCACTGGCTGCCCATCCGAGCGGAAGTGGGTCTCTGTGTACCCCGGCGCCAGCAGCCTGCTGAGGGGGTGCAGTGTAGGGATCACCTAACCAGCCCTGCCGCCAGCGGGTCTCTCCCGCTGCCTTCTCCCTGAGGGAGACTCAGGCTGGCACTTAAGACTCACCCAAAGTGTCTCTTAGGGAGGAGATAGGCATGACTGTCTATTGCTCAGTTCAGAAAGAGCTTGGGTCAGGAGGAGAAGGGCGAAGGGTGCAAAGAGCTGGCTTAGATGTGGGAAGGGGGTGGGATTCTCCTGACCTTCACTGTCTGGGGCCTCCTCCCATCCACTAGCCCGCAGCATGGATGCCCACCCTGAGAGAGAGGCGGTGTGCTTCCCTGGCCGGGTACTCACTGGTTCTTCTCCAGTTCAAGAAGCAGCAGCTGACCTTCGGCCTCCACGGCCACCAGGCCTGCGTCCGGCTTTGAGACCTAGGCGCAGAGTGCCAGGCTGAGACCAGGGGCATCGGGCCTCCAGCCTGCCAGAGAGCAGGTGAGGTGGAGCTGGCTGGTGAGGTCTGAGGTCTGCCCAGCCATCACGGTCATGGCTGGGCAGCAGGCTCCCCGGTCATCATGGTAAGCGTGGGGGCAAGACCATCACTTAGCAGCCCGCCAGGTACACGCCACGTCTTCCCATGGTAGGGGAGAGCGCCAGCAAGTGTCAGGCCTTACCCAGGCTGGCTGGCCCTTCCTCCCGGCTCCCGCCTCTTTTCTACCCAGAAGCTTTCCCCTAAGCAGGGCCAGGGAGGGCCTAAGACATTGTGGGGACACTGTCACAGGTGTCTGAGGGCTTCTTTGTCTAGCTCACAGCTCCCTGCAGAATCCAGACTTCACTCCTCCGCCTTGACTCTCCAAGTGCCTCCCCAATTTTCCCCTGGCCTCCAGCAGGCCACCCCACACCTGCTACACTGAGCCCGTGAGGTGACATGAATCACCCCTCCCCTTCCCGTCCCACGCCAAGAAGAAAACAGACGTTACAGCTAGGTGTCAGAGGACAGGCAGGGCCAGCCCGCTGTCCCCCCGCTCTGCCTCCTCTGTCCTGTGGGAACACGCTCTCGCCCCTCTCGTCCACTCAGCCCCGCCGGGGCCCGGAGCTGGAGCTGGCCCAGGAGCCCTGGACAGCAGCTGTCTCTTCAGAACGCTGGCTCCCCCACCCTTCCTGGTTTGTCCCTTACATCCCACAATGCTCTAGGCTGAGCCCAGGCATGGGGATCCGAGTCAGGGGTGGCCATGCATGTCACTTGCTTCATCGGAGAAATAAAGCACTGAGGGAAAAGCTGCCTCCTGCCCCACTCGCACCCACAGCTCAGCCCTCCACGGCCCCTGCTGTCCCCCCTTCTTGTCCTCTTGGTAAACCTGCCTCTTGCCATGTACATCAACCTGACCCGAAATGTGGATGTTTCATGCCTCTGGGGATTCTGCTGTCCCCAACTTGGCAGACTTCCCATGGGCTGACTTTCCCATAAGTGGGCAAAGCACTCGGGGATTCCTTCCTGGTCACAACCCAGGTCAGGCCTGAAGGGAGAGAGTGACACCACTGTGTGCCAGCTCTCCCTTCTGCTGGTGATCTCCTGATGAGCCATCTCAAAACCCTGGGCAGAGCCATGCTTGACCACCTGAGTGGGGCGGTAAGGCCCGAAGGCCAGGCCTGCGGAGCCCCAGCCATCATGGCAGAATGTCTTCCCTGTTACCTTGGATGACAGGTCTTCTCTTGCTTGACAATTCAGGGTGGAGGAGGCTCGCTAGGTTTGAGGATTATGGGCCAATGATTTGGGGAACTTAGCAAGTTTCAGGCTTCCAAACTAAAGAGCTGTGTGACCTTGGGCAATTCCCCAGCCTCTCTGGGCTTCAGTTTGCCCCTCTTTGGAATGAGCGTGGCTGCTGGTACCCTGGTTTATAGCACCCGGTGTGACTTATATAGATGGTGGAATGGTCTCGAAGTATGTGGTGGATGGGTGTTTGGAGGAGCCTGGGGCAGAGTGTCCTGGAGAAGCAAAATGGGGCGGGTGGGCCTGCATCTGGTGAGGAACAGGAGATTGACCACTGCCCCCTGGCCAGAAGTGGACCTGCTGAGCCAGTGAGGCTGGAGTTCAAGTGCTGCAAGGTCAGGGTCTTACAGACAACAGCGATGTGTTGACAGGATCAGGATCACATTCTCCAGTAAACTTGGCAGAAGGAAGATATTTTGGTACTCAAAGATGTTCCCGAAAAGTTTTAGGTCCTGTCAACTTTAGCCCCACCTCTGCCTGGGGTGGGGAAGCAGGGAAGAGGGAGGAGGCAGTGGGGGGAGGAAGCCTGAAAATGCCTTCCATGTGCAAGCTCCCCGCCCAGCCAACCCTTTGCGGGTGGGGGGATGGAGGGTGGGGTTCATGGGGCTCCGAGATCCAGGGCTCCTGCAAAGGGCAGGATGAGGCACTGACCAGCTCCAGGGGAACCGTGCTTGAGGGCCGTCCATCCAGGACCCAGTGAAGGGTGGCTGGCTCTCCAGGGGTGTTTCCTGGGGTGAGGACAAAGCATAGGGGGGAACACAGAGGGACAGGTGAGAAGACATCAGCAAGAAGAGGGGAGACTCCATTTTCAACACTTGAAGATTTAGCCCCGAGAAAGTGGGTACCCTTGGGGCATCCTTGGAACTGAGAAGCAGCCAGGAAGGTGGCAAAAGAGAGACAGAGACTTGGAACAGACAGCTTAGCTGAGCACATGGGAGTCCCGGCTGAGCTTGCCAAGGGCAAGGGCTTGGGTCAGAGGTCACAAGGAAGAGTCCAAGGTCCCCAGAGCCGAGGAGAGGGAAGGAGGAGGCCTGGGGTATTTTTAGACTGGGCAGCAGATGTCTTTAGAGTGAATACTCTGTGAGCAGAGGATGACTGTATCTCTCCACTGAGAAAAACAACAGCCAGATGTTGTCTAGGGAGGGACACCTTGCCCAGAACTCCCCATGGGGGCTTCATTCTGGATGCAGGCTTCCAAGGACCAAGACCCAGCTGCCCCCTCCTCCTGCCTTCCTGGAGGGGCCTGGGGGCCGAGCCTGCATGCTCCCAGGCCGGGTCTGCCTAAAGGGGCTCCAGAAGGGGAAAACCAGAGCCAAACATTACTCAGAAGGCAACTGGAATGCTCCCCTGGAATGCTCCCTGCCCCCCCTCCCAGTGGGCCCAGCAACTCACCACACATGCCTCAAGGGCCCAGGCCCCTGGAGGCCCAGCCCACAGGCAGCCCTCCCACCCCTAGGGCCTCAGTGCCGGGCAAGCCCAGCCCCCAGAGCTGACAGCGCCCCAACCCCCACCCAGCCCTGCCCCCAGTCCTGGCCAGGCAGCATGGATGCCTGAGGAACTGGCTCAGCTCCTGCTGGGCCACCCCAACTCCTTCCTCTTGCTCCACCTCCTCCCCCAGACCTCACCATCAAAGACCAGAAGTAGCAGGACGTCCTGGAGCTCCCTTCCTCCAAGAAACCCTCCCAGGCTAGATGAGCAAATTGCCACCAGGTAGATGAGGGTGGGGTATGGGTGGGGGCCCATAACCTTGGAATGGAGGCTGAAGGGTCAGCGAGGGTAGGATGTGAGTGCCTCCAGGGGAGGGGCAGGTGTCTCCACCCAGAAAGGACAAAACTGGGTGTGGAGGTCCAGGCCTTGCTGGCCTCAGGCCTCCAAGGGTGGAGGCGAGGGTGTGCATGTGTGCACATGAAGGTGTGGGTTGGTACCCAAGATGGCCACGTGCTCTAGACAAGGGGGAGGCAGGGAAAGATTCCAGGTGGGTGGGAGTGGGCAGTCAGCCTGGTGTTGGGGAACACATATCCCTCTCCTGTGACCCAGCCTTAGGAGAATGCCTGGGCAGTTGTCTCCTTCCATGGGGGCCCCAGAACACAGCTGGGACAGCCCACCCAAGCTGCCCAGACCCTCCTCCCTCCCCCGGGGCCCTCCTTCTGCCCTGGCCAGGCGCTGATATACAGGCCTCCTGGGTCCCTCCGCCTGCTTGGAGAGGCTGTGGACACCAGCACCATCCAGAGGGTTTGGAGAGGGTAGGGAGAGAAATTAGGGTGCTGCAACCTTCCCTCTGCCTAACAGGCACCTTCTGTTTGAAGCTGCCCTTCTACCTAACCAAACAAGGCAATCATATAAACAATACACACACTGCCCCCAGGCCCTGGGGAGAGGGGTGAGCGCGGTGCTATCTGAATGTAGCAGCCACAGCCAGGCCATTCCAGGGGGCCAGTGGAAGCACAGGACAGGTCACACCTCTGATGGGGCCTGGGGGTGGTGCAGTTGGAAACTAGACAGGTGGTACTGAGCGGCTGGGTAGTTGCTCAGGGAGAAGGCTACTGCCTTGGCCAGTGGCTTAGTGGCAGCTAGGCAAAATGCCAGGCAGGCCCACAGAGACCCTCCCCAGCCCTCCAGGACACACAGTCCTTGGAGTGGCAGACCTCCAAGTCCTGGCCATGGCCTCCCAGCCTTTAGCAACGCGCCGACCCAAGTCCTCACCTGGAAATGTCTGCATCGGCCAAGGTAGCTGCAGCAGCAGGAGCAGCAAAGTGCAAGAGCCAGGCGCGCTCCGAGACCCCCGGCCCATAGCTGTGCGCTCCTCCGCCTCCAAGTTGCCGCTGCAGGCTACCGACTCCGCCCTGAGGGGATCTTGGCCCGACCCACTCGGGATCGGGGCCCGGGCGGGATCTCGGGATCTGAGCCCGATCCTCGCGCGGAGCAGCCGGGCCGCCGCCCCCCGACCCGTCCGCGCGGCGCCGCGATCCCCGCGTCGCCCCTGTCCGCTCGCGCCAGAACCGCAGCCCACCGGGTCGCACCCCGGCGGCGGTACGCGACCTTGCGCGCCTTTTGGGAGCCAGACGCGAGCGTCCATCTAAGGGTAGAGCCAGCTGGGCGGGGCGCGGCGGGGGCGGGAATCTCTGCAGCCCCCTGGGGAACCGGCCCGCGCCATCGCGCCCCTTAGGTCTCAGAGTGCCCCCTAGTCGTGGGGAAGGACCATGGAAATGGGGCGGGAATGCCCTGGACCGGCCTTGAGGGCAGTGGCGGAGAAGGGAAGGGGAGGGACAAAGGTCAAGGCTAGCGGACCACCTGTTGCTCCTCGGGTCAGCCCGGGAGCGCCCAGCTCCGTGGTCCCAGAGGAGGACGGAAATTGAGGTGGAGCCTCTGCTGGCGCTGGGTGCCCAGGAGAAGGCAAGACTAGGTAGATGCGACCGCGCCCTCGCGGGGCCTCCCTGGCGGCGGGTCCCTGCCTGCGGGCCGCGCGCGGTAGGTGCGGGGAGCAGCGAGGGGAAGTGGCAGTTCTCTGGGCGCCGCGCCCTGCGAAGGTGAGGCGCAGACGGGCCTGTGGCTGGAGCGTGGGTGGGTGGATGGGGGCGTCCTTTGTCCTTGACAGTGGCCTGGGGGAGAATTGAAAAGCCAGAACCCCAGATGTGGGGGAATCCTTTCTGCCTCAGCGACATCTGGTTCTTGCTTTAAAGATTTGTTTGTGTACTAAGTAGTAAATTCTCATGGCGACTGGTGAATGGCTATTGCAATGCCGGAGCTGTTCACTCTGCAACTGAGCAAGAGTTCCAGCAGCCTGGGCAACTCAGGTGCTTCATTCGAATTTCACCACATAGAATAAAACATTCTCTCTTCTGTCTCCATTCTCTCAGGCCATATTCCCCAACAGAGAGCTACTATTATTAGCTTCTTGTATAGGCTTTTAGTGTATTTTATACATCCACAAGTCCAATACTATGCCAATACAGACGGATATTTTTTTCTCTTAACATTTTTCTGCTCCTTTGTTTGTTGTTGGTACATTTTTCCATTTATGACACTTTAGTGACCTTCATATAGTACATTTAGAGTTTTTCATCATCATGAGTCTTATGATTGTTAATATTATTACTTTGTGTTTTACAGCCAGCTTCATTAAGGTGTCACTTACATACAATGAAACACACCTCTTGAAGTGTGTTTAGAGTGAGGTGAAATCACCACCACAGTCCAGAAATAGCATGTCCATCACTTCCAGGATACCACCCTCTGCCTAGTCAAACCTTTCTCCCAACAGGAGGCAACCGCTGCTTTCTGACTAATAGTAAGCTCTGCCTGTTCTAGATCTTCATGTAAATAGAATCAGAACGCATGTACTTTTGTACCTGGCTTCCTTCCAGCTTTATGATTTTGAGAGTTGTCCACATTGTTTCATGTTTGGGTGATATGTTCCCCTGTAGTATTTCTTGGTATGAAGGAACAACAGTTTGTGCTTTCATTGTATCTCTAGTCCCCAGTTAGGCTTTTTGGGTCTTTTCTAGTCTGGGGCTCTTTTAAATACAGCTGCTGCAGAATTGCAAGGACTCTGGGAGTCCTTGTGTTGACAAATATTTTCATCCTCTATAAATTCCTGAAAGGAGAACAGCAGGGCATGTGGTAAGGGCATATTTAATTACTCAAACTATTTTTTAAAGTGGTTGTACTGTTTTCCATTCCCACCGGCCATGTGTGAGAGGTCCCATTCTCCTACAGCTTTGTGAACATTTAGCATTGTCAGTTTTAAATTTTAGCCACTGTAGTGAAGGCACAGCATTTTGTGTAGTGGAACGTTACCACTTGTTCATATAGTTTCCTTTAGGGCATGTAGGTATTATCCAGTCCCTTTGCCACTACAAACAGTACTAAATTGGGACTCTTGACGAGCCTATGTATGAGATGAATTTTTACAAAAAGGGCCACTGGTTAAAGGATGTATGTTTGTGATTTGGGTCAACTGCCCTTCAATTTGGTGCCCATTTATAGTTATGCCAGCAATGTTGGGACAAAACGAGTGCTTGTTTTTCCACAGTGTGATCAGCACAGTTAGGTGTGATCCAACTTTGTGATATTTGCTCCTCTGAAAGTGAAAGTATAGTTTTCATTTGCATTTTTCTTATGGGTGTGGTTGAATGTTTATTCTAACGCTGGATTTCCTTTTCCCTGTTCATATCTACAGCCCACTTTTCTATTGAGTTGCTAGCTGTTCTCTTAAGAATTTGAAGGAACTTTCTATAAACAAGGGATGTTAACCTTGTCTCTGGAGGATGAGTTACAAATATTTTTCCCACTGTAAGAAATGTATCCAGCCTGTTGCGTGTGACTTCAGCTTATTTATAGTCATTGCTGGGTAGTATTCTAATGTGTGAGTTAACCTCCTTCCTTTTCCATCAAGTCCGCAGTTGCTGTGTCTCCTAGTTTTGAGATGTTAGAAAAACTGCTGCTAGGGACAAGCATGTGTATGTGTCCTTAGCTTCCTTCCTTTGTAGTGTCCCCTAAAAGCATATCCTTGATTCTTCAGTTGGTAGCACTTGAAGTCTCATCGTGGGGAGCCAGACCTAACACAGACCATGATGGCTCAGTCAAGCGGGGGACTCCAGTGCAGCCACTGTGAGGAGGCTTCAGTTCCTCTGTTGGATAAATGAATTAGTCAGCCTTTTACACTGCTAGCCTCTGTAGCTATCCCCTGTGGCCTTGATAGTGTTTTGCAGAAGGCTCTTGGGAGCGTGGGCGTGGGGTGATGTCCCTCATTGTAGACACCTGGAGCATGGGTGTGCGCAGTCACCAGTCCCACCCTCAGGGGGGAGGTGTGACAACAGACAAATCCTCACCAGGCGGAGATAAGAGCAGTGGCAGTGGCTACTGCCGTGTGACTACAGAAGAGACAAGACCATGAGGTGAAGAGAGAAAGAGAGAGAGAGGACACCAGAGAGAGCCCAGAGAAACAGTGTAAAAGATTGGTGAGCTTGCCTGCCCACCTCCCCTGCCTGGTGTACCCGTGTATGTGGGTGCCTGGTTCCCTGAGAGAGGACTAACATCTGAAAAACCCACCGAGGCCTCTTGGACTCTCTTTATCCATTTGCCCAAATCGATAGTGAACCTCCCCTGTGCTTGCTGGCACAACACCCTCTCCCTGTGGTTGACTTAACAGGGTCGCACAGAGCAGAAGTCACCTCTCCAGGGTAGAGTTCCCCGATCCTCCTGCACAGTGAACCAGGAGCACAGAGAAAGCATCCCATCGCTCCCCAGAGCCATTTTGTTATTCTTCTCTCATTTGGGAAGGATTTGGTGAAGAATGGCAGGGGTGGGGGTGTGGAGAGACCCACCATCCATCATAAACAGGGTGCACAATTGGGAGATTCCAAGAGAGAACGTGGATGCCAAGAAAGGGGAAATCACAAAGACACAAATCCTAACCATGGAAAAGAAAACCATCCTGAAGAGGAAGAGGAGAGAGACCATGAATAAAGCACAATACAAGGCCTGGCAAAGACTGGTGAGGATTTGTCTGTTGTTGCACCTCCACCCAGGGGGTGGGACTGGTGACTGGTACACCTCTCTTTCCAGAAGTCAGATCTGGCACAAGGTTCCTGCTCAGGGAAGCAGGCACACACTCTCCCAAGGGACAGCAAGCCTCCTTGACTGGCTCAGCCTTATGTGTGAGAAGGGCTATCCCTTCTAGAAAGCCCATGGCCAGAATGGCCAGGGACATACCCCAGCCTTCAACAGATGTGCGCTGAGACTGAATGTGGCCTGCTGGCAGCCAGCTTGCCTATCAGTGACAAGAGTCAATGAGTCCATAGTTGGGAGTCCTCAGAAAGTAAAATAAAAACTACATTTCCCAGCATTCCTTACAGCTTGCAGTGTCATGTGACTAAATTCTTGCCAATGGGAAGTGAGTAGAAATGACTGGAAATTTCCAGGTTGTATTCACAATGGACATGGGTGTGCCTTCTACTTCCACTCTTCCCTCTTCTTGCCAGAAAGAATATGGGCACAGTGGGGTCATCACGAACCTCACACACAAGGCAACATTTTAGGAGTAGAGAAAAATAAGATTGAAACTTCCAAAGGCACAACACCTTAAACCACTATGATATACCCAGACTAGTGTGGGAGAAAAAAACAAAATTCTTTCATGTTGAAGTCTGTGTATTTGGTCTCTTTTTAATCTTTCTAATACCAAGTCTCTTTGAGGATTAGAAAGCAGTTCTTCTATTTGAATACATCCAAAAAGTCCAGAGCGGGCTTGGGGTAAAAGGTAGGAAGAGGTGAGCATGGGAAGACAAATGGAGAGATGAGATCCAGAGAAAAGAGAAAGGGAAGCTAAGAGCACCGTCAACTCATTTCTCTTCGAGACCCTCTGGTCTGCCTCCTCAGAGGGCTGGGCTTCTCTTCTTCCTTACTACCCATTTTTCTTGGGGGCAAGAGGATTGGAGACAGGTCATGGAAAGTCTGATGTCACACAATTGTTTTCACAGAGGCAACACCTCCTCATTCATGGGGCCTATGTCATTGAAGATTTCGTCTCCCTGAGAGCAGGCAAAGGCGTGGGTCAGTTCAGGGGTGAAGCACTGAGTGAGGTGGCAAATATGACTGTATCTGCATCAGTGAGCTTCCCACAAAGAAAACCTGGTCACAGGAGGACTCTGGAAGCAGTCATCACCCAGCCCCTAGCTCAGGGGCCCCTGAGAAGGGTCTCCACATTCTTCCCCCAGTTTCCCAGGCAGCATCCACTAATGAGAGTGGTCTCTTGGTATCTGCCCTATATCGTGGGTTGGCTGGGCAGGTGGACAGATACCTGTGTGCTCTCCTTCTGCGAAGTCATCTCCACCGAATCCTCATCCACACTCAGCTTATAAAAGCGCCTCCTACTGCAAGGACAAGAGTGGGCTCAGGGTGCCTCTCCCCTGTCCCTGCCCGCCCGCCTGCTTGGCCCCAGACTGCTCAGTGGGCAGCCTTGGGGGAGTGGGGTACCTTCTCTTTTTCCCTCCCTAATCCTTTCCTCAGCACTGTGAGGGGGGGAGATATGGAAAGAAGAAAACTACAGCAAGGGGGGCTTAGAGACGTTCTAGAAGGAATTCCCAAATTTGCGTGGGAAACAGGCTAGGAAACGTGGAGTTTGAGAGTTCGGAAGGGGGCATATTGGAAGGGTGGGGTGACCCGTGCACCCCCCAGCTCCAGACCTACCTCCAGATGTAATAGGCCCCCAGGCCCAAAACCAGGAGCAGAAGGCCCACTAGCAGCCCCAGGACCCAGAGCAGCTGCTGGAACAGGTGCAGATGATGCAGGGCTGGAACACAGGCCGGGCTCAGGGGCAGCTGTGGCTCCAGCCTCCAGCGCTCCCTCCCCAGGCGACTCTTCCACGATGAAATGTGTTCAAACTCACTTTACCTCAGAAACCTCCCCATGCAAGAAAGCAACGAGTCTAGGCTAGACAGACTGCAGCAGAAGGGACCAAGGAAAGACCTCAGAAGGCAGCTCTGGCCCCCGAGGCCGCGGGGTCTGTGCAGAGTGGCCTCGGAGAGGCGCCCTCCTCACCTCTGGTTCCCAAGTAGGTGGAAGCAGAGGCAGAGCCCAAGGCATTGGAGGCTGAACACACGTACTCGCCCTGGTCACTGGACCTCAGCTTGATGTCCACCCTCACGGCATTGGGGGTGGCTGAGACGTGAATGTGGGGCTCAGGAGGGGTGCCCCGAGGCTGGCTGGAGGCCACCATCCGATCGCCCAGGTGGATGGTCAGGCTGGCTGAGGGCTCGCTGTCCACTCGGCAGTCCAGGATGCCCCAGATCCCACCCTCAGGCTCCACAAAGACGGTCATGGTGGGCGTCTTGGGAGGGTCTACGGGAAGACAGGCGCGGTGATTGCACAGATTCCTCCCTTCCGTGTCCCCGTGCAAAAGGGCTTGCTGCCCCTGTCTTTAAGAGGCAGAACCTATTCCCTCATGCCTTGAATCTGACTGGCTTTGACCACTACGAGGCAGAGGAAGGGGCACTGTGTGACTTCCAGGCTGGGTCTTCAAGCTTCTGCTCTCCTTGGAACACAACCACGTGGGAAGGCCAGGCCGGGCTGCTGGACACACGGCCCAACCAACAACCAGCCTCAATCACCAAGTGTAAGCGTACAGGCCCTTGCAGATCATGGGGTATTAGGTCAATCATGGACAGCAGCCCTGCGGTATGATCAGAACTACCTGCCCGGCTGAGCCCAGCCCAAGTGTCTGACCCCCAGAATGGTAAGCAAATAAAATGACTATTAGTCTTCAGCAGTCAGTTGGGGTGGCTTGATAGGAAGCATTAGCTGACTGATACGGCATGAGCCGGTGAAGAACAGGGCAGGGAGCCAAGGCCAGTGGAGGCCTGCGGCCTCCAGGTTCTCCCAGCCCCTATCAGGAGACTGATGCGTTACAGATGAGGAAACCCAGGCAAGATGGCCAAGACCACAAAACCAGCCGGCAGGAGAGCCGGGATCCCAGCCCAAGACTCATTCCTGTGACGTTCTTGTTCTTTGCAGACAGAAGAGGAAGATGCATGAGATACGGAAGGTCGAGGCAGGGCCGAAGGAGTCGTACTCACAGAGCACACGGAGCGTGACTGGCGTGGACGTGGTCACCCCCGCGGAGAGCTCAGCCCCGCAGTGGTACACCCCCGCGTGGGCCCGGGACACGTGGGAGAAGGCCAGGGTGGGCACAGAGTCTGCATGCAGCTGCCGGCCATTCCAGAACCAAGCGAAAGTCGCGTTGCCCAGCGGCGGGGGGCCAGTGGGGAGGCGACAGCTCAGGTTGAGGGCTGCGCCCTCAGGGACGTCTAGCCCGGGTTCCGCCACCACGCGAACACCTGCAGGCGAGGACCGGGAGCAGGTGGGACCTGCAGGCCTGTGAAAGCCAGAGGCTCTGGGTGGACCTGGGTATCTGGGAAGCCTCTGTGCATGGTGGGAAGGTCTGACGGGACTGGATCTGGCCCTCAGAGAACAGGGCTCGCTTGTCCTTGCACTGGGAACTTCCAGGACTGTCACTTCCTCCTTCAACAAACCGGGCTTTCCAATGAGGGAGGCTGTATGACCCAGGGTGCCCTCAGATTCCACGAGGGTGGGGCTACACCTCCTCTCTGAGCGGACTGCACCCTCACCCCCAGATGGGGCTCAGTGAGGACAGGGTGATGTCTTCCCTCCACCCAGGCTCCCCCGGGGTGTTGTGACACCTCCCCCGTGTAGGGAGATCACCCCCTCAGGCTAGGCAACCCCTCCAGTGGGCCGTTCCCCTTGGGTCAGATTCTGCTTCGCTGTGTCTACCCCTCCCAGAGAGGCAGCCCCTTCTATGGCAGCTGCAGGACCACGTGGACTCCCACCCCCTGCCTGGCGCACTCACCTTCCGCCTGCAGCTGCCCGGTCGTGCTGACGGAGCCCAGCAGGTTGTGGGCCGTGCAGACGTAGATGTCCTGGTCGCCCGCGGGCACGTCTTGCACGCGTAGTCGCAGGACGTTGCGGGCGACCTGGACACGGCCTGTCCCTGAAGCCAAGTCGTGGACCTCACGGTGCTCGTGAGGCAAGGTGCTCGTGGCCAGCACCTTGCCGTTGCGGGACAGGGCCAGCTCGGCAGGCGGCTCACTGTCCACAGTGCACTGCACCACGGCTGTGGGGCTGGCCCTCGAGTCCCGGAAGGAGGACAGAGCAGCGTTCTGAGGAGGATCTAGGCATGGGGCGGGGCACGGTTGGCGGGGCTTGCTTGGAATATGTATAGATAGTCCACTACCCCCTGTCTGACATCAGTGAGGCTGAAGCCTCTGGACAAATGGTCACTGCCTCCTGTGGACAGACTCTTCAAGCAGGGCTCATGGGGCACTAACGGCTCTCCCTTCATCACCTGTGTCCTTCTTTCCCCAAGTGCCCGTTCCTGGTTCGCTGTAGTCCTCTGCCCACCCACACCAGGGCCAGATTTTCCCTCCAGATAACCTGGGCACCCCCAACCCAGGGCCCCTGCTCACAGAGGACTTGCAGGGCTGCCGGCCGAGAGCTGCGTGCGCCCTGGGCATCCCGGACCTCACAGGAGTAGGCCCCGGCGTGAGCCCGTGAAGCCTTCGGGAACGAGAGGGAAGCAGAGGGTCCCTCCTGTAACCAACGGCTGTTGTGGTACCAGGCATAGAGGGCGGGCGGGCGGGCGGCAGGGTCCTCACAGGTCACTGTGACAGGCACCCCCTCGGGCACGGTGGCTGAGGGAACCAAGGTCACTTGCACACCTGCGCCAAAGAGGCCAAGGTCGGCTGGCCCCAGTCAGGCCCACAGCTGACCCCCACCCCCTGGTGGGCTTGACCGGGCCTTGTCTCACTCTCCAGTCGCAGCTCCAGAGACGTGTTGACCTGGCCCAGGGGACTGAGGGCAGAGCAGCTATAGAGACCTTCGTCGCTGGGCTGAGGCTCCCTCAGCTCCAGGCGCAGAGTGTTGGGGGCGGAGGCTGCTGTGGAGGAGGCCCGGAGGCGGCCAGCATGGCTGAGGGTCAGCTGGGCAGGTGGGTGGCTGTCCACAGTGCACAGCACCAGGGCCAGCTGCCCACCACGGCTCTCCAGGAGGTAGGTCAGACGCAGGTTCCGGGGCGCGACTGCAGGGCATGGAGGTGGGGTGGGGGGTGGGAGGGCTCAGAGACCTGACTTCCCACCCAAGGGCGCAGCTGCCCAGTGTGGGGCACTGGCCCCTGCCCAGTGGGACATGGCCCCACCCCGCCCCCAGTTCTTTGCTCCTTGTACAGCACTCCGGCCAGCTGGTGCCGAGTCCTGGTGGGAACCTGGCTGGGAGCCTGCTGCCGCACCTTCCAGTCCACCCTGCGCCCAGCCAGCACACTCACAGAGGACTTCCAGGGTGACAGGCGTGGAGAGGCGGGGGGCCTGGCCCTGGGGCACCACGCCACAGCGGTAGGAGGCAGCATCCACCACCCTGACTTTGGGCAGGGAGATGGAGTGGGCCCCTGGGCGCTGCTGCCCATCCTGGTACCATACGTAGGTGAGCTGGGCCGGGCGGCTGGTCCAGACGAGACAGGTCAGGTTCACCAGCTGTCCCTCCTGCACCGTGGCCTTGGGCCACACCTGCAGGCTCACAGCTGAGGAGAGAATGACAGATACCCACGAGGGTCGCAAGGCTGTGGGAAGCCAGACACTGGCCTCCGGGAGGCCTTGGCCACAGCTCCTCCTTCTGCAGTTGGCCCTGAGCCGGGCTCTGTAGGTTCTGGAGTCTCCTGAGCCCTCCTTGACTCTGACACAGGGCCCGCGGAAGAACACAGGGCCCCGCTCTACTGTGGCCCCTCCTTCACACTCCATTTCCTGATTAGCCTAACCTATTGGGCGTCCATGCAAAATCCTGTTTTTAACAAACAGAAGCCCAAATCAAGAGATTGCTGCCTTAGAAAGGGTGGGAATGGGGCCTCTCTGGTGGCACAAGGGGTTAAGTCTCAGTACTCTGACGCTATTACAGCCACTGCACCTCAGGTTCCATCCCTGACCAGGGAGGTGACCCATAGCTCGGCAGACCTCTCCTGACCTGCCCACTGCTCCCCTCAGCAGTGTACTTCGTCGATCTGCCTGTTCTGCTCCCCACTCTGTCTCTGGTGAGGCCTCTCACTGCCGCCGCACCTCTGGCCTGTACCCAAGTTCTGCATCAATAAATAAATCTTTAAAAAATAAGGGTGGGAATGGTCCTTATATTCTGCCCCAGCTTCCAGAACCCTCTCCAACCTGCTCTCTCTCTTAAAAGAGCCAGCCATGCATACACTCACATGGCCACACTGACCCTGAGCATCGAGGCTGGCCGAGGCCGAGGTCTGGCCCAGGTGGCTGGCGGCCTCACAGGTGTAGACACCCTCATCTTCCATGGTCGCATTGTGGATCTCCAGGCGCAGCGCATTGGGCGCCACCGCCACGTGCAGCCGGGGAGAGTCGCCTGCAGGCTCCCCGGCGCCCTGCAGCGTGGAGGCCACGAGGCGGGTCCCGTGGAGCAGTCGCAGCTGAGCGGGAGGGTCGCTGTTCACCCGGCACAGGAGGAGACCCAGTCGCCCAGGGCCTGTGTCCATCAGGGCGGTAAGTGTGGCCTGGCGTGGGGCATCTACACAAGGTGGGGAAGGTCAAGTCTCTGGCCAGGGGGTCCCTTGTCCAGGGCTCTCTGAGTCCGAGGAGCTCGGCGTCCCCCCCAGCCATGTGCTTGGCGGCTCACCTCCCAACAAACCCCAACAGGGTGAAAGTGCTTACAGGTCACATGGAGGCTGACAGGGGCAGCCAGGCTCGTGGTGCCTGAGCCTGGGGCCTGGGCTTGGCAATGATAGGCCCCCGCTTGGCTCAGAGTTATGGCTGCGAAGCGGAGCGTGGCCAAGGTTGCCTCCTGCAGGGGCTGGCCATCCCGATACCAAAGGTACGAGGTCCCCTCTGGCTCCCCTTTGGGTAGCTGGCAGCTCAGGACCACAGCCTGGCCCTCTTGAAGCTCAGGTGATGGTGACACTTGCACCCAGGCCCCTGCGGTGAGAAACAGAGGGCATGAGAGGACCTCCCACCACACTCACGCCAGGGCTGCATGACCGCATCCCAGGTCCCAGGCCTCAGCTCCCTCAGAGACCGCTGCAGAGGCCCCCTTCAGCCCCATGCCTTTCCTTCTTCTGCTCCTGAACCCCTGGGCTGGTTTTGTCCTAGTGTTTAATCCCCCCCCACCCCCGTCTTAAGAAATGGTTTTGTCCTGACAATCATCTCGCCTACCATAGGACAAGCCTCATGAGGAGATGCACAGCACCACGTGTTTTAGATCGTGCAGATCTTGCTTTGACCCCACAAAGCACTGAACTGAATGGCACTTAGATCATGCCAAGGCCTTTGTCCTGATCATGAGCTGGCTCAGCATGGGTGACCGAGGTCTTGGAAGGGGAAGCTAGAAGTGGTGAGATCCAACTTCTCCCCAGTCCAGCTCTGCACCCAGGCTCCAGGTCACGAGGGCCCAGGAGCCATCCAAGGGTCCCAGGGTCTGAGGCAGGGAGAGAACGGGGTGGGTGGAGTGACAAGGCGGCTCAGCCAGTCCCTGGCTGCAAGCGCAGGCTGTGCCTGGGGCCAGAGCCGACCAGCCCGGAGCTGCGGCACCCCACTTCCCGCCGGGAGCTGTGTGTATGCACACACCACGGAGCTCTGACCCTCGCCTTCTCAGCCTGGGAAATGGGTCTGGAAAATAAGAGACACTATGCCAGTGAAAAGCCCAAAGAAAATGTCCCGAGTTGATGTGGCTTGTCATTCTGGGAGAAAAAGTTTGTGGTATTTTTCTTTGGTCTTTGCAGAATTATGGTTATTTTTTCCCCCCAAGATTATTCACCTAGGGAGAATTTTGCTGAAGAATCTATGTATCTACCTACCTATCTGAATATCTACATTAATGAAGAATATAAAATGTATTATTATGTACATGTGTTTTATGTATATGTTGTATATATATGTGCATTCATGTAGTTCATACTATATGCATTATAACCTCTAACACATACCTGCATGTCCATAATACACATACACTAGATTTTGTTTGAAGATTGTTATCATGTAACAAAATAATATTACTAAAGAAGTTTTCTGTCAGATAAGAGTGGAGTGTTCCCAGCACCCCATTTTGTGCAATTGCCAGTGCCTTTTATTGGCTGCCATCACCTTTTACAGGTCAAATTACCAAGCTAGAGACGAAGGGAGGCCTTCTGCTGGCTGGCTCCAGCCCCAGGCCAACCTGAGTGGCCCCCGGGAGTCTGGTCTACCATAGCTTCGGACACTGACACTCACCTCGGACCTGGAAGTAGACAGAGGTATTGGCTGACCCCAGGGCATTGGTAGCATCACATCGGTAACTGCCAGAATCCTCAAGGCCCAGGTCTCGGACTTCTAGCTGCAGGGAGTTGGCCGTGGCTTTGGCCTGGAGACGACCATGTGATGGAAGCTGAGGGCCCAGGCTGGTGGCCAGGAGGCGCTCCCCATGGAATAGGGTCAGCTGGGCCAGCGGACGACTGTCCACAGTGCAGACAAACAGAGCCACGTGACCCTGGCCCACATCCAGGAGGGCTGCCAGCTTTGGTGGGTCTGGAGGATCTGTGAGAACAGGCGGAGCTCAGGCCAGCCCAGCCCAACACACCACCGCCAGCTGCCCCTCGCCTCCCTCGCCACACATAGTACAGACCCACCCTTACCCATGCCCAAGCCAAACTCTCACCTCCTCAAACCCACCTCCAGCCCTGTCCCCCCCCCCCGGCCACTCCATCAGCCCCCTGGATGCCCAACTCTGCCCTTGTCTATCACCCACAGAGCACACTCAGGACCACGGGAGCAGAGAGCAGGGTGTCAGCGTCAGTGAGGATGCGGCAGGCGTAGAGGGCAGCGTCCGTTCTGGCCACGGGCAGCAGCGTCACAGTCTCCAGGGGGCCCTGGGCCCACAGCGCCCCATTCCGGAACCAGGAGAAGTTGGCAGGACCACTGCCGGCGCCCTGGCTCACGCTGCAAGTCAGGTTGGCGCCTGTTCCCTCTTGCGGCGTGTTTGACGGCGTGATGACCAGGACAGTGGCTAGAGAGCAGCAGCGCAGGCCTGCTCGCGACAGGCCTCACCTTGGCCGCTTCCTCCCCACCGCCATGCCCAGGACTAGGATTCCACTCCCAGGCTGGTGGGGGCAGAAGGGAACCCTGTGGGGTGCCGACTGGGCCTAGGAGGGAGCTCACTCTCGGGGAGCCTATGAGAAGCAGGCCCTGAGGAGCATGGAAAGCACTGGGCACAGAAAGTGTCCAGCAAAGGAGAAGGGGGCCCACCTGGAGACCCTCCCCAGAGCTCGCCCTCAGAGCCCCAGACCCACATTCCTCCCAAACACTGAGCACAGGGGCTTTGGCCTCCTTCAGTGTGGAGGGAGGAGCTTTGCTCCCTCACACTGCTGAAGGAGGTGATTTTCCCACAGACCCCCCCTTGCAGCCAGCTCCGGACCCCAGCCTCCCAGCCCTGCCCCCACTCACCCTGGGCATTGAAGGTTGCTGAGGCCGAAGATTTGCCTAGGGCATTACTGGCCTCACACAGATACACACCCTCGTCCTCCAGCACAGGGTCTTGAATCTCCACACGCAGCAAGTTGGGAGCTCTGGTGACCTTTGTGCGCGGGGAGTAGCCTCTACAGGTGCTGCAGCCAACCCTTGGAGGCAGGGAGGAGGCCACCACTTGGTCCCTGTGACGCAGCCACAGCTGGGCTGGGGGATCGCTGTCCACACGGCACAAGAGGAGGCCCTGCCGCCCAGCCCCATCTTCTGGAGCATCAGTGTCCAGGTGAGCTGTGAAGGTGGGGCGGCGTGGGGCATCTGTAGGGAGGAAGAGCATGAGCTGGGATCCCACAGCCTCTACCCAGGCCTTCAGGTTCCCCCTAGAGCACACCAGACAAAGGCCTGTGGGCTGGGAGCGCAGGGTAGGCCATGGGGGACACAGAGAGCCCCAGCTTTGTTTTCTCAATTTCTACCCATGGTGCCCAGGCCTAAGGTTGACCCCTGACCTAGGCCCTGGGGCCACACAGGAGGTGGCTGGTGGGCCTCTGGGGACAGTCCTCCCCATAGCAGACAGTGGCCAGTAGGAAGCTGCTCACAGAGCACGGTGAGGACAATCGGCAAGGAGGGGTCACTGGTGTTGTAGGCATCCTGGCCCCGGCAGTGGTATGAGCCAGCGTCCGCACTGGAGGCCGCGGGGAGCTGCAGGCTGCTGGACCCCTCGAGGAGGAGCGCTCCATTCCGGTACCAGGAGATGCGGGTGTCAGGAGAGGTGCTCAGGCTGGTCTGGCAGCTCAGGGTCACCGCCTGCCCTTCCACAACCTCTGCTGCCGGGCTGATGAGGAGGCGAGCAGCTGGCAGGGAGTGAGGGGGCGGGAGGCGGAGAGGCGTGAGGACCTCCCCCTCCAGCTCAGCTTCCCTGCGCTGCTCCTGCTCAGAGCTGCCTGCTGCAGGAAGCCCTCGAGGCTTCTCTCGTGGTTCCCTGGGTAGGTCTTTGTGTAGGTGAGAGTCAGCTCTGTGAATCTCTCGAGAGTCATCAAGACTGTTTGGCCATAGGGCCGATTCGGGTCTTTTGGTAGAGGCTGGTCGCAAGGCTGGGAAGGACCCTGAGCCGAGGCCCAGGTTTATGCCAAGGACTTGGTCGTGCAGTTAGGTGCAAGGAGCCAGGGAAGGGCTCTAGGACTTGGGGCACCCAACTTCTCCACTTTGGCTCCTGCCCTAAGTGTTTGGTCAATAAAGAGAGCAAATGAGTGCGAGTGAAGGCTGTCTAGGTTCAGATCAGAATGTTAAGAAAAGGAATAATGCAACCTGCCATGTTTCCCTTTCACCTTGATTTCCAAGAGCAGCGCAGGGCGGGAGGACTGTGTAGCCGGGGGCCCTGCCATGATGACCGCCAGCTAACTCGTTCAGCCCCTCAGGCGAGCCCTAGAACTCCGAGCCCCTGCCAGCCGCCCACGCCCTTCTTACTACTGGCACGGAAGTCCACGGTGGAGGATGCATTCCCAAGGGAGTTGGAGGCCAAGCATGTGTACTCCCCCCTGTCCGCTGGCTGCAGGTCTCGGATCTCCAGGTGCAGGGAGTTGCGGGCAGAGGAGACAATGAAGCGGGGGCTCCCGTCTCCCTTCCCGGAGGTGGAGGCCAAGACAAGGCCCCCATGTAACAGGAACAGGGTGGCCAGGGGCTCGCTGACCACAGAGCAGTGGAAGATGCCAACCAGCCCATTCTGTGTCTCCAGGAAGGCGGTTAGGTCTGGGGTGAAGGGCGGGTCTGTGTGGAGACGAGGAGCTTGTCACCCTCAGACGTGGGCACTCCTTGGCTCCTGCTATGATCTAGGACCCCTTTCTCCCACAATGCCCTGAGAGAGGAAATAACGCCCAGGAGCTCCTTGTCTGCCGAACACATTTTTGTCCTGGACTGGGCGAGTTACTTTGTCACCCTGTCCATCCTCAGCAGCACTGAGTCAGGAGCAGGGTCCACTTTAAAGATGGGGTGATGGGCCCTCCCTGGTGGCGCAGCGGGTTGGAGAGCTGCACTGCGAAGCTAAGTTAAGCCGAGCTGTGGCCACTACAGTGTGAGTTTGATCCTCAGCCCCGGAGTTGACCCACATGGCGTGGCAGACCTCTCCTGACCCACCCGCTGCCCCCCTCAGCAGTGTACTTCGACTATCTGCCTGTTCTGCTCCCCGCTCTGTCTCTGGTGAATCCTCTCACTGCCTCTGCACCTCTGGCCTGTTCCCCAGTTCTGTGTGCATCAATAAATAAAATCATTAAAAAAAAATAGAAGAAGGGGTGATGGTGGAGACATGGCAGTAGCTGGTGCTTCCGCCATGTGATCCAAGTGAGCACCATCGATGCCATCGCAGGTTTCTTGGCAGGATGCCACGAGGCGGACACTTGTCTTGTTGGGGGACACCCCCCAGTGCACAAGCCCAGACAAACACGAGCAGGGACACCCAAAGGGCAGCTGACCTGCTCTTCAAGCTTCAGGGAGGATAAAGAGAGGGCAACTGAATGCAGTGAGCAGTCCCCCAAAAACACTTCTATAAAGGACATTATGGCTCAGTCGTCAAAAGTTAAATGTGGGTGGTAGATTAGACGAGAGTCTCTTATTGTTGTCAAAATGCCTGACTGAGATCCTGCCCTGTGGTTGTGTACGAGGATGACCTTGAATTAGACCTGAGGCGATGGGAGCAAGGGGACACTGTGTCTGCACTTTCAGAAGTGTAAGTGGCTGGGTGATGGGCAGGTAGACGGACACATAACCCGGATTTGTACAGAGGGACAGTCCGCGCGTGTGTGTTCACATGGAGAGGATGTATGTCCGTCCGCCCGGGGTATATCTACGTGCATGTGTACATGTGAGCGAGAGAGAAGACAGCAAATGTATCAGAATGTTAACACTTGAGGACCATAAACGCATATGATAATTCTTTGCACTGTTTTTGCAACTTTTTATACTCTTGAACTTATTTCAAAACAAAAGTCTTTCTAAAATAGGAAACGGAGGCCCACCAAGGTCCAAAAATCGGTCAGATGGGCAGAGCTGGGATATAAGCCCAAGGAGGCCCTGGACCCCGCCACCCTGGGATGCCGCCCCACGCCCAGGCCACTTACGGCTGATCACCACGCTGACCGGGAGGGAGCGCTCTCTGCCATGGGCGTTCGCTACTTCGCAGAAGTAGAAGCCGGTGTCTCCGGAGGTGGCCGAGTGCAGCTGGAAGGTGGGGCTGTGGGCAGCCTGCAGCAGGGCCTGGTTCTTGTACCAGCTGAAGCGCAGCTCGCTGGACGCCTCTCTGGGCGTGTTGCAGGTCAGTGTCACGGTCTGTTTCTCCAGGATGGTGCCAGCTGGACTCACCTGAATCTCCGCCACTGCAGGGGAGGCACAGCCTGGATTCCCAACAGGCAGGCTTCCGGGCCCAACCCTCAGGCTCTCGGAGTTGCTGTGAACCAGCCTAAGCCCTCCCAGACGGACCCTAAATCTCTTCACTCTGTTTACCAGGATCCCCCTGACCTCCCACCCTGCCAGGATGCTTGTCACCTGTCTGACTACACATGTCTCCCCAGAGGCACTGAGCTGTGCTTTGCTGACTCCACCTTGGCCTGGCGGCTCCTAGCCTCGGGGGTCTGTACACCCCGACCCCACCCCTCACCCTGTTTGGTCAAGAAGCAGGACCCACTCCCCAGGACTCACTGAAGACGTGGAGACTGACGGGGGCCGACACTGAGAAGCCCACGCTGTTCCCAGCTCGGCAAGTATAGACGCCGGAGTCACCCCAGGTTGCCTGAGACAACTGCAGCACACGACCCTGGGCTTTGAGGTTCTCCCCATCCTTGACCCACTGCACAGAATTGACCTCAGGGTTGCTGCTGTTCACCTGGCAGGTGAGTGTAACAAGATCACCTGGAAGAATGTTTCGCCCAGAGGGGCTGAGGAGGATCTTGACACCCTTGGGAGCATCTGCAAGGCACAATATTATGTGTCAGGTGAGGTGCTGGTGTGGGGGGGGGGCGGTTTGAGAAGTTGGGGTTGGCACCCTGCACTTCCAGCACTCACACATAAGATCAGCCAACCACCCCATCAGTCCTATCCAGGATAGGCGCTGCCCCTACCTGGTGAGAATTCCTGGCCCCTTCCTTCTCCATGAAGATAAGGCAGTGCTGGTCCTGGTGTTAGGCTCCACTGGCCCCCACGGTTGCCACACCCCTCCCCACGGCTACCTCTGTCCCCTTTGGGAGCCTTGGGCACCATGCTTTGGGGTCTGTGGCAACCAAGGTAAAAGACCGACTGCTTCACGGAAGGCAGCCACAGACGGTGTCAAGTCACCCCGAATACCCATGCACCAACACTGCTTTAACCCTCGCAACAATACCATGAGATGGGATTGTTCATTGCAGATCTCTCTACAGAGGCGAAATAGGCTCCAAGAGACCAGGGACTTCCCCCAAAGTTTACTCAGCTAGTGGGGCATGCCTATGAACAGGGCCTGGTCTAGAACCCTCTGACCCATTTCCTGATGATAGGAAGATGCATGATTAAATGGAAACCTGAGCTTGCTCGCACAGCCTTTTGGCCATGTTCTGGTGATGCCCTGGTTACATGTGAGTAGCTTTAAGGGAGAAAAGGGGTGAACCCACCTCTAATCATCCTCCAGAGATGGGTTATAACTGAGGGCACTCACAGCCAGACCTCCAGTTCCTGGCTCTTTGTGACTCTCCTTCCTCCCCTTCTCTAGCCTGGTTTTCTGTACAGGGCCCTTTGAAGCCAGCAGGAGCCAGGAGGGAGCCATCAGATGCGACCCTTGGGGCTTAGCCATGTCTCTCTCCGCCTGCCCCACTTAGACAGTCAAGAGAGACCTGGCTTTGCCTCAGGGGTCAAGGGCTCTTGATGGCTGAAGAGAGTGCTCAGCCACACTGATCCCTGCACACTTACACTGCACTTGCAGGTGGATCTCGCCCTGAGTGCTGTGCTCAGCCACCGAGAGCTGGCAGCTCAAGGTCCGGCCGTGGTCCTGCCAGGACAGGGCTAGGTGGAGTGTGTCCACGTAAGTGACGCCCGTGGGCTCGAGCTTCTGGATGGTGGAAGTGGTGGAGTGAGCAGGGTCCTGGCCTTGCCACTTCAGGTGGACTGGGTCCTTCAAGCACACGTAGGGAGTGGAGCAGTTGAAGTCCACCTCCACGCCCTCGAGAAGCTTGGCTGGTGAAGTGATAGTGGGTGCTCTGGGCAGTTCTGGGGACAAAAGCAGGAGCACTCAGGCTGCCCCTTCACCACACCTCAGACCTCCTGTCCCAGAAGCCTCAGCCAAGGGCCGAGCCCTGGACAGGAGGCTTCAAGGGGACAGCGTGAGGCTTTCCACCTCCCAGCCCCACTTGAGTGAATGCAAGGGGCACACAGGGCCAGGGCTAGTGGGGGCTTGGAACTGCAGCAGAGCAGGGCTCAAGACGGTGGCTGGGGCTGCGATCCAGCAGCGTCAGCTTGAAGTAGGCGGGCACCTGTCACCTCACCTGTCACCGTGACCGCGGTGCCTTTCATGTCTACCCAGCGATCACCCTCATGGATCTCGAAGCGGAAGTGGTAGGAGCCCGAGTCCTCGGGCTGCAGGTCCTGCAGCAGCAGGTTGCACACTCTCCGCTCTACTTCCCCGAGCAGCTGGGCCCGGCCGCGGAAGCGTGACTCCACCAGCTGGGGGTCATCCGAGTGGCTCACCACCTCCCGCTTGCCCGGGTAGTTGAAGTACCAGATGGCGGTGATGCCGTGATGCAACGGCATGCTGTCAGGGAAGTTGAAGGTGCAGGGGATGACCAGGCAGGATCCCTTCACGCCCTGTACTGTCGGGGGACTGGAGACACCCCATGAGGCCAAGCCTGATGGGGAACAAGACAGAGAATAGGGTCACCGCCAAGTTCCTGGGTCTGCCCCCTGGAAGGTGCCCCGACTCTGTCCTGTCCCCCATGACACACCACTGGGTGCCTCTGGAAGGGCAGTGCCCCTGCCGCTGCCTCCCTGTGCCTTCATTCCATCTCAGCAGCCAAACCGGCATAGCCCAGCCGGTCCAAGACAGTAGGGTGCCGGACTCAGGGTGCTGGACTCACCCAGGTTGGTAGCACTTACCCAGTGGGACGGAGGCGGCGAGGACAAGAAGCTGGAGCAGGACGTCCATAGCAGCTCTTGTGCTCATTCTGTGCCTAGGAAGGTGGTGGGCACACGGGGCCTCCTAGGGCATTTGGGGTTCCTCAGCCCCAGAGCCTGCTGGTTCTGCAGGGCAAGGCTGGCCAACGCAGCGAGCGGATGGAGCCGAGGACCTCAGGGATGACGCACTCCCTGGCCAGAAGCCTCATTCCCCACTAGCAGTGTCCTTGCATGGTGGCAGCCTTCAAAAACCCTCTGTGGGTCCCTTGGCTCCTCCCCAACTTATGCTTTTCCTGGCATCTAAGGACACTGCCCCAGAGCAACTTTTCCCTTTCTCCCACTTCCCCATACTGTCCCCACACCCTTCAAATCAGCAGGAACTGGAGCCCTCAGAGACCCAGTGCTCGGAGACTCTCAGTGGGAGACGCCCAACTCCTCATGCCAGGTGTACAGTAAGCACATCGCTCGCCTTGTGGGAAACGTGTTGCGCAGGACCCTGGCGCCCTGTCGCTCCCACAACTTGCCCCGCCACCTTCGCTAAGCCCCCCTCACCGTGCCCGGGGCCTCGGGGCTCTGCACCGCTGCGGGCTCACGTCCTCAGTTCCGGGCACTGAGAAATAGGTGCTCACAAGCTGCAAAGGACAGAGATGGCTCTGGGGGGGCTCCTGGGACCCCGAAGGGGAAGGTTCAGCTAGAAACACTTCCAAGGTGCAGCTTGGGGTGCAAAGACCATTTCAAGATGCAAAGACCATTCGTGATGGACAGAACTGGAAGGCGACATGGTCCGCTGGGCAGACGGGGGGGGGAGGGGGGAGACAGGACGGGCTCACTTGAGGCGACCTCCCGCCATCAGCATTACCAGCTACAGGCTGGGGGGGCCTGACAGAGCATTTCCCGAAGTGCTGCCTTGATAGCACTCGAAACCTCCTGTGGGCTCCCATTGCGGGCGTTACATTGGTCCCCAACAACCCCTGAGAAGTCCTCATTTCTTACTCCCAGCTCCGCCCCTGACCCCTACTCCCCAGACCCACCCTTGAGCCCGTCCTGTCTCCCCCGGTCTGCCCAGCGGACCATGTCGCCTTCCAGTTCTGTCCATCACGAATGGTCTTTGCATCTTGAAATGGTCTTTGCACCCCAAGCTGCACCTTGGAAGTGTTTCTAGCTGAACCTTCCCCTTCGGGGTCCCAGGAGCCCCCCCAGAGCCATCTCTGTCCTTTGCAGCTTGTGAGCACCTATTTCTCAGTGCCCGGAACTGAGGACGTGAGCCCGCACGGTGCAGAGCCCCGAGGCCCCGGGCACGGTGAGGGGGGCTTAGCGAAGGTGGCGGGGCAAGTTGTGGGAGCGACAGAGCGCCAGGGTCCTGCGCAACACGTTTCCCACAAGGCGAGCGATGTGCTTACTGTACACCTGGCATGAGGAGCTGGGCGTCTCCCACTGAGAGTCTCTGAGCAGGACAGGCCCCTAAGATCTGCTGTATGAATCAAAGGGGCAGATACCAGAAACGTTCATAACTAAAATTACAAAACTCTTGGAAGAAAACTTGAGTGAGAGTCATGACCTTGGAGTAGGCAATGAATTCTTATGTGTGATGCCAAAGACACAAGCAAGGAAAGAAAAAAATAGATTTGATCAACATTGAAAGTGTCTGTGCATCTACGTAAAAAGGCAGCCCAGAATTGGGGGGAGATATTTACCGATCACCTATCTGATAAGGGAGTCACATGTAGAATAGACTGGAACTGCTACACAGAGCCAACTGCAGGCCCTCCCTGGTGGCGCAGTGGGTTGGGACGCAGCACTGCAAGTGCACCATAGCCACTTCAGTGCTAGTTGTAGCCACTTCGTGAGTTTGATCCCCGGCCCCGGAGGTGACCCACATGGCGCAGCAGACCTCTCCTGTCCCCCATTGCTCCCCTCAGCAGTGTACTTCGTCAGTCAGCCTGTTCTGTTCCCCACTGTCTCTGGTGAATCCTCTCACTGCCCCTGCACTTCTGGCCTGTACCCCAGTTCTGTATGCACAAATAAATAAATCTTTAAAATAAATCTTAAAAAAAAAAAGCGCCGACTGCAACAGGTAAACAGCCCATCCTCAGGTGGGGCTGAAACTCCTATAGACATTTCTTGAAAGATGATACACAAATGGCAGGAAGCCTATGGAAAGATGCTCAGCACTATTAGTTACTAGGGAAAGGCAACTGAAAACCAAATCAGCTTCTACCTCACATCCTGAGAACTGCCATTAACAAGCAATAAGACCACAAAATAATTGGATGCCTTATGCACGGACAGGGGGTTGTGAAATGGGGCAGGTCCTGGCAAACACCGGGTTAGCATTTGATTCATTCACTCCACTCCCAGGTTAGTGGGCAAAGGAGCTGAAAACAGACACTGAGACACACAATTTCACACCAAGATTCATAGCAGTGTGATTCATAAGAGCCAGAAAGGGAAATCACCCAGATACCCATCAACAGGTGGATGGACAAAATGTGCATATTTATGCAATGGGATGACGGCCTTAGAATGACATTTGACCTACTGCACGAGGACACGCTGCTGAGTGAAACCAGCCAGTCCCTAGAGCACAAATACTATATGATTCCAGGTATAGGAGGAACCTAGAACACACAACTTCATGAGACAAAAACATTCTCCATGTTGGGGAGCTAGAAGGGATCATGCCAGAAAGAAAAGGAAAAATATCGGACGGTTTCACTCATAACAGGAGTATAAAGGACCAGGCGAGAAAAAATAATAATAATGAACAACTATATACCAGAGACATTTTGTGGGGTTGGAGTGGGGAATGGGATCAAAATGGAGTGGGGGGGGGGAGTGGACTAGAATATGGTGATGGCACACAGGTGGTTTGGAGATGGGAAGCCCATGGGAATTTCAACTGAGATGGAGAAAGGCACAAAATGATGTAAAAATAAACTATTATATTAAATTTTAAAAATCTCCATCTTGGATGATGCAAATGTTATGGAAATACAATGGTGACGGTTACACAATGTTGTGAGTGTACTTCAAGCCACTGAATTTACACTTAAAACACTGAAAACTGGCCCTCCCTGGTGGCGCAGCAGGTTAAAGAACAGCACTAAGAAGCTAAAGCCACTTCCACATGAGTTCGATCCCCACCTGGAGGTGACCACATGGCGCGGCAGACCTCTCCTGACCCGCCCGCTGCTCCCCTCAGCAGTGTACTTCGTCGATCTGCCTGTTCTGCTCCCTGCTCTGTCCCTGGTGAATCCTCTCACCTTCTGCATCTCTGGCCTGTACCCCAGTTCTGTATGAATAAATAAATAAATCTTTAAAAAAAAAAACACTGAAAACTGTCTGTTTTGTTTCATTCTGTCTAAACCATTATTGCCAACTCTGCAATCCTCTCTGGCCTAAGTGCTGACTTGGCCGTGAGGAGGAGGAGGAGGCATTGGGAGGCGCAAGTGCAACAGGAAACTCATGACCTCGCCCAGCTCCCAGCCCTCAGCCCCTCAGCAGCTGGGCCTACCTGGTGGTGCACCTGGGGGTGGGGGGGACAAACACCCAGGGCCTGGACGGGCCTGACCTGCCAGTCAGGATGACTAGGCAACACTTAGCCAGGGGAGGGGGCGCATCCTCGCAGGGAGCACGGTGAAGGCCAGGAAGACCTCTGCTCCTCACTGGAGGGCTGCTTCAGCAGGCAGCGCAGCCCGCTTGTTCGGCCCGTAGCGCTCCCCCAGGTCTTCCTAGACCTGCTCCTCTCTGTCCACACCTGGTCCTTGGTCACAGGACAGGCTCGTGCCAGCCCAGGCTAGGGGGCGCTGGGCTTTTCCTAATCCCAAAGAAAGGCTGCCAGGCACTCTTGGGGCAGGAGTGGACCTGCAGCCCAGCACCATGCTGGCTGCGAGAGTCCTGTCGTCTGCGGTGGGTGTAGCGGCTGGGACACACATGTCCCCGCTCCCCACTGTTGTCACTTGGGGCCCTGGAAAAGGCAGTACTGAGCCTGTAGGAGAAAATGTGGGATCTTAGACATGCTGGCCCCAGGATGGAACGAAGCTGTTTGGAGTGTGAGAGAAGCCTTTCTGGAACCAAAACTCTATCACGTCGATGTCACCTGCGCTCAGCACCGGCCCAAAACCCAAGGACTCAGTCCCCCCAGAGTGAAGCTTATTGACTTGGCCTGTCCCACCTGAAAAATCAGCCCTGGCCTGGGGAATTTCCCCAGAAAAAGAAAGAGCAAGAAGCACTCCAGAAGGGGACACAAAGGTGGTGTGGAGAGGTGCTTAGGGCTTGGGTTGAGCTGGGTATCCTGCTGTGCACCTCCTGGTGGCAGAAGGATGACTGCAGGTCCTGGGAAGTGGGGGGGAGGGTGTTTGGGGCACTGGGAGCATAGCACCCCTGAAACACGGGCCTTGGGTAGCGAGCACTGGGGAGAGAGCACTGAGCCTAGACCAGGGTCCCGGAGTTTCATCTTCGTATCTCCGCCACTCTGAAGCAGGGTTTCAGTTCCCCATCCCTACCATCAGTACATGTTGGGTCGCGGTGATTGGGGGTGGCCCTGTGCCCAGTAGGCCGGCATCTGGCGTCTGTCAGCAGTCATGAAAAGGTGAAATGGAGTCCGGATAGAAAAACACATCCGGGTTGTAAAAGGCATGTGGTAAGAACTCCTTGCCCCCATCTTTTCCTTCTCCTCTTTCTTTTCTCACCCACTTTCGCCCCTCGCGAGACCAACTATTACCAAAACATCGCTGCATGTCTATTGTCCATTGGCTTTCTCCCTTCCCGACTTCTGCATCCCCCACCTCTTGTATTTTATATAAACTAGATAAAAACAAAATAAAGAACTCTCTCTCTCTCTTTGTTCTGCTACACGCGTGTGACTGTTTCTTTTGTTCGCCGGACCTGGGGCCCCGACTCCCCGTCCTTGCAGGTCAAGGCCCCCCGCAGGTACCCATGTTTGCTGTCTGTGTGAAGGCAAGTGTCTCAGGACACCGGGGGATGGTGGCCCCTGACTTCTGATCTACAGGCCAAGTGCAGCCTGCAGAAGAAAAAGCAGGGGCAGTTTCCTAGAGGCCAGGACGCTGGATGCAGGGTTCAGTTTCTGTTTCCCAGCACCAGGGTTTCTCCCCAACTTCTCTATACAGCCAGAGAAGGAGGGAAATGGGGTGCTCCAGCTGAATGTTCTGTCCCTCAGATCGGAAGTCAGAAAGTCCAGATGGTCAAATTCAGGAATGTGTTATCTTCATAACAGTGGAAAGCCCCAAACGTTGACCTCTTGAGAGCATATAATCCATAAATAATAATGTCTATCAGCATTGAAGTGGGTAAGAGACATTTTGCATTTCTATTCTTTAATCTGGCTTCAATGCTCATTGCCCCAGCATCGAATTCCCTGAGCTCGGCTGCATGGTAGCAGGAGACCTTGACCCAAGTGAGTGAATGAATGAATGATGCAGTGAGTGGGACTGATTTGAGGTGACAGTAAATTGAGGGTTGGGCTGCAATTGGGTTGGGATGTGGATGGAATTAGGGCTGGGATAAGGACTGATGTGGAGCTGAAATGACAGGCTAAGGGTGGGATGAGGTCAGGGCTGGGACTGGACGGAGGTGGTGATCAGTAACAGGTTACTGGGATGCAAATGAGAGTGAGCTGCGTGAGGGCTAGGGCCGGAGTGGCAGCACGGATGTGATGAGCTGTGATGGATGTGGATAAGGCTGAGCTGCGATGGATGTGGGTCAGGGGGGTTTGGTTGTTTGGGTTGTGCAAGGGTTGGGTATGAGCACAGCTTTGATGAGTGGCTGGGGCTTGGGCTAGCTGGGGTCCAGCACCCACACCCAGACTCCCCCAGCAAATCTCAGCCCCACCCTGCCTCCAACCCTCTGCTGGCCCTCCAGGCCCAGGGATGCAAGTACCTGCTCCAGACTGGGAAGTGGCTGCAAGGCTGGTGAACTGCAGGAGAGAACAGGAAGGAGGGCCGGGGACTCTTGGTGCCAATGTCTCCTGAGGCTCTGCTGCTCCGAGAGGGGTGATTCAGATTCAGGGGCTGCTTTCTCTTTCCCAAGAGCCTCAGCAGTCATGCCCAGCCCAGAGGCTGCACAGGGAGGCAACTACAGGCCTCAGGCAATACCAGTGCAGGAAAGAGCTAAGCAGGGGAAGGCCCTGCTTAGATTGATGCAGAGCTGAGAATGATGCGCTGAGGGTGGGGACCAGGACTAGGGGACCAGAGCAGACAGAGTGGGGCCTTTGGTCCCACTACAGTCTCCTCTCAGGCACAGTGGAAAATGAGGGGTCTTGCTCACTAGCCATAACCCTCACCTTAAGGGTCACTTAGCTTATTTTTAAGGAGTCTGCGAGAAGAGGAAGGGAATGTTCTGCTCATGGTGTCTCCTGATAATACCAGCTCAGCCTGGGCTGGAAGAGAATTGCAGGGAACCCAAACCAAGGTACTGATTCTCCAAACCCTTTGGAAACCTCCTGGCACCCCACTGCTGCCTCAATACTCTGAGAAGAATCATCCGAGGAAGCAGGACTCAGTTGTGAGGGACACACATCTACTCCACTTAGCCAGAAACTAGCCACATAGCTTGTCTTTATTCCGATAGTTGGTGTGTATAAGCAACTATTGGGGGCTCATTAAAGCAGTCGGGGGAGATGAAGCTCCATCCTCAAGTGAAAAAATGAAGACCCTACATCAGTCACTCTTTCCCTGAACCTATCAGGAGCCCAGCCTCAAGCCCCTGCCCTCCTCCTGGACAGCATGTCTGCAGAGCCTCCTGTGACCCCTAGAGGACGCCAGCATCCTTGACTTCCAGCTCGGCCCACAGGAGCCCAGGGAGCATGGTCAGAGTCCTGCTCTGGTCGTCTCAGGAACAGGTAGCACTCATCTCAGCGGCAATTAGGAGCCTGGGCCCGCACAGAATTGTGTTCAGATCCTGCGTCTCCGTCACCAGTAGCGTGACCAGGGGTGTCACTTCCCCACTCTGCTCCTGCAGCCTCCAGGGCTTATGTGAGAGCTGCCTGCAGAGCTGATATCAGGAACATTCTGTGAGTGTTGACACTGCTCTAGTGAGAGTGAAATTGCCCTCCCCCACCCCCACCCTGAGGTGACTCTATCCCATCAGCACACCCTGGATTTTCTGCACTCAGGCCCCCATGGAACCTGTGCTCTCCTCCCTGCTCAGGCACCATGTACTCACCTACTTCTGACCCCTGAGTGTCCAGCGTCCTTGCAGAGACTGAAGAGTCGCTCTCCTCCCTGACACAGCCACTTTCTGTGGGATGATCCACTGAAGCAACTGGCTTTAGGGTCAACAGATCCATGAGGGCCTTGCAAGAAATTATGAAGGCCCAAGTTGTGAGTCCTCTAATTACCCAGAGATTTTTATTTACTTCTAGAAAACAAAGAGTATGGGTTGTAATGAGGGACCGATGTGGGCAGAGGAAACGTAGCCAAAGCATGCCTGAAGGCAAGATCCCATAGGGCCAGAGCAGATATGGAAAAGAGGAGAGCCCACCTCAGGAGGGTACCATCTTATAACACTCTCGCCATCACCCCTCACCCCCACGCCTAACATTCCAGGCAGAGAATAACCTGCATAAATGCCAACACCAATCAGCCCTGCCCTTCATTCATAGAGATGAATGGGTCACCAGCTATTACCAGACATTTAGGAAAAACCAATAAAAGACAGATTAAGAAAAGAATCGCAAATACCCATAAGCACTCTGGCCCTTACAGAGTTCTAAGCATCTTGCCCATATTAACCTAATTTCTGCCATTCTGAGCTAGGTACAGTGTCATCTCTGCTTTACAGAAAGCAGGCGGAGATGTTACAGAACTTGACAGCTAGGGAAAGCCAGAGGGTGGACCCAAGCAGCCTGTTTGCTGCTTGTACTCTGAAGTACTCAGCGATGTGCCTCTTCAACAAACTCAGCAAAGGTGAGCAAGCTGATCCCAGAGGAAACAACTCAAAGAACAGAAGAGAACTTACAGAAAGATTCCGACATTATTGCATTCATAAAACAAAAACAGACAGCTATGAAAAGAAAGCAAGAAACAGGTTTTGTAAGTTAGGTTTAAAATATAATCACTTTTTTGTGGAGAAAAAGGAACTCTCCTGCACTGCTGGTAGGAATGCAAACTAGTACAATCACTATGGAAAACTGTTTGGAGGTTCCTCAAACTGCTAAACATGGAGCTTCCCTAGGACCCAGCAATCCCACTCCTAGGTATCTACCCAAAAGACACAAAACACTGATTCAAAAAGACACCTGCACCCCCATGTTTATTGCTGCTTTATTTACAACCGGAAAAACATGGAATAGCCCAAATGCCCGAAAGTAGATGACTGGATTAAAAAGATGTGACATATATATACAATGGAATATTAGTCAGCAACCAAAAAAAAGAAACACATGTCTTTCGCAGCAACTTGGATGGAGCTGGAAAAGATCATGATTAGTGAATAAGCCAGAAAGAGAAAGAAAAATACCGGATGGTTTCACTCATAGCAGGAATATAATGGACCAGGCGAGAAAATAACAAAAATAATGAACAACCATATACCAGAGACATTCTGTGGGGGTGGAGTGGGGAATGGGATCAAAAACGGGGGGGGGGGGGAAGTGCACGGGATTATGGTGATGGCACACGGGTGACTTGGTGATGGGAAACCCGTGGGGATTACAATTGAGATGGGGAAAAAATGTACAAAATGATGTAAAAATAATCTGTTATAAAATAAAAATAAATGAAAATAAATATAATCACTTTTTAAAAACATTCAGTAGAAAGCAGAGTGAACATCTGTGGCTGGGTGTCCAAAATGAATTTATACTTCTTCTGATAAAAAAACACTCTCATTTCTCTCCCATACGCTCAAGCACTGGACAGAATTGTTCCCTACTCCCACAGACCACGCTAGAGGAACATGTCACAGCTGGCCATCTACTCTGAAGAGCAGGGGAGGGCAGAGGAGAGATCTTCACTGACCAGGTCCTTGATGACACCACTAGCATCCCTGAATCACGCTTTACCTGAAGCTAAAGGGGAGTGTTTCTCTCTTTCAAAAACCAGTGATCAAATCCCCCAGAATAACTCAAGTTATCCTTCCTTAGTTGTGTGTCCAGCCCTCAGAGGCGACACCAATATTGTAAATTCCAGGTCTTGGGTATGAACTTGCCTGTGGAGACTCTGCAATTGGAGAAAACCAAACTATACAACTGGACTGGGGGAGCCACAAGTCACCAGCTTAAGGGAGGGGCAAGGAATTCTGGATAAACACAAGAGCGACCACAGCTCACCACAGGGACAAGGGACACAGGCATGGGAAAGTGCATGGCAAATAGACTTTGTGGTAACATAATGGAGACAACATCTGTTTCTTCTATTAGAAAGAAAAAAAGAAAGTCAATTAGAAAACCAGAAACAACAAAGTCCATTCCAAGATAAATATGAAGCAGGCACATGCGAAGCACAATTTTGAGCCATTAGTGGAGTGTAAGAAGAGAATTCTCTTGACCTTAACATGTCAGACAACAAATATGCTCCTTAAGCAGCTTAGGGCGAAGGCGATGCCGTTACTCTTATTTCTTGATGAAGCCATCTCATTACTTGGTTCTGCAGCAAATAATGTCCACAAAATCATAAAATTGGTTGGTTTTCAGAATCAATCTAAAGCTAAAGAATGGAAGATTTAATTATAATTGTAGATCAGAAAGTAAGTGTTAAAGATTTTGCCCAAGGAAATAAAAAGATAAAACCAACAAAAATTATAGGAAGGTGGAGGAGGAAGGTGGCAGACGGCTGGGGGGTGGGGGTGAGGGGTGCTAATTATTCTTATATAATAGTGGGGCTCAGGAAATTCTGCCTGAAGTTGAAGAAAGAGGAAATTTTTTAAAATATATAGATTGTTTAGAACTATAAATAACCCCAATATAAGCTGCAATAATAGTTTATCTGAGAAAGCAGACTTGGGGAGGATTAGAGACAAGGGGGTTTAAATCTGGCTTTAATGATGTCATATCGTTAGAGTCTTTCTTGAGTTACTAAATAGAAAAACAGAGGTAAAGTATATGATTTAGAACCATGATATTAACACCCCAGGATACTTAAAAGTGGGAAAAGTTTTGAAGGGTGGATCTAGGGGTCGGAAGTGCTGTTTCATTTTGTCCCATCCTTTATTGACTGAATTTCATTACTCACATGCACCTTGCACTGGGCTCAACCCTCTGTGTGGATTCTGGGGTTAACATATAGGGCCCATTCCCACCTCGTTCTAGTTTGTTTTCTTGCACTGCAGAGGTTGGAAAAGGAGGCTTCCACATCCCAGACTCTCCCACATACTTTTATGTCACCACCCATCCACCCATAATTAATTTCCCGTTCACCAAACTGGTCAGAATAATAACCTCTCCCCAAAATTTGGAACTGGGACTAAGACATATTATTTGGCATCTGCTTCCAGCTGGAATGAAGCGCAAGTAAATTCAGGAGCTGTGGAATGATCACATGATGTAGAAGAAGAAATAAATAAAAGGCAATCTGTGAAGAGAATAAAAGTCAGAATGGGAGAAAATATTTGCAAAACATGAATCTGATAATTCTTGAAATTTAACAATAAGAAAGCAAACAAATTAAAAATGGTCAAAAGATCTGAAAATACACCTCATCCAGGAAGATGTACGTATGGCCAGTGAGCACATGAAAGACATTCAACAGTGTATGTCCTTGGACAAATGCAAATTAAAATAACAAGGAGACACCACTGCCACCTATGAGAATGGTCATAATCTAGACACTGACGTACCAACTGCTGGCAAGGATGTGGAGCAACAGGAATTCCTGTCTAGTGTTGCTGCTCACTGTTAATGGAAATGTAAAATGGCAGGACCATTTGGAAGACACTTTGATAGTGTCCTACAAAGCTAAACATCATCTAACCCTATGACCCAAACATCACGCTCCTAGATATTTACCTAATTGAGTTGAAAACCTATATCTACAACATGAATGTTTGTGGTAGCTGAATTTATATGTCCCAAACTGGGAGTAAACAAGACACCCTGCAACAGAGGAAAGGATAAATAGTCTTACATCCAGGTAATGGGATATTACTCAGCAATAAAAAGAAACGAGCTAGCAAGGCATGAATAGACATAGAAGGACATCTTATTAAATGATGTAAGTGCATCTTATTAAATGAAATAAGTCAATCTGAAAAGGCTCTCCTCTGTATGATCCCAGCTAGTGGACATTACACAGTGAAGACTTTATAGGGCAGCCCCATGTGAACTGGGCTGCCTCACTGTGGGTCCTTAGCCGTGTGCTTAAGATCCAACTGCAGGAACACACAGAAAGGTTGATAATGGGTTTATTTGCAAGAGAAAAGGGAAATTAGAAACTCAGGAGAAAAGAGAGAGAGAAATTGGTTAATGTGTCCCTACCAGTTTCACTGACCTGGAACCCCAATAGCATGCTGAAATCTGGCGAAGAGCCAAGAGACCAGCCACCAGCCACGAGGCCAAGGGACCCCCAAAGTCCACATGTCTGGTTTTATACCCAAACATTGCTGTTAAGTCCACCCACAGGTCCCAGAACGTTTCCTCTTGATGTTGCTGGGATTTGTAATTCTGGTGTCTGGGGGTGAAGTCCACAAAACTTGCTTCTGTAGAGTTCCTTCAGGACACCCTTTCCCCCTTGCAAAGAGATTGGTCATTGCCAGGCATTCAAGGGATCTTTGGGGGAGAAAAACGCTTCCGTATGCTATAATGGCCAATGCATGGCAGCGTATATGTGTCAGAACCCACAGAAGCATGGCCCCGAGCCAAACTAAAGTCAGCTATGGACTTGAGTTAATAATGTATTGGTCATGATTATTAATTAATGAAGGAGAAACTGCAGGGTGAGATAGGTGAGAATTCTGTAATACCTGCTCAGTGTTTTTATAAATCTAAAACTGTCTTTGAAAATAAAGTCTATTATTCTTTGAAAAGGCAATTGACAGCAAGAGAAGAATTTAGCAAAAGCAGAGAAGAGAGTCCTCGTTAGCAACAGAGGGGTAGAACGAGACTATAATGACAGATTAAGAAGGGGAAAGTGGCCAGGCAACAGCTCCCGAGCGGCTGGCGTATTTTCACTTCTTGTTCCAGAGCCTCATGGAGCGCAGATGCACCCTCTGCTTTTAGATTCTATCACATACAGACTCCTGTGTCCTTGACATCAGTGTCTACGTTACCTAAGCTGCTCCAGTGGGTTCTTGTCAGCACATAATGCCTCAAAGCCACCACCCAGTGGACCAGTCTCTGGGTGATGTTCCGACAAGAGGTCCCTGTAGCCATCAGAGTATTTTCAAGTTCTATCTTTTTATACACCACGACACGGTTAGTCTGTCACACCCACCCTTCATGGGGCCTCCTTCTAGTCTTTGACCCACGTTACCACCACATGTCTGCACCCACAGCCACTCCTACCGTCCTCTCCTCCAACTCTCAAAACAATGTCCCCTCACCCAAATCCTGCACCTCTTATCTTCCCTTCCTCGCCCTCACCTCCCTTTTCTGTAGCATAAAAGCCGGGGCATGTTCTGGGTGAGGGGAGAGAGAAAATCCTCATGCCTATGGGAAAGGAGCAGGCGAACCTGAGCGCAAGACCAGGATCCGCCAGAGGGTGGGGTGGGTGGGCTGCAGCTACCCATCCCTCTCACACTCCGCCTGCTGATCTCATCTGCTCGTGTGGCTTGTGGTTTCGGTTCCCTCTCCCGGAGGATGACTGCCAAGCTTCTACCCGCAACCCCAAGTTCTGCTCCAAGCTCCAGTTCCATATACCAACTGCCTAGTCAACATTTCTCCTTGGGGTCAAATCAGATAGGGTTACATTCTGTTATGAGTTAACAGACTGAAAATACAGTCTCCTCCATAATAGTTTCTTTCTTTTGCAGTTAGAAGTCTGGGCGTGCACAGCCCCTGGCTGGCATGGGTTACTGCTCAGGAACCAGTCTCCTGGCAGGTCACTCTCTGCTTTCACCTTATCGCCCAACATGGGGGTTAGAGCTCCAGTCATCCATCGACTTTCTAGGTGACACATGAAAAGAGGCAGAATGAGGAACGAGGAATAGTCATCACCCACCAGCCGCATCTAAGGGCTGGCAAGTGCCATATAACCAACCCTCCCTTACATGCCTTTAGACAGTCCTTGGTTGCAAGGCCACACCTGGCAGCAAGGAAGGCTGGGAAATCTGTTCTTGGTGCTGAATGACCACACACATGGCTAAAAAGACAGGAATCCAGTGTTAAGATAAAGAGGCTAGATACTGCTTGCGGGGGCAGTTACAACTTCCTTCAACTTCACATGGCTGAAATGGAAGTATCTGCTCCTCTCACCATTCTCTTTCCCTTGAATCTCCAATCCTAGCAGAGAGGCAGTTCTGTGGGGCGAGGGCTGGCAAGGGAAGGCATCCCCAGGCTAGTGGAAGGACGAGAGAGAATTATGCAATGAAACTGAACTCCCAGTAGTCTGGGACACCAAAGACCCCGGACAGGGGATAGCCAAGTGGAACAAGCAGGCCCAGGGGTCCCAAGGATGCAGAGATGCCAGCTGGCGTAGCACACGAGGGAAGCTCTAAGGACAAACGCCCCCATTGGGGCTACTTTGAGTTGGGTGATTCCATCCACCTTCTGCTCACTCCAGCCTCCACGCTGCCCTCTGCCCTGCCTCCTCCTGGAATGCCCTCTCACTCTCCACCTGGCCGGGCAAATATATCTATATATAGCATCCTTCGGGGCTAAGACCAAGGGCTGTATCCTCAAGGAGGCTGCCCCATCCCTGCTGGGCACTCACCACATCGCTCTGGCACAGGGCTCTGCACGTGGCCACCGTGAGCACACAGCGCTGACATATCCGGCTGACTCTGGGGGTCTGGGTGTCGTTTGGGCTGGGGTGGGGGGAGGCTCAGCAGGAAGGTGGGGTGCAGTGGGTCCCTATGAGCTGGCTACTAGCCGGCCACTCGTAGGCAACTGTGACCTGTCTGCTACCTGCAAATCCCAGCAGAGTGTTCCCGGACCACCTAAGGAGTGTAGCCAAGATCACGAGGCAGGACCAGGGACGCCTAGGCTGCGTCACTCTCATTATGTGATTATCCCCATGGGGGTCTTGGGATAACTCTGCCTGTGATAACATCAAATACTTTGCTGATACACATATCTCTTGACATATAGTCACACTGTCCCCTTCCCTGTGCCTCGTGGAAACTTGCCCCCATTCCAGTCCCACCCTCTGGACTTTATTCCTCATACCACTGTCACATGATCAGCATTGTATGCTTACAAGATGTGGCGCAAGGACTTCTGCTCAAGGAGCAGAGTTTTACCTTGCAAACCTGCTCCACCACTGTTGCATCCATCATCCATCGGGCTCCCTCCCCAACACGGCAACAAAGTTCCAGTCACAACAGGGAGCTTCTTTTCATGAATAAAACCTGCTCCCCAAGAAACAGCAGGGCACAGCCTTGAACTCCGGCCCTGGACTGGGCTTCCCACATGCCTACCCCAGAAGGAAAATGATGCAGACTGAGGCAGTGGTCCACAGAGAGGAAGTTCAGCGGGGCAGGGCGGGGCAGGTGGAGTAGTTCCTGGAAGGAAGCTGGAACCTTGGGAATCCGGTAGAGGAACATTCTAGGGGCCTCTGTCCCAGGAGCCACCCACCTCCTCTCTCCAGGAGGTGCTTCTGGGTGTCCAGGATCCATCATCCCTCACTAGCTTCTTGTCACAGGTGGCCAAGCAGGAGCCCAGGCTCTGCAGGCAACTGCTCTGAGGTAGGCAGCGCCCAGCTCCAAGTCTCAGCTTTGTCAGCTGAGGTGAGGGGTGGAGAGGCCTCCCCCCACAGTATGGTGGGGGGGGAGAAGCAGGCCAGGTACCCAGCGGGCACCAGCACACCTCAAGGTGTGCAACAAGGGCTGGAGGTGAGCAGGACTCTGCACCTGCCCCACCCCCAGCACACATAGGCTTCAGGTGGACACCCGAAGACAAAGGTCATCCCCCAGCCCTAAAACTGCCCAGTACTCTGCCATGTTGGGTGTCCCCAGAGGGCAACTGTGAGCCTTCCTTCTAGCCCCAGTCTTCCTGAAAGCCCCACCAGGTGGTGACCAGGGTCCAGGGCTCTCCAGCAGACACAGCACCCACAACAGGGTCCAGCTTCTCCCCAGCACCAGAGGGAGAGAAGGACGTTGTGCGGGAAGAGACACACGTCAGACTGCGGGGTCAGAGTCTCAGGAGAGCTGAGGCATCAGCTGAGGGCAATCCACACCTGGCCACTGGGTCCTCCCCTGTGGGCAGTGGGAGTCCTCAGAGGGCAGTGCACTGAAGTGGAGGAGCGGGCCCAGCTGTGCACTCTAGTGCCTCTCTCAAGTCCGTGGCAGAGATGGGCTGGGGGATGGGGCCGGGAGCAGGTGCATCCACAGGGGATGGTCCTAGCAAAGGCCAGAGGAGGGAAGCTTGGCCTGGAAGAGGCTGCCCCTGGAGGACATGCTCAAAGGCTGGCCCTTCCTCCTGCGTTCTGGCCAGGCAGCAGCAGGAAGCCGGTGAGGTCAGTGGGTGGGCCCACGGTGCTGTAGGAACAGAGGGAGAGTGGGAGGGGCCAAGGCACAGAGGGAGCACGAAGGTCAGGGCATCTTCAGGACCCTCTGTGTCTACCTGGGCCTCCACCTTCTGATGGCAATCTGATGGTCCTTTAATGAGGACCGAGGATTCAGTGGGGTTATTCACCGCCCCCTCTTTGTACCAGACTGGACACTGCCCAGGGGTGGGGCTGTGACTCCCATGTCAGACTGAGGAGACCTGAAAGGGAGGGGAACAGCAGCAGGTGCCCAGGACTGGAGGCCCCCCACCCCTGAGTGTTCAGCCCTGCTCCGAGCCCTTGCTGAGGTCCTCAGAGATGAGCCAATCTGTGGAACTGGGGGTGGGGGTGGAAGGAATGCCAGGGTGGAAGGAAAAAAAGAAAAGCAAGAGTCAGGCAGGTGTTGGAGGGACCTGAGCCTTCAGCCCTTACCCACACATTCAGGTACAGCACACACACTCACACAGCACACAGGTGCACGCACACACGACACACAGAGAGGTCCCCAGAAGCGCACAGACACGTGCACGCAGTCACAGACACACAAGCACACACACTCAGACACGCCTGGAGTCTCAGTCCACCTTGCTGGCTCCCAGCCAGGTACCAATATCCAGAAGTGGCTGGGGCTGCATCCCGCCATCCATGACCTCACTGCAGGGCTTTCTGGGGTAGAGCCCTAGGTAAAAGAGTGACAAGCCTAGGGCGGTGGGTCTGAAACTGGGGGGCCTCTTGGCTGGCAGAGAGGAGGAGGGGATGTTTCCAAGAAGGGCAAACAGCCCCTGCAAAGGCTGAGGGTGACACTTGGTACTCAAAGAACTATGGAGACCTTGTCCAAGAAGAGGGTCAGGGGGGCAGCAGGCCAGCCCCCTAGCACAGAGAAACAGGCTGAGAAGCAGCCCTTGGTCCCAAGCCTAAGGCTCTGTAGGGGCACTGGGCAGAGGTGGTGACGCCACCGTAAGTCAACTGCTTTCCAGGCGTCTCTCTCCTGCAAACCAGGCTAGGAGGTCGCCACTCAGCAGCAACTAAAGTCAGGACAGGGAGACGGATGAAGGCAAGCAAGAAGAGGCTGGGTGCTCCTGGACAAGGCACAAGGAGTTGAATGAACCCCCTGTGGGAGTCGAATAGCCCCCCCCCCACCTCCCCACATGGAAGAACCCTTCCCTCACTGTTCCAGCTTCAGCTAGGCCCCAGCCTGGCACCCAGGCGCCTGCCTCTCCCTCACCTGGGGCAGCA
>NW_004567123.1:23131050-23144855 GCF_000260355.1 Condylura cristata
AGGGCTGCGGCCACCGCGCAGGGCACGGCCGCCGGCTGCGGGCCCAGGATCTCTGAGAGTGGACAGAGGTCCAGCTGTCTGGAGGGCGGAGGTGAGTTCTGGAGAGGGGGACAGGGGAGGAGGTTGCTGGGCTCCCCGGGTGGAGGAAGGCGTGGAGATTTGCCGCTGGGGCTGTGGGTAGAGACCCCAATACAAACTTCCTGACCCTGGAGAGCCAAGTTGGGGGACAGATCAGCAAGCCCCTTTGACCAGCTGGACTGCGAGTTCTGGAAGGCAGTTGGGGCAGCGACTGTGGGTTCCCATCTGGAGCTTGGGACCCCACACATGCTCTAGTGAGCGTGGGGGGTAGGAGAGACTCCTGAGTGCAAGGGTGGGGGGTGATTTAAGGCTGGGGGCTGCTCCGGAGACCCAGTCCAGTCCGTGTGGACACGCTGCCTAGGAGACCTGGGGCAGCAACTCTCCGCAGTGAGGACCCCAGGAGCCTGTGCCCCAGGAAGCTTCAAGAGTGACTCAGGTGTCACCGTTCTGAGCTGTGGCCTGGCTTTGAAACCAGGCCTCTGTGAAGCCAGCCTGGGGGGGTCCAGGTTGGGGAGATCTGGGCTTCCCCAGGGGCAGTGGAGCCTGTTTGTGAAGCAAGCTTGTAGAGGGAGGGAACTAAATCATGGACTGCCTGTGAGAGCAAAGGCAGCCCTGGAACCCCAGAAGTAAGGGAGGTGGAGGGGGGCTGGGAGCAGTGGGTAGGGAGGGGCTGCAGGCCCGGCTGTGTGTGGGACCGAGGTTGTTTGTGAACTGGCTGCTCCCATGAGGAGCACCCACCGGGTGGGGCAGGATGTATGGAGAGAAAAGTTGAGCACAGGGAGGGGCCCTCTGTCATTTCTGTCACCCCAGCACAGCCATTCCACAGCCACCCCCAGCCCCTTTCTGGAGCAGCTCCCCGAGACAAGCTGGAGCAGCCCTTGGGGTTCGTATCTGTCCCCTGGGCCCTGGTTGGCCTGATTTGTGGTGTGGGAAGAGTGTCGGGGGCCTCTCTGCCCACTGAGGGCAGGACTCTGAGTGGATGGAGGCAGGGTCTCAGGGGAGGGAGGAGGCAGGTCTGGGTATTTGTCCTCATGGGCAGAGACAGGTATGCATGAAGCACTGAAGTCCAGCAACACCACAGGCCCCCAGGAGGCTGGGGGGATTCTTATGCCCCAACCCTCTCCATTAGGCAGAAAGTCCTAGGTCTTGTGAGTGTGGGGTCATGCTAGAGGGAGGCTTTGGGTTCCAGTCCTTCCTCAGTCACACCCTTCCTGGTCCCCAGTGACTGATAGGCCGTCCCTCTTGGGCAGAAATCAGGGCCAAGGGTCAGGATGAAACTGAAGATCAGAGGTGAGTAAGAGACCAAGGACTAGGGGTCAGTTCATGGGCAGGGATAAGGGTCTGTCTGGGAGGAGAGTTGAGGTCATATTGGGGCCAGAGTTTAGCATGCTTGTAGCCAGGAAATGAAGTTACTTACTGTGTAACTCAAACTGCTCCACCCAGTTATTCTGAAATCCATAAACATCACCAAACTGGGGTGGGAGGGGGTGTCAGCCTCCCCCTATTTCCAGTTGTAGTCTGCCCAGATGTAGCTTTCGGGAACTGGGGTTGTCCTGAGTCCCATTAGTAGCAATCTCCTTCAGTGTCTCTGGGTGTTTCTGTGTTTCTGCCTGGGGAAGGAGCCCCGAAGACTTACTGGGCTATGTGTGCATGCCTGATGGCCGCCACCCCCTTCTAGCGGCACGCCTCAGGGAGTCAGTCGGATACTCCTTTGACATCAAGGGATTCAGGTCCTTGCTCCCTCAGGAACTCAGAATGACGACAGTAGAGTCTCAGTGACAACAAAATGCACATGATGAAAGGAACACTGTTCACACCTGTCCAGCTCCCGCCTTTATTGGCCACCTTCCTGGACTTGAGTCTCACCAGTCCCTGTGTGGCCCATTTTACAGGAAAGGACACTGAGGCACAAAGAGGTGACCTCATGCCCTTCAGCCAGGAGCCATCATGGGCCCCCACCAGCCTGAGACCTCAGAGTGGGGCACTCAGTGTGTCACACACTCAGAGATGGGAGTGTGATATGCTGGACAAGCTCCAGAGGACTGGGGAGATGATATCACACTGTTTAGACATGGAATCCAGCTTGAGGGATGACGCCTGAGTCTCTCTTCCTGGAGATTTTGATGGTTTCTCCTCCAGATAAAATAGCCTTGTTTCAAAACGGCCATTCATTCATTCAACAAAGTGTTTTCCCCAGCACATTGGGCAGAATCTGGCACAAAGAAATGCTCAATCAATTCACAAAACAATGTACAGGGCAGCCAGCTTTTCCCTGTGGCTTCTGTCCAGTGGTGTGCTGGTACCTGCCTGACAGTGCCCCTCCCCAGGGAGGAAACCCTGATGTATAGCACTTGCCAGTGTCTGGTGTAAATCGTCCCACCATGGCTGATTTCAGCTACCAGCCTGTGTGGTTGTGTGCAGAACTGGAAGGTGACGCACCCTGTCGGGCCTTGCTTCTGAGCTGGAACCACCCCCAGCACGCCCCTCGGTCACTCTGCGCTGGCTTCTGTTCCTGCCTTTCACTTGCTTTTTCCCAGGGTCACCTGGTTGCTGTATGAGTGCTCACAACCAGCCTCTACTTTTCTCCTGATTCTGATTCCGGGCACCCACCCAACTGTGCACCTCAAATAACAGCAGGACAGTATGTCTGGAAAGCTCCATGGTGCTGACCACATGGGAATATCCTGGACAGGACCTGTCTGGTGTCTTTCCATGAAAGAGCTGGGTTGGGGTGTGTGTGTGTGCGTGTGCGTGTGCGTGTGTGTGTCAGTGCCCAGTTCTGTCTGCCTGTGTTTTGTTAATAAAATTTCCTGACTGGGTCACTGGCCACAAGAGGGAGTGGGCTCTGGGCAGCCCCCACTATTTTTTAGGGGCCACCAGAGGCCCAGAGCTGAGGACAGTAGCTTAGGCCTGAGTATCTGTATTTCTGTCAAGCCCCTGGGAGATGCCAGTGCTGCCATCCAGGGACCAGCCTGAGGACAAAGCTGCCCTCTAGCTTGACCCCCACAACTTCACAGACACAAACTCAAACTCCCCTCATCTTAGCAAAGAAAACAAAAGCCCTCTTGCCCCCTCCAGCTACCGCCCATCGCCCCTGATCTCTGTACCCTCCTCAGATGTGCTGGCTCATCCTCTCCCCTCCACTCCTCCTTCTCCCCTCCCCTAAGTGTACCCAATCCCCATCATTCCACTGCAAGGCGCGTTTCCAGTCTGGGAACAACATCTCCCGGGCTCTAGCTTCACACCGTCTCTTATGATCTTCGTGGAATCATAGCTGGCCCGTCTCCGTCTCCTTGAGCAGCCTCTGCCCTCTGGTCAGCCCTCCCCAGGCTCTCTCTGACCTCTAGATCACACCTGCTCCTCGGTACATTCCCTCTGCAGTATTGAAACTGCTCGCCCACCCTCCGCCAGCCTGCCCTCCGCCAGCCTGCCCTCCGCCAGCCTGCCCTCCGCCAGCCTGCCCTCCGCCAGCCTGCCCTCCGCCAGCCTGCCCTCCGCCAGCATTCTCCGAGTAACTGTCCTGTCCCAGCATGACCCAGCAGCAAAACCTTCATCTCGTCTCCTTCCTAAGCCCCCCATGCCATCCAGACGTCGGCCCTGTCGGTTTTAACCTCTACCTCTTGAGTGTTTTCGCTTCCATCTCAAGGCACACAGCCGCCACCACCATCTGTCCTTGGGCCCGAAGGGCGCCTGCTCCCCTCTTTCCCTAGGCAGTCCATACTCCATGCAGGCGAGGGGGTTTTCCAAAAAAAATTTCGAAAATGTGAATTTAGGCATTTGCTCGCTCCCATTGTAACTTTTCAAGATTGGCTGTCGCCCTTCCTGGAAAGCCAGACCCAAGGCAGACCACCAGGGCTTCCCTGAGGGTGAGCCCAACCAGGCCGCTCTGTGGCCTTGCCCTGCTCCCCTGTCTCTGCCCAGCGGCATCCAGTGGAGACCTCCCCTGTAACCTCATTGACTTGGGTGACTGTCGAACGACTCCAGGTGCCCTGTCAGGCTGTGGGTCCCCAGCCAGGCACAGTGTCTCTGGGCGTCCAGAGTGCCCTAGCACTTGGCACAGAGCAGGCACCTGAAAACAGGTAGAAGCATCCTGATTCCAGCCCAGCAACTCAGAAAAATATTTATGAGACAAGCTGGGACTGTGGGACTTGAACTTTCCATGACGTGAAGGACTCACGGTTCGTTCTGCAATGTGATAATGGTGTTGGCCTTGCTCTTTTGAGTCTGTATGAGTTAGAGAGGCAGACTGAAGAATTTATAGGTGAAACAACAGTGTCTGGGATTTGCTTCAAAGGACTCCAGCCAAAAGTAAGTAAATAAATAAACACTCAGTAAGAGAACAAAGGAACAAATAAATGCCGCTCTGCTTGTCTGTTCCCGTTCAGAGCCACAGGGCCTGCAAAGATGCTGGCGGTCCCGGAGATGGGCCTGCAGGGACTGTACATCGGTAAGACGCAACCTCCCTTCACGGGGCCCCCTGAGTGTGAGAGTGCTCGGGTGCGGGGAGGGACTGTGCGCACGTGTACGTGTGTGTCTGTCGGTGAGATCTCTGCAAGTGTGTGTGTGTGTGTGTGTGTGTGTGCGTGTGTGTCTGCCTGCCTGCGGCCTGGTCTGGGAGCAGGTTCTGGGTTCTCTGCGGGGGTGGGAGGCCAGGAGGCAGGAGGAACACTCCTCAGGAAGTCCATTCACAAAGACCTGGCGGGCTGGGCCCTTCCTTCCTGCCTCCCTTCCCAGGCTCGAGCCACAGCAGCTTGGCCCTTCAAGCTAGAACTGGTGTCAGGGCCTGAGCCTGTATTGTCTGCCTGAGAAAAGGAGGCGTTGGGAATGGGACCACAATCCCTGCACCTCCAGGACTTCCTAAGGCTCCCCTCATGTACAGTCCCCAGCATGTGCTCCAGGGTGCCCCCAGGCCAAGAAGGACTAGACCTGTGTGGGCCACAGGATCATGCAGCTACTGAGGAAGCAGAGACCTGGCCCTGGCTCAGCCTGAAACCATGGGTCTGTTCGATGTACTCGTGGGTCTTCACACTGGACCCCATTCTGTCTCCTGCCTGAATCTCAGGGCAGCCCCAGTGTGATCTGCAGAGGCGAAAACCAGTGTGGTCACTGGCCCCCAGCCCATACTGGGGGGTGTTTTGCCCCCTCCTCCTGAACCTCCAGCAGGCTTGGGGCTGCCTCTGGGGCTGTCCTGCTTCTCCCACCAAGGGTCCTGCTCAGTCCTGAGCCTGGAGAGGGTCTCAGCTGAGCCCCGGCCCCGGAATGTGGGCTCCCAATGTGTGTGTTATAGGGAAGAGAAACTGGAATCCAGCTTCCTAGTGTTGTGGACATCCCTCAGCTCAGGACTGGGCTGGGGGAGGTGCCACCCTCCTCCCCCCACGCCCCACCACCCCCTGATCTTTACCAGACAGCCAGCTGGGCCTGTCTGTGGCTCTTGGAAGGAGGGAAGGGGTCGCTCCCTCCAGTCCTAATTAGAACCATGTGAGTGAATTTTGGAGGGGAGGGAGCAGCCCCACCTCCCAGGTTAGGTCTGTAGTTCCCCCAGCTATTCTGGTTTCTCCACCCCCACCCCAGGAACCCACCTGCCCAATCTCTCCTGCTCTTCTCTCTGAACTCAGCCTCCCCCACACCCCGCAATGCTTCTCCGTCTCTCCCCTCCCCATGTATCCGAGGGGTGCTGGGGTGACCCAGTGAGACAAGGGTCACCCTCCAGGTATAGATTGCCTCTCCCTGACAACTGACCCTCATCCACCCCTCTCAGCCACCTTCCCCCAGCTGGGTGCCCCTTGCTTTAACCTAGCAAGGACTGATAGGGAACTTCCCAGTGCCAGTCCTGGGACTCAGCCACCAGCTCCCTACCTGATTGTGCCAGAGTAACCTGTCTTCTCTTTCCAGGCTCCAGCCCAGAGCGCTCCCCAGTATCCAGCCCACCCGGCTCCCCAAGGACCCAGGAAAGCTGTGGCATTGCCCCCCTCACACCTTCGCAATCGCCTGTAAGCCCAGAGCAGGGGTCAGGGCTGTGGGTGATGTGGAGGTGGGTCCGGAGAGCAAGGCCAGGTGCCTGGCAGGCCCTGCAGGGTGGGAGTAAGGCCCACTGCCCACCCCTGCAGTCAGGCTTCCCCTGGAGCGTGGCGGCCCTGGGCAGTAGGGATGATAGTTCTGTAGAGGTGTGCCCAGGAACCAACACCCAAACTAGGGGTAACAGTTGTGCTGATTGAGTTCAGGTAACCAGTGCTCAGAAACCCCCCCAGAATGGCGGGGGGAGCATTGTAGCTAGCCTGCCCTGGACGAGTATCCATCTGAGCCAGAAGTTCTTCCAGGCTCTAGGAGCATTGGACTTTGCACAGTTGCTCCCCCTCCTGAAAACCCCCATAATTCAAGATTTATCTGTAGAAGAGATGTTGCAAAAAAACAAAAAACAAAAAAAAAACCCTATGAGCTTGAAATATCCAAGACATCCTCCGCGGGTCACTCCACCGAGGATGAACTTCATCCTCCCTGACTCCTTGTGCCCCAGGAGACCAGGCCTGACCTGGAGAAAGCCTGACCCATGGGCTTGTGCCTGGGCCTCTCTGCTCTGCACAGCGGAGCCGCAGACAGGGTCTGCTTGTGCCTCTGACCACAGAGAGCAAAGGGTCAAGTATGGCAGGTCCATGCACTAGGAAGCTGCAGAAGGAGCGAAATAGCTCCCAGCTGGTACCAGGCTGTGGCGTGGCTGATTTGTGGGCGGAGCTGAGGCAGTCTAGGCAGAAGGTAGGTGGAGAATCAGGAGCAGGAAAAGGGGAACTGAACCAAAACCCGCGCACAGGGCTCTCCAAGAGCCTTGGGCTTTCTGAGCAGTTGGCATCCCCAGGCTTAGCCTCAGACTAAGGGGGAGCCTAGGCAGCCAGCCAGCCAAGTGGGGTACGCCGGTCTGAACCACAGCACAGAGGAGAGGGCTCGCTCGCCTGACCCTGTGGGCTGGTCGGTGACTGTAGGTCTTGCCCTTGCAGAAGCCTGAGGCCCGAACCCCTCAGCGGGCCCCCTTCTCCGTGGTGGTAGCCATTGACTTTGGCACCACATCCAGTGGCTATGCCTTCAGCTTTGCCAGTGACCCTGAGGCCATCCACATGATGAGGTGAGGCCGTCTGGACTGGGAGAGTGAGTGTGTTGGGGGGGCTTGGGGGGTTCCTCACCCTAATATGGACCAAGACCACTTTCCACGGGCTCCCTGCTGGGGCAGAAGGTCAGAGTATGGACCAGGGACCTGGGCCGCAGCCACATGGGAGCGACTCCCTGTCCTCTGCAGGAAATGCTGGGCTTTGTTTAATTTCAAAACTTTTATTGAAAAAATAAAAGTACAGTATTTTATTGAGCTCTAATAATAAAAAAAATGCACACGTCTTTTTCTGGGCTGTATTATACATAAACACACATATGTGTTCATATATAGGATATCAAATAACTTGGCTTATTTTAAACTTCCAACACTATTTTGTAGATGTCCCATGTCATTAATAGAGCTACCACTTTGTTTTAATTGTTGCATAGTGTTCCACAGTATAGCTGTACTAATGCATCCGTTGTGCTATGGATAGTTTTAGAGTTTTATTTTCCTCTAATGTTTCACTGGTACACAATGCACCTCAGGAATGTCCTTTGAAAACTGATGCTGGCATTTCTATGGAGCAGGTTCCTAGGTCTGACATCTCAAATGAAAAAAAAAGGGAATGAAGAATCAGAGGGTTAACTGAGTTAATAAGTCTCACAGACAGATGTTTCAGAGAAATCCATTCTGATGCCCCCAAATGTTTTGCTTAAACATAATATTTGACATTCTCCAGACTTCAAACCCTTATCATTTGAAAGTATCTTAGTGAGGCTGTGGCCAGTAGGTGGCGCTATAGAAGACACCCCACAGCTCCATTGCAGTCTGGCTTGAGGAGTCAGGATGACTTCCCTGTGGCTGGGGAGGCTAGATGGAATCTGTATGGAGAGACACACAGACGTTCAGTGACCCAAAGCTAGAAGGGACTTCGCCTGCATGAGCCTGGACCATCCTCCTTGCTGTGTTCCCTCCATGAGGCCACAAAGGCTCTGGGCACCACAGCCCTCAGGGCCACAGGGCATCCCAGCTAGTACACTCCTCTGCATAACCGCTGAGCCCCATGCTTGGGCTGAGGACACATAAAGGGACACTGACCGCACTGACGAGGTGATATCACAGGAAATACTGGGGAACATCCTGGCCTCTCCCCAAGCCCCCCCTTTTAGCCTCCACCAGCCGCCAAGCCCTGTCATTTCTGTGTCTCCTTAATATCTGTGGAACATCCATCCACTTCTCTCCACCACCAACCTGATGTCCAGCCCCCTCTCTCATCGCAACCTGGATGGTTGCAGTGTGCTCCTCCCTGGTTTTCCTTCTCTATCCTCCCTTCTCTAGTTCTTTGCTACCTGGGGACTTTCTAAAAGCAAACGTGGCCATACCTCTTCACTCTTTGATTTAAAACGCACCAAGGCAGAATTCTGGCGGGCAGGTGATGCTCTTCTTTATCTAACATTAACATTAGTGCGTTTTCTCCTGCTGCGTAGTGAGCCAGCCGGTTCTGCTGATCCTTTCACATCTCTGAACTTTTGTACATGCTCTTCCTGCTGCCTGGATTCTCAGCTACTACCCCAAAAGGCTGTAGTGGTGAGCCTGGCCTAGAGGGGCTGGGGTATCAGAGAAGGCAGAGGAAGGGACGGCCATGCCAAGCTTATGAACTGGACAGGGGTTCTAGGTGGAGATTCCCGTGGTGCTTTTAGAATTGGGAAGTTGGGAAATTCATTTAGGTTGTGGACCCTGGCCAAGGTGTAGCCAACGAGGGTGTAGCTGCCAAGGTGGATCAGATCCAAATGGTCTTTAAAAGCCTGGAAGATCTTGGCTGTGGAAGAGGATCTAGACGCGGGCAAACTGGCTGGCTGGGAAAAGGCCTCTGCCAGGGTCCTGGAGAAACATCCAGGAGACTGGACCAGGCAGGTGGATGATGGCTTGCTGCTGCTGCTGCTGCTGCTATTACCAGTGCAGGTAAGGTTGGGGACCTCACAGGAAGGCAGTAGAGCTGAGGATGTCAGGGCCCCGTGGATGGGGAGGATCCCATGAGCAGCACTGATGGGGACTTAAGTGGCTACCAAGCACCTACTTCACAAGAGCAATAAGAGGTAGGTACCATTATGCCTTCCGGCGTACAGACAGGAAGACCAAGCTGGGGAGGCTAAGTGGCCTGCACAAGGTCACTGCCAGCTGGCCCCAGTGTCAGGCCAGCCCCGCAGAGCGAGGGGTGCTGCTCATCACGCTGACGGCTCTGTGCCTCCGTAGGAAATGGGAGGGCGGCGACCCGGGTGTCGCCCACCAGAAGACCCCCACCTGCCTGCTGCTGACGCCAGAGGGTGCCTTTCACAGCTTTGGCTACACGGCCCGAGATTACTACCACGATTTGGACCCTGAGGAGGCGCGAGACTGGCTCTATTTCGAGAAGTTCAAGATGAAGATTCACAGTGCCACTGTGAGTCAGTCACACCCTGGCGCTGGACGGCACCGGGAGGGACGCAGGCAGGGCCGAAGCTGGGTGGGAAAAGCATGAAGATGAGGAGGGGCCTTGTGGAAAGGGGGCCTCCGCAGAAGGAAAGGGATCCCGGGTGTGGTGTGGGCGACGCTCGGGTGTGGGCGGTGCTCTGTGGTGGGCGGAGCTCTGGAGTGGGCGGGGCTCGAGTGGGCGGGGCGGGGCGCAGGGCAGGTGCTGGGAACCGGACTGATAAAAGAGTGGGGCATGGCTCAGGTGGCGGGGACCACCAAGAAATGGGGTGCTTTTATGAAAGAGGTTGTCCGGAAGTGGAGGCAGTGCTATGGCCTCCTGCGAGCCGCCTGTGTCCCTGCCAGGATCTCACCCTGAAGACCCAGCTAGAGGCGGTAAATGGAAAGAGAATGCCTGCGCTCGAGGTGTTCGCCCACGCCCTGCGCTTCTTCAAGGAGCACGCGCTTCAGGTGGGTGTGGCCTAGCCCTGCCTGCGGGGGGCCCCCCATATTCCCTTCTTTTCTGCACAACCCACCTTCTCATCCCAAGTCTTTACATTCCATGGGCAGCCACGGTCAGCAGTCAAAGGTCACCTGTCCCAGGCCCTTCCCTTTCTTACACAAATGGTGTAAGGGGGCAAAGAGGGGCAATCTGGGATTCTGTCAGCTCAGCTGGGAAGTCCCTCCTGAGAGAGCTAAAGGCACCCCCCCCCATTCCTGCTGCAGGAGCTGAGAGAGCAGTGCCCGTCACTACCGGAGAAGGACGCTGTGCGCTGGGTGCTGACGGTCCCAGCCATCTGGAAACAGCCCGCCAAGCAGTTCATGCGGGAGGCTGCCTACCTGGTGAGCCGGGCAGCCAGAGCAGTGTGGTCCTTCACCCCATCACCCTCCCACCATACAGCCACTGTGTGAAGACCTCCAGCCTGCCCCGGCTAGGCATTTTGGAGGGCTGTGGGGCCTACAGGAAGAGGACAGAGGGATTAGAACCCGAGCCCTGGCCAGCTTAGCCAGTGTCCTAAGTCAGGTTTTGCAGAAGCAGAGCCCAGGATAGGGATTCTGTGGACATGTGGTCTCAGCTGGACTCTAGCTTCAGCCTGATCTCATGGAGAGTTCTGGGGGGAGAACTGTACCCCAGAGTTGGGGGGAGGTGAGGTAAGGGGAGGGCCTATCAGTCTGTCAGTGGTCAGTGGCTGTGGGCTGGGAGCACGCCGCTCAGCAAGTGGGGCAGTTCCCAGGCAGCTGAGGACACTTCTGCAGAGAAGAGGGCGCTATGAGGCGGCAGCAGCCAGCACTCACAATAGCTGGGCAGGGCACAAGCTGGCATCAGTATTTTCCACCACCACTGGCCCCCCAACTACTATAGGTTCTTGAGCAAAGAAATAGCACTATGAAAGGGGGTGATTTTAGACAGTGTTGGTGGGTCTTCCTATCATTAGAGATGCCTAAGGGTCTGGAGAAAGGGGGGGTGCAGCTCTGGCACCTCCCTCTCCAGTGGAGATGGACAGGGGCAGGGAGGGTGGTGGGTGCAGACTACCAGAGAAACTCATTGTTTGGGGCCTTTGGGAAGACCTTTTTGGGACCTCCAAAAGGAAGCTGTGGTCCCAGTGGGCCCCCTTGGAGGACATCAGGGCCCCACACACACACCTGTAGACCAGGCATGCCCCAGTCCCCAGATGCCAGGTGCCTGCTCCTGTCACTGGAAGGAGCTAATCCTGAACCTAGTGGGCGACCCCCTGCAGAGACCAGGCTGAAAGCAGACCCAGTCAGGACAAACAGTCTGCCCCCTAGTGCCCTGCCAGTTTACCCACTCTGCTTCCTCCCGCACTGTTCCCTGGCTGCCAGCTCAGGAAGGGTTGGCCCTGGGCAGGAAGTCTCCATGCCCATCCCCTCCCCATCCCCCATCTGGTCAGAAGCCAGGGAATCCCACAAACCCATTAGTATTTCCCATGAGGATCCCCCATCCTGATGCAGGAAGTAACAGCTCCCAAGCGTTTTTCTCTCCCTAACCAGCCTGTCCTAGCGCCTGGAATTTTACTGTTTTAATTTCCTTCCTTTGATATCACATTCCCTGGAACAAAATTCTCCTGTGACAGGCAGCCTGTGTCCATTGTCTGACATCAGTCTGCTAGAGGAAGAGGGTTCAGTGAGCCAAAGGGGACCCCACACCTCTCCTCGGCTTGGTGGTCTAGCCATTTTGCACACGCACGCACGCACGCACGCACGCATGTACACGTGTGTGCAGCATCAAACTTTCAGCCAGTGCTCAGCTGGCAGCCCCGAGTCTGTGACGGGCACCTTGTTGCATGCAGCCCTTTGGGCAGCTCAGGATCACAGACCCCAGAGACCCCAGGTTTTTCTCTAAAGTCTCTTCCTCCTGGGCAATGTTGTATGTCCCTGGTCATGATCAGGTGTCTGGTCACAGGGTGGCTGAGGCAGCTTCAGATTTGTGCAGCATAGAGGGGCCGAGGCTTAGCACATGGGGGTTGGAGGAGGAGGTGAGAGCCCCACGGGCCCTGGTTCCCTGCCCTTGGGTGCCCTCTTAGGTGTCACAGCCCATGATGACCCTAGCCCTGCCTCCTCAGGCTGGCCTGGTGTCGAGAGAGGATGCAGAGCAACTACTCATCGCCCTGGAGCCCGAGGCTGCCTCTGTCTACTGTCGAAAGCTGCGTCTGCACCAGCTCTTGGACCTGAGCAGCCGGGCCCCAGGTCACGGGCGCCTGGGCGAGCGTCGCTCCATCGACTCCAGCTTCCGCCAGGGTGAGCCACCCCTGGACTGCCCAGCTTAGGCTTGGAGGCAGTTACCCTGGAGGGTCAGTGTCACTGAGGTCAGTGGCTTAGCTACAAAGCCTGGAGGGAGCCACGTTGAGAGGCAGAAACATCCCTGGTGAGTTCAATCTGAAGGAAGAAACACAGCCCTGACCTGGGGTAACCCGCTCTGAGGGCAGATTTCACCTTCCCTCCAGGGAGCACTCAGAGTGGGAGCCCTGAGTGGGGGTGGAGAGCAGAAGACACAGCCCAGCCTCTGTGGAGCTGCCTGATATCTAGGCAGAGGTCAGTCCCCTCTCGGCCCAAGGTGCCAGCTCCAGGAGCTTTCCTTAACCAGCCACTGGACCAGCTGACCCCTACTCCCTGGCACATCAGCTGTCCCCCAAATCAAATGTAAGCACCGGCCTCAGTCAGTCCAGGCACTGAAACAGCTATGGTCAGCTTTGGTCACCCAGATGTCATCTCCACAACAGGGACAAGTCCCAAGCTCCTCCAGGTCCCCAGAGAAAACCTCCCTGATGATGCAGGGGTTAAATTTCAGCACTGTGAAGCTGTCCTCAGCCACAGTCCGGGGCCAGGGAGCTGACTCACATAGCCCAGCAGACCTCTCCTGTCCTGCCCACTGCTTCCCCTCAGCAGTGCATTTCAATCAGTCTGCCTGTTCTGCTCCCCACTCTGTCTGGTGAATCCTCTCACTACCCCTCCCCACCCCCCACTCCTGTAAGCATAAAAAAAAGAAAAACACAGAAAGCTCCAAGCCCTCCTCCCCCTGATTTTGCTGTGACCTGAGCCCTAGTGCATTAAGGGACCACAGAAGTGTCCAGAAATATTCCTCCCAGCACCTGAAACTATCCCCTATAGTTTCCTTGGACCCTTTGGAGTTCAGCATTGCCCTCTCCAGTTAGGAATGGAGCAGAAGTTTCAAGAACACAGGCAGCTCCAGGAGCTCATGGAAACTCCAGGAGCTCATGGAAGGCTTTGGCAAGGGGTGGGGTGGAATGTGGTGGCTTAGCCATCTCCTCCTAACCTGACTGTCCTGCTGTGACCCCCAGCCCGAGAACAGCTGCGAAGGTCCCGCCACAGCCGTACCTTCCTGGTGGAGTCAGGTGTCGGAGAGCTGTGGGCAGAGTTGCAAGCAGGTGGGCACAGGGGGAGTTGGAGGGATGTTTCTTGGACCCCGCAGGACACCGTATTCTGATCCCGGAGAAGCAGACATTGAAACAGCACCAGCCCCTAGAAAACTGGGCCCCTCCTCCACCCACTGTTTGTGCGGTGCCTTCAGTCACCTGCACTGCCACTCACTCTTAGCCTGTGTCCTACTGCCCTTTCCTCCTGGGGACTCTCCACAGCGGGAGTTGCAGAGCCCGCTGGAAATATTTTCCCCCACGCTTACCCAGGGGCCTGAGCTGAAGCCTGAAGTGCCTCACCCCCC
>NW_004567123.1:23144975-23170655 GCF_000260355.1 Condylura cristata
TGAGTCTGGGGGGCACAGGCTGAGGTGCCAGGCAAGCGACTGGTGTGCTCACCACTTAGGAGACCGCTACATGGTGGCAGACTGTGGGGGAGGCACGGTGGACCTGACAGTGCACCAGCTTGAGCAGCCCCACGGCACCCTCAAGGAGCTCTACAAGGCGTCTGGTGAGTAGCGGGCAGGGCCACACGGGTCACCAGCTGCCCTCGCCTCCCTAAGGCCCCTGGCCGCAGGGGTTTGGTGCTGACTCCCCTTGCGCCCCCTCCCACCCAGGTGGCCCCTATGGCGCTGTGGGAGTGGACCTGGCCTTCGAGCAGCTGCTGGGCCGCATCTTCGGGGAGGACTTCATTGCCACTTTCAAGAGGCAGCGGCCAGCAGCCTGGGTGGATCTGACGATTGCCTTCGAGGCCCGCAAACGCACGGCAGCCCCACACCGTGTGGGGGCGCTCAACATCTCTCTGCCCTTCTCCTTCATTGACTTCTACCGCAAGCAGCGAGGCCACAATGTGGAGACCGCCCTGCGCAGAAGCAGGTGGGCCTGGGGACCTGTTCTGGGCAGTTTGCTAAAGGGGAGCATCCCTGCAAGGGAGTGAGTGGCCATGAGGGGCAGAGGGGACTCATCTGATCCACCCCACTTCCTCCACCACCCCTCTGGCCTCACACACCAGCCATGATGGCAGGAGGGAAGCCCATGAGCACCGCAGCTGGAATATGACCAACACCTGTCTCTCCTGCACACACACAAAGCAAACTCTTGCAACCAATGCCCTTGACTCCTGCCTGGAGACAAAGGGCTTCTCCCTTGGGACTCACACCTGGAACTGAAGCAGGACAGGGGCTCTGCTCAGTCCTTGGGAGGGGGGTTGGAATCACACAACACGCAGTCCTGGGGGCAGGAACTGACACGTGGGCCTGTGTCACCTACAGCGTGAACTTCGTGAAGTGGTCCTCACAGGGGATGCTCAGGATGACTTGTGAGGCCATGAACGAGCTCTTTCAGCCCACCGTCAACGGCATCATCCAGCACATAGGTGAGTCCCTGAGCTTGGGTCCTGCGTTCACCCCTACATACACAGCTAGGTGCGGGAATCGTTTCTCCGGGGTGCTTGGAAATTACGTGTCCTCACACTGGTGGGAAATCCTGAGTTATCCAAACACCTGGAGGATGTAGTGCAGTGCAGTGGTGATTAAGAGCTGGGAGGGATGACGCATAATTTTTTAAAAATTTATTTACGCATACAAGAACTGAGGTGTAGGCCAGAGGTACAGGGGCTGAGGGGGTTCATCAGAGACAGTGGGGAGCAGAACAGGCAGATGCACTGAAATACACTGCTGAGGGGAGCAGCAGGCTAAAAGGGAGAATTCTGCTGTGCCACAGGGTTCAGCTCTAGGGGACAGCTTGATAGCGCTGACGAAAACCCCTGCGCCACCAAGGAGGCCTGATGATGTGTAATCTTAAGAGGTTAAAGAAGTTCTGGTGCTTCAGTTCCTAATGTCTAAAATGGGGTGGTGGTATTGGGTTCCCAGTTCATCAAGCTCAAGGATTTTAACGTGCTTGAGTGTCTAGGGCGTGAGCACAATGTCTTGCATGTAGTAGGCACTTACTATCTATACACGTGCGGTCTTGTCTCAGACCCTCCACATCGTGGAGGGAGAGAAGAGTGTGTGTGAAAATACTGGGGGGTCAGAGCCCATGACCTTTGCCAGGAGCCCTCAAGGAAAGTACTGTGTCCTCATGGGGACAGGCTATGACTTCGTAAAAGAATTGGCTCCTTTATAGTTGCCAGGAGGAGGAGTGGTCTCAGCGACCGGTGCTCTCTCTCTCTCCCCATCTCTCCTCCCCCCCACCACTCCCCTCCAACCCCTCTCCCTCCCTCCCCCTCCCTCCCCTCCACCCTGCTCCCGCAGAGGCACTGCTAGCGAGGCCGGAGGTGCAGGGTGTGAAGCTGCTGTTCCTGGTGGGTGGTTTCGCCGAGTCGGCGGTGCTGCAGCATGCGGTGCAGGCGGCGTTGGGGACCCGCGGCCTGCGCGTGGTGGTCCCGCACGACGTGGGCCTCACCATCCTCAAGGGCGCCGTGCTCTTCGGGCAGGCCCCCGGCGTGGTGCGGGTGCGCCGCTCGCCGCTCACCTACGGGGTGGGCGTGCTCAACCGGTTCGTGGCTGGGCGCCACCCGCCGGACAAGCTGCTGGTTCGCGACGGCCGCCGCTGGTGCACCGACGTCTTTGAGCGCTTCGTGGCGGCCGAGCAGTCTGTGGCCCTGGGCGAGGAGGTGCGGCGCAGCTACTGCCCCGCGCGCCCCGGCCAGCGGCGCGTGCTCATCAACCTGTACTGCTGCGCCGCCGAGGACGCGCGCTTCATCACCGACCCCGGCGTGCGCAAGTGCGGCGCGCTCAGCCTCGAGCTCGAGCCGGCCGAGGGGGTCCCCGACGGCGCGGGCGTGCCCCCTGGCCGCCGCGAGATCCGCGCCGCCATGCAGTTTGGCGACACCGAGATTAAGGTTACCGCCGTCGACGTCAGCACCAACCGCTCGGTGCGCGCCACCATCGACTTCCTTTCCAATTGAGGGTGCGCGGGCGCGGCGTCAGCCCCTCGCCGGCCCCGCCCTCTCCCGGGCCGGGGTCGGAGGCACGCGCCGGGGCGGAGGAACCCGAGGTCGGCGCCCGCTCCCGCCTTCTGCCCAGGGGGGCACCAGGTGAACGGGAGGATGGACGAGGACGCGTCCAGAAACGCCGGCTTTGCTTGGGGCTGCAGGGCCCTGCCCAGGACTGAAGTCGGGGCGCCTTGGCAGTCTCGGACGGCACGCCCACGGGGGGCACGTGACCCGGAAGGCGCGCGGGCTGAAGTGGGGGTGGGGTGGGGGTGGAGCGCTTGGGCGAGGCCCGGCGGAGTCGCGGCGGGAGGGCGGCCGCGCACTGACTGATGGGCTCGGGCCGAAGCGGGCGGAGCGGCCCCGGGCCACAGAGAGGGGGCTGGAGGCTGACCACCCCCTTGGCTGTTCACTGTAAAAGGGGCGGTGGCAGGCCGAAGTGGCTACAGGGTGAAGGTTAGAAGGGATGTGGAGGTAGCACGCGGGGAGGGGGCGTCCTTCAGGGCAAATGGCCATCTGGGAAGGCCTCAAGAGCAACCTAGAAACGCCCCATTTGCACCTATCCCAGCCACCGGAGGGCGAGGGTGGCAAGGACAGCAGGCGCTGAGGGCTGGCCCAGCTCTGTTGTCCACTGGGTGTGCCATTACCAGGTGCTCTGCCCAGCCGCACGTGCAGCAGCCCCACCTGCCTGAGAACCCTAAAGTGACAATAAAGCATTTATGCTCTAGGTGAGGCTTTGTGGTCTGCGGTACCTCACAAGAGGGGACCTCGATAGTTGAGTAGTGCAGAGGGCTGACAGCTAACCAGAAGGGAGCGCTGCAGTCTCCCAGCAAGCAACCTCAACAGAACTACCCAGCTTGGTAAGACCTTGCTTAGATGTGAGAGAAGGTCCTTCCCCACCCAAATTCAGTGCCACAGCTGTACCCAGGCCCAAAATGCCACCACCTGTGCAGACCTCTTTTGGGGGTTAAGCACGGTAGTACCATTCGGCGCCCTCGTCTCCTAAAAGTTTAGCCAAAACCTCCTTGGTCCATCGGTGAGGGTTTGGCCTTTTGGGGGCCCCAAGAACAAAAATCCCACTGGCCTCTGGTAGCCACTGAAAGTTTATTTCTTTAGGGGTTTATCCAAACCAGTCATTTAAAAACCAAGTAGCACAGACCTGTGGGGTGGAGTAAGGGCTGCACCTCCTTCCTACTCACCGTGGACATCATGGGAAAGAGGGAGGGGACAGAAGAGGTGGCCAAAGCGAGACAGCAGCAGCAGAAATGGGGGCAGTGACCTCACAGCCAGCTCCCTCCTCTCACAAGCCCTGGCTGGAGCCCCTATGGCTTGGGGTGGGCCTGCCCTCCTCCCCCACCCTCTTCAGAGAGCCTCCTTGGGGGCTCAGCCCATTCCTCAGGCAGGAGACCGAGGCACACAGAGAGGCAGGGGCGGCACAAATGAAGGCAGAGGTGAGGCGTGGGCGAGGCCTGGCTTGGAGGCCCCTGGACACTCCATCCCCACACCTCCCCAGGGAGGGGGAGGAAGCCACACCAGCATGTAGCCACCGTGGGGAGACAAAGTGGGGTTTAAGGCTGAGGGGCCCCAAGGCAGGCGGGGGCACGGCCTCAGTCAAAGCCGTGCCAGTCGCTGTGCTCCGAGTCGTATTCCAGCTCAGCGCCCACACACTTGACGCCGTCCAGCAGCATGGGTGTGCCGTGGTGCCGGTCTGCAAGGCAGGCGACAGGTCCGCATGCCAGGCTGGACCCAGGGCCCCGACCCATACCAAGGGGACCTCTACCCCGCCCCTCTGGACTCTGTGAGTGGGGAAAAAGGCACTGGCCATGAAAATTGGGAACCCCAGGCCAGAGCAAGGATTATCTTTACAGACAGGCTTCCAGGGAGACAGAAACCCTTGGTGGCCAAACTGCCTCCCTCCTCCTGCCAGACCGCGCCCTGTGTTCTCACCCATAACGCGTGCCTGCACCATCACTCGCACGCAGGTGCCGGTGCCACCTTCGCAGGCGAGCAGCATCTCCTCCTTAAGGACGCCCTCCTTGTGTGCTAAGTACTCACACTTGACGCTGTAACCTGCCCAGGGGGATCAGCATCTCCATGTCCCCGTGCCCCCCAGCACCCACTGACCTCCACCCGCTGCTCTGGCTGCCTCCTGCAAAGGAGCACAGATGGCGCAAGATCCAGCCCACCCCCCAGTGCTGGGCACACCACCCCAGGAACCTCCAGCCCAAGGGCCATCCCATATAGCTCCAGGCTCAAACTCGGACTCCTTTTAGGATTTCCCAAAGGAGGGCAGGGAGAGATGATGGGAAGAAGGGGGGCTACAGGACAGCCTTGAGAGATCAGGTAGCAGGAGGCAAAGGTCAGTCTACTTAAGAGCAAGATCATGAGAAGATTGAAGGGCATGAGACTGAGGCTTTTGCTGTCTCAAAACAGACATCTTGGTCTCTGCCAGGCAAAGGAAGAGGGGCCTGAAGCAGCCAGGAGTTAGTACCCAAAGTTCCTGTGGCTTTAGCAGGAGTTGCTTGTGGGGCAGGGGGTGGGAGGACTAAGGTGCTCCCCAGATGGCCTGTGCAGGCTGACATATGAGCCCACAGGCTTCAGCCAATGGGAGGCCTGGGGGTGGGACCTGCCAGGCTGCCCCACTGCAAGCCCATGAAGAGGTATGTTTTCCAACTTGCTGAGCTGCCCAAACCTCCTAGGTAGGGGGTTCACAAGGGAGAACCCCATCTCTCACTCCCACCCACACCCTGCTGGAAGACAGGTCTCCAGAGCCTGAGCAGGAAACCCACCTTCTGGGATGGGCATGATGCTGAGGAGCTTGAGATGTATGCTGGGGACAGGTGCCTCTCTGATGTCCTTGCTCAGCCTGTGCACCGGGGGCAGAGTGAAGGTAATCTCATACCTGTGTAGGATCTTCAGGAAGCCAACCTGCAACGGGGTGGGGCAAGGAGGCGCCTTCATTTACAGCCTCCCCCAGGGACTGCCCAGGTGTGCCACCTAGGGGCCCTGTACCTGTTTTCTTGGATCCCAGGGGAGCTTAACTCCCTCTCCTACTCCAGCCGGCCCCTCACCCTCACCCCGGTGGCTCCAGGTGGTTCCCATGAGCGCCTGATGCCCACTGCTCAACACAATTGTCAGCATCTGTCTCGCGGGAGCCATGGCTTCTTGTTGGCACATTTAATAAACAAGGTAATGGAAGCCAAGAAATGCCTGGCTAAAGCTCTTACAATAGTGGCCGGGCCTTCCCTGGACCACTTGGCCAACCCTGCTGCAAGCAGCACACTGCCAGAGGCACAAGCCTCTGCCCACAAGAGGCGCCAAGGCCCCACAACACATCTCCCAGCATCTGCCCAGAGCCAGCAGTGGTGCTCTCTAGTCACTCTCACCAGGCAACACGGGCAGCCCAGCATGAAGGGTAGGGCAGAATTAGAGACACAGACCTGAGACCAGCTGTGTCAGTCTGGAGTAGCCCACAGGCCTGGTATTAGCTAGCATGTGAACATAGATGCCCACCTGCCCACAAAGGCCACTGTGCCCCATGGCCCACAACCAAGGCGATTTCTGCTCTTCGTACACAGTGCTTGGCAACCGGTGCCCTGGGAGACTGCTGCCATCCATGGAACTCTAGTGGTGTGGAGGGTCACAACCTAGGTTGTCTGCAGATCAGGCGGGCTGATCCCTGTCTCAGAGTGTAGAAGTGCAAGCTGTCCCCAATACTCCTGTCACATGCCAGGGCTGGAGAGCCCTGTCCCTGGGCCCCGGCTGGGCTGCTGTGAAGAGCATTCAGCCTTGCAGTGCAATTGAGGTGACATCACTGTGGGCTCAAGTACAGTCCCTGTGGCCCCAGCTCTGCTGGCGGGGGGCACACCTCTTGAGAGAGCTTCTGACTGTTCCTGCCAATTGTCACCCTCTGACCCAGCTGCACCACATACCAAATTTTCCAAGGGAAATACTCAGATGTGAGAAAAGGAACCCATGACTGCCCTATTTATAACAGTGAGAATAAAAAGAACCGTAACACCAGGAATAGGGAACCAACTAAATCAGTGTTGAGACGCATAATGGAATACCAGGCAGTTGTAAAATTTCGTGGAGGACTATTTACTAACACAGGCAGGAGTTGGTTCACAACAGATGTAAACAAGTAGTAGCATGTACACGGTGATCAGCTTTTTGTTTTTGGAAACAAGCTTAAAAAACAAAACACAACTAGGGCAACACATATCAGAATATTAACCAGGGTTTTTTCTGGATGGTGTGATTGTGTCTTTTGAGTTTCTTTATGTTTTTCTCTATCTTCCAAATTTCCTCTAATTAACATAGATAAATACTGCCCGGAGGACACACCTCTTTTTAAAAGTTTTGGTTCACTGTTTATTCCCTTGGGGATGCTAACAGCTGTAGGAAAAGACCAAGGATTTGAGTTGAGCTGAAGTGGGGCTGAATCTGGGCCCTTTTCAGGGTGGGGCTGCAGGGCTCCCCCTCCACGTGGTCTCAATGGGCCACACACCTTTCCCGAGCGGGCACTCGGCCCAACTCTGGAGTCCTGGCTTGTTGTCCAGCCTCAGGGCCTCCCTCATCCGCTACCCTCGTCTGTCCCTCCAGAGACCCCCTCCTGCCTCTCCCAAGTGGGGGGGAATCCCACCATGTCCTAGCAGTTGGAGGCGCACGTGAAGTGTGACCCCCAGGAGAGCAGGTCACTCCACCAAGCAGGCAGCAGGGAGGAGCTACCTAAATACTACGGCCAGAGGCGTGGTAGGAGGGACAAAGCAGTCACACCTTGATGGCAGCACCGCTGGCCTCATGCCATTTCATTCTCACCCCAACTCTATGAGGTGTGCACTACCCCACACTCACTGCACAGAGGAGGAAAGGGACAGTTTGCCCAAGTCGCAGAGCGGAACAGCGGCCTGTGCTCGGATGCAGGCCTTTGCACCACAGCCTTGACCCTGCTTCCACTGCTGCGTGGGATGACATGGGTAAAACGGCTCCAAAATGCGCCCCTCTCACTGCCATCTCACCCCCACCTCTTTCCAGATGAACAAACTATGGTCCAGGATAGGAGGTGCCTATGAACCCCACTTAGAGGAAACCGACAGACCAGGAAGCCAGACAGGGCCACAAAGGAAGTGGAGTGAGTCAGGCTAGAGATGGGGGTGGGGTGTGTGTACCTTGACCAGAAAGCTGCTGTCGCTCTCCTGGGTGACCATTACCACCGAGTCATGCAGCTTATCATCAAAGTGAACGTGGCTCTGGGAGCTTTCTGCATCGTGGTCGGCTGCAAAGTGGATGCTCCGGACTCTGGGCTTGGTGCCTAGGAGGGTGGGAGAGGGCCCCAGAGCTGCAGAAACCCCAGGAAACCACTCCTGTCATCTCCCCAACTCCCTGCCACTGCCCTTGGCACCACCCGGCACCCAGGGGCTGAGCTCCCTCCAGGGCTAGGCTGCCTCTTACAGACGCTGGAGATCATGAGGCTTGAGGCCCTGTTTCCTGCTCAGTCTCCCACAAAAACCGCCAACCCAGAGAGGGAACAAGAGAGATCCAGGGGTTGGCTGACATGACTTCCCTGAGATGAGGTCATGCCAGAGACAGAAAGAGACAGGTTCCCAGGCCCTCAGCAAGCCCCAGGCAGTGCAGGTCTCAGTCGGCCTCTAGACTGCTCACTTCACATGCCAAGCTCCTCTTCTCTGGGATCTTCCATTCCAGGTCTGCCAGTGTCTGAGCCTCTTGCTCCCCCTCTTGAAAAACCCAACCTGGAAGCGGGTAGGAGGGTGGGGAGTAGAGGCAGGACAGGTCCATAGGGCCTGCCTGGTGGTAGGAGAAACACGGGAGCCAAAAAGCTCTCCACCTACCTCTAGTCCTCATCACTGATCACTAACTACCAAATAAGTGGAGAACCCCAGGGGCCTCCCGGACCCCTTCCAGAAATGCCTGCCGTGCCCAGCTGGGATGAGTTCCCAAGGCCAGAAAGCAGAAGGCAGAGCTAGGCAGAGGAGCGGGAGCTGGGCTGAAGGCCCGGGCTGGGGCAAGTCAGCCTGAGAGAAGCACGACCTGGCCTTTCTGAGCCTGCAACCCCTAGACCGCCAAGAACCCTCCAAGAAGCCTTTTGGGAAGAAGCCTGGCTTCCCGGACACTCAGTGGAGGCCGGGCCCCACAGACCTGACCCTCAAATCTCACCAAGCCTCCCTTGCCCAGAGTCCTCTGAGCGCTTCTGGTCTCAGAACAAAACCCACATTTCCTGCCACAGCCTGCTGTGGCCCTACCCACCTCACCAGCCTTCCCCCGAGCCCTTCACACACCCCAACCACTACAGCACACTTCCAGGATCATCACACAGCAGTCAGCAGGCCCCGGGTTCCCTGCCAGGGCTCAAGTGAGCCCAGGAGGTGGCACAAACACGGACACAGTCAGACACAGACACAGGCGCCCCTCCCACCAGGGCCACTGCACTCACCTTTGTTGGCTGCAGCCATGGACGCCCTCCCCAGCACAGGGTGAGACATGCAGCATCTGCCAGACACTGCTTCAAGCTCAGCAGCCTCCCATGCTCCAGAGACACCAGCAGGAGCCTAAGGGAGCAGGGGGGAAAGAGGGGTCAGGGCCACCCATGAGCCTGGGGCGGGGGGTGGGGGGGGAGCAGAGGCCCTCCCCTGGGCCTGTCCACGCTCCTCCACTCACTCCCCACATCCACCAGAAGCCCTTGCCCCCGCCTGACACCCTGTTGAGCCAAGGCCTGTCAAATGTGCTGAGCTGCGGCTTAGGATGCTAAGTTGCCAGCACTGGACACTTGTGTCCAGCCCACCTGACTGGCGGGAAGGGCATCCTGGAAGGGAAGAAGAATTCACTGACTCTTTCCTGAGGTCAGTTCCAGACCAAGGTCTGGCCCAGCCCAGACACACAGGCTATGCTCTCCTGTAGCGGAGGCTACCTTGTCTGGTCACACACCCAGTGCAGCCGGGTCTGGGCAGAGTCAACAGTCTCCTGGAGGGAGAACAATGGGGCCCACAAGATTTGAACAGAGACTTGGCGATCCATCAGGGCCACTTACAGAACATATGCTGCAGAGGGCCCCAGAGCCCACCATTCAGACACTGCTGGTTCTTGGGCAGCCTCAGGGTGAGGGCAGAGGGGGGCTTCCTGCGTGCGCAGCCTGGCCTCTGATGGGCTGAGCCCGGACCATTTCTAAGCATCGGAAAGGATGAGCGCAACTGACAGAAACAGATGGAATACTTAGAGACTACAGAGGAGGAGAGAAGCCAAACAAACCAACCCAAGCCCTCATTTGTCACCAGTGACGGTAGCAATGCCCTGGCTCTTCACTCTGGAAATTGACAACAAAGAGAAATCCTTCAGCATCTCCTGGCCTTTCCTGTAGCTAAATCACCCTAGCGGTTAAGGGAAAGCTCTTCCTTACAGAATTCACACTAACAAATAACAAAGGAATTACCAAATGCGATGTAATTCTGCAACCCCAAAAAGACAAAGGTTGGAAGCATCAGTGAGTAAGCAGATACTAAACCAGGAAGGGAGGCTTGCAGTGCCACTGACAGCTGATCTGGGGTTCTCATGGGGATGACACAAGTTTCAGTGTGGGGGGGGGCAGTGGGCTGGCACACCCTGTCCATCTCCCCTTGGTCACAGTGGGGCAGCCCGACATGCTGATGCCTGCTGATGTGAGGCGCATGAAGTCACAGCATCCGTGACAAGGAAGTCATGCCCAAAATGCCTAACGTGGATCTCATGAAGCGCCAGTTCCAACCTTCCACTTACTTAAAACACAGTTTAGTGGGACAAATTAAATGCCTCCTCAAGAAGGGAAAGAGACAAGCCCAGAAGCAGGTTATTGTACAGGCCAACTGACCGGTTTTCTTTTTTTTTTTCTCCATCAAACTGCAAGTAGAAAAATAAAGGTAGGTTGTTCTAGACAAAGGGTGGGCAAACAATAGCCTGTGTGGCTGCCAACTGCTTTTAGTAAATAGCTTTTTTTTTTAAAAGATGTATTTATGTATGCACACATGAACTGGGGAACGGCCAGAGTGCTGGGGCCGGTGAGACAGGGAGACAGACTGAAGTACACTGCTGAGGGGGACAGGCAAGGTCTGCGGTGCCGTGTGGGTCAGCTCCCGGGTTGGGGAGAGACCGGGGCTGCAGTGGCTGTGGACAGCCCCACAGTGCTGCACTTTAAACCTCTGTGCCACCAGGGAGGCCCCAGTAAATAAAGTTTAATTGAACACCCCCCCCCCACCTATTTGCATGCTGTCAATGGCTGCTTTTGCCCTAAAGCAAACCAGCTTTGTGCAGCTGCAACAGAATCTGCAAAGTCTAAAATATTTACTATCTGGCCCATCACAGAAAAGTTTGCCAACCGCTGTTCTAGACTAACAACACGGAGATAAAGAAGGCAGGATACTCTATGGGATAAATGACCTCATTTTTTCACCACATCAATTGCAAGAAGAATAAATAGGATGAGGGGGTTCTAACTACTTTTCCTAAAAGACATTTGGAGGGACTGAGTCTCAACACTATAAAGCCTTCATCAGCCACTGCAGCTGTTGAGCAGCAAAGGCTCTTGGGAACTATTCACAAAACTGACCCTGTGCGTGCATGGTCCCCCCCCCCCACCGCCTGCCCCCCAGTCCACTGCCTCCTTCACCCAGGCAACCTTCTGCCAGAACAATCCCTCCTCACCTTACCTGAGTCTCAACCCCAGACAACACCCCCACCTATGCCAAGACACCTGAAAATCTTTTAAAGGATTCTCTTTCTTGTTTCTGGGTTCATCTAATCTGTGTTTCCCATCTTACAATGACAGCAAATGTGTTTTTGCCAAGCCCTATGTAGACATCACTCAGCCCACTGCCTGGCAGGGAGGAGCTGTGATCACTTTCTAATTGTTAAAATGAATGAGCAAACTAAGGGTGCATAAGCATGGGCTTTGCCTCCAGACAGAGGCACATTCAGGGCCAGGGACTCTAGGTTGGGAGGCCCTCAGGCAGAGGGGCTGCCCCTACTCTCTCAGCCAACCCCTGCCCTGGTGTTAATAGTGTGGCCTCCCACTGGCCATCCTTCTAGGCTTGCAGCATTCAGCTGGTTACCTGCCCCTGCGTCCTTGACATGATAACCACTGTGGGCAAAACCCACTTCCCGTGAGCTGTGCAGAACTCAGCATGGAACTGGCACTCAGGCACTGTCCACAGCCCTTGGGCAGTGAGAACACAGACAAGGGACTTCAGAGGTCCAGAGTTGGCTGGAAAAAAGCAAGCCTCCTTTCACAGCAGACAGTCCTGGTCCCCATTTCCTGGGAGCCAGACTGGCATGCACACACAATTCCTAGGAAGAGAGGACATCGGGCTTCCTACTGTGTCCATGGGGAACACTGCCCCCCACGCTTATGCAAGGAAGAACATGAACTCCAAAGCCCAACAGTCCCAGTTCAATTCAGGCAACATGGACAAGTTATTTCACATCTGTATGTCTCAGTTTCCCCATCAGTAGCTTAGGAATAAGCAGTGGCCTCTTCCTCAGAGGATCTGAAACTCCATGACGACACTCCCCACTCCACCCCCACCTTCACAGAAGCAAAGCCCCAAAGGCCTGGTTTCTGAAGCAACAACAGTTTCAAGGCAGCACTGACAGAGAGGCACTTGAGGTCAATCCCAGAACATCCAGGAATGGTTCTCTGGATGGCTGGTCCTCTGGGGACTTCAGACTCTCAGAAAATGGTCAAGGGTTGAGGAACCTTCCTCTTCCTTCCCTCCTCCTGCTTTCCCCTTCTCCCACCCAACCCCCCCAATCTCCAGGGATTATCAGGGAGCAGACTTCAGGGAGCCTGCCATCCCTACAGATGCATGAGAAAGAGTAAGATATACACCCTTGAAAGGGCCCCAGGAGGAACATGGGGGTGGTGAACCCCACATATGCACAAAAATGAAGCCCTTCCTCAAATGGGCTGTCTGGGGCGGGGGTGGGGGGATCATGACAGTCACAGGAGGGGGAAAGCTGGAAGGTTGGCCATAGGAGCATCTTTGGTTCTTCTTCTTAGGAAAAACTTTCCATGGGACAGAGTTTAGGTTCCTCTTAGCTTTAGTGAGTAAGGCTGCTTTGAGGTCACCCTACCTTGGGCAGGGCTCAGCCAGGTCCAGTGAAGCCTCTGGCATGTGGAGCAGACCCAGGGATGTAGCGAGTGAGTGGACAGAGGGACGGTTACACAGGAAGCTGGAATTCTCAGCTATCTAAACTGTCCAGGTCATCCCACCCCGGGCCCAAGGGCAGGCCAAAGACAATCTGTCCATGCCAAAGTGGAGCTCCAGAACTTGCTATCCACTCCACCCCACAAGCATACTCTGCCCCAGAGGCTGTTCCCCAAGCCCAGCATCATAAAGCCAGCTGGGACTGGGGCGTGCCCCTGAACTCTTGGGGCCTTGTTTCTCAACCTGTTGAAATACTTTCTGAGTCAGGAACTCCAAAATCTTCCACACACTCCCCTCTCCCTCCTCCACTCCATCTCTCCCTCCCCCACCACTGAACAAGGCTCCGCCTGGCTTTAAGCACTCAGACCAGCAGAAGTACTTGTCCAGCCTCTCCTGAAAGTTCAAGCTGGTAAAAAGCAAATCCACTGAGGCCACAATGACCTGCTGACTCCAGACGCTGATAAAGGACCTGGTACATGGTGGGGGCCTGCAGAGATCAAAGCCCACAGAGGAAAGCCTGGGGGTCAGGTGTGGCTGTGGCAGTTTGACATCAACTGGGACTGGCTGTGACTCCATTTCCTCCTGCCGTCAGCAGGTCAAAGGTGCAAGGGTAAGTATGACTGTTCTATTGCAAACCAGTGGAAAGGGGGTAGGATGATGAACTGTGGCAAGAACTCCCCAATCCCACCATTCTATCTCCTCATTCTGGGCTCTCTTAAGCCCAGCCTCCCCTCCCACAATGCGCAGCCCCTCCCCACCTGCCCCTGCTGGAAAGCATTTAGATTCCGCTAATCTCCAGACTGCTGTTCCACCAAGGCCATTGCCCCCAAAAGAGGGGGCCCGTTAGACAGCCACTTCTTATTCTTTGGCAACCTGGGCAGAAAAACTGCCCTATCCCAACATCTCAATGCTAAAATTCAAGGGGAGAGGCAACCTTTCCATGTCTCAGTCCCTGCTAACAGGAACAATGGTCCTGCACCGAAATAAACGATCTCCTGCTGCCAGAAACCCGGGAGGTGCCCAGCCCAGACACCAGAGGCCCAGGTGTAGAATCTGGTATCCTCTCCCGCTTCACTCCCGTGGGTGTGGCCTCCCCATCCCAGTCCTATTCTCGTCTTCTCGGGGGACAGAAGCGGCCGGACGTGGCCCCATCACACTCCTCCTGGGCTTCCAGGCTGCGCCCCCACCCTCACCTCTGCTGACGCAGGAGTCTCAGGAGCCCGCACTAGCAGACATCACCGCCCTCCTCCCCGAGGCAAGCTTGGTTCAGAGAGGCTACCCGTCCAAGGTCACACAGCAAGGCGGTGACAACAGCGCTGGAGAGAGATGGGGTGGGGGGGAGGGCTAACAACAGCGCTGACCCCATCATGCCGCCACCCTTATTGTGTCACACGTACCCCCGACAACACCCCGCAAAAAACAGCTCCACCAGCTAACGGTCATCCGCGTCCTGGGGCCGGACATCTCCTTAGTTCATGTGCCAGGGAACCCTCCCAGATCCGCCCCGGGGAGCAGAGACCCCCGCCCCGCCTGATGGGGTGCTAGGCACGACAGCCTGGGACTGCCGCGGGGCCCGCAGGGGATCTCTGCTAGCCGGACAGAGCCAGGAGGGGGCGGGAGGGGCAGGCTCACCGTGCGGAGCGCACCCCGGGACCCGGCCAGGCACGGACGACCCCGGCGGCGGCAGTGGCAGTCGCGGCAGCAGCGGGGGCTCAACACCAAGCACGAGGAGGGAGCCCCGCGCCGCCGCCGCCGCCCGCCCCTCCGTCACGCCCCCGCCTCCACCGATTGGTCGGTCTAGGGGGTGGGGCCTGGATGCTCCGGACCAATGAATGGGCGCCAGAGAACCACCTACGGGCGAGGGGCCACCGTATCACGTGTGTGGGGTCTTGCGGCTGCGCCGTGCGAACTCTCGGGTAGCCTGCGAGTTCTCGCGATGAAGAGCGACAACTCATCGGACGTGGCCGGAGGCTGGACGGGACCCAAGGGAGAGAGGGAAGGAGGAGCGCCGGGAATAGGGTACGGCCGCGTCACTCCTTCAGTTGCGGCGTTTGCACCGCTTCCCAGCGTGGGGCCTGACTCCCTCTGGAGCAGCTGTCAGGCGGGGCTCAGTTAAGAGGGGCACCTGAAGGCCACCTTTCTTCCTAAATTTCCAAGCCGGCTTCGGCAGTCGAGGCAAGGGCCTGTTCAGGAGCTGCGAAACCCTCTCTACGACCCCCGGGTTTCGACCCTTCCCCTTAACGCTGGGCCGCCGAGGAAGCACTCCCTCGAGAACCAGAGACGCGTGCTAGGAGCCCGGCGGGCGGGGATAAGCTTCGGAACAAAGAAGGCACGCGAGATGGGGGGTTGGGAGGGCCTGTGTCTTCGCCCCAGAGGACCTCATCCTCCACGCCCGGTCTCCGGGGAGGCGGTCGCCATGGCAGCCAGATGCGCGTAGTTTGCCCCGCCAAGTTGCTGCCGTGCGGGAGGCTTTGTCCTCGGGTCTTCAGGGGGTCCAGCGGTGGCTTCACCTACCGCTTTAAAATGACAGGCCCCCTCCTCGTTTTACTGGCTGAGACAGACAGGGTCCCTTACTATGCCCGCAGGAGCAAGCTGCTTCCTCCTTCCAACAATGGGAGGACAGCTGAGAGCCAACTTTGTAATCTACCGAGGTCTCTGCCTTGTTCACCTCCGCTATCCCTGTGACACTCTCCTTCCTTGACAGATTTATCTCCCCAGCTTATTTACATCGCGGCCTCCCCTGCTGCCTAGTGTTCTAACTCATGACAGTCTCAGAGAGCCTTTCAAACTTTTTAGCAGCGTTGTGGGTGTTTCATGCGCTCTCTGGTGTTTGAGTTGTCCCCCAGCACAGGCATAGGAGAGTAGCACATTCTACTCCAGCCCACCCACTCATACCAGATGCTGCTTTCTCCCCTGAAGGTTTTAGGCGCCCCACTGCTGCTCGCCTCATTGTACTCCCGTCTGTCCTATTCTTCCAAGTCTAAAGTTGGCAGACTGTGAACCCAAAATAGGCTGCAAATGTATTTTATTTAGTCCACATGAGGCTTTTAGAAATTATTATTTTTTTATTTTTTAAAATTTAATTTCACATCGTTCTTCATTTTGTGCCTTTTTCCATCCCGGTTGTAATCCCCGTGGACTTCCCATCTCCGATTCACCCGTGTGCCATCACCATAGTCCCGTGCACCTTTTCCACCCCATTTTTTATCCCAATCCCCACTCCACCATTTTTAGAAATTCTAGTTCTCCTTTGTCTTCCTCCTCATTCCTCTTTTGATAAATCAGATGATGTTGCAACTTGGACATGCCAGCCTGGCAAATATGTATTGTGTTGGCATCTGCTCCATTTCCTCCCAGTGGTAATTACTGCCATAGGTATTATCCCTTTTGCTTTCTATCCTTGGGTGGTCAGCTTCTCAGACGGCTCCCACAATCCCTATGTGCTCCTCTCCCCTTGAATGTGACCTGGACCTAGTAACTTCTAGCAAACAGAATATGACCAATGTGATGGTTGTCACATCATGATTCCATTGATGAGATGAGACTGTAACTTCCACCTTGCTAGCAGACTCTGTCATCTCTCTCCTGCTGGCTTTGATGAAGTGAGCTGCCATCCTGGTGATGGCCACTTGACTAGAACATGCAGACAGTCATTGTCAACAACTGAAACCCTCATCCAAGAACACACAGGACCTGAATTCTGTTAATAACCAAGTGAACCTAGAAGTGGATCCTTCCCCTGTTAACTTTTCAGATGAGATCACAGCTCAAACCAAGTAACATCTGTAGCTTTTTGAGAAGTATGCAGCCATACGTGGACACTTGAAGTATGAAATAATGTACAGTTTTAAGCCACAAATGCAGAAGTCACTGTGACCCTCTACAAAGAGTAAATACTGCAGGAAATAAAAACAGCTGGTTATGGAGCTCACCACATTAGGCAGAGCTGCGATTCCCTGTCACACTAAAACTAATGTGTCTACCTGAAAATGAGGAAACTGGAGAATTGTCTTTGTCAGAAAGAAACAACACAAAAAGTTACACAGTAGTAGGTAACTAATACAGGTTCTTTTCTGTTCTTTTGCTATTTCAGTGTTGCAGTGAACATTGTAGGGGTCCCCAAACAAGAGCTTAAATTTCCCCCTGGGGTGTATGCTTAGGAATAGATAATGGCAGGATCTTAGAATTCATAGATGTTCAATGTCACCCGATTCAGTAGTGTCACGTGACCATGGTTATCTTGGTCAGGGTTAAGAGCCAAGTTTGGCCTCAGTTCATAGAACTTGGGATTAATCTGTGGGCAGGATTGGAGTCATGTGGAGGACATTTAGGGGGTCAATCCATGTACAGGGTTGAGGTGAGTGTGTGGCTACCCTTGAGACTCTGAAGTCTGGAATTTAGGGTTTTTCCATGGTATTGGAGGGCACTGAGTATGGGTTTTGGGTTTAAGTCTAAGATCAGAATTACAAGTCAGACTGCCCTAGACAAGACCTAATCCTTGGTGATATTATTGCCTAATAGAGGCCATCAGGGCCTACCCATTTTCAACCCAAAAGGCTTTTTAATTCAAGGGTTGGGGATTAGGAACTAGTTCCCCTCAGAGGTCCCAGCAAAAAAAGGCAGGCACAGGAGAAGGCACAATACCTTTAATGAGGGGCACCTGTCCCATATCCCCCAATTCTCAAAGGTACTGCATAGGAGGGGAGAGTGACTGGCACAGGCACTGTGGATGCCTTCCCCACACCTGGCTGAGCCCACTCCTCACCCCTTCCTCTCCAGCTGCTGCTCTCTCCAGCCTTGAGCCTGATCCCAGGTGAGTGCCTGGGAGGGGCAAGGGAGCACCTTAGCTGCTGGGGGCAACTTCCCCTGTGGCCCAGGGGTTGGAGAACTAGCCTGGACAGAAAGGCCACTGTCCTCAGAGCTGGGTGGGGACTTAGTCTTAGGATTGTGGGCTGAGCTGGGGGCCAGCACAGGGAGCACCAAGGCAGAGGCCTTGGTTTTGGGGTGCACGTCAGGTCTCTGCACATGGCTTCTGGGTTCTGGAAAGCGGTCCATTCTCCTGACCCAGATGGAGTGGAGGAGATGGCTTAGTCCTGGGGCTCATCTCAGAGGGGTCCCGACACACCCCGACCCCAAATGGAGGAGCTCACACCCCAGAAGGGATATTGGAGCCGCTGGCTCCACCCACCCATTTGTCCTTCAGTGGATGGGTGGGTGAGTAAGTCGCATTGGTTGCTCAGAGCCGGAGTTGGGTTTTGGCTGGTACTAGGGCATCCCACAGGCTCCCAGCGCTCACCGCTGCTTACGCTCCGCCTGCTGGAGCCTTCGGGAAAGGTCCTCTATGCGCACGTTCTTGAGCTGAAGCAGGTGCTCCAAGCGCCTCACCTTCATCTGCAGGACCTGGTCGGCACCAGGAAGAGGTCAAGCCCTGCCTCTCCATTACTGCCACCCAACTCTGCACCTTCCCTGTGCACCCTCACCTGCACTGTCTCCTGTGAGGCCAGCAGCTCCTGCTCCTTTTCAGCGATCTGAAGGACAAAACTTGGATCCCCCTGCAGTGCCTGGCTATATCCTGGAGGGCGGGGAGGGGGCAGCTGCGCCCCCCTGGTGTGGGAAGCAACTTAGCAGAGGCCTGACCTGGGGGGGCCGTCATCCTTCCTGTGTTCTCTTAGGTGTTTTCTTCTCCCCTCCACCCCCACCCCCTTATTTCCTGTGTTCCCAGACTTTCCAGACACAACCTGTCCCGACCCTCACCACTCAGTTCTTTCTAGGGAGATTGTCTGACCTTATAAGGTCAAGAACTCCCAGCTTCCTTACCTGAGCTGCCCCCCTCCCTTGGGGTCCAGAGCACCGTCCCCTGTGACCTTCTGGGACAAACCTGAGCAAGCAAAGTAGAAAACAACACTGGAACACTTTTTCTGTCTTCCCGTCCCCACTCCCCAACCACCCCCTTAGAAAGGAAGGACAAGAGGAAGGTTCCTCCTGGGAGGAAGGGAAAGTAAAGGCCACTTTACCCACATCCATGTAGCCAGTGCCATCCTGTGGTGCCAGCTCCTAAAAGAACCCCAGGGGTCCACTGTGAGTGAGAACTTGCATCCTCAAGGAGCCCCATGTCCCTTCTGTAGTCCTCCAGGTGAGGCACCCTTCCCCCACACTTATTGCCAAGGACTTTATACTGCATGGGAAGCACCCTTGGGTAGTGGAAGAAGCCTGAGGCGGGCACCTGTAATGAGCCTGTGCCCTGCTTCCGCTGTCTCTGCTGCCGCTCCTCCAGGCGCTGCCTCAGAGGAATGAGCACCAACTCCACCACGCCTGGAGCACACTGAGCAATCTTGCGCATCACATCTTCTGGCACTGAGAAGTTCAGCTTGTTCAACACCTTCCTGGGGAGGCAGAAACTGGGATGATGGACTGGGTTCTGGGGAATGAAGTAAGGAGGGGAGGACGGAAAGGGGTGCAGCAGTTGCAGTCCTAAGCATGCCATCCTAGGGGGAAGGAAGGGCATTGCATCTAAGCCCTGTGCTTGGGTGTCCAGAGGTCCCTTGCCTCCCTAGTTAAGAGCATTTTGTTTTAATTTCAGACATGTACTGTTCTTGTTGTCTTCCCCACCCTGTTACCCACACAGTCCTAGCCTCGGTGGAGGAGTTTGGGCTAGCCCTTCCTGGCATAACTGGATAGGGGCTAGAGATCTGCCTATGCACCCATGTTTTCTGCTACCTGTTCAGGTGACCCCAGTTGCTGAGTTTCTGCTGAAGAGAGTTGGCAGGAACATAATTGTGCATCTCCACCATCTTGGGGAAGTAAAACTTGACAACCTCGGCAACCAGGACTGAGGTGTGGAGTGGGAGCAGACGTGGGGATGGTAAGGGAAAGGGAGAAATGCATGGGGTGAGAGAATGGTGGGGGGTGACAGAGCGGTGGGGCCAGTTGGAGAAGTGGATTTGTGGGAAGGGAAAGAGTGATAAGGAAGAAGGGGGTGGACAAAAAAAAAAAAAAACAAGATCAGTGATAGCTAGACACTAAACCTCCAGCATATCCTAGGGGAACTATATCCATTTCCCATTAACTTAGGGCTTCTGAAAACAGGTCCCTGGTACTCTTGCAGAGAGTGAACCTCCAAGACAGACTTTCAAGAACCTGAAGCCTCACCCTAAGAACTCACATTGACACAAACGTGCTCCAACATCAAGGTGTCAGGAGAGTCTCAGACTCACACAGACAAGACACCTATAACAAGATCCCCTTTACAAATACGCACACAGGACAGAATGTATAAACACAGGCACACGTACAGCACATACAAAACCACATAGAAATGTACATACACACACTTCCATTACTGGAGTTCCAAGAGACACTCATCAACATGCATACATACACACACAGATTGTCACATCTGATTTGCCAATATATATGTACGGAGAGACAGCGTGCATACACTTCTGGCATTGAAATTCCAGGAGACAGACTTATACATACATACAATCACAAAGAAAGCACACGTACACACAGACCCATTACATACTACAGAGGATAAAATGTGTCAATAGGCGTATGAGCACAGACTCCCACAAGAGAGAACCTCTCTGACTCTCTCACACACTTCTATTAAAGTCCTGAAATTGACACCCCCCCACCAAAAAAAAGCCTGTTACATGCACACAAACAGAAAGGCATACAAATAGACCCCCTTCCACACAAAACACAAGAAAGAACATGTAGATACACACGGACAAGCAGGCACGCACAGATACACTCTGTAGTGCACACCTCCGTCACTGAAGTCCCGTGAGAGATTTCGCTTGGGCCGGGAGAGAGGGATGTTGTCCACCCACAGGTACAGCTGGTGTAACGCCTCCTCGTCCACGTTGCCCGCCATCGGCGCCCTCAACAGACTGTTCCAGCCGTTCAGTGTCCAGTCCTAAACTCAAGACACCTCCAGCGCTTTCTCTCCCTCCACTACCGGCGCTCAAACCAGCCTCTACCTCTCTAAGCCTGAGTCTTGTCCTAGCTGGGAGCGGCCATATTGTTTTCTGAAACCATGGCAACCATCAAGCGTCTCCGAGGACCATGGGCTTCTGGGAGTTGTAGTTTCTTCTCCATGACCTCCTCTCAAGATCGACCTTTGAAAAGATGGCCTTGTCTTCCTCGCTCCCCAAGAAGAAATCACCTCTCCGCCCGCCACAGACTGACCAGCCACTGGCCTGCTCTGGAGCCTGCAAAAGCCAAGTAGGCCCACAGAACCCACTGCACCAACATTCCCAAGGCTGGGACCCCCATCCATTTCTGGGTCCTTTGACAGTCAGTCACATGTGAAGGCAGCATCCTAGTGTTTGTCAGCTTTAACTGGGGAGTCCACTTTGATGACCACTGCTTCCCATCTGGAGTGTGATAGCCTGTGTGACAGCCTCTTTGCCAGTCACTCTCAAGGTTCTGTGCTCATGGGTCATCACCACTACCCACCAACCTCCACCGCGGTGTCCCCTGTGGCACTTAATGTGTGACTTACACTCCCAGGGAGAACTCCAGAGCCCAAGGTTAGAGTCTTGGTAAGCCATTTAATTCCTGAACCCTATCTCCTGCTTTGTGAAATGGGGATAGACCTCACCTCTTTGTCCCCTAGGGGTGATAGGAAAAGGATTTACGGTAGATACGCTACTTGTGTGGAGACTAGGGAAATGGGAGTTGCGAGAGCTCCTATAGACACTTCCCATCCCTTGGCTCCCTCCAGGGAGCTATGGTTAGAAGTTGGTTCAGTGCCCAGTTCCGTTTCAAAAGAGCACCACCGTTAGGGGGGTTAGGAATATGGGTCCTTCATGCAGATAGTGGCAGAACAGGGGCACTTCCCAAGTTAGTGGATGGAGAAAGCTGCTTCCACCAGGCTAGCAGTTGTGGCTCTGGGTATGGCTGGACCACCCTGTGCCTGCTTTTCCGTGGCTTTACCTACCTCAGAGGGGCTTTGTGAGCATCTGAAGTGCTTAGCACAGCACCTGGCATACAGCAAGGGCCTACCTGACAACACTGTCTGGTGTTATCATTGAGGTGATCGCAGTTCCAGCAAGAGGTGTTTTTGTTGGTAGGAGACACACGAAAGTGATTTGCCTTGTTGGTATCTGCAGTGAGGGACTTGAGTTGGCCAGGGACACTTGGGGAGGCAAAAGAAGGTCAGGGTAGGCTTTCTGGTCTCCTCTAGATCACAGATGGGCTCCAGGATGGAGATTAATGGGGGTATAAGGGAAACCCCAACTACTTGTCCCTGCCACTTAGTTTTGAAGCCTTCAAAACCTGGAAGGAATCCCTGAATGCTTAAGGCCCCGTGTGGAAGCTCTGAAACCTTTGCATTTAAGTCATACAAAGCACCTTGCCACACCCATGGCAAGTAAGGGACAAAAGATGACCTGGGTCCCCCCCCCCTTAACATTCCAGGGTGGAGAGAGGAACTGCAAGGAGGTGGGGGAGGGAACCACAGGGGTGACATGCCAGCCCCAGTGGAGGTGGGAAAACCGGTTTGGGGCCCAGAGCTGCAGCGGTGTTCAAGCTCAGGCCTTTTCCCTAGCTGGCACTGTGGGGCCTCAGGGCCTCAGTGAGGGTGGGCCAGGAAGGGAGAGGCTGAGTCCTGAGAGAGAGAGGGAGTTGGGCCAGTGGAGGATCCAGCTCTCACCCTGGGCCATGGATAGGGAGTCAACTCATCCTCAGCCTTAGGGGTGCAATCTGACCCCAGTGATTCCATGGGCCAGTCATTTCACCTTCCCTTTGCCACTGTCTCCACTGACAGCCACCAGGTTGAGAAATGCCAATCACTGAAAGGCCTAAAGGGTTCACCAAAGGTAAACCAAGGAGTGCCCTGCAGGCTCCTCCAAACTCTAACTGGGACCTGAGATGCTGCCCCCACTCCTACACAGAACTTCGCTATCAGACCTTGATAAGCCTAGAGGCCAGGTGCCCGGAGTTTAACTTGGCCCAACAGGACAGCTGGCTCGCTCCTCCTGTCCCAGCCTCCAGAGCCCAAGCTTTTCTCTAACCCCAAAACAGTGCAAGGCCAGCTTCCTCAGATCAGTGTGGTGCACTGAAGACCCCTTCCTCCCCCAGCCTAGGTAACATTTAGATTTGGAGGAGGCCCCGCACCCGGATCAGGGCCTAGGCTGTGGCCACCTTCTCAACACTTAAGCAGCTTCCATGTCCCACCAGAGCAAGAACTAAAGGGAACCGGGAAGGAATGTTTCCCCAAGACAGACGCAAGCCCAGACCATGAAGGATGCACCCTTGGCTGTTAAAACGTTCACCCCCACAAAAGGGGGGTGAACGGATTTATTGAATTCATACTGGGAAAGGAGCAACTGGATGGCTGGACTCTGGGCCCAGCCCCAGGCCCCCTGCCCAGGAAAGGGCCCTGCCAGAGAGGGATGAGAGGCATGGGGCCTGCAGCTGCCCACAAGGGAAGCGCCCATTATCACTCCCCTGGAGGGCCTCTTGGGAACCTCCAGTCTGGAAAGAAGACCAAGGGCCAAAGTGACATGGACTGGGCCAGAGAAAGGGATCAGGACGGTGGGGAAGCAGGCAGAGGCAGGCTCAGGCGCCTGCGGTTAGACTGTGCTTCTCGAGGTGGCCTGGGGTGGGGGTGGGGGGCTGCCAGCCTAGTTGGGGCCTAGGCTGGACCTTCCTATGGAGCCCTTCCCAGAATGGCTTTGGGGTCCCCCCCACCAATGACCTGCTGTGGACGGCAGAGGGGAGAGGCACTCTCCGGCCAGGAGCTTCCAGGGCCCATCCCTGGCTACTGCTGTGGCCTGGTCCACTGATGGCATGGTGTGGTAGCACCGGACAGCTCCCCCACCCTCCCCACCTGGTCCCCCAAGCCCAGGGGCAAATGGGGAGGAAAGAGGATTCTGAGAAAGAGGCAGTAAGCAGGCAGTGAGGCTGACGCCAGACCTGGGCCCGACAGAGGTGCCTGGGCATGTCACAGGGCCAGGGCAACATTACTAAAGGATCGGGGGCTCCCTACTCTGGCCCATCCACAGCGGTGCCCAGAGAGTCCTCCGCCCTGGGCTGGTGCTGCCACATCCAAGCTGGGAGCATGGCTAGGCCCAGTGGCTCAGCTTTGATGTCCGAGACCCCGAACGCCTGCCTGCCTGGCATGGTTCTTTCTGGTCACATGGATCAGATCATGTTCCAAGTGGAGGATGTGGCTCTGCACACGGTCGTCAATGGGGAAGGAGGTCAGGTACCTCTTGACCATAGCAAAGTAAGCCATGGCTTCCCCAAAGCTGGGCACAGGCACCTCATCACCATCCTCATCATCATCTTCGTCATCTTCATCCTCATCATCCTCCTCCTCCTCATCCTCTTCCTCACTGTCCGACTCAGAGTCCTCCTCGCCTTCCAGGAAATGGAGGGTGGGGCACTGGGCCTCCTCCTGGGCACCATAGCCCCCAAAGCTGCCACCAGCCTCCACTACGCCCTGGGCCCAGTCCTCGGCCTCCAAGCCCTCAGAAGAGCTCTCCTCCTCTTCCTCCTCCTCTTCATCACTGTCATCCTCGCCCTCCTCTTCTACCTCCTCTTCCTCCCCCAATTCCTCTCCTTCTCCCCCTTCTTCCTCTTCCTCCCCTTCCTCCTCCTCCTCCTCTTCCTCCTCCTCCTCCCCTCCTTCCCCTTCTTCTTCCTCTTCCTCCTCCTCTTCCTCCTCCTCCTCTTCCTCCTCCTCCCCCTCACTCTTGAGGGCAGTGGTGATGGTGGCATCAGGGCCACCCCCAAAGCCAGCTTCCCGAAAGCAGGCAGCTATGTCCGCGGGCTCCACCGCCTGCCAGGCTGCAGCCACAAAGTGCAAGGCCTCCATGAGGCCCAGCTGCAGGCCCGAGCGATCCTGGCCCTCTAGGGCGGCCATGGCCTTGAGCAGCATGGCCTGGCGGTAGTGGCCCTTCACCTGCTGAACCACTCCCCGCTCCAGCGGCTGCACGGTGCCAGGCGGGAAGAAGGCCAACTGCACATGCCTGAGACCCGAGGTGTCCAGGGACTGAGCAGCCAGGCGGCCGGCCAGCAGCAGGACTCGGCGAGACTCCGCGGCCATGCGGGTGTCCAGGGCCTTCAGGTACTTGGCCAGGGCCTGGGTGGTGACACCCCCTTTAGAGTTGGCGGTGTAGTCGCAAGGCAGTCCCGCCTGGCCTGCGCGGGGCTTGGCCGACTTGCCAGCCACAAGCGGGGGCAGCTTCTCGCTGCCATCAGCGTTGGCGCACAGCAAGACACTCAGTCGCTGGGTGGCCCTGCGTGCCCGTCCGTCGCTGCCACACAGCCCCGCGGCCTGGTCGGGCAGGAAGTCGTACCAGAGACTGGTCTCGATGGCGCTGAACACGTCCTGGGAGGCATAGCCCTCGGCCACGGATGGCGGCTGCTCTTCCAGAGCGTGCCAGCCCGTCGTACCCCCGCCGCTGCCCTCTGAGGGCACCGCGGGCGGACTGGCAGGAGCCGCTGGGGGCCGGGAGACAGCGCTGCGCGCGCGGGCTCGGGCCACACCGCTACAGGACACCACTCCGTGGCGCCGGCGGAAACGGTCCAGCCAGCCATTGGAGGCGGTGAAGTCGTCCATGCCCAGCTCCTCTGCTATCCGCAGCGCCTTCTCCTTGAGGATGATGCCCTTGACGGGCAGGCCGGCGGCACGGATCTGCTGGAACCAGGCGATGAGCAGCCCCTCGAGCTTGTCATAGGGGGACAGCTTGTTGGTCTTGCGGCAGGTGGAGGCCACACCGTACTTGCGCTCCGACGCCAGGATGGCCCGCTTGTTCTTCAGGATGGTGCTCAGCGTGGACGGCGGGATGTTGAAGCGCCGCGCGATCTCGCCCTTACGCAGGTCCGGGTTCTCCTCCACCTCCTGGATGATCCGCGACTTCTCCCGGAACGTCAGCTGCCGCCGC
>NW_004567123.1:23171213-23176627 GCF_000260355.1 Condylura cristata
CCCGCCTCTGCGCCAGCGGGCAGAGATTTGTTACGTTTAAAAAGTAACAACTGTGTGGCTTTATTTTTAATCAAGGCGAAAGTAATCCGTATTTGTTGTGGAAACTGAAAAAGACAGGAAAGTCAAAAAATCACCTTTCACCCCAGCACCTGGAGAGACGGGCAGGTAACATTTGATCCATTTCCTTCCAGTCTTTTCTCTAGGCGCATGGGTTTTCTTTTTAAAAAACGTATTGCATTAAACTGGCATCAGACTGTGGAGACTATACAGTCTGGCATCTCCTGATATTTTACCTGGCATCCAGTGATGAGAATTTTGCCATATCGGTAAATTATTGCCAACATGCTCTTTTAATCACACTGTATATTATTGCAATTATAGACAAGTACCAACCTTTGTAGTCTATTGTTACACATTGAGGTTATTTTTATCAGCAGCACTACAGTTTTTCATCTGTGTGATTATAATCTCACTATCCATTAAAAAAATACTGATACAAGTTACTTCTTGATGTTTCACTTTCTGGACTTTTCCACGCATATAAGTGTATGTGTTTTCATTTACAGGAAGAAATAACATCTTGTGTATATTCACGTACCGTACAGGTAACCATACACGTGAATCTCTGAAGCCTCCCCCTGCACCAACACATGAACGTTACCATCGTGAAAGCTGAATAGATTGCAGTTTTTAAGAAATCTCTTAGGTTACCAAGAGGAGTAGGCAGAGGGGAGGGCTGTGAACCAGGGGCTGGCTGAGTCTTCAAGACAGTGGGTATAGACAAAGAAGCAAAGAGGACCAAGGACAGTGCCCTCCACTCTGCAAGTTGAGGGCCGAAAAAGGAGGAGGAACAGCTGAAAGGCCAACCTGTGCGGTGTTCCGGAAGCCAGGGGTAAGTCTCTGCTGTTTCGGCATATATTTCTCTTTTCCTCCATTTATTGACTGTTAGAACCCTGTGGATTTCTAGTCAAATCCTTTATCCATGTTTCTCTCGTATTTGCCCTTTTTTTGACTTTCAGGAACACTTCATTTGCACATTAAATTTTTGCTAAGTATATTGAAAATATTTTCTACCAATTTCTGCTATTGGAAGAAATGGGTAGGCTGAGTAGTCTCAGATATGAGAAGTTTTTAAACTTTAAATAGGCAGACCTGTTCATTTTCTTTCTTCATTGCTTCGAGGTTTTGTGTTTTACTTAGACAGGCTATTCCCACCTTGAGATGTAAAAACGATGTATTTTTCTAATTACAGGGCCTTAAAGAAAATATGGGAGACTGTTTCTTATAGAAGCAGGTTGGGGCTCAGTCACTGGAGAGGTGAATGCAGGGGCTTGTTCTCATGTGTCTTCAGGAAATCCTATGTCCCTCTTGCCTTCCTAACCCTCCTGGCTTATAATCCACAGGTAACAGGGTGAATGAACTGGTTGGTGGGCTTTTATTTTTCTCTACTGCACTGAATTTTCCAGCTTGTCTTCAACAAGCCAGCACTATAGCCCCTTTAAAATGCAAAAGAGAATGGAAAGCTTGCTGAGGGGCATGAAAAGCAGTGGAATGAGTATAAGGGCTGGTAAACAGCTTTGGGCAGTCTGGATAAGGAAGAGAGAAGGTGAACATAGACTTCCCTGATATGGATAACTGGAGAAATGGAACTTACAGAAAGAGGCGGGATCTCAGGTACCCAGACGGACTGGTGCGGGAAAGGTCATTTGGGAGGGCCTGGTAAAGGGCTTTGTGAACTGCTGCGCGGACGGTCATGAGGTGCCTGCAGATGGTTGTGCCATCGTACAGGTGTGCAGCTACTTTTCTGCCTTTGAGGTGGCATTCCAGTGCCCTTTGTGTGGTTCCCAGGAAGTGGTGGACACTGGGGGCCTGGTGATGGAATTTAGCTGCAGTTAACAGAAAGAGGTTGAAGAGCCACTTGAGAATAGCTGTACAATTCCTGGAGCTAGGAAAATACCCCAGTCCTTCATAGTATATGCTCATATACTTAAAAAGACTTTCTTAAGAGATAACTTATATACCATATAATTTACCCGTTTAAATGGTACAATATACAGATACATGCAGCTATGATCAAAGTGAATTTGAGAACATTTTCATTGCCTTAGACAATATCCTTTAGTTATGGCTTCCCTATTCTCCATCCCCACCCTACCCTTCCCCAGCTCTAAGCAACCACTAATCCACTTTCTATCTGTAGGTTTCTGCCTTGGACACTTTATATGATGAAATCATATGATATACGTTGTTTATGATTAGCTTCCTTCACTTAGTATCATGCAAGGTTCATCCCTGATGTAGCGTCTGTCAGCATTTTATTTATTTATTTTTTTTTTTATGGTTGAATAGTATCCATTGTCAGTTAATGAACATTTTGGGTCATTTCTACCTTTTGGCAGTTATGAATAATGCTGCTTGTTTGCAGCATTAATGTGGACATATGTTTTCTTTTCTCTTGGGTATATACTTAGGAGTGGAAAATTGAGAAAATATCTTAAAGCCAGGAAATTCTGAGAATAAAAACATTTCATCACTTTTAATTCCACCATGTGTGCTGTTTTTAGTGGGCCCATACTTAGTACAACATTGTGTGGCCCATATTCTGAAAATCTTTTTTTTAATGTCTTTATTTTGTGTAGAGGAACTGGAGTGTAGGCCAGATGTGCAGGGGGTGAGAAGATTCATCAGAGACAAAGTGGGGAACAGAACAGGTGGATTTACTGAAATACACTGCTGAGGGGAGCAGCGGCCCACTGCTGCCCCACACATGGGTCAGCCTGCTGGCCAGGGATCACACTCGGGCCATGGAGGTGATAGTGCTATAAGACCTAACCCCTAGGCCACCAGGGAGGCCCTGAACATCTTTTCAAGTTAGTGAAGGTCTATGTGAGTGAGTGTCAAACTTCTCTTCTTCACAGAACACTTTCTTCAATCGGCCATTCCAAGACCCCAATATGTAATGATGCACTAATTAGCAACTCCATAGTGAGCTCTGAAGGTGCCCTGCACTGCTATGCTCATTCTCTCTAAAGGCTGCAAGTATTGCCTGGTATAGGGGAGCCCTCTGCAGTAGCTGCTCCCCATTGAAGGACACCTGGCTTGGCATCTGGGTTCCACTGGGTGAATATTCATCTCTGTGTACTTCTGTCATCTCCTTAAGAAAAATCTGTAAGAGTAGCATATGCGGGGCCTCCCTAGGGGCGCAGGGGTTAAAGTCTCAGCACTATGAAGCTATCACCAGCCACCCTGGCATGAATTCAGTCCCCAGCCAGGGAACTGACCCACATGGCACAGCAGACCAGACTGTCTTGCCCACTGCTCCCCTCAGCAGTGCACTTCGTCCATCTGCCTGTTCTGCTCCCCACTCCGTCTCTGGTGAATCCTCTCATCCCCCTCCCCCAACCTCTGGCCTAGTTCTTGTATGCATAAATATATAAAATAAATCTTTTTTTAAAAAGTGGCATATGGGATCAGAAGCCAGACTTGGGCTCAGGTCTGTGTGAGGTGCAGGGAGGCAGGAGGTGAGGTCCTAGTCTTCAACATAAGAAACTTAAGGAAGTGAGATTCAGGAAAGGGAAAAGGAGATTTCAATAAAGTAAGTTTATGCCCTCCAGCAGTTCCTCTTTAGGAATCCGTGCTATGCATACCTGCTGCCTCATTGTAAAAGTTAGTGACCTAAAGTTCAGCATTAGGGAACTGAGTAAATATCAACATATACCATTACGGATCCATGTCCAAGTATATTGAAGACAGCAAGGTGTAAAAGGATGTTCATACCGTTTGCCAGTTTTAAAAATATGGACATACATGCTTGTAAATACACAGATTTGCACTGTCAACGGTGGTAGCCGCTAACCACGTGTTCAAACTTGAATGGACTGGCAGGTCCAAAATGGGACGTGAGTGTGTGCTGTAAATGTAAAATGCACATTGAACTATAGCAAAAAAGATGTAAACTGTCACGTTAATAATCTTTGTATTGAAAACATGTTAAAATATTTTAACTACATTGAGTAAATAAAATATTAAATTACTTAGTACTGAAATTTCATCTGTCTTTTTATGATGGGATTACTACAGAAATTTTAATTACATTTGTGCCTCCCATTATGTTTCTGTTGCCCAGAGCTTTAAGTGTACAGTCTAGGGCCGGGATCTTCCTTTCCATGAAATCTTCCTTTCCTGCTGCACTCAGAAGTGTTATTGTAACCAGGGCCAGGCTGGGGGCAGGGAGTAATTCTCTTAATCCTCTTACTCAGATGTTTGCAAATACTTATTTTTATTGACTTTTTTTTTTTTTGATTGAGCATACAATCCATGATCTAATTGGTTAAGGAGATTCAAGAAGCTGGAACCGATGTGTGTGATGTCTGGAATGACCCTCTGTGGTCCTGACCCCACTTCACTGTCTCAGAGGTAACCTCTCTCTAATTTCAGGAAATCCAAAAGTATAACACTCCTCCCACCAGCATCCTCCACACACCAGGAGTATATGGGGTAACACCTGCCGAGCAGATTTTGAGTTTTTAAAAAAGATTTATTTATTTAGGCATTGAAGAATTGGGGTGTAAACCAGACTTGGAGGAAAAGGATTCACCAGAGAGAGTGGGATGGAGGGATTTACAGAAATCCACTGCTGGGGAGGCAGGAGAGGTCTGCTGTGCCATGTGGGTCAGCTCCAGGCCTGGAAGGGAACTCCCTCCTCTACCATGATAGCCTGAGCCTTAACCCCTATACTACCAGGAGGCCCCTGCTGTGCTGATTTTGGAAGTTATTTGTAGTCTTTGGGCCCATTAGTGGGTAGAAGTCTTTAGCAGAACCTTGAGGGGAGGGAGGAGTCAAGGGTGGAGATGGGGAGTGGAGGAGAACCGGAACCTCAGCCCTACAGGGCAGGAAGCATGGCACCCAGCAAGGCACTTGAGCCGGGCTAAAAGTGGAGAGATTGAAAGATCCGGATTCCCACTCCAGTCACACCTCTCAGACAGGCCTAGGGTCTTCCCCTCACCTGCGTCCACATTTACCCCGGCCCTATCAACGCCCCCCCTTCCAAGCCTTCTTTTCTGCCTTCCCTACCCACTGAGCCTCTGGCAGGACGTTCAGGGCTGCGCTGGAGGAGCATAACGTTACAGCACTGCCCTCCCTTCACTTCACGGCCCCGCCCAGCCTCTTTCCTGGGGAGACTCGATTCAAAAGCACCTCACCGCCCACGCGCCTTTGGGTGAGCCTTCCGGCTTGTTCCAGAAAAAAGGGCTCCGCTGAAAGGTGATTAGATAATTAGAAGTTGCTCAGTGTAAACTAGTGACAAATTCAGCTTTCCAGATTATCAAAGAAACACCAATTAAACAATATGATGCCACTGGCACCAGATTAACCAAACTATCAATGAGCATGAGATACTTTCACACCTGGGATCT
>NW_004567123.1:23176742-23203403 GCF_000260355.1 Condylura cristata
GGGGGGGGGATTGGACCCCTTGGGGGGTCACATCCAACCTGGGGTCTGTGGAGGCGTCCGCGTGTTCACGTCGGCTGCGCGGGGGCTCAGCTCGGGAATTGTGCTTTGGGGCTGCCAGGCGCGGGCAGGGCGACTACCGGGCAGAGGCGCCTAGGTGAGCCTCGGTTTCACCACTGGTCCAACAGTTTGAACTTGAACCAGTTAATGAATTTCCATGCCTCAGCGTCTGGGTCGTCGAGTGAAGGCGAACTCCCACCGTGCAGAGCAGTATGCTCGGTAAACTACAGGAATGGAGCCTCTCACCGTGCCCACGTCGGCTCCGAGTGATGTCAAGCGGCGGGGAGTGGAGGGTTCCCGCGTAGGTCCCCCTGGGGGTCTAATGAGTCCTCTGGGGCCCTCTCTGCTAGGGGGAGGGGCAGGGTGTAACTCCAAACCACAGCCCAAGAAGTGCAACTCTGGATTTGTGACCCTCGACTAGAAGGTGCGGGGGGCGGGGGGGCCTGGGAGAAACCCGAATTTCGGCGTCCCCCCAAGCCGAGCACTGGGCGGGGCCGGGCTGGCCCAGTCTCCGCGCCTCTCACCCGCGGACCCCGCCCTCGGTTCCGCCCTCATCTAACCTGCGCCCCCATTGGTGGCGTCCGGCGGCGCGGCCGCTGTTATTTTTCGAATATATAAGGAGGTGGAAGTGGCAGCTGCTCCAAGAGGCTTCTCGGACCGGTGGCTGGTCACCGCGCCCCTCCGCCCCTCCCCACCCTTCCCGCTTCCCTCTCCTCCCCGGCTTCCCTCGCTCCGGCCCCACAGCTCGCTCTCTCCCTCCCTCCTTCCCTCCCTCCCTCCCCTGGACCCACTTCCCATCCAGTCCCCACCTACTGTGCCGGGGTCGCGTCGCCGTGCGGGTCCGGCGGCGGGCCGGCCCCTGCGGACCTCGCGCTGATGGAGCTGCAGCAGCCGGGTCCCGCGCCGGCCTTGACCCTCAGTCCGGTCGGCTTGCGCGGCGGCGCCGAGCGTCGCGACCGCCTCCCCGGCCTCCAGCTGGGAGCTCATGGCCCTTTGGGGTCCCCGGAACGCGCGGTCGCTTCCTCGCCGGTCACCACCCTCACCAAGACTATGCACGACCTCGCCGGGCTGGGCAGGTAAGGCGCCCCAAGAGGCGGGGTGTGGGGTAACAGGCCTGTCCTAGGGTGTTGGTCCCAGGCTTCCTGGGGAATGACACTGGGACCGAGCCCCAGGGGAGCAACCGGGAGGCGTCCCAGGCCACGCCTGCTCCAGGGGTTCATGACAGTGTCTTGCTCTTGGCCGGCAAGGGCCCCTGGGGGCCCTCCTCTTCTTCCTTACCGGACCGCCATCAGGCTGCTACCTAATCTCTGCCCAAATCACCATCTTGCCCTGGGCTGGGGATCCTGAGCCTAGAAAGGGAATTTGAGGGTGGCAGAACCCACGCTGCAGCACAGGGGTGAAGGGACTGGCTGGATCCGTGCAGCTCCCTGGGCTCTGTCTGAGCTTTTCCTCAGAGCAGGAGATCTGAGCTCTGGTCCTTTCTCTAGGAAGGCTTCTGGCTGGATAGAGACCTGAGGAGTTTAGGGCAAGCTCTTCAGCTCTGCCCACCCTCGGGCTACAGCCCCAAGGTGGTGTCCAGCCGCTCTTGCTCCACCCTGGGCTCTTCCCCCAGCACCCAGGAGCACCCTTTAAAAACCAATCAATAAAGAGAAGTTCTACCAGGCCTGCATTGGTCCCCTCTGCACCCACCTCCCTGGGGCAGGGCAGAGTGGTTGGGCCGCTCCAAGATAGTGGCTAGTGGAAATACTGACCATCCAATCCGTGATCCCCACCTTTACCTTTCTCCTTTCCAGAGACACCCCAAAGAGGCAGGCAGGCAGCCTATCCCGATGTATGTCTGAGTCTTCCCTGTCATCTGAGTCTTCTGAATCTTCTGATGCGGGTAAGGCTCAGGGGTGCCTGGGAATTTAGGGGGGCTGCCTGAGACTCCTAGTTTCTGTGTGTGCATCAAACTACATCCTCTCATGGCCTTTGGCTTCAGGCGCCTCCCCTACTTCCCCCTGGTAGGGCTCACCAAGCCCAACCCAGACCGGCTGAGCCAGCAGTAGGGTGGGGCCCTAGGAGGGAGATGAGATCTTACCTATATTTAAAACCAGGCGCCAAAATCCCTGACCTGCAGCCTCACAGCCCCACCTGGGAGGCATTAGGATGGAAAGTTGGTCATTGTATAACATGCACTTGTCTTCAGTTACAACCCTTTCTTTTAAAAAGCTGCTCTCTCTCAGAGCAAATTCTTTTAATCCAATTCAGGAAAAAACATGCTTAGTTTTGAATTGAAAGTCTCCGTAGGCATTTCCATAGTATAAATGGAGTAGAGTCTTGTGCAATTTGGGAAGTGGTGTGTTAGCCTGGAGTGGGGGGTGGGGGGTGTGTGCATGGGTTAGGACCTGATGGGGGAAAGTGCAGAAAGGGCCACTATTTTCAAATCAAGCCACCCTGTCCCCCCAGGTCTTGGCATGGATTCCCCCAGCCCTGTGGACCCCCACGTGGCAGAACAGACGTAAGTGAAGAGGGATTCCCCACTACCAAGAAACTGGTGCCACCCTTTGGGGATCCCAGCTCTAGCATAAACTCATGGGAAAGGGAAACCTGAGAAAATGGCCAGGCCCCTCAGATCCCAATGTGAGGAAACTGATTGCCCTTCCCACAGGACTCTGCTGGCCGAGTGGCTGAGGCGACTCGGGCCCAGGAATGGAGGGGACGCTGGCTGCGGACCTGGGCTCCTCCAGCAGCCCTTGTCCTGTGGGAATGTCGCCCCACTGCATGTCCTATTTCCCCTCTACCTATATACATTTCCCACTATGTACACTTTTCTGTGAGATACCACAATTTAAAAATATCGTTCAATGAATTCAAAACTTAAACAAGACGGTTGCCGAGGGCTTTTTGGCCCTTGGCGTTCCTATCAGTTCCCGCTGGCTTCAGTGGTCTTGAGGCTCTGACCACCCCCTGGCCCAGGCCCCGGTGAGGGAGTGCAGGGGGCTGGGGGCTCTGCTCAGCACAGAGCTCTCCTCCTTGGTCATGGGGCAGGCTGGGGGGGGGGAGCTTTATCTTTCAGAGCACAGCTGTTCCTTCCAGCTGTTAGGGCCACAGCAGTGAGAGCAGCTGCCAGACATTAGTGGGAACAGCTGGACATCCACAGGCTGAGCTGAGGGGCGGGGGCTTTGCGTTTAGGGTCCTGGGTGTGTTTCCTCCCCTTGCTTTTGATCAGACTGGGCTGGGGTGCAGGGTTTGTGAACAAACAGGAAACGGGGAGAGAAATGGGTAGGGTGGAGGCTAGGGCAGGTTGTTGTTTGGTGACAACAGATAGCTGTCCTTGTTTTACCCCCAAGGTCCAGGTGCAGATCAGAAATCAAGCTAATAAAATTGGTCATCTCGGTGCCAGGTTGGCTGGCTGTAGCCATGCCCTCCCTGGGGTCTGCCCTGACCTTTCAGCCCTCCTTGCCCCCCCCCCTCCACACCTGCTCCGACAGTTACACAGCTTCTCAGAAGAAGCTCTTGTGTGTGTGTGTGCAACACAGATGCAACAAGCCCAGCATGGCAGGTGGTCTCTGATAACTTAGCTGGGGGTGGGGGCCTGCAGACTGCCGCTTATGCCCCAGCCTCCACAGGAACATCTGTTGGAATTCCTTGCCTTCTGGCCTCTTCTAAGGCAAGAGAAGGGGGTGGGATAGAGGCTGGGTCCTAGAAAATTCCTTAGGAGGGAGGAGAGGATGTGACCCTGCACATCTGCCACTAGGGGGTCTGGCTTGGTAGACTAGGGCTGACCTGGGGTGTATTAAGTCTGGCCTAGGGCCTGGGGGGGGGTCATCAGCAGAGCCCCACAAAAGAAGGAAGCCCAACCTCCTGGCATCCAGGCTGCAGACACCCATATTGTTGGGTGTAGCCTGTTACCACGGTTCAGATGCCTTTTCTGGTGGCCATATGGCCTCCCTGAGGTGATTTGCATACAGGTGGAAGGCCTGTGGGCAGGCTGGTGAGACCGTTGCCTTGGTAATGCCTCAGCGAACCTGTGACCCGCCTCAGCTGTCTCCGCTGACATTCTCTGAGCCTTTTTCCATTCAGACTGGCCTGTTCTCATCTCTCCCTTCCTAATACCTGGATCCCTAATCGTATTCTACCCCCCTTTCCAAGGCCTGAGTCATGGCCTCTGGGCCTTGTGGACTGGGGCCCTGGTACTGGGGGTATGGGGTGGGCTCTGAGGCACAGCTGGGCTGCATGCGACCTTTCCACCTCCTAGGTTTGAACAGACCATCCAAGCAGCCAGCCGCGTTATTCGAAAGTAAGTCTCCAACCTTCCATGTGTGGGTAGATACGGATGTTGGGGGGATACAAATGGAGGGTGATCTCTCATGCCCTCCATAGGGGTGCACAAGGCTCTGTGGTAGAGGGCTGTCCTGCATGCTCTCAGTCCCTGCTCCCAACTCTCCAGTCCTGACCTATCCCTGTTTCCTTCCACAGTGAACGATTTGCCTTCCGCCGCTTCCAGTCTTTGCCGGTGGGTGCCTGTGAGGCCTGACTGGGGTTGGGCACAGACCTCAGGCTTGGGAAGGGTCAGGGGCACCCAGAGGGTGAACTGCAGGCGTCAAGTGGCTCTAGTTTGGCGGTGGGAGGTGGGGTTTGGGAGGTGAAGGACCAGCTGGGAGTGTGGAAGAGAGGGGTAGCTGGATAGGGCCTGGGCTGGGGCCACAGGAAAACAGCCTTCAGCACCTGCTGCCCAACCTCTCTCTCCAGGTGAGGCTTCTTGGCCACAGTCCCGTGTTACGGAACATCACCAACTCCCAAGCACGAGACAACTGGAAGAAGAGGGAGGCGTGTGGCCGAGCCCTCCATAGCTCTAGGGACGACAAAGAGAATGTGCGTTTCCAGAAGGCCTGAGTGGGAGTCTTCCTGGGAGAGGAGGGGGTTTGGGCAGGAAGCATTTGGTGGTGGTGGCATTTGGTCACCCATCCCCGATTTGCCTGCAGGATGGACTTGTCTTCAAGATGCCTACATATCCCAGCTGTGACCACGTGCTGGCTGAGTGGGCCAGCCGCAGAGAAGCCTTCGCCCAGAGGCCAAGCTCCGCGCCTGACCTGATGGTACAGAGATCTGAGCTGTGTGGGGCAGGTTTGCCTGCAGCTTGGGCAGGGCCTTGAGGCAGCCTGGGGAAGGGGCCTGTGATTCTGAGTCCCAAGGCAGCAGGAGACTTCTTGGAAGGATGGATGGGGACCCCCTTGGGTATCCACCTCTGAGTAGCCTGTACTTTGTCACCCACGCAGTGTGTCACCCCTGAGCAGAAGATGGAAAGACAACAGCTGAGTCCCATGGCCCAAAGCCCCTTCTCCTCGACCCCTGCTGAAGATGCTGCTGAGGAAGACGATGGATTCGTGGACATCCTGGAGAGTGACTTAAAGGTAAACAGCCTCGCTCCAGGAGGCCCCTGCCCTCCCTCCCTGGAATCTCCCTAAGGAGGAAAGCTCTGAGCTCCTGCAGCAAGACTATGACCTCATTCCAATGTCAGAAGAAGAACTGGAGGTAACTGTCACACACTGACCTCCGGCCAATCAGAGAGGAGCGGGTGGCTGGTCCCGGGGAGGGGAGGATGAGCAGGGCAGTGGGCTGCCTGGTCTCCGGCGTGGCCATGCTTCTCCCGGTTCCGAGCCAGCCTCAGCGACAAGTGGGGCTCTACGACTTTCCGTTCTGGGGGCCGCCCTGTGTGGAGGTGCAGGTAGGGTGATACAGGGTTTGCTGGCAGGACACGGCGGCCGCACTGCAGCACTCAGCCTCGTGCCTGTGAGTGTGACTGTGTTCTTGCTGTTTTGGCCTCAGGATGACGATGTGGTTCCTCCCGGCATAGAGAGTCTCATAAGCGCCCCACTGGTCAAGACCACGGAAAAGGAAGAGGAGCAGGTGGGCCTCTGGCAGCCCCCACATGACCTGGAGGGTGGGCTGTACCTGCCAGCGGGATGGGGGGCTGGAGGGCGCACAGGCTGGGCCCTCTGACCCCCCCAACCTGCTGTCTCTGCCAGGATCTCATCATGTACAGCAAGTGCCGGCGGCTCTTCCGCTCTCCGTCCATGCCCTGCAGGGTGATCCGGCCCCTCCTCAAGAGGCTGGAGCGGCCCCAGGACAGGGATGTGCCCGTGCAGAACAAGCGGAGGAGGAGTGTGACCCCTCCAGAGGAGGAGGACGAGCCCGAGGAGCCCGTGAGTGCCCTTCCCCTGCGCGGGCAGGCTGCCACGCTTTGAGTCCACGCTGTGAGCCCTCCTTGGCCATGTTGGAGCACAGGGTACATGTACCCGCTCGAAGCAGCGCTGGGGGCAGCCTCGTGCCTGACGCTGGCCACTGTCTGCCCTGGCCCGCAGAAAGCCCGTGTCCTCCGCTCCAAGTCCCTGTGTCACGATGAGATCGAGACCCTCCTGGACAGTGACCACCGTGAACTGATCGGGGATTACTCCAAGGTACCAGATGGGGCACGGAGGAGGCGTGACCCCTCCCTCTCCACCGGCCCCCGGCCAGCGGCGGCTCTTGGGCCTCCCTCCCCCCTGCCCAGCCCCTTGTCCTGTGCCTCTTACTGTCCTTTACTCACACCTGGACGCCTGGCTTTTCTTGGCCTCCTGTCTTAAATCTGCCTTCGACATCAACTGGGTGTCAAGCCGATGTCCAGATGGGCGCCTCCTTGGGTTGGCACAGGGCGGGAGCAGGGCCCACGGAGGAGTGGGACATTCATCTCCACGCTCCACCTCTTCGTTTCCCCTGCGAGGTTGTTTCCTGGGGATCAGACCCAGGAGGCCCCTCTCAGTTGCTAGGGGAATCAGAGCTGAATTAAAAGTCAAAGCAGACGTGACCTCTGGGCTCAGGAATGAAACGCCCTCCTCTGCAGGCCCCTAGTCTTACCCATTTCACGTCCCTTCAGGCTTTCCTGCTGCAGACCGTGGATGGGAAGCACCAGGACCTCAAGTACATCTCTCCAGAGACGGTATGCAGGGACCAGCCATCCTCAGGAGCAGTGCGGAGGGGTGGGAGTGCTGGTCAGTGGGGTCTAGGGGCCAGCCCCTGCCTGCGGGGCTGGCTCCACGGTCTTACCTCCGTGGCCACTACAGATGGTGGCCCTGCTGACAGGCAAGTTCAGCAACATCGTGGAGAGGTTCGTGGTTGTGGACTGCAGGTACCCCTATGAGTACGAAGGTGGCCATATCAAGGTGAGGACGGCGATGGGGAGCCCTGGACGCTCACCCAGTCTTGCATGCCCTGCCGGGAGGGTGAATGCGTGGTGTTGGTGTCACCTCTGGTGGGGAGGGGTCCTGCCTAGTGAGAGGTGGGGTCGCACTGCTGAAAGGCAGGTCCTGCGTGGCGTGGGGTGGCCACCCACAGCAGGGCTGTGCTGACCCCAACCTGCACCGACAGACCGCTGTGAACCTGCCCCTGGAGCGAGATGCTGAGGCCTTCCTGCTACAGAGTCCCATCGCGCCCTGCAACCCAGACAAGAGACTCATCCTCATCTTCCACTGTGAATTCTCCTCTGAGCGTGGGCCCCGCATGTGAGTGTCTGCTCCCGACGTCCCTGCCCGAGTTATCAAGGGCTGTGGCCGAGTTCCAGCCCAGCCCAGGTCCCTCAGCCTGGGCCCCCAGTCTCATCTGACAGTTAACATCACCCCTTCCCTCTTTGTGGCGCGCTGCCCTTCCCATTGGTCCTACAGCTCTGCCCCTTGCCGCCTCTTGCCCAAAGTGTTTCCAAGCCTCCAGCCATGTGCTTAAAATCCTAGACCTCATGGACATAGTGCTTCAGTGCTTGATGGCCTTAGGCCCCCCACGGCCCCCCGCCCTGGTCAGTGTGAGTGCTAGTAGCTCTCCAGCCAGGCTCCACGTGCTGGCACCGGGCCAGGTCCTGCCCAGCCCTCCTCCCTGCTGCCCCGTTCAGGCCCCTGCCTGTCTTCCTCGCCCCTGCAGGCCAGGGCACCAGCCTGCCCAGGCTGTCTCTGTCCTTTCCTCTCTCTCCTTCCCTCTCATCTTCCATCAAGTCTCATCCTCATCCTCCTGAAAGTTTGTCTTAACTTTCGTCTTCCTCTTTCTGCTCCCCCTTTCCCAGTTCAGCCATACACAGACTTAACAAAAGTTGCGCAGCTGGAAACAAGCCCTTGATTTGCTCTCTTCCTTCTGCCTCTCCAACTCCTTCCTTCTGCCTCTCCAACTTCTTCCGCACCCTGTAGTAAAGCTAAAATTGGCCTTGTGCTCTCAGGCTGCGCTGGAAGGCCTGCTGCGGCCCCCAGGGCCGTCGGGGCTCGGCCCCGACACACTGACCCTCCACCCTGCTGGTCCTAGGTGCCGCTTCATCAGGGAGCGAGACCGGGCAGCCAACGACTACCCCAGCCTCTACTACCCGGAGATGTACATCCTCAAAGGCGGCTACAAGGAGTTCTTTCCGCAGCACCCGGTACTGAGGGTGGGGTTGGATGCAGGGAGAAGCCTCCTGAGTCGGGGGCCTAAGAGGATGATGGGAGAGCTGGGCCCCCTGTACAACTGGCCCCTCCTGTCTTGCACTAGACCTTCTGTGAGCCCCAGAACTACCGACCCATGAACCACGAGGCCTTCAGGCAGGAGCTCAGGACCTTCCGCCTCAAGACTCGCAGCTGGGCCGGGGAGCGAAGCCGGCGGGAGCTCTGCAGCCGGCTGCAGGACCAGTGAGGACCAGCTGTGCTCCTGCCTGTCTTCCTCAGCCCTGCAGGCCAGGGCGCCAGCTGCCAGGCGGCCCACAGGGTCTTCTGGAGGCCCCAGGCACCATCCAGGGGAGCGAGGAGCTGGGGGTGTCCCCTGGTGTGGCCCTGACCTTGATCCCCTCCCTCCTGTCCATCTCATGCCACATCCTGGTGCCCCCACCCTGCTCCAGTCCCTGAAGAGCCCAGCCTGTTGACTTAGTGAATTGGATTAAGTCCAGTTCAAAGGACGTGTTTTGTATTGGCAGAAGCTTTTAGAAGCTTTTGCTTTTTTTTTCTTCCTGTTTGAGTGAACCCTCTGTCTTTCCTTATTCAGAAAAGCCCCCTTTTGTCTTAGGACTTTGCATGTGTGAGGCTGGGGGAGAGCTACAGCCCCCAGGATGGCCAGCAGGGCGCGGCCCTCTTCGCACACCTGCGAGTGTCTGCCTCTTCCCTTTCTTTCTGTCTCTCCTGTCCGCCACGTGAACATTTCAGCACAAACATAAGCTCTTACTCTTTCTTGTTTCAGTGTTATTGCAGGCTTGATGTGTTTGTCGGACTTTGCTGAGGCTGAGGCTCCACTCTTTGGGATTCAAGTGTTAATTACCTGTTTGACCCTGGCTTCTGTGGTCTCAGAAAAGGCTGTAACCGTGGGCCAAGGTGGGTGGGCCTGTGGGCGAGGGCGGCCCACTGGAAGCCAACCCCACTGCTGTGAACCCTGGGGCCCGACAGGTCAAAACCTGCTGCTGTCTGTTGCGGTTGGAACTTGGACAGCTGGATGGCTGGATGGTTGGACGGACAGACGGTGGTGGGTGCACAGGCCTCGCACACACAAACCTTGAGTGGAATCAGCTCAGTGAGCATGACGGCCTGAGGCAGGAGCCTGTGTGTCTGTCTGTGTGGACTAATTCTTTACACTTTAAGGTTTGGAAATATTCAAGAGGAACTGTCACGAAAGCCGCTAAATCAAGGACAGAGCCTCCCTGGATTCTGAATCTCAGAATGTGGGACGCTGTGCCCCAAGGCCCTGCTGAGTCTTCTGTTGGGGCCTGGGTTCAATAAAACACTGAGCAAGCTGAGTGGCCAGCATGGCGTCTGTGGGGCTTTGGCCAGACAGACCATGGTCATCCCTGCGGGTGGGATTGGACGCAAGGAGTTGGGGGTGAAGCCTCCTGGGGAGGCAGGCAGCCTCCTGCTCTCCCCTGCCTCCCTCCCCTGAACCTTCATCTCGTGGTTGAGGAGCCTGTGAAACTGGATCTGGCTCTCCTGGCCCCTGTCTGGCTACTCAGGTGTCTCCGGGCCTGCCCTTCCTGAACTCTGCCTAGGAGGCAGCTCCTCTAGAAGCATTAATGGCGCCCATTGCCCTCAGCACAGAGTTCAGGCTCCTGGCATGGCCTTTCAGGACCTGGGCTTTCCTGACCTCGCCCTTCTCTCTCTGAGTCACGCCTCATGCTTTGGGCTTCCTGTGTCTGTGCCTTCACATATCTGCATCATCCTCAGGTTATTCTTCAACACTTGATTTCAGATGTCACCTCCCCCTTCCTGCCTGCTCGGAAACAGCATTCTCAGCACCCTAGCAGAGCTCCTCTTAGCCCACATCAAAGAGTGGGAGAGGGTCAGCCTGGGAGGCTGGTCACCAACCGGGGTCTCCACAGGGCCCCTTGGGTGCCACGATGCTGACAGCCCCTGCAGGGAGTCACTGATTGTCGGGACTCCATTGCCACGCACAAGTGATGTGTCTCCTGTCACCCTGCACACACTCCGTGTCGGGTGCTATCACTGCCATCTGTCAAAGGTCATCGACCTTCTGGAGTGGGTGGTGCCATGATTCTTCACTCCGTTTTGCAGATGGGAGAACGGAGGCTGTTTCCTACAGAACAAGACAGGACTCCGGGTTGCTGTGTTCCTTATGCCCAAAGCCTTCATTTCTGTCCAGAGCACCCTGAAAGGGCACAGTGGCGAGGGATGTGGGGGTGTGGCTGTGATGGCCTGGGAGCCTCTGCTCAGAGAACGGGGCCTGGAAATTTCCAAAGGCCCCTTCCACTGAGCAGGCAGCTGACACCAAAGCCAACATTTACTTGAGTAAAGGAAGTACCCCAGAAAGAGAAAATAACTGTGAAAGGAGGAGACATGAAGGCCTGAGGTGAGGTGGGGGGTGAGGGCCTGTGCTGGTGGTCTCAGAACCGGCCAGGTTTTCCAGAGCAGAGAGGCCACTGGAAGCGGAGGGAGGGCGCTCACTGGCCCCAGGGCACACAGCAGATACCCAGCAGGCGCTCCAGCCGCCTAGGGCTCTCCACTCCTGCCTCCTGCCTTGGTCCCTGAGCAGCAGGGTTGGCGGTTAGGCTGCCTGAGCATCTTCATCCCACTCTTCAATTTGGAGCCAGCCGCTGGGGAGGAAGAGCCAGCCGCTGGGAGGTGACACCTGGTGCCAGGTGTCACCAGGTGCTGACGCATCTGTCCCCTTCAGGACCCCCCCAGAGTTACAGTTGCAGTCAGGGACGCTCAGTCGGGACCATGTTTCTTTTCCCCATATTGTCTCCTAAGGTTGGTATTCTGCTCATTTTTCAGGAAGGCAGGGGTGGAGGTTGAGGGGCCTGGAGTGGGTGGTTCTTGGTCAAGCCAGGAGACAGCGCTCCCTGAATGCTGACATCTGGCCTAGGGAGGTGTGGGATTCATGGCCCCACACAGGCCAGGACCCCTCTGACCCGGGGTGTCTAGGAATAAGACAGATGAGCCCAGCACAGCCCCCCTCCTCCGCCCCTGCAAGAGAAGTTATGACTTTCTTCCTGAACACTCACAAAGAGGAGTGGTTTAAAACCCTGGGCTGCCAGCCAGTTCCAAAGGTTGCTTGGTTAAGCAGGGCGGGGCAGGAATTCCAGCCTGGGCCCAGCGTGTGGGGCCAGTTCATGTGGTTAACGAGCTGCGTGGGTTTCCTAGGGCAGGGAACCAGCCTCTGCCAAGCTGGTCAAGTTAGCGGGCACCATACAGGGTTAGAGGAAGCAACTGTACCCACTGGGCATCATCCATGATACCTACCAGGTAACGTGCAATGACAACCAAAAAAATAGCGTTTACCGGCCTCTCTGGTGGCCGAGGGCTCGTGGTGCTGTCACCACCATGGCCCGCCTCGACGGCCTGATTCAATCCCCGGCCAGGGAGCTGGCCCGCGGGGTGCAGCAGACCTCCTTGTCTCCCCTGCTGCTTCCCGGGCAGTGTATTTCAGTGAGTCTCTGCTCCCCACTCTGTCTCTGGTGGGTCCTCTCACCCCACACACACCGCTGGCCTGCACCCCAGTTCTTCTAGCAAACATAAGTCTTTTTAAAAAACAATATTCTTTTTAATTTGAGAAATAATCAACGTTTCATCAAGGGCACAATCCTAAGCAGAGGAATACTCAAGACTCAGGTTTCCTCAGGAGGTTCCTCCACGTTCTTTTGGGGGACCCACACTCCAGGGGTCACCCTTCCCTCGACCTCAGTTGAGGCAGATTAGTCTTGTCTGTTCTGGAGCTTCATTCACATGAAATCAGGTTGTCTCTTTGGCATCTGGCTTCTTTCAGTGAGCATAATATTTAGAGACCACCCATGTTTCATTTAGCTGTTTACTTCTGTCCGCTCCTGTGTACAGTATTCCATTATACCGTATACTCCTAAGAGGCAATATTACTCTTTTTTTTCTGGTTTATTGTTTTTTAAACCATCACTTATAGGCAGTAAAACTCACTCTTCTGCGTATTCAGGTCTGTGAATTTTGACACTACGATCAAGATAAGACACACTCATCTTCTCCATAATTTACGTGGAATTCGAGCAGATGACACTGGGAGTCTCCCCAGGGGTGGGCCCACGCCAGCCAGCTCTAGGGTCCTCCACCTGGACCTCCAGAACTGTCCCACCAGCAGTGCCTGAAAGTTCTGTGGCTGTGGCCCCCTATTGTTATCGAAATCAGTAAACTTGAATTTCTCTGAACATCTCATTGCTGGCTGTAGAGAAGAATTCCCATCACTGTCAAGGGCTGGCTTCTGGCTGGGATGTGGCATAAATGGGGGTTCGAGCATTACAGATCCAGCCCGTTTCCTGACTCTTACATTGAAATTCTGGATTCATTCTCAAGTCAGGATCTTCAAGTGATTCTTTGGAGTTTTCTGGCTGTCACAGGCTTGAGTTCATCCACTGACAACAGCTCACAACCACCTAGAAAACTCATGATTTCTAAAGTCTTTATCCTTAGAATTGAACACAAGGCACCCTACTTTCCAGAGGCAGTAAAACTGTCAGTGGTGTAGAAAAAAAGGATGTTTAGACAAGGGGGAGGCATAGTCATGTGAAATCTGGAAACAATCAGGAGAGGGAAGTTGAGTAATAATAGAGCTGTTGCTTGAAAATCACGCCTTGAGAGAATGGCGGACGATGTGAAGTTATTCAATCTATTGTTCCAAGAAGACAGTTGGTTATGGGACAGATGGCAAGAAGCATTCCCACCCAACCCACACAGGACTTTGTGTGGGTGCCAAGCGGTGCCTAGGGCTGCTTTGCCCCACCCAGCCTGTACCGGCAAGGCACACACCGCTGGGAGGGGGTGGTGAGAGCAGCTGCCAGGCTCTGAGTCAGCGGGGCCTGGGGCGGTGGGAGGGGAAGGGGGGCTCACATGGCTGGGCCTTTGCTGCCTCGTGGGGCCTCCTGGCTCTCAGCCCTGCAGGAAGCCGGGCTGTTTGAAAGGACGAATCACACATGGTTTGGTCCTGCTGGGCCAGCCAAGATGATGAGGCAGCGACTCCCTGAGGGGAGGGCTGGAAAGGGGGGCCTGAGTTGGGATGGGGAGAACTGGAGAAGGAGGTCATCCGGTCAGGGTGGGAAGGGAGCGCCCAGGGCTGGCTTGCAAGGGGTAAGGGGGTGGGGAGGATTGAGGCCTCCTAGAGCTAGAGATTGTGCTAAGCTAGCAACACCCCCCTCAACTCCTCCCACCAGTAGCAGAGCAGGGAGGGAAAAGGGCAGCTGCAGCCTAATGATATGCACACTTCCACCAGCACAGACATAACACCAGGACAATCTGTAGAGGAAGGGTGCCTCAATGTCCTCATCTGTAAAATGGGGACAGAAGTGTCCCTCAAAGGGCTGTGGCCTGGGTCAAAGGGGCCGATGCATGGAAAACACTCAGAACTGAGCCCATCTACTTAAGTCTGTGTGTAGCTGTGATTTCTTAAGGCCAATACCGGGATTATAAGGTCAGGCAGGTAAAAGGATGAGTCTAGAAACCTTTAACTTAGCAAAAAAAGGAGCCAGCTTGCGTTGCAGGCAGAGCGGCCCACTGCACCAGTCCAGGTAGCAGTGAGAGGGCTGCTGGTGGGGCCCGTGGGGACCGAGGAGGGAGCCACCCACTCACTCCTTGCCCATGTGGGGCAGTGCCATCTCTGAGATAGCCCAGGGAGGAGGGGGAAGGAGGGAGAACAAGGCCTGCCCAACTTTGGTCTACTTTATTCTATGGCAACTTTATCCACTCGATCTTAGTTCCCCAGGATTCTCAGAAAAGCAAGCTTCTTTCTCATAGTTTCCTGCTCTACTCTTTGAGGACAGCTAGATGGCTTTATCAGGGAGTCATTCGAAAAATCCACTGCCTGAGGCTGGCTGATCCCTCCTCTCACCTTCCCATACCCAGAAGAGGCGTTGGCTCCACCAGCCTGGCCTGAGGTCTCAGGGTCTGTAAGATTTCAGCTGCAAGAAACAACAAGCCCAGTTCAAGGTGGATTGGCTAAAGGGGGGGTGTGGGGGGTGTGGGGGGTGGTGTCTCCACGCATGGCGGGGGAAACACGCAGCTATAAACACAAAAGATGAAATCATGCCATTTGCACATGGATGGAGCTGGAGGGGAATCATGCTAAATGAAATAAATCAGCAGGAGAAAGACAAATGCCAGATGCTGTCTCAAGAAACAAAGCAGGCAAACAAACCAAAAGCCAACGCTTGGATTCTGACAACAGGACTGTGGTTACCAGAGGGGAGGGGAAAGGGCTAGAGGGCAGTTGCCCACTGCAGTGGAGGCTGGAGGGCACCGAGGTGTTGCACACTGAAGTCCTGGGCGCGCACTCCTAGGACACACGCGGTGTTGTAGACCAGTGCTTACAACAACGCTGTAGCAGTGACAACTAAACCCAGTGGGCTGTCTCTGGGGAGTGAGCTCCCTGTCGCTGGAGGTGTGTAAGCAGCACCTGCAGCTTGATCCTGAAGTCTGGAGGCTGCAGCAGGGCTCCCTAAACCAGGCTGCCCTTCAGGAACACAGGACCCTGCCTGGCTGGGTATGTGGGGGGTGGAACCAGCTTTCCCAACACAGCCAGGATCAGTCCTGGCACTCACATCCCTGAGGTGGGCATCAAGGGAGCTCAGGCACGGCTGAGCCTGTCACAGTGGGGTTGGCCTCACTCAGATAGTGGGTACAGCTGTGGGGGTGGGATGGGGGAAGAGCCGACATGAGGGGCAGCAAGGAGTTTCCCCAGCTCCAAGGATACTGAGCTGAGCAGGACCAGGGAGTGGGGTGATGGACACTCGGGGGGAAGGATGGGAAGGTGTGGCCCCAACCCCATCTAGGTAGGCGAGCTGGGCCTCAAATCCAGCCAGTTGCTCCCTTCCAGCTCCTCCACGTGTGGTGATTTAATTCGTTTTACTTTTCTCCCGTCTCACCTATTAACGGTTGTCAACCTTTGACTGAATACCCACTAAGTGCCAGCCCACACCCTGCCCATCTCAGATGCTGCCTCCCTTAGAAATGTGTTAGGCCACATGCAACAGAAACCTCTCATGGTGGTGACACAAATAAATGTTTGTGCTCCTCACTCAGCAAGAAGACTTGGTGGAAACTCGAAGAATTGGTGGAAACTCCTTCTCGCCTCACTGTACTCAGCAAAACGATTTTTGATCTTGGGAATACAAGATTGCTGAGGGCTGCAAAAAAGATAAAGGAACGGCACTTGGCTGGGCCCTACCTTTCTGAGAAGTTAGGGCCCTTCTGATGGTGCCCACAGATGTAGCTCACATAGTGCCCAACCTGCTTGGGAGGCTGGGGACTCCTGACTGGAGTCCCCCCAGGTCCTTGAAGTGAGAGGTGAAGGGAATAGAACCGAGTTGAGGAAGGCCTGTCTCCTTTCTCTGTAGTTATTCTAGTCCAATCTTCACCTCCAGAATGTACTTCCTGCCAACTGCTATCTCTCCAGAAAGTCTAGTACAATGCCACCTCTTCCATGCAGCATTCCTAGATGACTTCTCTAGGTTCTCTCCCACCCTGAATCTGTTTGTCTTCTCTCTCGGCTCCTACCTGCCTTGAACACTGTACAGAGCCTGCTGGAAATACAGATTACCTGGAGAACATACACAGCAAAATAAGCAAATGAGTATATGAAAGAGTGGCATGTTCTTCTTTTTCTCAGGCCAGGTTCATGGCTTCCTCCTCCCAGTGTTCTCCCTCAGCCTTTCTTCACTCCATGTCAGCTGCTGGGGAGCATGAGGGAGATGGGGGAGCTCATGTTCCAGGTTGGAGTTTCTCAGGAGCCACCTTTCACTTAGCACTTTGCTGTACAGCATGTTGGCTCTGTCAGGGAGTCTTGCTGGGCCTATTTAGTCATCTGTCAAATGAGAGGCTGTGCTCAAAGTTTCTTTTCAAGCTAAAAAGCTCAACTATAGGCCCTCCTGTTGGCATAGGGGTTAATTCTCAGCACTATCAACGTTATAGCCTGAGTTCCATCCCTGACCAAGGAGCTGACCCACATAGAGCAGCAGACCTCTCCTGTCTCTCCCTCTGCTCCCCTCAGCAGTGGATTTCAGTGGAGCAGCCTGTTCTGCTCCCCACTCTGTCTCCAATGATCTTCTCACCCCACCCCCCACCCCTGGCCTACATTCCAGTTCTCCCATGCATAAATAAATAAATCTTTTTTTAAAACCTCAACCTCAATTATAGGGGAGTTGGCAAGTTAGCAAAAGTGGAGATAGTGGGCTCACTTCCTTCACATACTTACAACCAATTGCACCTAAACCAAGACAATTATCTGCAAGTTCTAACGGTGACTATTAAATCCATCAAGAGGGGGCCCTCCCTGGTGGCACAACAGTTAAAGCACAGCGCTAAGAAGCTGTCCAAGGCCACTGCAGCATGAGTTCTATTCTAGACCTGGATGGTGACACACATGGTGCAGCAGATCTCTCCTACCCCCCCACCCCCCACTACTCCCCTCAGCAACTCCCTTCAGTTGATCTGCTTGTTCTGCTCTCTACTCTGTCTCTGGTGAATCCTCTCATCCTCACACCTCTGCGCTGTACCCCAGCTCTGTAAGCATCAATAAAATCTTTTTTTTAAAAATCCAGCAAGAGAAACAACATGGAGTGAGGTAATTAAACTATATGTGGAACAATACCAGCACAGCACAACCAAAGAGAGGGAGGAGCAGCTGCTACAGGGAGCCCTCTGCTGTTGACTGGAGGGCTCACACCCACATCAGGGACCTTAAAATCTGGGGGCTATGCTGAAGAAGGCAGTGTTCAGAGTCAGCCCACAGGAAGGAGGTGTACCACCAAGAACTGTAGGAGTAAGGGGCAGAGTGGCGACTGTCCATTTGGCATGTGGTTCCCAAATCAGGGACTGAGGGCTAGATCGGAACAGCAGTGTCTCTAGCGATGAGGCTGTTATCTGCATCAGCCACTGAGATACGTGAAACACCTGCCCTACTCCCACCTGGGGCCAAAGTAGAGATAACAGCGAAATGGCACACTGTCATTACCTAGAGTTCAAAGTACCTGGGCCCTCAGAACAGGAACAAGTGCCCCAGGGTAGATCCCAACCTGTAACCCTGTCTCAACCATAATCCCTTTCAGAGCTACATCTATTACTCAACCACAGTTTAGAGGTTGAGGCTGTCACAGATTGTTGAAGGTGTTTTAGGGAGGAGCTGGCCTAGAGGAGGAAGTCATTGGATTGGTAGACTCCCCACCACCCAACTGTATAACCTTAGGGCACCTGAACTCTTGGTGCTCACTGGAGGTGAACTTTTGCTGTCCTACCACCCTAGATCCTATCTACAAGCTCTTGTTGGCACTGACATCCTGGGCATCCAATTAGGTGTAGGGGCTTCATTCAATGAAACACTATATACCTAGAGATCCTGGGTAAAAAATCTAGGATTATATACCCAGCTATAATGATTAACTATACCTTAATCCTTCTAGGGCAGAGAAGGATGCTATGACAACCTATAGTGTTAGATCAGACTTAAGTAAGACAGTGTTCCTGTTCCCTGGCCTGGTGGGGGGTTTCACTTTTATTTGATGGATGTGTTGAATTAGGTATACTCAAAAGGACACAAGTCTCCAACGTCTCCCTCTGTTAAAATTTTCAGAGATTAGACCCATGGAATCACCATCAGATCCAGATCCAGAATGTGTGCAGCCCCTAATGCCCCCTAGGTTCCTCCAGTCATTCACCTCCAAGTCAGAATGCAGAATGGTTTGTCTGGTTTGTATCTTCCTTATTCATGTATTCACAGTGTGTACACTTTTGTGACTGGCTTCTTTCTCTCAACATTAGGTATATTCATGCATGTTGTATATATTAGCAGCTTGTTCTTTTTCATTGTCCTATAATATTCCATGGAAGAAGGTTACCACAATTTATTATCCTGTACATGATGGATGTCTGATTAATTTCCAGGTTGAGATAATTAAGAAAAAATTGCTATGTACATTTCATGCACATTTCACCCAGATAGACACCAGGAATAGAGCTGCCGGCTCTTGGTGCAGATATGTGGTCGGTATAGGTAGAGACTGCAGGGCTGGCTATTTCATTCAGAACTGATATGCATGGACATTCCCATGGCACCCAGCACAGACTCCCTGGACGCATGGGTTGGACCCGGGGCAGTGACCAAAAAGAAGGGACCTCCTAGGGAACCCCACAAGCAGCATTTCTGTAAAGCTTTCAGGTAAGATCTCTATTTCGCTCACCATCAAGTTGAAGATGCCACTGCCAGCTGGGTCCACCCCAGCTGAGTATTGCTCAGACCAGCTTTTCTCTGCCATCTCAATGAATATCACACAAGCCTGCCCCAAAGTGGCCTGGGACTTGGAGTGGACTCACAGCCTGAGGAGAGAAGCTTGGAATACTGTGTTCCAAATGCCAGGTGGCCCTTAGTAAGCAAAGCCTTCTGCCAGCCCTCTGCTATAATCAGTTAGCAGACATGAGTCCTGGCTAAGAGTGATAGGGACAAGAACTGTGCCAACTTCTGCCTTGTGTCTGAGATCCTAGTGTTTCTGAGGGTACCCCTCTACCTACAAGTATTTAAACTTGTAGTAGTATTTAAACTTGTAGTATTTAAAATACCCACATGACCTAACAAGCCCCTCTGGCTTCCCAGTGCCTCCCTGCCCAGAGGGGGCCGGGTGCATGCTAATGCAGGGCCCTGGCTCCAAGGGCCCTTATTTAGTTGCAACGCCCTGTCCTTCCTTTCTTCAGTTATGAATGTAAATGGGTCAGCTCCAGACCTGTCTTGTACAGTGAAGCTGGATGCCATAACCCAGGTGTACCCCAATCTAGAGATCACCACTGCAGGCAGACCCTAATAATGGGTGTGAAGGGGACAACCGAGTGCTAATGAACAGTACAGGCAGGAAGACTTTCCCTAAGTTTTGGTCTGAGCACTTTTTGAAGGGTAAAAAAATAAAAGGGGGAGCAAATGATATTCCAGGCTGAGGGAGCAGCCAGTGTGGGGCACAGCTCGGGAGGACTCGCGGGGTTTACATGTATGTGGTCAGGGGGCAGGCACCGAGGCCCACGCAGGTTATGCATGATTCCAAATACCTGCAGGTCAAATGTCCAATTGAGGCTTTCCCCTGGCAATGCCCCTTTCAGGTTTAAGACACCTCACTATACTTTTGCCGGCCTCCCTCCAACAGTGATCAAGGTGGGAGCTTGCTAGAGGTGGGAGCAGGAAATGAAAAACAGTCAGCCCTACTAAGTGCTTATCCTAGGGGTCACCCTAGAGCAACAAATTGAAAGACTAGCCAGGGGCCACCGGCAGTGATATGGCCCGTTTGAATTGTTTGAATTGTTCTACTCCAAACCGAGTTCTGTTCTTCACCCACCAAACCCACCGCAGGAATCCACAGCCCTGAATCCCCTCCCAATTGCCTAAACAGGCACATTTTCCCCCAAATCCTATTTCCAAGAGTAAAGTCCGGGGATCTGCATTTTAACAGGCACGCCGGGGTGGCCCACGCATATTGGTCACGGGTTGAGACCTCGATCCAGCACCTTCACCCTGCAAACCTCACTGGGCCGGCAGGGGCGGCGGGGACCTGTGGGCGACCTCCGCCTCTTCGGGCTGACGCGCCGGGTCGCGGCGCCCTCTCGCGGCTTCCAGGGGCGGTAGCCTGGCTTCAAGGGGCTGCTCGAGGCTTCAAGCGGGAAGCCCGCGTCCCCCATCCGGGAGTAACTCCCGTCCCGGCGTGGGGCTCAGGGTTCAGGGGTTTGTGTCGGATATGAAGGTCGCCCACGTTCGGGGTCCAGACGTCGCGCCCCCTTGTTCACGTTCCCGCACTCCCCTCTAGCAACCCACAGGAGGGTCCCTCCCGCCCACCCACGCGCGTGACGCTCGTGAGCGCGCACGCATTTGGCGTGCGCAGGCGCCCTGAGGACGCACAGCTGCCATTGCGTCCCTCGCTGCCCAGTTGGGCGATGTGTAAGTAGAAGTCCTCCGGCTCGGAAGGCAGGGTGAGTGCGACGCCACGAGGACAGCGGCCCGGGGCCCCAGGGTTCGCTCACGCAGGACAGGGTGCCCGCCTTAGACTTGCGTGACTAGCACAAGGAACTACACGCCCCAAGATCCACTGCGCCGCGGAGAGGCAGTGACGTAAAGGCCGCTACCATGTCTCAAGTGGGGAGAGGGGAGGCGCGCTGGCGAAGCCTGATGACGCCGCCTTCGTGGGGTTAGTTGGTAACCCGACGTCAGCGTCCATCCGCGGGCGCAGAACACCTTGGGAACCTTCCTTCTTGACCAGTTTAAGTTGATGATTTATTTACCCTGAACTCTAAATGTCTGCTTGCTGTGCGCCTTCTCCCTTTCAACCCCTGGGCAAAGGCCGAGAAAGTCCCCCCTGTCACCATTAATTATTGTTACTATTATTGTTTGGAGGTAATCTTAAACTTACAATTTCAAGAATTTTCTTATAAAGAACTTGATAAGTGTGTTGCAGATATGATGCTTCTGTGACTATATGTACAGATACATCAGTGTTTTTTTTTTCTTTTTTAAGATTCATTTATGCACACAGAACTGGGGTACAGCCCAGAGGTGGGATATGGGGAGAGGATTCACCAGAGGCAGAGTGGGGAGCAGAACAGGCAGATCGATGGAGTACACTGCTGAGGGGAGCAGCGGGCGGGCCAGGAGGTCTGCTGCCCAGGTGGGTCAGCTCCCTGGTGGGGGATGGACCTCGCACTGAAGGGCTGTGGGTCGCTTGCAGCCTTGCCCTTTAACCTGTTTGTGCTACCGGGGAGGGCCCTGTTTTTTCTTTTTTAAAAAGATTTATTTATTTTTGCATGCAGAACTGGAGTACAGGCAGAGGTGCGGGGGTGAGAGGCTTCACCAGAGACAGAGTGGGGAGCAGAACAGGCAGATTGATTAAGTACACAGCTACGGGGAGCAACAGGGGAGACAGGAGAGGTCTGCTGCGCCATGTGGGTCACCTCCCTGTCTGGGAATTGAACTCGTGCTGCAGTGGCTGAGGACAGCTTCCTAGTGCTGAGACTTAACCCCTTGCTCCTCCAGGGAGGGCCCATCAGTGTGTATTTTGTAAAAAACAAAATCCCACATTCAAATTCAAGTAACAATCAAAAATGTCACCTAGCCTATAGTCATGATTTAAATGTTTCCAGTTGTCCTGATAATGTCATTTATTAATTTTTCCATGAATGCCCATTGTTAAAACTATGTTTTTCTTCACCCTGCGTCCAGCTCAGAATCACAGGCTGCTTTCAGGTGTGGTGTCTTTTTAGTTTCTTTCAGTCTGGAGCAGCTTCCCACTTCCTTTGACAGTCATGGCATTGTGACACTTTTGAATTGTCCAGGCCAGTTGTTTGGTAAAATTGGGTTTGGTTAGTTGAGATTTCCTCACCCAGACTGTCAGGAGCAGAGGTGGTGCCAACCAAATGTCTTTACTGAGAGAGTGGGGTTGTAGCAGCCAGGCCCATGCCTGCAGCCCCTGCAGGGCCAGACCCTGGCTGGGGTTGCCTTCCCTACCGGGGTCTCAAGCGCTCACGGAGGTCTCTGGCTTCCCTGTAGCAACCAGACTGGAGCCATGGTCCACGCCTTCCTCATTCACACCTTACGGCCCCCGCACACTGACACAGGCTTTTGTCGAGTGCTCTACTCCTGCACCTTTGGATCTGAGAGTTCACCTGATGACCCACGGCCACATGGTGCTGAGAGAAACAGGCTTCTTCGCAAGGAGCAGATTTTGGCGGTGGCCAGGTAACTTGGTGCAGCCCATTCCCCATTGGCCATTAAACACATGCTGATTGTGAGGGAATATAGAAAAACAGAACTAAGAAGCAAAGAGAAAGTTGTAGAGTCTTAAGAGTCTTTCACAGTTGTTCGTTCACAACTGTTATTTGTAGGATGGCATTGTAGGACAATGCCATCATTGCCACACTTAGAGTTACCATTCGTTGAACCTGGAAATACGTGTGGGCATTTATGTTCTATGCATTTCCTCCTTATGAACTCATTCAGTCCTTTAAGATCAGTACAGTTATTTTCAGGAGGAGTTATTTTCAGTCCTTTAAGATCAGTACAGTTTATAGAGGAGTAAACTGAGGCACAGAGAGTTTAAGGAACTTCACCTACCCAAGGTGATGCAGGTAGGTAGGCAGCGACAGAGCTGGGGTTTGAATGTCGGCAGGTAGGCCCTGTATAGGTGAAATACGCTATTCTATTGTACTGTACTGTATTGGAGCCTTAAGGGGCCCTCCCGGCTTGCCTCCTGAGTCTCTGAGGAGGCAAGACAAGGGAATTTCTTTATGCCTGGAGCCTCTGGAAAGCCTGAGATTTACTGGGTATTCTGGCAGGGGGATTAACACTCTGGAGAAACGTGGTGCCAGTCTCCTGCCATCCTGTTGTTCCTCAGAACTGTCTCCCCTTTCTTTGTCATAGAAAGCTAAACAGTTACCCTTAACACCAGCATATGCAGGGCCAAATTAGAAGGCGATCAGGATGACCAGGAAATGCTTTAAAAAGCCTAGAAGGCCAAGTGGAAGGCCTTTCGTTTTTATTTTGAATGGGTTGAAGAATAGAATGAGGATGCAGAAATTGACCAGCCCAGCTTGGACTTGGCTTTTACTCCACATCTCAGGACTTCCAGAGGCATCTGTGGGGCAGGTGGGAGCAGGATATTCTCCCCCGGTGCCCTTTCCCAGCCGAAGGACCTGTATTCTTGGCCTTACGGAGTGAAGTGGTTTAGGGCCTCGAGCAGGAAGCTAGGTTCCTGACCAGCTCAGGCATCCCCCTCATTGGCCCTGGGCAGCCCACTTTGTCTGGGGCTAGTGTATGAGATATGGCGATATGGCAGCTCTCCATTACAGGGGGACCCGCGAGGATGACAAAAGTTGGTGAACCACCCACTCTCTCCAGGCAGGTGGAGTCCATGTGCCAGCTGCAGCAGCAGGCATCTGGCCGGTCCCCCCTGGACCTGCAGCCCCAGTCCTCAGATGAGCCAGTGCCCCTGCATGAGGCCCCACGCGGGGTGTTCCGCTTGGCAGCAGGAGACCCTTTCCAGGAGCCTCGGACGGTGGTGTGGCTAGGTGTGCTCTCACTAGGTTTCGCCTTGGTGCTGGACGCCCACGAGAACCTGCTCTTGGCCGAGGGCACCCTCCGGCTGCTGACACGTCTCCTCCTTGACCACCTCCGGCTGCTGGCCCCGGGCACCAACCTCCTGCTGCGGGCTGACCGCATCGAGGGCATTCTCACGCGCTTTCTGCCCCACGGTCAGCTGCTCTTCCTCAATGACCAGTTCGTCCAGGATCTGGAGAAGGAATTCAGTGCTGCCTGCCCACGCTGACCGCTGCCTGGGATCCAAGAGGGCAAGCAGGGAGGACGGGGACTAACACAGCAGGCTGACGCGTGGCCCTGCCTGCCCCTCAGTTCTGGGATGCTGCCACACCTGGGACAAAGTTGGCAGAAAAGGGGACCGTGCAGAGGGTGGGGAGGTGGCCACAGGCATCACGAAATACCCTGTGCCTAGAGCTGCCGCATGACCTGGAAAGTGAGGATTCACAGAGACAGAGTGGGGAGCAGAACAGGTGGATTAATTGAAATACACTGCTGAGGGGAGCAGCGGGCAAGACAGGAGAGGTCTGCTGCGCCATGTGGGTCACCCCCCTGGCCGGGGGATCTACCTTGCAGTGCAGTGGCTACTGATAGCTTGATAGTGCTGTATTTAACCTCTGTGCCACCAGGGAGGCCCTTTTTTTTTTTTTTACTTTTTATGGTGAAAGGTGTAAAGTCTGTCTGAATTGACTGTTGCTTGCTTGTTTTTGCACACACACAATGTCCAGTTGTCCCAGCACCATTTGTTGAAAAGACTACTTTGCTCCTTTGCCAATACTTGTCTTTATGTGAGTTTCTGTCTGGGCTCCCTGTTCTATTCATTCATTTGTTCTTTCACTATTACTACACCGTCTTGATTATTATAGCTTGTCTTGGAATCAGATTACTGTAGTATGTGTTAGTCCTCTTAACATTACTGTCTTGTGATATTGTCTTGGCTGTGCAGGCTTTCTTCTCTCCATACAAGCTTTACAATCACTTTGTCAGTAGCCATAAAATAACTTTCTGGAGGGCCTCCCTAGTGGCACAGGGATTCAAGTCTCAGTGCTATCAAGCTAGCAGCAGACCTCTCCTGTCTCGCTGCGCACTGCCCCTTAGCAGTGTATTCACCAGGTCCACCCTTTCTGCTTCCCACAATGTCGCTGGTAAATCCTCTCACCTCTGGTTTACACCCCAGTTCTTGTATATATCAATAAATAAAAAATTTTAAAATCTTGAAAAAAAATTTCCAGAAAAAGGAAGGGATGAGAAACAGCAGCGACTCTTTAAGTCCTATGAAAGTCACGTGGAGAGGGACTTTTGACAATAGGGAAAAGCACCATGGCTGCCTCTCGCTTTGTCTGTGCAGTGGGGACCAGTGGCAGCGATCAGGGCTGTCCTCCAGCATTTGGAGGACAGGCTTTTCTTTGCCCTCCCTGAGTCGGGTGAACGGTGTGTGCAGGCTGTGTATGTGAACACGCACATAGCTGGAGGGTGGGATGTTGCTGTGCAGAGTACAACTGATGGAAGTTAGCCAGTTTTTCATCTAAATCTTCCCCTGCAAGTTTTAAACCTTTTGTAGTTTGCTGAGTTCCAAAACAGTTACATTGACTTCAGCCAGTGCGGTTGTCTGTGAGAGAAAATAGATTTCTGGAACTTTCTTCTTTTGTAAACTTCCCCTCAACTGGATGAGTTTGGAGACGTGTAGATTTGTGAAAGTGTCACCACAGTTAAGGGAGTGACTTTTGTCACTCCCCAGATTTCCTCCTGCTATTTGTGAGGACGCCTTCCACCCTCAATCCCTATTCTTCTGCTCTCCCCAGGTTACCATTATTGAATCATTTTTTGTTTGGCTGCTTTTATTCAGCATGGTTATTCTGACATTTCATCCCTTTTTTGGGCTCAATCATATGGTCACTTTTTTTTTTTTAAAGATTTATTTATTTATTTGTGCATACAGAACTGGGGTACAGGCCAGAGGCTCAGGGGCGGTGAGAGGCTTCACCAGAGACAGAGTGGGGTGCAGAACAGGCAGATCTACGAAGTACACTGCTGAGGGAAGCAGCGGGTGGGCCAGGAGAGGTCTGGCTCGCCATGTGGGAATTTAACTCATGCGGAAGTGGCTTCAGATTCTTAGTGCTGTGCTTTAACCCACTGCGCCGCCAGGGAGGGCCCATATGGTCACTTTCATTGCTGAGTATATTTTATTATGTGACTATAACAATTTATAAATTCAGTGACCTGTTGATGGGCATTTGAGTTATTTTCAGTGTCAGGCTATTATAAATAAAGCTGATAAGAATAAAGGAAAGAGCTTGCTAGGGTTTTGTTTTGGATTGCGTTGAATTTACAGATAAAGTTGGGAAGAACAGACAGATCTTCTTCATGAACACTCGTGAGCTTGAAGTAAAATCACGCCGCTGAATTCTTTTCGATATTACTCACCAGGTTTTGTCCTTCTCCTCATGTGGACCTTGTACATATATTGTTAACTTTATGATGCAATATTTCATTTTTGTCAATGCATTTATTGAGGTGCGAATGAATTTTAGTTGCAGGTTCCATGTACTCATTGCTGGCATATTGGAAAGCGATTGACCTTCATGTATTAGTAACCTTTCACCCTACTACCTTGCTGTAATTGCTTCCTGGTTCCATGAGGGTTGTTTTTTGTTTTTGTTTTTAAAGATTTATTTATGTATATAAGAGCTGAGGTATAGGCCAGAGGTGCAGGGCAGGGTGTGAGAGGATTCATCAGGGAAGCAGAACAGGTGGATCTACTGAAATACACTCCTGAGGGGAGCAGCAGGTGAGACAGGAGAGGTCTGCTGTGCCATGTGGGTCAGCTCCCCTAAGGCTTACATGCACATATATTTGGTCTGGAGTGGGGGTGGGTCCATAAACCTATTTGTGGAGTTTGTTCAAGAAATCCTTTCTCCCTAACACCACCAGGAAGGTCCTCCTCCATGAGGTTTTTTTTTTTTTTTTTTTCTGGGTTCTGGGATTTTCTACATAGACAGTCAAGTCATCTGTAAACAATTTTATTTCTTCTCAGTCTGTATATCTTTCATTTCCTTTTTGTGCGCATAA
>NW_004567123.1:23204383-23209226 GCF_000260355.1 Condylura cristata
ACCACATCTTTTTAATCCAGTCATCTACTTTTGGGCATTTGAGCTGCTTCCATGTTTTTCCAATTGTAAATAAAGCAGCAATAAACACGGGGTGCAGATATCTTTTTCAATCAGTGTTTTGTGTCTTTTGAGTAGATACCTAGGAGTGGGATTGCTGGGTCGTAGGGAAGCTCCAGAGACATGATTAAATTGATAGGCAAGTTGAGACTGATGTCTGTGCACTGAAGGGCACCATAGAAAGATACAGATTTCCATAAAAGAAGAGATGGAATTCTTGCCATTTGCAACAGCCTGGATGGAGCTGGAGGGGATTTTGCTAAGCAAAATAAATCAGAAGGAGAAAGACAAATACTGGGTGAATTCAGAGAAACAAGACAAAGTGTCAGATAGAACCAAAACAATAATGAAGCCTAAAAGTCTGACTTTTAGATAATTGGGAGGGGAAAGCAAGTTTGGAAGGGACCCAGTGGACTGTAGAGGAGGACTGTGAGTGCCTGGTGGTTGGAGTGGTGCAGAAACACACATCTGAAGAGGTGTAATACCGCACCTCTGGATCATACAGTGATATAGATCAAGCTTTCAAAAAAGTTTCAGCAGGTAGTGATAATAAAAAGTAGATGAATCTTTGGAAGGATAGATAGATAGATAGAAAGACCAACAGACACACACATATGCATGTATATAAAGCCTTCCAGGGCCCTCCCTGGTGGCACAACAGGTTAAAGTGCAGCACTGTGAAGCTGCTTCCTTGGTGCAAGGAGTTTGACCCCTGCCAGGGAGGTGATCCACATCAGCAGACCTCTCCTGTCCCCTGCTATGTACTTTGTCAGTCTGCCTGTTCTGCTCCCCACTCTGACACTGGTGAACCCTCTCACCGCCCCTACACCTCTGGCCTATGCCCCAGTTCTGTATAAATAAATCTTTTTTAAAAAGACTTCCAGGGCCCTCCCTGGTAGTGCAGTGGGTTAAAGCACAGCACTGAGAAGCTAAAAGCCACATTAGCATGAGTTCAATCGCCAGCCCTGGAGGTGATCCACATGGCGCAGCACACCTCTCATGATCCGCCCGCTGCTACCCTCAGCAGTGTACTTAGTCATTCGGCCTGTTCTGCTCCCCACTCTGTCTCGGGTGAATCCTCACCGCCCTGCACCTCTGGCCTGTACCCTAGTTCTGTATGCATAAATAAATAAATCTTAAAAAAAAAAAAAGCCTTCCAGATCGAGGTAGATAAAGCTTAGCTAACTTTGACAGCTTTCTCCATCCTTCCCATTGCATATGTTTATAGTGATATTTAATAGTTCTTTTTTTGCAACAGATAATACTATCCAGGAGGGCTTAGATTGTGTCTCTGGTCTCTGCATTATACCCAAACACCTGATACTGCCTGGCACACAGCAGGCTCCCTTATATGTGGAGCAAATGAGCACATGAGTGCATGCACGACTAGTTGGTTTATAGGTGACCCTGGGGACCAGGGATTCCGCACCATCACCATGTAGCACTTTTTTCTTGTGAAGGGGACAGAAAAGGAACTGTGTCTTCCATAGCAAGGATGATACACAAGGCAATGAAAGTCCCTTTCCCAGAAGATAAGCTGCTGATTCTAGCAAAGGCAGCAATTTTGTAGCATTTGCAAGTTTCCTCCTACAAGTCCCTGGTTCCCAAGCGACCCTGGCTGGCTTTCTACACAGCTCCTCCTGCCACCCTGCTGTGTTCCGAAAGGGGTGTTACTTTGTCACAGGCCTGAGGCTTCTACCCCCACGTAAGGCAAGTGAAAAAGTGGTCAGAATTCCCTCTCTTTGAAACAGTCATCTGGGTTTTCATAACCTGGTGGTTACAAAACATGACCTGCATCCACCACAGTTACATGATCCACACCTGTTTAAGAGTCCAGACGTCTTTGAACTCCACCTTTACCTAGAGCTGGAAACAGCATTTCTTCTTTGGGTATCGCTTGGGTTTGATACTTGATTTGAACTAATAGGACATTAAAATCCTTGGACAGGTCTCTGGCTCATGTGGTCTGGTAAGTGAAGTTCTGCAGAGCAAGGGAGTGGAGTCTGCCCTGACTTGGAGAAGCCATGAGGTGGGTAGCTGAGAGCAAATCTCTTAAGTGGGCACCAGTAACTTCCCTCTGTCCTTCAGTGATGAGTCATTAAATAAAATGTAAGCCAAGATCCCATTCAAGGTAAAGCCAAAAAACATCAAATGCCTAGGATCAGACTATTTGAAATTAAGAAGACCCATTTTGAAGACTTTGGTTCAGATGTGAATAAGCTTCTGGATGCTAATAATGAATATCAAACACCCCTAAAAGAACAGGAATCTCTGAAAATGAAAGCAGGACGTGGATCAGAAGAACAGGAGGAAGAGAAAGTACACTCAGGATGTTCAGCGGCACCATGTGCATGGGGAACCCACCATACTGACCACAACAGTGCCTGCTGTGACACAAGTGATCACAGTCCTTGGAATTAGGGACGGCACTGTCCTCCCTCTCCAACCTGATGGGAGATATGATATATACTCTTGGAGTGTGTGAAAAGTATAGAATTAGTATTTAAAAAAAAGATTTACTTATTGCATACAAGAACTGGGGCATGGGCCAAGGTGCAGGGGGTGCGAGGAGTCACCAGAATGGGGAGCAGAACAGGCGGGTCTACTGAAACACACTGCTGCGGGGAGCAGCCGGTGAGACAGGAGCAGTCTGCTGCTCCATGTGGGTCAGCTCCCTGGTGGGGGATTGAACTTGTGTGCTGCAGTGGCTGCTGATAAAACTCTCAGAGTTTAACCCCTGCAGCACCAAGGAGGTCCGAATTAATATTTTTCACTGGGAGAGGTAAGCTTGTATTTGATAACCTGTCTTCCTTGTTTGTGTAACATGATTTGTTAGTAATGGGGGAAATAGCAGTAGCTGCTGCAGGTACTATTTCCCACCATTTATAAAATTTACTTTTTTATTGGAGGACTTTTTTTTTTGCATTAAATAATCTAGAATTCTTTGGTGGGGCATTTGCAACAGTTTTATAGCCTTCGTGTAAGGGGGAAAGCTAGCTGTAAGCCTGTCGGTGCCATATAAGATTCTGATAACACATAAGGGCTGGTTATTAAGGACCGACCTCCTTCGGAAAAAACAGCAATTAAATTTTTTTCTGACAAGATTTTGTCTGTGTGTTTCAGTTCTCCTTGGAGCTGAGAAAAAATACATTATTAAAATGCTATGTCTTGGGCCTTCCCTGGTGGCGCAACAGATTATAGCACTATGAAGTGGTCCACAGCCACTGCAGCAAGAGTTAGATCCCCAACTACGGGCGACCACATGTGGCAGGCCTCTCCTGACCCGCTGCTCCCTTAGGGGTGTGTTTCAGTCAGTCTGCCTGTTCTGCTTCCCACTCTGTCTCTGGTGAATCTTCTCACCTCCCCCACACCTCTGGCTTGGACTCCAATTCTGTATGCATAAATAAATAAATCTTTATAAATAAATAAATTTAAGAAATAAATGAGGCAGAGATGACTTCATTACCGTTAGCTGAGTTCAAGTATGATATGTGTAAAATGCTGAATGTTGCACACACAGGGTTACCAAGTAAAGTAACATGTTGCCATCTGAAAAATGTCTAGGCATCTTCCTCTGATTGTTGGGAACAAACTTCAACCTTCCTTTTCTTTCTTAAGTTGCAGTAGAAAGAGTAACAATGGCAACCCTGCAGTTGCTACTTTTTACTTCTGCACAAGCCCAGGCGCTTACTACCACCCACATCAAGGTATAGAACAAGGCTCTCAAGTAGCTCACCCCTCATCATCCCCCAGAGGTAACCAGGGTATGATTTCCATTTATGCAGAGGTTTGCCTGATTTTGAACTTCACTAAGGCTGGGAGCAGACAACATGTATGCTCAGTGTTTGGCTTTTTCAGTCATGGTGCCCGTTCACCTACCGTCGTGTATGTCAGGACAATACTTTTCTTTTTTCACTACCATTTACTATTCCACAGAGTGAGCCCACAATTTTCCTCTGTCCTACTGATGAACATTTGGGTTGTTTCCAGGGTTTTTCTATTGTAAATAAAGTCACTGTGACCATTTAGTGTGCTGCCTGTTTCTGAGTGGATGCACACCCAGGAGTGGTTGCTGGGTGATGGAGTTGGCATGTTTCGCTTTAGTGAGAACTGCCAAACATTTCCCCAAATCTTGTAATCAGTCTTTGAAACAGGAAAAACAAATCTATCTGGTAATTTTGAGAGCACTTAATGGGCCCCAAGGTATAAGACTTTAAGCCTATACCTTGAACACTTGGGTGCCGGGCAAGTATCTCTGCCCCAGCAGAGGAAGGGTACAGCGGTGGGCAAGCACTGTGGATTGTGCCCATGGGTCCTTGGGCCCATGTAGACTCAAGGCCCATGCCCAGCATACTGGGCAGGCCGATGTGCGGCACCCCTGTCCTGTTCCCAATTAGGGGTTCTCCCCAGCCTCCCCCCTCAATCACTGGGTCCAGCATTCACATTATAAGGCTGAGCACGCCCATCCTTGGGAAGCTTGCATGTCACCAGACCTTCACAGCAATAACTGTGTCAAGCCTTGGGCGTGCAGAAGCCAAGGATATAAAAATCCTCACCTCTCCAATTACTCGGCTGGAGGAAGGGGTGCTTCGCACAGGGACACCGGGGCCAAGTCACGATTCGGGGGCTGGTCCCCCACTTGTTTTCTAGTCTGGCCCTGAACTTCCCCTGGAAGTTGCTGGAAACTAATGAGGGAAGGAAATAACCTGCGCCTCCACAGCAGGAAACTAGGTCGGTGCAGGGCGCGGGTTCAGCGGCTGTTAACGCCGGCCAAGGACAAGCGCCC
>NW_004567123.1:23209511-23233289 GCF_000260355.1 Condylura cristata
CCCACGCGCCTTTCGGAAGTGGGCCGCGGCGGCAGGGGCCGGCTGGGGCGGGCAGGGCTGGGGCGGGAGCAGTGCGAGGGTCTCTGGAGAGCCGGTCCTGGGCGCAGGGTCCAGGACCCCGCGCGCTCCCCGCGCGGCAGCCAGCACTGGGGGAGCGCGAGGGGATCGCGCGGGGTGTGTGCTGGGGCCAGCGGGGAGGCCCGGTCGGGGAGGTCCGGTCGGAAGGAGACCAGCGCTGCCCCCTGAGTCCTCACCACCCGCCGCCTGCGGGCCCAGGGTGACCCTGGCGAGGCCTAGTAAGGCTGCGCCAACCTCTGGCGGCTGCCCAGGAATCGAAGTCTCCGCAGTTCTTGGTGGAGATACTTGCTTAGAACAACCTTCTCCTCCGCCCCCACCCGCCGACCTGGGTCCGGCCCCAATTCTGGAATCCGAGCCGAGGCGGTGAGGCCTTGCCCCTCCCAGGCAGGTGGATATTTCTGGAACGAACACAGAGGCTCTGGGGCTGTCAGGTCGGAAACTCTTCGTGCCACGCCTCTAGCACTTCACTGCTCGACTTCTGTGAGATCGAAAGAGGTGCCAGGAAAACACTGAGGACAAAAAGTTCTCCCTATGGATACTGCGAAGTCTCAAAAATATCCGGGGGGACGGTCAGCCATCTGGAAGCTGTGGAGGGCTGGGTTAGAGTGTCCTCAGGCCTGTCTCAGGAAGTGCCCTGGCTCTCCAGAGAAGGAGCTACCTGTGGTAGCCTCCCAAGCAGCTCTCACCAGGCCCTACCTTCCCCCTCCCAAGGTGCAGCAGTCTCTCTTGCTGCAGGGCTTTTGTGCCCTCAGGAAGGAAGTTGGGGGTTCAACCTTGTCAGGGCCCCTGGTCAACATGGCACCCCTTCTCCATGTGACAAGGATTGAATGAAAGAACTTTAGGACTTGCTGCCTATCATGGACTCTCAATAAATGCCAACATGGACTTCCTTCATTTTTGCTTCTGTCATATCAGAGCCCCTGCTCCCCAACTGCTGTGCCTTAGGGACCAAGGCTGGAATGCAGACTGGGACCCTCTCCTGCCTGGTGCCTTCCAGGATGCCATGCAACGGAAGGCGAAAGGGGTCTGTTTGCTATCACAGGGTTGTTCTTCACTCATCTGAAGCTCAGTGCATCCCCCCTCCCCTCCCTCCTCTGCTCGCCCATCATGCAAAGGGAGGTGAGGGCCTGGGACAGGGCTACTGCCCTTTCCCGTAAGGGAGAGACCAGGGGAGAGACCGGCCACCATAGCATCTTTGGGGCCCTTTCTGTTCTGCAGCACTATCTCCTGGAGGTCTCACCCATGCCTGGCACCCACATTTTACTCCAGCCTGACCTTCTGTTCTCTGCCCCCTCCCCTCCCTGAAAGCCACTTAGCCATCCAGTCACAACTTAACCTTCCCTTGTTCTCAGAGCAGCTCTGGAGTCCCTGCACAGCTCCTCCCCCAGATTCTCTGTTCTGCAAGCAGCACTGTCCATCCCCCAAGCACCCAGGAGTTGTCCTTGATTCTTGTCTTCCTCACTCCCACATCCACCAGACACCAGGAACCCAGCTGCCTCTCACCACCTCTGTGGTTTCATCCTGGTTACCTCTGTTATGTCTCTGCTGTGGTCCCCACACTGGTCTCCCTGCTTCCATTCTGTCCCCTCCAGGACCAGTTTCCTCATAAACCTTAGAGAGGTCTTCAACACAAATCCTCTCCTTTCCCTGCTCAGCACCTTCCAGGGGCTCCCCATTTCACTCCCTGTAAAATTCAGAGGCCCCCCCCTGGCCATAATTTCTACCCACCCCCTTAGATTTCAGCATCTGGACCACCCAGTCTGCTTTCTGTTCTTCAGAAATGTCAAACTCATTTCCAACTCAGGACTGCTCAGTTGCTGTGCCTCCTGCCCAGAGACCAATCTCACAGAAGAGACCAGCTCAGCCCAGACACCCCCACTTCAGAAGGCTCTCCTGACTGCCCCTGTTCAAGTAGCATGCACACCCCCTCCAGGGCCTAGCTCATCACCCTGCTTTCTTTTCTTTACCACCTTTATTATTGTGTGCAATTCTTGTGTGTGTGTGTGTGTGTGTGTATATATATATATATATATATATAAATCACTAATATATGTATTATTGATTTGTTAGAATAGCAGTTGGATAGTAGCAGAGATGTTGTCTGTTACTCCCTGCAGTCTTCCCCATGAGAGAGGCAAATAGCAAACAAAGCCCCCTAGATGCCCAAATGTGATAAGTGCTACATAAGCAACTGGCAGAGATAGTTTGTATTTTAGGCACTTTAAAATTTCAAGCTTGTAGGCCCTCCTTGGTGGCGCAGAGGGTTAAAGCACTGAGAAGCTAAAGCCATTTCAGCATAAGTTCGATCCCTGCCCCTGAGGTGACCACATGGCGCGGCAGACCTCTCCTGACCCGCCCGCTGCTCCCCTCAGCAGTGTACTTCATTGATCTGCCTGTTCTGCTCCCCACTCTGTCTCTGGTGAAGCCTCTCACCACCCCTGCACCTCTGGCCTGTACCCCAGTTCTGTATGCAAAATAAGTAAATCTTTAAAAAAAAAAATTCAAGCTCATGAAGCTGAACCAGCCCTCTGAGTCCTTTTAGGGGTGAGGACAAGCCTAGAGAAAAGGTTGCTAACTTGTCACATAGTAAGTAGAACTCAGCTTCCCCCTAAGAACAGTGGGTAGCAGGCTTGCCTGGTGGGCTGGCCCCGACGCAGAGCCGGAGGGCCTGAGTTCCTGGCTCTTCAGCTAGCAAGCCCCTGGGTTTCTTGGTATTTCTCCATCTTTGCAGTAGAGTGAGCTTACTGGGCTGACTGCACCTCCTCTTTTCCCCATTGTACCCAGCAGCTAGCAGCCCTAAGGGGGCCCTCTTGCTGTCAGTGACCAGCGGTGCCTACCGATCTGGGAGGGATGTGGGCAGCCAGAGCCTCCCAACACCAGACCAGCCTGCGGGGCAGAAGTGCACCCTAAACCTTCTCAGTCTGGTTTTAGTCCTCCATCCATTTTATTTTTTTAAGTAAAAGTTTTGAAACTTCTCAATTCAACTTGTCAACAGAAGTATTCAGGTAATTTGCTCTGAAGAAGGCACAGGTTTTCTAGTTCCCCAGAATGTTTATTTTTTCTACCAGTTCGTTTTCTAAAAAAGATTTATTTATTTACTTATGCATACAGAACTGGGGTGCAGGGGAGGTGAGAGACAGATTCACCAGAGACAGAGTCGGGGGGCAGAACAAGCAGATGGACAAAGTACACTGCTGAGGAGCAGAACAGGCAGATGGATGAAGTACACTGCAGAGGGGAGCAGTGGGCTGGCCAGGAGAGGGCTGCCTCGCCTTGAGGGTCACCTCCTGGATCACCTGCTTGAGGGTCACTTCCTGGATCACCTCCAGGGCCCGGATTCACCTGGCCCTGAAGAGGCTGCAGCTCGCTTGCTTGCTGTGCTGTGCTTTAACCTCTTGCGCCACCAGGGAGGGCTCTCACCAGTTCATTTTAAAGCAAATTCATTGGAGGGCCTCTGAGGCTCAGGCAGTCACAAAACAGGGTGTTTAAAAGGAGTAAGAAAAACTGCCAGCATTCCGAAGAGCCAGAGCCAGAGCCGAGGGAGGAGCCCGAGGCCAGCGCCACTCCCCCGCCCCGTTACCACGCGTGATCTGTTCTTTCTGTCTTTTTTCCTCACTGTCCATCCACCCTTCATGGGTCCCATCAGGGCCTGGACTGACAGCTATGACGTTTGCAGAGGAGAAGACTTATCAGTATATCCGCCGCTATCACAACAACTTTTGCAGTATCCATGTTCTGGAGATTCTGCCTTACCTGTACTGCCTCACGACAAGTGACCAGGTGAGCCAGGCCGCCACACGCTAGCCTCTGAGTGGGGCAGGGCTGTGCTTTCAGAGCCCCTCCCCCCTTCCTTTTGTGTCCTGCTAGCTGCTCTGGCGGACTTCTCTTCTTCCCAGCAAGGCGTTTCAGGGTGACTCTTCCAACTTCCATGAGCTCCCTCTTGCATCTTCTCAGTGTAGCGCCTGAAAACACGGGTGGCTGAGATCTCTGGGCTTGGCCCTCTCTCTCACTGTTACCAGAATGTTCTTTTTCGTGGTCTTTCTTGTCCTGGTTCCTGCTCTTTTCTCCTGTTTGTGGTGCCCTGTCCTGCAACAAAGCTCAGGGCCCCGTTTTGAGAGTTCTTGGGAGCCCTAGCCCACTTGCTCTGCCCTTAGAGAAGTGGGCCAGACCCCTCCCGGTTTTAGCTGCTCTCAGACGGAGATCACAGCTCTCTGCTCTTCCAACAGATGCTGTAGGTCCTCGGATCTGTGGCTCATGGGGTCTGGCCCCTTCCTCTCTTCCCTTGGAGTTTGTGGGGACACCTTGTCACCTAGTTTCTACAGGTTTCCGTTTCTGCTCTCTCTCGCCCTCTTTATAGATGGAAATCCAGGCAAGCGCAAAGGTTCTACAGCTGCTGTCATCATCTCAGAATCTCTGCAGTATCCTCATCTTCCCTGTAGCTTACTGGTGCTCTCCTCTCTTTTCATCCCTTGCTTCATATTTTTACTACAAATCTTTTCCTCCTCTGCTAATTCAAACCCTTTTTTTTGTACCACTTGGGCATCAGATGAGCTGGGTATGGATTCCCATCCCATGGCAGCAGGTTCTTTGCTATCTCACTTCCACTATGCCTCAGGTTCTTCTCAGTAATAAGAGTAATAGCATTAAACAAGATAAGCCATGCAAAGGCCTGAGCGGAGGCTTGGGGCATAGTAGGAGTCCTCTGCCTTTAAACTTGGGCCAAACCCTGGCCTCTGACCCAGTTTCAGATGATTGGCTTCCTCTTGTGACTTTGTCACGTCCTTACTGCAGCTGTCCCCTCCTGAGTGGGGCAGGGGTCAGAGCTACCTGGCTTGAACAGGGCGGTGACTGTATCTTCCAGGACAGACTGCGGGCCTATTTCAATCAGTGGGGCAACCACAACACCCTCTGGGAACTCTTCCATAGTCTTCAGCGGCGGCAAGGCTGGGTCGATTCCTTCATTGCGGCACTGAGGAGCTGTGAGAAGACGGAGCTCGCTGAGGAAGTGGCCAGTGTCTACCAGAGCTATCTACCCAGTGAGCCCCTGTCCTGACCCTCCTCGCAACTGTCCCCTCATCCCTGCACCCCTAATGTTCTCTGTCACCCTCCCTCCCATCACTTCAGGGGAGGGAGCAAAGCTGGGTGTAGCTCTGAGCCTCAGTCTTCCCTGCAAAAGGGGCTTCATGGCAACATCTAGCCCGGGTGGGTACCATGGGCGGTGGCTTAGTTGGGCTGGGCATGTGCTCGCAGATAGAGCCTCCCCAAGTTTTTGTGGCTGTAACATCAATACCCACCCTTTCTCATTTCCTCCTGTCTCCTCTTCCTCAGTTCCCCTCCCCCTCTCCACCCATGTGGCCTCTGTCCCTCTCTTCAGTATCTTCTTTTCCTCCCTCATAGGCTCTTTCCTTCTTCCCCTCACACCTCCCCCTCCCCTGGCTCCCCCTGGGGCCTTCCTCAGCCCACTCCAACTTCCCAGTTTCTCCTCCTGAATACTCCCTGCCAATGGCATCCCCGGCAGGTTCTAGGGGCTGAGACAGGAAGAAAACTCAGGTCAACCAATTTCTATTTCAAAGATGAGAGGGAACTCCTGAGGCCCTGCTCAGATTTACAACCCTAGCAGATTCCCGTGTTTCCTCTCTTACACTTTTCTTCACGGGGGGGAGGGGGGGGGGTTGTCATTACCTCAGAGACCCTGAGTACAGAGAGGCCAGGCGGCTGGGGGGAGCTGGGAGGCAGCATCAGGTCGAGCGCCCACCCTGGAGGAGGAGGGGAAGTCAAGCCAGCTGGGCCCAGGGTGCCTGGGGGTGGAGGAGTAGTGACTCCTGACCCAGTCTGGGTGAAAGGCCCATGGGCGCTCACATGCTCCTCTTCCCCTCTCACTCCTCCCACCTCCCCTTACTTCCCCTCCCCCTACTCTAAACACTAAACTCTAAACACTAAAGAGTGAGCTGGCTGCTGGCTCTCTAGTCTCCTCTAAGGAGCCTCCCACATCACAACAACTTTTGGAGTTGTGGGCAGCCATAACCGAGCACCTGGGGGCCAAGAGCTGGGGTCTGTCCTGTTAAGGGAGCACCCAGGAACAGGACCAATAACCTGATCCTCCTTGAAACCCCTATCTTTGACCTCACCCCAGCCCCAAAGGAGCCAGCATCACTTCCTGCCGCGGTTCCAGGGTCCTCTACAACCTCTGAGACTCCCAGCACTGCCCGCAATGGCTACAGAGGAGAGTTAAAGGCCTCCGTTCCTGTCCAGGACTCCCAGTCACTACTCCTGGGAGAGGTACCTCCTCACAGTCTACCTGGGGCCCTACGGTTTGGCTCTGTCTGTCCATCTATGTGGTCCATCTTCCAGAAGCCTTCTCGTGCTCCCCCTCCCAAATCTTGCCTAAGCTCTGCTCAGAAGCCCAGGTCTTCTCCAATGGGGATCTGGCCCAGCCCAGCCTAGATGGCCAGGCAGGGCTTCACTCTGTGGTCACCTCCCAGACCTGTCGTGAGCCAGCTGTGAGATGTTGAGCTTAGTGGGGGGGCTAGGGAATGAACAGACAAGGTCATTGGGGGTGTGAGGGCACAGGAGGGGAGGAGCTGCAGTTATTGCCAGTAAAATCAAGTTCAGGGGAAAGATGAGTGATTATTTTGGGATGTGAGTGGGCAGTGGGGTGTCCAGGAAATACTGTACTGTGGACCTAAAGCCCAAGAAAGAGGTGTGTGCAGTGTCACGGAGAGGGAAAACTTTCTGCAGAGCCAGAGAGAGGGATAGAACTCCCCACGTGTGTGTTTTCCATGAGGTGAGTTGCTGGTCACCTCACCTATAGAGAGATATAGTCTGACTGACCAAAGCTCAGGCAAGCACTTCCTTGGTGCTTGTGCTTCATGGTCTGGCCCGAGGCCTGTCTGCTACCCTTTGCCACTCCTGGGAGATGTGATTGTCTCGTTCAAGTTTTCCCTTTTACAGGATCCAAAGACAGCCTCACAGACAGCCAGCTCTGGAACTGATTTTGGGAAGTCAGGCGACCCCAAGGAGCCCTCCTCTGACATGGCGGCCCGCAGACCTCTGACTTCTAGTGGACACCAGGAGCAGGACACAGAGCCAAGCAGCACCCACACAGCAGGTGTGCACGTAATCCAGAGCTCCAGGGCCTCCCTCACCAACCAGGGAGAGTGTTGCCCCTCTGGCTTCCTTAACAGGAAGCAAGAGTGGGGATAAAGGGCATTCACCCCAGGGAGTGACTCAGCTTCTTAGAGGGTGTATCAGTTAGCATTTGCTGTGTAACAAACAGCCCCACAGTCAGTAGCTTAAAGTTTGACCATTTATTTAGCTCATGAATCTGTGGGTTAGTAATTTGGCCTGGCTGACTGGGCCATTCTGGTCTTGGTTACATTCCTTCTCATGTACATACTGCGTGTCACTGTTGGCGGGGGTACTTGCTCCTCTTTCATGAGTCTCATTCTCCAGCAGGCAAGCTCATTTCTGACCAAGGTTCAATGGAAGCTCAGTAAGGTTCTGAGAGAGGGGTGGGGACGCCTGAGGCAGGGGCTTAAATCAGTGTTCCTCCTACCTCAGTCTGTAGGTCAAGCAAGTTCCAAGGCCAGCGCAGAGTCAAGAAGTAGGGGAACAGGAAAGGCACAAGATCTGTGGGCCGAGCATAGACCTGGGGTGTGCAGTGAGGGAGGAGTCTGAGTGACTGGAGACACAAGTGTGGGTGGGGGTGATTTGAAGGTGCGTTGGTTGCACCAAAGGGGAACAGCTTCTTTGGGGCTGCCAGCTGTTGGCAGGGAGGCCCTTAGGTCCTTTCTTGCCTAAAGGAGTCTCTAGCTCCCAGCTTTCTAGCTCTGTCTCTAATCTTCTCAGCCCCAGAAGAGGTATGTCTTCAGCCGGGGCCCTGGACCCCAACACAAGCTTTCACTGCTCAGGAATATAGAGCTGCCCACTCTGACTTTCCCACTATTTCTCAGAAAGTGTCCCCCGACACTGGTGCCCATCTAGGCCCTGGAGTAGCTGCCAGACATGTGAGCATCCTCCTGCACCTCGCTCCTGTCTTCCCCCAGCTGTGACCCTGTCTCCACTTGCCGTCCTTGGCAGTAACCACTTGCCATGGAACATCTTTCAGGAAATGTGGACGTTTAGCTGTCAGTATGTGCGTGGACAGAGGTACCACAAGACCCTGTGGTGTTAGAGGTGGGAAGAGTAGGTGAGGGGGTGCATGAGAACCTCCTGACCTTTGTTGGCCTGTCTTGGGGGTGGTCAGGGTTCCATGGGGACTCCTGATCTAGGTGCCTTTATGAACTCTCATTACCTGCTCCCAGTCCAGATCCTCCTCCATCCTCCTCTTTCCACTCTCTCCCTAGACCTCCTAGGAGATCTGTAGGCACTGGTGGCTGGCCAGGCCTCCAGGCCACATGACAGCAGTGAGCGCCTCTGCTTAGGCCTTTGCTCTGGACCAGGATGGCTCCATCTGGGGTCAGCAGTGGAGCAATGGCAGCAGGAGGCGCAGCCGGGATTCCACCAGGCTTAGGAGGAGACGGAAAGGCACCCCAAGCAGGAGAGGGAAAAGCAGAGCAAATGATAAATAGTGATCGTCAAGCTGGACACTGTTAGAGTGAGGGACCATTTCATGCTTATGCGAGAGCAGATTCAGGGCCATAGGCCAGAGACCAAGGACAGACAGGACCACGGTGTGCCTGCAGCGCTGGGCCTTCAGGCCTGGGAGCCGTGGGCTGGGCGGCGGGGAGACCTGGTTGCAGTGGGGACACTATGAGCTTGGGCAGCGGGCTCTTCTCAGTCCTCTGGCCCCCGAGGGTGTGATTTTAGTACGGCAGCCTTATGGGTGTTTCCCTTTTTGTCTTGTCATCTGTAGGTGTGGCCTCTAGCCCCACACCACCCCGTGGGCCTGTGTCTCCTACTGTCTCCTTCCAGCCTCTGGCCCGTCCCAACCCCAGGGCAAGCCGCTTGCCTGGCCCCCCAGGGTCAGCTCCTCACTCTGGCATCTCTACCCCAGCCACTGGCTTTGCTTCTGTAGGGGCCGCTGGTGACTGCATTGAGACTGCCATCTATTCCAGCGGCCCAGGGGTCTCCATCAACTCTAGGATCACCAGCACTCTGCCTTCCAAGTTGCCCACCAGCACTCTGCCTTCCAAGCTGCCTGTCAACTCTCCAGCCACCAACACCCTGCCTTCCAAGGGGCCCACCAGCTCAAAGCCTCCTGGTACAGTGACCACTAATGTGCCCACCAATCTAACAGCATCTAAATTGCCCATCAACTCAGCTCGTGCTGGCACAGTGCCGCCCAAAGTGCCTACTAGCTTGGCGCCTGACCACAGGATGCCCATGAGCTCAGTGCCTAGCCAGACACCCGCAGACACAGTGCCCACCATCGGGAGCGGCAAAAGGCCAACAGAGGTGAGTCTTCGCCCCGCCTAGCAGTGATCCTGGTCATCTCCTCCTCCCCACACCTCGCCCTCCCCAGCCCTGACTTTGGACTCTTCCCACTCTCTAATCTGGACCTTTTCCTGCAGGAATAGAGACAGCTGAGGGCCAGCCTCACCCATGCCCTCATACCAAGCAGGGCAACTCGGTCCCCTGGTCGTGTGCATTGACCCAGTTAGCCCTGATAGCTCCCTATTTAGCTTAGCGGTATCATTTTGCAGTGGGAGTGGAGCAGGGCAGCCGCCTGCTCTTCACCAGGAAGGACATCCTGCCTGTCCCCCCCAGACCAGGCTTTTCAGAGTGCCCAGTCCCTGCCTGCGCCCTCCCCAGCGCCCCGTGAGCCTGTACAGCTGACCCACCTGCTCTTGTCTCCCTGGAGGAACCCAGTCCGTGGCCATGGTCAGGCCTCTCACCCCATCGGTACTCGATGGCCCTCAGATCCAGAGGCATGTTTGTGTGGGATGGGGTCACGCGCCCCCCAGAGTGAGGGTGAGGTTCCCACTGATACAGTCGCAAGGACTTGGTCCTCTCCTCTCCCCTGCCCTCCTGCACCATCCGTGAGTAGAGCCCTAAGAGAGGGTGGCCTTAGAGGCTGTGTGGACTGGGAATCGGGGGATGGAGGTGCTAGTTCAGGCCCAGGCCTGGGGACGGAATGGGGGGAGGTGTCCCCTGCCGTGCTCTGTCCCTTCAGCCCCTCCTTTCTTTCTTAGGAGACTCCAGCCTCTCCAGGTGCTGTGACTGGAGGCCGCTCGCCCCATCCTGACCGCGGTGCCCCCTGCTGGAGCGCAGACCTGGAGCTGAGCAAGCCTGGCGAGCTGCTCTCCCAGCTGGACAGCCCCTTCTCGGGCTGCTCCGAGGACCTCGCCATTAGCTACAGTCGCTCCGTGGACACAGGACGCAGCAACACTCCAGAGGAGAACGAGTACCAGACCCTGGAGAGCATCAGGATCCGTGTGGAAGAGGAGCCCAGTGCCGACCTGCTAGCCGGCAGCCCCAGGCAGCCAGGGGCCCCGAAGCTCCAGAAGGAGGAGCCACCAGCAGAATCCAAGTCCAAGGACCGCCAGGCCTCCTGGGCTCCGTGGCTCAGCTTCGCCACGGTGGGGGCCCTCCTGGCTGGGCTGCTGGCCGTGCTGTACCGGCGGCGCCTGCTGCAGTGACGCCTCAGAGCCTCCTCACCACGCACGCTCCCTTCCCCTCCATCTGTCCAGCCAGAGACTGGCCGGGCTGTCCTGCTGCTTCGTCCTCTCACTGGGCTGGCAGAGGCTGCGTGAGCGTGGAGCCCAGGGAGGCGGTGCACGGGCCCGACCGAATCCTGAGAGGCAGCTTCCAGCCCCACTGGTGTCCTCCCGCCGGAGGCTTCCTGGACCCTGGGGCACACTCCTGATCGCGCCCCGGGCAGTCCAGTTGTTGCCCTGGTTCTGTGGAGGCCTTGTCCCTGTCTCCTCAGGCCTGGGCAGCAGGCGGTGCCGTGAGAGCCCCCGACCTGGGGCTGGCATGCCTCTCTCCCTGTCCCCCCTCACCCCCACCTGGCGCTGGTGGCTGAGAGCAGACTGCTGGGTGGGGCCCACACAGCTTCCCTCCAGCCTGGGGGGGGCAGCTGGAGGCCCTTTCCCCAGGAATGGGGGTGGCCAGTCTCTGAGGACGCTGCTGCTTAGCGAGAGTGTGTGTGTTTAAGTGTGTAGTATTTCCCTGGGTCCCAGGAAGACCGAGGCAACTGCTAGGTCTGAGGAACCTCTTCCACCTCCTCACCTGCCTCTCCCCTCCTTCCTGGTCTCCATTCTCTTTAGCTCCCTGTAAGGCCGAGGGGGCTCTGTACAGTTTCAGTTTCAGCTCTCCTCTGCTGTGTGTTCTTGGCAGAGCATCGGACTTTTCTCATCTTGCTTCCCCATTCGGGCAGTGATTGGGCTCATCCTTCACTAGGTGCTTCTGAGACTGGAGCGTGCAGCTGTTTGTCAAGTGCCTGACCACTAAGTGCTTCTATCTCTTCCCTGCTCAGCCTGGTGGAAACGAGGGCAGGAGAGGGTGGGCAAACTAGACGCAGCCTGGAAGGGTGTCTCCTCAGGGAATGCAGGGAAGGGTGCACGTCTGCAGTGTAGAGTGGCCCAGGCCTCTGGCTCTCACTAGTTTGTGCTCTTGGCCAAGGTACTAACCTCCTGTGCCTCAGTTTCCCACCTGTAAAATGAGTATGAGTGGTATATATATATATATATATATATATATATATATATATATATCCAAGTACTTTGAGGATTAAACGAGTCTATCTGTATAAACTTTAGCATGTTTTCTGGCATTTACTAAGGGTTGGATTCATGTGGTCATTGTCACTACTCAAAAGTAGAGGGGATAGAACCCTGGGCTACAACTTCAGATTCAGACCTGCGTCCCAATGCCCCTACCCCTGCCTGGCATTTCTCCTTACTTTAGTTTGTGCATAAGAGAAATCTGGGGGTGGGAGGGAACATGTTCATAGGACAAAGGGCAGGGTGGAAGCTGGGTACCCCCTGCAGCCAGATGACTTGTGGACATGCTCAAGGGCTCCTTTGTTTTTAAGATTTATTTACTTGCGCATACAAGAATTGGGGTACAGGGTAAGAGGATTCACTAGAGACAGAGTAGGGAGCAGAATAGGCAGACTGAAGATTAACTTAAACACACTGCTGAGGGGAGCAGCAGGCGGGACAGGAGATGTCTGCTGCGCCATGTGGGTCAGCTCCCTGCTGGGGATGAGTTGTGCGCAGGGGCTGCAGTGAATGCAGATAGCTTCATACTGCTGCGTCTCCAAGGAGGCCCTTAAGGGTTCTTTTTAGTTGCTCATGGCTGGAAATGCCGGCAGAGGAGACTTAAGACTCACTTCTACCTTGCAGCCCTATAAGGGACTGGACTAGAGCCCTGGGGAGGTATCTGGGATGTGGCTTACCCACAAGCTGCCATTCTGTAGGGTTCTCTACCCTGTTTTAGCTGCTACAGCTTTGGCACTGCCTTAGGGGCCTTCAACACCCCAATAATCTCTTCCTCTACTTCTTTCTTCCCCTTTGCCTGGAACCAACAATCTGTATCCTGAAACCAGAAGTCATCCCTGCCCAAATTACCTGCACCATCCCGCATTTTCCTTGCCCTTAACCAGCCCTCTTGTGTTTTCCCTCTAGCAACCCAGATCAAGGAACAATTCCTGCCTGAGGTAGCTTTGGGAAAAAGTATCTTTGTATCCATCAAAGCATGATACTTCAGTGTGGGAATTTTAAGCACCATGAACAGCTGTTGTAGGAGCTACCTCTGGGTGAGGCGTGTGGGGACCCTCCTGCAGGTTTCCAGTCATGCTGCCTGTAAGCACTGACCTGTTTTAACAGGTCCCTGTTTCGAGAGTGATCAACCTGAGGGTCTTTAAAGGGCCAACTTCAACTTTAATCAAGGTTGGGAAGGGGGCCAGTGTATGGAGGTCAGTGGCCTGGGGAGGGCTTGGGGTCATTGGCGGAATGTCAGATCTCAGCGGTCCTGGATTGGGAATGTGACTTTCAGCCACAGGAGGGACTGTGTCAGCGAAAGAGCCAGACAGGTGTCCCTCGTAGCCACGTCCTGGACCACAGAGGCCAGAACCAAAGGAGGAACACAGGACCTGTGTGAGCCCTGCGGTGATTTGGGGAAACACACTTCACCTTAGGGGTCAGGTTGGGGTGAGTAGGGGCCAGTGTCATCCCCATCCTGAGCACTAGAGGCAGGCTCACGGCAGTGCTTGCACATAAATCGCTCTACCTCTGCCTCCTGCTGAAACACTTCCCTGAAAGGGAAATTGCACCACTGCTATCTCTCCCTGGGAATCACTTGCAGACCTGTGAAGCCAGACCAGTGCCATACCCTCAACTCATTCCCCTTGCTGGATACACCCTGCTTTATTAGATTGAGGGGAACTTTTTAGTGAAAAATCAGGAAGATGTCCTTTACCTTGCCAGACCTATTATCCATAGCTTCTTTAAAGTAACTTTTTAAAAAGGTTTATCTATGCATACAGAACTGGCATACAGGCCAGAAGCTGTGAGAGGCTTCACCAGAGACAGAGTGGGGAGCACAACAGGCAGATCAACAAAGTACACTGCTGAGGGGAGCAACGGGCTGGTCAGGAGAGGTCTGCAGCAACATGTGGGTCACCTTTGGGGCAGGCGGGGATCCAACTTATGCTGAAGCAGCTGCGGCCGGCTTTGTAGTGCTGTGCCTTGAACCCGTTGTGCCATTGGGGAGGCCCACCATTACCCACCTTTCATAATTATGAACTCACAGCCAGTCCTATTCACCCTTGACCAATCCCCCCTTTTTTTTGGAGCAGTTCCTTTTGTAAGTCAGAGGGTTGGGGGCTCCAAAGGCCAAGGGTCAGAGTTGGGGGGAGGATTTGTGGTCAAGGCCCTGCTTTCTCCTGAGGCAGCATTAGGTAACTGTGGGACATTCTCCTGTTGGCCTCTGTGGGTGACCTCTCCTCTTGGGCCAGTTAAAAGTATGAACCCCGCTGGGTCCCCATCATGGGAGAGCACTAAAGAGGTTCCTCCATGCGGTGGCTGGCCGCTGCTTCTGCACCAGAGGTGAAGATGGACGGCCCTGTCCGGGCGGGCCTGCCCTGTTGAACTAGGGGCTCCCTCTGGACTCTGACAGAGCCCTTCCAGAAGGCAGAAACTCCCATTCCAGGCCAGACTCAGACTCTGCAACGTGCCTCCTCCTTTTCTAGGAGCCTCCGGGGGATGGCATCTTCTGACCTGGATGCCCTGGCTTTGCGGTAAAGCTCAATCCTGAAGCTGAGGGCCAAGGAACAACCCCGCCTGCAGGGAAAGCACTGTGGAAGGAGTAACTCCATGGCGCACATCACAGGCCCTCCAGTCTCACCTTCCGCGCTTTCAGGTAGCCCAGCTTCAGCTGAGCATAGTCACCCCACCCAGCTCTCTTCCGTCTTGTGGCTGTTACGGCGGAAGACCCCTACCTTGAGTGCCAGGTGCTGGGCTAAGGGCTCGGTAGGCATTCATGCCTTCCATCCTCACAGTGACCTCAGTGACCTTGGGGAAGGGGCACTGTTACAACCAGTTTGTAAGCTAGTGGAATCACCCAAGTGGGCAACTAGAAAGGGAAACTGACCCCAGAGCACTGGAGCTAGAGGCCTCTGTGCCCTTGATCCTCAGCTGACTGGGTGTCTCGAGCCTGGGAGCCCACTTAAAAATGAGGTTTCCCGGCCCTCTCTGGTGGCGCAGAGGGTTAAAGCGCAGCATTGGGACGCTAAAGCCACTTCCGCATGAGTTCGATCCCCGCCTGCCCCAGAGGTGACCACGTGTCGAGGCAGACCTCTCCTGACCCGCCCACTGCTCCCCTCAGCAGTGTACTTCATTGATCTGCCTGTTCTGCTCCCCACTCTGTCTCTGGTGAAGCCTCTCACCCTCCACATTTCTGGCCTGTACCCCAGTTCTGTACGAATAAATAAATCTTAAAAAAAAAAAGTGAGATTTCCCACCAACACCCTCCTCCTCAATGCCTTGAGGCTGTGGTGGGGCACACGCCTCAGGAGCCCCCTCTCGCAGGAGGCCTGTTCGGTTTGGCAGCCCTTGATTTTCAAAGGATTCCCCTGTGCCTGCCTAAAATGAGGAAGATAGCTGCACACGCTCTAGATGTTGGGGATGGCTGGCAAAGTGCGCTGGCAACCAAAGACTTTCATATCATTCTTTCATGTCTTTATACAACAAATATTTATTTGACACCTAGTGGGTGCAGAGCACCGAGAGAGGCCTTGGAGAGACAACAATAAAGCAAAGACACCTCTCGCTGAATCTCCGTCCTCTGTCCACTGTCTCCAGTAGTACAATAGAGAGTGGCCTGAGGGAATTTTCGGGTAGCTGCTCAGGATGGGAGGGGGAGAGACTATATTTTGATCAGACGGTAATTACTAGAACTAAAAATTTCTAGTGACATATCATTACAGGAATGAAATTCAGGAAAACAGCTAATATGGAGAGCCTATAGGGATGAAGTAAAGACTTACAAAGACACCCATCAGCCGGCAGATGGGTGTGTCAAACAGGATGGAGTGTTGATGAGAATACACAGATTATACACAACTTAACCGCTCATGAATTTTTATTTATTTATTTTGTGTAGAACTGGGGTGTAGGCCAGAGGTGCAGGGGATAAGAGGGTTCACCAGAGGCAGAAGCTGAACAGGAGGACACTGCTGAGGGGAGCAGCGGGTGGGACAGGAGAGGTCTGCTGGGCCATGCAGGTCAGCGCCCTGGCCAGGCTCAAACTCAGGCTGTAGCGGTGACAGCTCTGATAGGCCTCCTAGACCAGCAGAGAGACCCCCCTCCCCTAACCTTTTGAGGGAAAGGTGGTAAAAGCCCTGTGGGAAACTGACAGTATCTACTAAAGCTGAACATGTGTAAAACCTATCACACCGTGTCTGGCAACTGGGTGTGGATGCAGCAGAAACAAGATACATGCATGAGTGTTTGAGTGTTTGTCACTGCGCCAGTCTTAGGCCCCAGCTGGGATCAACCCAAATGCCTGTCTGCGGCAGGGTGGATAGATAAAGCCACACAATGAAGAGGATGAATGAAAATACCTCTACAGGAGTCAACATGAATAATTGTCCCTGAAAGGAGATTGAAGAACGAAGTAGGCACAGGCCCAGGGAGGGCTTCTTATGATCCTGTTCATGTAAAGAGAAACAGGCAGAAGTGGCCCCGGGTGTTGAAAGTCAGAGAAGGTTCTTTGGGAGGTGGGGAAGGGCTTCTGGGGACAGCTCTTCCCCCTGCTTTGGGTGTGGCTGCCATAAGTGGTAGATGCTTGTAGGAGAAAATTTAGAATGGGAGGTCAGATCAGATGTCTAATAATTGACCAGGTGTCTAATAATTACCACAGGTGGGGGAGGGGTGGTCACCCAGTCCTTCAACTGGCTAAGGGCTTTCCCGGAATGCGAGGTAGGGGCAGGAAGGATTATCAGTTACAGTAAGCCAAACCAACCTGCCCCCAAAACAATAAAATTCCACTAAGGAATGACTCCCCCAAGGAACACTGTGTAAGACCACCCCTTGCTCTAGCAAAATGCAGAGCTGGCCCCTAAGATGATGCACCCGTGTCTGCACGGGTTTTTCCCCCCACCCCCTTTCCTAATAAACCTTTAAAATGCAGCTTTTGCCTGTCTAATCCAATGTCTTTTTCCTTACTGGGGAAACTGCTGAACTCTTTCTTAGAGGGACGCAAGGACCTCACTCACCGAACCCTGATAGCTGAAACCTATTGAGTGGTGTAGGGTCAAAGAGGTTGGCCAGGCGTCTGACACTGTTGGCCCCTGTGGGTACACTGGTGACCTTGATTGTGTTAACACACGTGGCCGTGGGGCGCACGTGCCTGATTATGGACACCTGGGTCTGGGTGTGGGTGTGTGCGCGTGTGCACACCTGTGCCTAGGAGGGAGGGGCTGACAAGGCAGCATCACCCCGGGGGTGGGGGCCCAAGCTGCTGGCTCCCTGCTGCCTCGTTTCCCCTCTGTGTTCATAAAACCTGAGAAGATGATGCTGAGGACTCCAACATTCTCTTTCAGATCGCTAGGCTGTCTGGTGAGCCAAGAGGCAGGCTTAGTGGGTGTCCTGACTCCCTGCTAGAAATCTGGAAATCACCAGTGTCACACAAGTGGGAAGAAATGGGGCTGTTTACTCAGCGCTCGCCAGAAATTCGGTGGCCCTCCCTGGCATCAGGTGGGGAGGGTGGCAGCCGGGCAGGGAGTGGGCTACTCGGGGAAGGAAGGGAAGAGCCAGCTTTGGGTGTGCTGAGTGGGGGCAAAGGGGCCTCTTGTGACTGGCTTGGGGAGCAAGTGGCTTTCTCTGGTTAGTCTGGTGTTGGAACAGAAGCAGCAGTGGTTGGAGGTTGGGAGGAGGCTGCATCCTTGCCAGACCCCACTGGCTGGCTGACCTGTACTGACCCGGCTGACCTCTAACAGTGCTGTGCTTTCCAGCAGTCCTGCAGAGAGGGTTTGCTCCTCATTCTGTGGGTGCTCTGGCCATTATCTGTGCCTTCTGGTGGCTCTGAGTCTCAGAGGGCTCTCTCCTGGAATAGCAGGGCATGGGAGCACTCTACTCCCTGGGAATAGAGGTGAGCTGAGGGCTGAGGGCCCTGCTCCAATTGCTCAAGAGACCCACCAAGTCTCTTTTTCCCTAAGGCCTGCCTTTTAAACCTGGCTTTTATGGAAAGCCTTTTTTGATTAGACTCCTCTTTTTGTGAACCTCCCTACATTCCATGGCTTACCTCAAACCTCGCAATGTAAACTCACTTCCTTGCCTGCATTTTAAAAACCTATACTGCATATCTTCTTTCTACTCAATGTTATGTCTCCACAAAATAACTAAACTGGGGCCTCCCTGGTGACCTAGAGGTTAAGTTTCAGTGCTATCACTGCTAAGGCCTGAGTTGGGTCCAGGCCAGGGAGCTGACCCACATTTGACTCTGCAGACCTCTCCTGTGGCACCTGCCCCCTTAGCAGTATTGCAGTAAATCCTCCTGTCCTGCTCCCCACTCTCTTTGGGGAATCCTCTCATTCTCTACACTTGAGTTTAACCCAGTTCTTCTACCAAACCAAAAATGACTCCTGCCCATAACCTTTCACTTAGTAAAATGTACATATTGGAAGGGGGACTCTGAGGAGGCCAGAGAGGGCATCAGTGAGAAGGGGGAGGAGGGGAGGAAGAGCAGGTGTGTGTGGGGGGGTGGAGAACTAGAGAAGGGGAGGAGGCTCTAGGCTTGAGATCTGGGCCCACAGCCAACTCCTGATGCCCCTTACTCTCCTGGTCCCTAAATCAATGAGGCTGGACCAAGAGATGTCAGCGCTCAGAACCCCCAGACTTTGCCTGTCCTTGGCACAGGCGGACCCTTCTTCCTACCCGCTTCTTCCCCTTCCCCCTGCCACTGTCATGCCAGCTGAACCCCTGACTTCCTAGCAATCAGACACTGGTTCTGCTTAATCAATTCACTTGTTTTAACATGAGAAAGAAAAATCCTTTCATGCTGGCATGCAGCTGGGAATCGCTTCTTGCAGGCAGCCTCTCGCCCAGAGGCGCTGGGAAGAGAAACTGGTAATTGCTGCTGATCTACTTTTCCCTTACTTGCTGACACCATGAGTCTGTGGGTCCACAGACACACTCGTCTGCAGTAATTCTGTTATTTTCAGAACTTAAGATCCTTTCACAATTCCTATATTTAAGCTGCAGTTAAGAGAGGCAGGGCTTTTTGTCTGCCCCTCAGTGAGGCAGTGAACGCAAACAGCCTGCTGTCTGGAGGCTGGTCCAGGCCTGGGGACGCTCCCCCTCCCTCCACGCAGGGGTCTTCTCAGACCAGCTCAGCTCTCAACTTGTAGCCCAGGGGGCGCACCTCCCTGACTGCTTAGTGATGCCTTCCTTTCCACCCAGTTCAAGGGCTGAGTTGGGGGAGTGTGGATCTCCCCTCTGAATTTTCATCTTTCTTATAATTAATCTCTTTAAAACCTCTTTAACACAAGGAAGAATTAATATCTGTGCTTTGGGAGGAAAAAAATCCCAAACTAAACAGCTATGTGAGCAGGTTCTCAAACTTGGGTGTAAGATCCCCTGGAGGGCTTGTTAGAGGCAGGTGCTGACTGAGGCTCCCACATTTCTAAGAAAGCTTTTTTGAGTCAAGACAAAGAGCAACAATTGAAAATGCCCTTCACTCCCCAGCAATCCTGCTTTCTCTTTAGGGGTGTTGATAGGCATGTTCCTTGCTTTTCTCTATGAGCTTCTGTGACTTAATCTCCTCCTTGGCTGGGGGCCAGGCTGCTCTCTGAGGTCTTGTTCATGGCAGCCGGGTGCAGGGCCTTCTGGCCTCCAACCTCCTCTACAGTTCCGGGTAGCACCCCATAAAGTATTGTCGCCCAGCTTAATAGGTCTTTGTGGGACTGAATTCAGCTCATGCAACGACCAAACAATTTGGTCATTGTTTCAGTTGGTTGAGGACCCTCTGGCACTGGATTTTTTTCCCCCACCATGCACAGGATGAGCTGAAATCACTAAAGGAATAAACAGGGCAAAGCCAGAGCTGTGGATGATCAGAGTGTGGGGTTCATGTTTCTTGATGAAGCCCACATTTTCCTTCTGTGCCCTGATGGTATGAGACTTAAATGCCTTCCTGAAAGCAGAACCAAGGCGCCTACCTCTTTCTTTCAGCTACCAGCTAGTAGCACAACAGCAAATGTTTGTAAGGCACTTCCTAGGTGCCAGACACAATACTAATGTGCTTCACATTACAGATGCTTCACATCTGTAAACTCATCAGTTTTTTTTTTCCCAGTTAAAATGTTGTGGGAATCACTCTGGAGTGTTTAAAGATATGACAAATTCCTTTTGACTGCAACTGTTTCATGGTGTGAACCTGTTTTATAGTTTATTTAGCTGGGGGCTAGCTTAAGCAGCTTGCCTCGGATCACTCAACTGGTACAGCTGGGATTAGAATCCAGGTTTGACTAACTCCAGAATTCATCTTCTAAGCAACTGCTTCTCAAATTTTAATGCATACATGAGCCACCTGGGACTCTTGCTATAAATGCAGATAAGATGGGTCTGAATGGAATCCAAGATTCTGCATTTCTTACAAACTACTAAATACACCAAAGCAAGGCCAGGCTGGAACATTGGTTTTGACTTTGCACATTGGCATGCCTGGGGAGTATTAAGTCTTACTGATGCCCCAGAGATGCCAAACTCATTTGTCTGGCATGTAACTTACCTATCTCCCCCAACTTTCAACACCCCCCCCCCAGGTAATTCCTGAATGCAGCCTGGCCTGAGAACTACTTTCCCAGAAGTGTGCTTGTTCTGAGGAATTCCACCATTACTGACCTGTTCCTTACCAAGCAGGCTCCTGGGCAACAGTTCATTGGCATTGAATAACTTCAGTTTAGAGCAGCCTGGTGCCATCGTATAGCCCTGCTCCAGTGACCTTCTCTGAAGCCAGTTCTACTTTTACTGCTGTATCACTGTGTGCCAGCCCATATGTCTGTTGGGCTGCGGGAGAGAATGAAGAAATGATAAAGTCCTAGCACGTAGGTTGCTTTTCTCCTTGAGGGAAGCCTCAGATACAGTCAGAACAGGGTATTGCATTTTTGGGCCCACACCACACTCCTTTTACTTCTGAGACAACTGTCTAGATGGTGATCCAAATACCATCTTTTTAAATATCTGAAATGGTGAAAGAGTATGTTTGTAGGTCGATAGCTAAGTGCTCCAGCCTTCAACTTGACTGTCTTGTCAGAAGCATACTTCCGTCCTTCTCCTGGTTTCCTGTGCTAGGCGTCTTATCAGGCAGCAGCTAGCAGACCACAAAGCACACACCCAAACCCCAGAATCCTCCAGAGGTGGGGTTAGGGCCCAGCCAAGCATGCCCAGTTCCTTCTTCTGAATTTACTAGTCAGGTAATGTGTTCTTCCTCCTTTAGGCTAGCAGTGTCTTTACTTGGTGAAATTATAGTATATTGGGTATCTATGGGCAAACAAAATGTACTGTGAAGATTAACTTCACCTGTTTCTTTTTCTTTTCAATAAGCAAATTGCTATTTAATCTGTTGATCTGAAAGCCTTGTCTCCATGGTGGGCCTGGTACACAGCTAATTACAGAGCTGGAAGGGGTAACAATCTGCCCCAAGCCACCTTCATGAGGACAAAGAAGGAGTTAGGACCATACAGAGCACGCCTTCAGTCTCCCCTGCCAGAAAGTCATTCTGCAGATTAAATTCCTGGGGCTTCATGTAAAAGAGCTGAGACAGAATCTTACAGAGACCTAAGAGAGAAAACGTAAAAAAAATACTGATATAGTTAGAGGAAAAGTACAGAAGTTCTGGCTGTATGAATATCAGAACCATTTTCACAATTAACTTTCCTCACCTGATCTTCGTGGAGTTCCTCCTATATCTAAATCTCTCTGCATTAGAACTTGAACAACAGCAGTAGTAGTAAGAATGAGGCTGACATGCAGGGGATGATCTCAGAGAGCAGTTTGGTTTCCCTCCTCACCCAGTACCAGAATATTAGGGCTGGAGTCGTAGCCAAGGGCTGATTCAGATGAGAACAGGCAGGGTTGGAGACACAAGCCACAAAGCACCATAACATAATCCAGAGTCGTGGTGCCAGAGGCCTAGTTTGGTGGAATGAGTTGAACTGTGAGGAAAGACTATGGGCATTTCTTACCACTCCCACAGAGGGGGGAGGGAGGGGAATCTCACAGGACTTCATGCACAAACAGCCCCCATCATGGAAGCTTCCAAGCCAGTTGGGGCAGGCCTCCGCCTAGAGTCCCTGGGCCCCAGTTTCAATTTCTTGGGACTCCTGCAGAACCCCCTCAACCAGCTACAAACTGAAGACTCTTTTCCCATCAGTAGGCATTGTTGTGGGGAGAAATACTGAGGTGAGGCTGGGGGCATGGGGGTGCAAGAATTCACCAGAAACATAGTAGAGAACAGAGAGGTGGATTTATTGGAATACCTTGCTAAGAGGAGCAGTGGGCAAGATGAGAGAAATCTGCACCTGCACAGGAAGGAGGATTTTTGGGCTGCCTTTTATAACCCATTTCGGTGTGTTTTTATGATGGGGATTTGGTATTCTTCACCGTTGTCTGCTGGACCGGCTTAGGGGGCCCTTCCCAGAGCAGGTGTCCAGCCTCCTTCTGTTTGCCGGAATTCTCAGTAGCCCCCTACTGGTCATATGGACCCAGGACCAGGTTCCCATGGCAACTCCTGCATTGTTCAGCTGAGCAAAGTGGAGTCTGTTTTATTAAAATGTCTCCACAATACATATACACAATGGAATATTACTCAGCAACCAAAAAAAAATAAACACATGCCTTTTGCAGCAACATGGATGGAGCTGGAAAAGATCATGCTTAGTGAAATAAGCCAGAAAGAAAAGGAAAAATACTGGATGATTTCTCTCATAGCAGGAGTATAAAGGACCAGGCGAGAAGATAATAATAATAATGAACAACTAAATACCAGAGATATTTTATGGAGGTGGAATGGGGAATGATCCCATGGATTCCAGAAAAGGTGGGGGGAGGGAAGTTCACTGGACTATGGTGATGGCACGCGGGTGATTTGGTGATGGGAAGCCCAAGGGGATTGCAACTGAGACGGGAAAATGCACAAAATGATGCAAAAATAAACTATAGTATTGTTTTTTTTAAAAAGCCTCCACAGGCATTACAGCTCAAATTTATAATGAGGGAAAAGAGGTAGTACATGAGTGAACGTTGAGCCCACTTTTCCCCGTCCACACGGTTCCAAACTTCCCAGCCCACAGGACACTGTCACAGGTGAAGTACAAGCTTCAACGAAGATGCTGAATGGTGACACAGAATATCATCGGAAGGGCGTGCAGCTCATTTGGCGGACTCAAGGGCACCTACTGTTTTCTGAGGCTCAGATGACCCTCCACTTCCTGCATCTGTTACTGTAACTCAGGGATGGTCCCGTGTTTGTGCAAGGAATGGTCAATAAGGGTGCAAGATACCGAGGAGTCCTACACCCAGCTCCTGGACTTGGCCCAGACCACTGACCAGATCCAGGCACACGATGACAGCGGCAGCTCTGGCTTCAGGGCCCTGCTCCCCTGACCTGATTCTTTTTACTGCTCTAAAATGTAGTGGTTAGAGAACACTTCAGTTACACACGTGGAGGCTGTCTTCAAGGAAAGGGGCAGTGAGAAGGGAGAACCAAGTCAGGAAGGGCAATAGAAAGGGCAGTATCATTCACGGCAACAAAGTAGAGCCAAGAAAAGAAGGCAAACCTGTTTTCAGAAGACAGTGACTTTTATAGAGGTTCATTTGGGTGTGAAAACAATATTAGCCATCAAGTTTTCAAAATGAAAGAACTAATCTTTATTGTCTTTAGGATTTCATAGTTGCAAGTGACTTTAATACCCAGAGAATTTTTCAGTGTATTTGGGGAAATAAATTCTGTGAAAAAAGTTCTCTGGTCAACTACATTTGGTAGACAGCTATAGACTTCAGACTCCTTTGAACATTTATCATACCCATTTATCATACCCCAGCGAATTAAAAACTTTAAGATGTTGTGTCCTCCCTGGTGGCGCATTACATTAAAGTGCAACACAGAGAAGCTAGCAGAAACTGCTTCAGCATGAATTCAATCCTGGCCATGGAGGTGACCCACAGGGCGCCACAGACCTCTCCTGTTTCACTGGCTGCTCCCCTCAGCAGTGCACTTCGTGGATCCACCTGTTCTTCTCCCTGCTCTGTC
>NW_004567123.1:23233704-23238022 GCF_000260355.1 Condylura cristata
AAATAAATCTTTAAAAAAATAAATAAAAAACTTAAAAAAAAGCTTTTAAGAATTAAGAAGTTGCATCTAACTTTAGTTCATATTTCCCAAACTTATTTGACTAGATTGTTTTTCTAGCAACTATTACATGATAAACTATTAGGGATTATTTAGTAAGTCTCCAAATCAGGAATATTTTGTGAAAGACAAGGTAGGCTTGAGCTTGAAGGGAAGGGAAAGTCACCCTGTCAATATTTGAGAATGGATGCAGCTAGGAAATTTAACTCATTATAGTTGATCTTAAATGTCCTTTCTGTATTCTCTTGAGATAAGGTGAGACTTATTTGTGAAAGCAGGTAATAGTTTCAGAGTGCCTGAGAGCATGGGTGAGTCTACCACAATGCCATGTTAGCTGTACTGTCACGCCCACGCCCTACATTCCTATTTTTTCTTCACTAGTGGACTATGAGCCGGGGGCCAAGCCTGGGAAGAATATCAAGGGGGTTAAGAATGTTTTCATATTTTTGTCCTTTGGGGGAGAGAGCAGGCGACATTTTCTCAATTTCCACATCACTGCTCTTCAGAAAAGAGGCTCTCTGCTTGAAAGGAGCTTGATCTACACCTTTCACTTCCCTGGCACACTGAAATCCAGTGAAAGGGGAGAGAATGTGGTCTATAATAAACTTCTGTGGCCTGGAATATTTATGATCGTACTTTAGTTTTTATTTCCAATGACTCTGTTTTCATTGCAAGGAAATTCAGAGGAAACTCTGCATCTGCCACCTCACTCTTAGAAATTAGTAAGAGAGGAGGAATTTTTGGTGGCCAGAGGGCAGATGATGGGCTCCAAGAAAGTCTCCAGTGATTCTCTCTTTTTGGTAGATATATCCTTGTATAATTCCAATCTATGCTGAATAGGTTATGCTGATCTGTGCAGAAGTGATGGGGTATGACTTTCCAAGCTACATTTTTTTTTTTAAAGATTATTTATATATACAGAAATGCTGTACAGGCCAGAGGTGCATGGGTGTGGCAGGGTTCACCAGAGACAGAATGAGAAGTGGAGCAGACTAGGCAGATTGACAAAATACACTGTTGAGGGGAGCAGCAGGCAAGACAGGAGAGGACTGCTGTGTCATGTGGGCCACCTTTAGGGCCAGGGATCGAACTCAAGTGGCTGTGGCTAAGTCTGCAGTGCTGCGTCCTAACATCTTGAGCCATCAGGGAGGGCCTCAGGCTAGCTCTTAAAATACATCGCATCTCTGTCTTGTTTTCTCTTGGATCACTGCTTCAGGGGGAAGCCAGCTTCTTGCTATCTAAGGGCACTTAAGGATCCCTATGGAGGCCCATGTTGCTGAAATTGAGGACTCCTGTGAACTTAGCAGTCATGTGAACAACATGTCTTGGAAACCATTATGTGATCAAAGCACTACAACTTCATGGAAGACCCTGAACCAGAACCACTCAGCTGAGTCACTCCCAAATTTTTCACCCACAGAAACTGAGATAATACATAATTATTACTTTCTAAAGCCAATATGATTTGGGATTATTCTTTTACCTAGCAATGGGCAACTAATATGGTAGGTGTGTACTTTGTATGTTTTATCACTGGACTAGTTCTCTATTTTCAAGTCACTATATTAGAATTTGTTTAGTTCCTCCAAACACTATGCTTACCATGACTGCTTTGCTTCTTATTCTGATGTATGCACTAGAAAACTGGCTTCTCCCCAAGAGAAAATAACTGAGAGAAGTGATAAATTCAATAATGCTCTCTCTGTAAAATAAATTATTTTATTTTACAATAACTACACAGAAAAAAACCTTAATTACTATTTTCACTTTTTAAAGAAACCTAAGCTTAACCATGGGTTTACTTGGCTCCAAGGCAAATCTTCCATTTTTTAAAAAAAAATAAATGTTTTGTGCTCGCTTCGGCAGCACATATACTAAAATTGGAACGATACAGAGAAGATTAGCATGGCCCCTGCACATGGATGACAAATTCGTGAAGCGTTCCATATTTTTGGCACACGGGTGATTTGGTGATGGGAAACCCGTGGGGATTACAATTGAGATGGAAAAAAAAATGTTTTAAGTATGACACATCAGAAAAGTGCAGAAATCAAGTGAACACTTTGATGAAAAATTATAAAGTGAACACTTGTAACCATCCACGTAACCTCCATCCAGATCAAAGAACCCTTACATTATCTGCTTTCTAGAATGCCTGTCTGACCCCTCTCATTTCAACTCTTTTCCTTTCCCCAAAGTAGTTGCCAATTTCATTGATTAAGGTTGAGCTTCATATAAATGGAATAATACAGCATATATTCTTTTGTATCTTGTTTCTTTTGTTCAGTTTATTTACATTTTTGATTTAGGATTATAACATCTTGCCAAATTACTATTAACAAGTTTCACCTGTTATTTTGGATAGACTTTAATGATACTCAGAATGTCCTCAAGTCCACAAGAATGCAGAATGCAGGCATATTTAAGAGTAGAAAAAACCTTCCAGTAAGTTACTGGAATTTCACTGAATCTGCACCTTTTGATCATCAGTACTTGAACTTCTCAAGAATGCAGGCTTTATCATTTTAAGAGGTGTGTATCTCTGTAAATTGCCTAATTATTCAAATGTTGCTGTGAGAAGTAAGTGAAATGTAAAGGCAAGAAAAAGGTTAGGTGGTTTTGATATTGGGGGTCATCTTGGCAACCTCATATGATGGTTCTTGACTCTTCAGGATGACTCATGACAGTTCAGACTTGGATGGAATCTCCTTCAGATCAAGGAGAACCTTATTTGGGGGTAATAGACCCATTCTGAGAATGGGTCAGAAATGTTTGCGATGCTGGCTGGCACTGGGATTTGGAAGAATAGCTATAGTTGTATTTGGTTTTATAGGATCCATCTGGGCTCTTGCAGCCTCCATTGGCTTCCTGCAGGAGCTGGGATTTCCAGGGTTAGAAAAGGTTTCTAGGGTTATTCCTACAGTGAAGGGAGTTAGTATGGAGTAAGCATGGGAATTTTATTCAACATGTAGAGAAGTTTATCTTTTCTTAGTCAGCCTGTTGCTAGCAATCATTACAGGAATGGTGAAGAAAATAGGACTATCACACAAGGGATATTACAGTCTCCCAGGGGAGTCACTTATGAAATAATTAGCAAGCAAGATAAGCCCATAGTTCTGTTAAACTTGACTGAGTGATTTGATGGTACAGAGCTTGGCCTGATCATTCTGGGGTTGGGTAACCTCTGCTAGGAAGGGCCTTTGAGAGGTCAAGCTCAGGTGCACAAATCAAATAAGGGCTGGAGGTGACCATTTTCTTTCTCCCAAAGAGGGAGTAAGATGATCAATATACCCAGGTGCACCATATAAAAAGGGGGGTCCATCCAGGCTCTCCTTCAAAAAAGCCAACCCTACTTAGCTCCCACACTGTCACCACATGAGGATGGCGAAGGATTTATATGCCACCTCTTTCTTCCAGTTGCCATAGAGACCAACCCCAGTCCTTTCATCCTTCTGGTACAAGGAACATTTCTCCAACGCAGGCGGAATGGAGGGGGTTTAGCCCAAACGTGCCAGTGGCTGTGCTGGGGGAAGGGGTGGTGGTAAAAAATAGCACCGAGGTGTTGGCGGCCTCGACGGCAGTGGCAGACCATGATGAGGGACAAAGGCTAAGGCCAACGGCTGTTCAAGTCTACCAACGGGGCAGCGACCAGCCGCAGTGGGGACACAGCTGGGCTGGAGGAGGGCTCGAGGCGACAGTGGACCGGGCGGAACGGCAGGGCGGAAGTCGCGGGCGCGCGGTGGAGTCCTGGGAGAGTTCTAAGGTCCAGGGGCCCCGGCCAGTCTACCCTTGGGGGCGGGTGTCCAGGGACAAGGGGGTGCACGCCCCTCCACGGCCGCGTCCATTGGGCAGCGCCGCCATCACTCTCCCCCTCAGCAACACCGCCTTCTTCACCACCGTCTCGCTCGATCCCCTCCCCCGCCGCTCTCCGCCCCGCCCGCCACTGAAGGCTCTCATTGGATGGAGGCGCGGTCGATCCGCCTAAGGCCAGGAAGCCCATTGGATACGAGGCCTTCGGGCCGCCCTCAGCCTGCTGGGATTGGCTCTCTGTGCGTTGGCGCAACGGAAGAGGCGGCCGGGCGAGGGTGCGCCTTTGCTCCGGCTGGACTGCCGCGGAGGAGGCGACGAGGGGTCCTGCGCTGGGGGCCTGGCTCGGACGGCAGCGGTGGCTGCTGCGGATGGGATCGGGCCGGTTCGGCGAGCCCATGGAGCGCCACGGCAGGGCCGCGGCCGCCGCTACCTCCTCGTCGGCCCAGGAGCC
>NW_004567123.1:23238122-23276220 GCF_000260355.1 Condylura cristata
GCGTCGGCGCCCGCCGCCGGGGCCTCGGCTTCGGGGGAGGGCGTTAGGCGGGACCGGCCAGGCTCCTACAGCGGCGCTACTTCGGCCTCCCGCCATCGCGTCGAAAGCCGCAGGAAGAAGCGGCCGCGTAAGTGCCCGGCGGGGCGCCCCGCTCGCCCTGCCCCCTTTCCGCCCCGACCGCCGTTTTTCCCGCGCGCCGCGCGGGGACACTGCCCCCGCACGGTGGTCTCAGGTTGGTGCGTGGGCTGGCTCCTGGCTGGAGGCCTCGGGTCTTCCAAGCGCGGCGGCTTCGGGGGTCGGGCCCCGCCGGACCGGGCCCCTCGCGCCCCGTGGTCTGCGCCTCTGGATTGTCGGGGTGGAGGGCTTTTCCTCCCCTCTCCTAAGCTCCTCGAACATTCTTTGCCTGCACGTCACATGGTTTTATCCTCTGGAAGGCTGCTTTTGACTCATTTCCACTGCCTCGCCCCTCCCCCAATCCTTTGACTCCCAAATGTCTGTCTCCCCTGGGTTTTCGGAGAGCTGCTCTCCGAGACGTTAGATCCTTTTAAATCTGGCATTTGGGTTTGCTGGAAAAATGGATAACTGCCCCCTAAGTTGCTGCAGGCTTAGGACTGGATGCCATGTTGTGTACAATAAGCTTTGGCTGGTTTTCTTATAACTCGGGTCACTTCTCACTCACCTGTCCCCACACTCACGCTCTTTTCCCTACAGTAAGCTGATGCCATTCAAAACTAGTTTCCTGTACATTCAGGCCTTTTCGTTTGCATTTCGAAATATTTCAAAAACATTTCTCTGAATCTTACCTTGGTAGAGTTGTACACGCTCTTACCAGAATTGGGTTCCCTATTTTATTATTGGTTTCTTTTTCTGCACTGTGATTTCGTCCAGTTATTTTCTCCACTTCACACGGCTTCAATTTAGATCCTTTCTTGCAGCCATGCTACTGCTGAAAGTATCCACTGTCTTGCTATTCTGATGTGAGCTTCAAATACAGTGACATTTTACATATGCTTATTTCCCCTACCCCCTTCCTGTAGTTGACAGATTCCTATTTCAGGAACTCAGCTTGCTTTAGATGCAGATTTTTGAGAGGGAGGGAAAGTGGCAGGATGAGTCCTTACTGGAGTCTTGTACCCTAGCGCAACCACCCGGCTGCTTTACTCTTGTTTTCTGTGGTCTGGATGGTTACATATTAAATGTCACCCTATTGTTAGGAAAAGTTTGGGAGTTTCAATTCTTTTGTTTTTCCTCTTTTGGAACAACTTGGAGAACATAATCTTCTTGCAGCAAGTACCTTTTTTTTTTTGAAAAAGACTTGTTTTAAGGACTGCAAAAACCGTTCCTTTATGATTTTGTACATCACTGGAAATGGATGTAAATTCCAAAGATTCAGCAAAGAAGAACTAAAACTATGTATCCGATAGTGGCCACTGGACATCGGATTCTAACTAGTATTGTGTTCAGGGGTTAGAAACAGTCAGACACTGTTTCTGAACTTTTTTTTTAAAGATTAATTTTATGCATACAAGAGCTGGAGTGTAGGCCAGACAGGCTGTGTGTATGTGTGTATTCACAAGAGACCGAGTGGGGAGCAGAACAGGGCAGATCTACTGAAACATTGCTGAGGGGGGCAGTGGGTGAGGCAAGAGATCTGTCAGGCCATGTGGGTCTGGCCAGGGATTGAACTCATGTTGCAGGGACTGGCAGTAGCTTGACAGTACTCAGACTTAGCCCCTTCTTACTGAGCTTTCAGTAACTTATTACCCCTTACTACTCTGAGGTGGTAGCATTCCATCTTATGGATGAAAAAACTAGTGTATTTGCCCAGTGTCATATCACTTATGAACGGTGGAATAGAAATGTGAACTCAGTAATTCTGGCTTTTGCGTTCAAGGCTGCCTTAAGTGAAAATTTCTAGATACTGTGGGAATGCTTCCAATTTTTGAGCATAAAAATGACCTGAAGAGTTTAAAAAAAATGTACATTGTAGGTCCAAATCTTACTAAATCAATATGGAGAGAGATCTAAGAACCTGCATTTTAAGCACTCATTCACATACAAGTGATGTAAAAGACACTCTGAAAAATATTGGTTTAGGTTGTGTTGGAAAGATACATAAAGTGGTTCTGAAACTTCTTTTAAGGAACTAAAGGTCATGAAAAATAATTTCAGTAATGAGACCTGCTGAAGAAATAAGCAAGATACTGTTTTTTCCCCCTTTCCTATCTGCTCTTTCTGAACTGTGAGGAATGTACCTGTGAGATGGGGAGGGTGTATTTACTGCTAAGCCCTCCAAGAATATACTTTTTTTTTTTTTAGAAAAATTGAGTAAATATTAAATTTGTTTGTATTTCTATCTAGGAGAGTTGGGTCTGAGGTAGTGCCACCTTACTTTTGATGTTAGAAAACCTACCTCACACTACTAAGCAATAAAGGTAGGAAATTGCCTTTTGAAACTCACATAGCGGTCCAGGTCATTCTACGAATTTGTCTGGGCTCTGGTTATAGTCAGGTTCAATTTCTGTCCCTTAGAGCACTGTGATCTCCAGACCTGTCTCCATCTCAGACTTCATGCAGCACAGTTACTAGGGATGTTCTTCCATAGTTTTAGATTCTAAGTGGAGTGTGGCACAGGGCTGAGAAATGTCAAGTAGGGATGCCTTTAAAAGGATGGAAACAAAGATGCTAATGATAGCAACTTAGTTATTATTACTTGCCAAACATTTTATACTGGTTTCCTTGAACTCACAGGCTGTTTTGACTGTTCATTTGAAAGAGTGATGATGTTCCTTGGGTTTAAGTTTAGGTTGTGGGCATTTTCCAGGTCATAGTTCAGTGTATCTTTGTCATCAGCACTGTTGTTTCTCAACTGATTGTCAGCAAGACTGAAAGGATGTGAAGGCCATCCTACTTTTCTAAAACATAGCTTAAAGTGTGCTTTCTAAAAGGACACCATCTTGCAGTTTTAAACAATCTGTTAGGTTTTATAATTCTCAAATGTAGAATTAAATACAGTCGTCTGGTTTTATGTATTTTAAATTATGTAGTTCTCAAGTTAAAGCTATTTTGAGAATAAGAATAATTATTAAGGCTTACATCTTAATCTGGGGCCGAGGATTGCTGCCTAGCCAGTCTGGGACTGGGTTTTGTAGTATTTTGGGACCACGTGCGGTCTGGTAAAAGTGGATTTCATAATGTCGGAAAAAGTGAGGAGTTCATAAACCATGTATTCCTTCTTGGAGGATGTTTTAGTTGTTGTGACCTATTCTGACACAGACATTATGCTAAAGATGATTTTGCATGCATACTCTATATGAGGAGAGTCTATATCCTTTCTAGAATTATGTTCTAAGTTTAAACTATCTGAGTACTTTAGAGATTTTAATGTCAGGAAATAGTACTTGGAGCTGCAAGTAGAGTGAAGTATCTGTGAAGACTAATGGCAAGACTCATTATTAAGAAGTGATAAATTTCCTACGAGGATATATGACAGTGTAGCAAGATTTCCTTTTTTCTCTGACATTCCCTATCAGAAATACTGTATATTGAGAAATAGTTGGAATGCTTATTTCAGTATTCATTATATTATAAAACATGACTTAACATTCTATACTTGAGAATTAACATCTTATAGGAATCTAAGCTCTTTTGGACAGACTGCAAGTTTAGAAGTAACAAGTGTATGGCTGAGACCATTTCCTTAGCCATTACCAGAGAACTTGGGTCTAATGGACCTATGCCCCTCAATTCTACATTGTACAGGCTAACAGGAGCCCAGAAACAGAGACTTAACATCATGTGAACTGAGCTATTCTCTTAAGACTCCTTATTTTTCCATATACTTTAATCTTATTTAAAGAATGGGGAGTTATTAAACTGCTTTTAAATCTTACTTTCTTATTAACCTAAGCATGTTTTCTGTGCTCTTAGGTTTATACACATACCTGTTAAAAGAAACTTGTTAAAAGTCTTTTGGAAATCTGGGTTTGAGTTCGAATTCTGCCTCCTTTTGACTTTGGCCTCTTTTGCACATCAGTTTTGCATATTCTGTAAAATGGTATGATTATAGGACTTGTCTTGTATGGTTACTTGTAAATGTTAAATAAGTGTATGCACTAAAATGCCTTCTGTAGTGCTTGATTAGTAAATTATCATTTGAAACATAGTAGTAATATACTGAAACATACAATGTTGGTTTTTTTTTTTTTAATATAAGGAAATAAGAGTATTGATTTGCTTTAAGCCTTACAAAATTTTCCTTTGGTCGTACAAAATAAGTCCAAAATTCCATATTCCTATCTTGCTGATGTGGTTTTTTTTGTTTGTTTCTGAAGTGCTGTTGTAGCTCTTTGCTTATCCATGGGGTTGGCGTCATCCTAAAGCAGGTAGTTTGACTCTCCTTCCTTTAATCATATCTAGCACTGTTGGTTTTTGTAACAGTGAAGTTGCAACTAGAATAGTGTCCTAGTTGCTAGGGACAGCCTTTCCATAATCCAGGTTGATTTGTACTTGTCCCTGGGAATGGACTTCTGTTGGTCCGAAGCATTCAGGATGCCCTGAGGCCGAGGTGCTTGCTGCTGAGGATTCAACCACAGTATTCTCTTTAGAATTGCACGGACACTTGTAGATTCATTAAAATTGACATTTTAATTTTTTTTTGCCTGGAGCAGGATATGTCTTCCTGTACACCATTTAATAGTGACCATACATATTTAATTTCTGAACATTTTATGACTTGTTATACTGCTGTACATGACATGACATTTTTTTTCCATGTCATTTTGTTGGGTTTTGCTAGTTTTGTAGGAAAAGCTGTTGATTCTTGAATCCAAATACCTTCTTAAAATTTTTTATTCCTTCTGTTTAATTCTTAATTTTTATAATCCATTGAGAGAGAGATTCATGGTTTTTCTCCTTCAGTTTTATGTAAGCAGTTTCATTAATTGTAATTTCTAATGTGAAAAACATCCTTACATTCCTGAGAAAACTCCCTGTTGACCTATGAGTGAATTAGCAGGCACCCAATCCATGGTTGGATTCTGTTGTTTAACAATTTAATGTTTATACATTACCTCTTTTTTTGGGTCCTCCCATAACTTTGATATAAGGTTAAAGTGACTTGGGGAGTATTTCTAGATTTTTCCGTATCATAAATCTTCTTAAAAGTTTACCTGAAAGCCACTAGAGCCTGGCAGTGTTTTGTTATTGTTTGGGTGGGCACATCTTTAACCTTTATACAGTCTTTCAGTCCTTTTGATTTCTGTGTTTTCTGTCTTCTCCTTGAGCTCCTTTTTGTATTCTATTTGTAGTTCATCCTTTCTTTAGTGTATGTCTTCAACTTGTGATACCATATACTATTGATTTACTTGCACAATGCTTGATTGTGTATGCTTTCATCCTTTATTTCTTTAAAACAATTGTTCTCTGTTTCAGGATATCCTTAGCAGAAATTTGTTTTAGTGACATTTTCAAAACCTGATTTTATTGATTCAGCTCTCCTGTGGCTTTGTTCAGTGATGTTTTCCTAATTTTATTTATATCTTGTTTTTATCTTTAATTCGTTTATTTTGGGTCTGATATGTTTTTTCTAGCATTTCAAATTCTATGTGACATTGCCTTGTATTGAGGCTTTCTTCATTTGAATACATTTGGTAAACATTTAATGCCAGAGGTTTCCTTGAGTAAAAACTTTTTTTTAAAGATTTTTTTTTTATTAATACATACAAGAACTGGGGTACAGGTCCATAGGTGCAGTGTGTGTGTGTGTGTGTGTGGGAGGATTCATCAGAAACAGTGGGGAACAGAACAGTCAGATTGACTGAAATACACTGCCAAGGGGCGCAGTGGACAAGACAGGAGTAGTCTGCTGTGCCATGTGGCTACTTCCCTGGCCAGGGATCGAACTTGTTGCAGCTGCCAGTAGCTTGGAGAAAGGGGCACCACTGAACTCCCAAACCTGCCTGCTCTAAATAGGTTCTGCCATCCACCACATCAAAATAAAATATATGACTTTAACGAAAAGGGACTTTAATACAGTAAATAGACAATATGGATCACAAAGAATATAACTTCTAAATCAAACACACCTGAAGTGACCCATCCCCTCGTGGGCAAAAGTCCACCCAAAAGGGACTGGCCCAAAGCAAGGCCTGAAAGCCGCCACAAGACTGAATCACCTTCTGGCCGGGGCCCATAGGAAAGGGTCCGAAATGGCCAGACAAGCCTGGGAGGACGAGAGCCAAACCCAAATCAAGATAAATGCTGCCATAGTCGACCTCCCCGCGGGTCTCTCACCCACATCTCTTTCAACCAGTCCAGGGCCAAGAAACAAGCATGGCTTCTCCATCACATGCTCGCTGCTCCATGTGGCTTCCTCAGGTCTCCTCTGGCTCTCCACCCTGCTTCCTACTTTTTCTCTTCTCAGCTCCACCCTCCTTCTGGGTGGGGCAGGGAACCTGGAACTTACCCTTTTCCTAGGGACCACTCTGTACAGTAGAGCTCTGCTTAACACCTTTTGCCACCAGGGAGACGCTCCTTGAGTAAAATCTATTGGGATTGTGGAGTTTTTCATTTAAAATAAATTTTGTTTGGGTTTCCTCTTTATCAAAAGATGTCACAAATTTACAGTTTGTAAATTGTTAGGATTTACAAATTCCTAGTTGGATTTATTTCTTTTATGTCTGTTGGGTTATTTATCATTTTGAGATAATAGGGAAAGTGGATGTTCTTTGAAATTTGAAATTCTTTAAATCAGTGCTTGACTTTTGAGAATGGTTTATGGGTACTTGAAAGTATATTTGTTTTTGATGCAAACTTTGTGTTAAATGGAGCCACCTTACCTGTGATAAACCTGTGTATTCCTTTATTTTTGTGTGTGTGTACCTTTCTGAGGCTTGTGTTATTTTCAAACTGATTTGTACATTTCTCAATTTCTTGCTTTTGATATTTTTTGAAGCATGTGTAGGATCCTATCAATCATAACTATGCACATGAAAAAATTTCATTTTGTCCCCTATTAATGATTCATTATTTGAAATGTTTAATCTGCTAGTATTGTTTGCTTCCTGTTAATGTTAGCTTGATATTTTGGAGTTAGCATTGTCCAGGCATTTATTTTGCTTACCCAAATTCACCTATATAAACTAGTTAAAAAATGGTGCTAGTGAGTCCACCCCCTGATTTGGTCTGTGAACATAGAATTGCAAGTGGGGGTAGCATAGAAGTCGTGACATCTGATTTCTTTGGTCAATCACTGTTTGCAGGACACCTCACAATGGAACATAATAGCCTCTGTTAAATGCAGTGTTAGTCCCGAAACATAATGTTTGACTTTTTATTATATAGTGGTTCCTAAATATGAGCCAATTGCTGTTGGTTTCCAAGGATCTGCTTAAGATTTTGATGTGAGTGCTTTTGACTGCATGCTGTTTCATCTCAAAGTATCCAACTCTTACTTGTGTTGGGACTCTGTTGTGTTTTGCCACTTAACTTTAGTCTACCTTGTTTTAGATTTTTTTTTTTTAATAAAAGCATATAGTTGAGGGCCTCCCTGCTGGTGACTCAGGGGTGAAAGACAGTGCTATGACGCTGTCACCATCCACTGGGGCTCAGATTCAGTCCCTGGCAGAACTTCTGGCTAGCCAGGGAGCTGACCCACATGGCACAGCAGACCTTCTGTCTTGCCTGCTCACTGCTCCCTCAGCAGTGGATTTTGGTACATCTGCCTGTACTGTGCTCCATTCTGTCTCTGGTAAATCCTCTTATTCCTCCGCACCTCTGGCCTATATCCTAGGTTTTGTATGCATAAATAAATAAATAAATAAATATTTAAAACCATATCATTGCATTTCTTTTCCATTCTAGAAGAGAAATTTGATCTGTTTATGATTTACTAATATGTTTGCAGTGATTCCTATCAGTTCTTCTTTTGTATTTGCCATACTTTTTCCCTTGTGTTTGAACTGATGTGTTTTTTCCCTCCCTAGTTATTTGAAGGTCATATGCTCTGTTCTGGTGCTGCCTTAAATTTTACAGCATCACTTTTCTATTGTTTGGAATTAATCAGAATCTCATTCCCCGACAAGATAGAGCTGCTGCTTGCTTTCACTTCCCTCTCCATTCTCTTCCCTCTTTGACTTCCTATGTTGAAATATGTAAGTATTTTAGTTTCATAGTGCTTATTTTTTCTAAAATTCAGCATGTATTGCTTCTTTTGCTTATTCTTATAGATTATATCTTCACTAATGCTGTTAAAATTATATTTTAATTATAAAATTAATTTTTTTGCACTTATTAATTACTTTAGAGAAGGTCTTTGAATAGTAAATTTCTTGTGCACTACCACTTGAAAGTTGGTTTAACTGGCTATGAATTTTAAATCTTTTTCCTTACAACTTTAGAAGCCAGTGCTCCATTGTCTTCTAGCATCAGTGTCACTGATGCAAAGTCTAAATTTACCTTTATTTCTTTGTAGGAATTCACTTTTTTCCTTTGGAAGTCTTTCTTTGGGATATCCTGAAATTTCTGACTCTATTACTCCACTATTTGTGTTTTCTAGAGTTTTATGTATGTGGAATCACATAGCATGCTCATAGCCTTGTTAACTTTTTGTGCAAACCTCTTTTTACTCAGCCTGTTTAGAGGTTCATCTCTGTTAAACTAAGTGTGTAGTAAGTAGTTTATCTCATTTTTGGGGGATTTTGAAAGTGTTTTCCCTCCACAACTAGTAAGTTAACATTGATTTAATTCATAGACTGTATGTAGATTTTGCCAGTTGGACCTATAAATGCTTGTGTTTAATATATCTGTAAACACAATGTATGTAGTTCTCTGTAGTTTTGTCATCTGTGAATTCTTACAGCCACAGTTGATGATCATTTATTAATTTGATTTATTTCCCCCCTGTGGTAGCTTACTCATTTTTCATGGATGAGATTTTACCTTTGAGAATATTTATGGTTGAATCATTGAAAATATTCTAAGCCTACTGTTTGTTCCTGCAATTCTCTCTTCAGATGTTTAACTTCCCATTTTCACTGTTTGATTGTCCTTTTTGGTGATTATAGTTTGTAAAGCAAATATCCCTGGTTCGAGGATGTTGCTCTCCTGTTAGTGGATGTGGTTTGTGTGTACCAGTCTGTCAGGATGAATTGTGGGAGACAGGTTGGATATATGGTTGATTGTGGGGTTTCCCATTCTTGGAAAACCAGCTACCCTGGTGCTGTCCTCATTTTTGTACACAGCTGCCCATGCTTTTTGAACACTACCCTCTGTGGGTTGGAGGTGGGCCTTGGCTCTTTGTCCAGGGAAGTGGCTAGCCTGTTGGGTTATGCCAAATGCATTTCCTCAGCAGATGCTGACTGCACCAAGCCTGCTGTCACCCCATGGCACCCACCTCTGCTTACAGCTTGGATGGAGCATTTCTCTTCTCCCCCACCTTCGTAGCTACCCCTAATTATTACAGTATTCTTTTGAGGGTTTTGGGCAGTTACTGTCTCTTTCAGACTAATTCTGCCACATCTTGTTTCCTAGAGTGACTTTAGAAAATGTCAACAAATCTATAATCTGCAGGCATGTCCAAGGCAGGCATTTCCAGGATTTCCAGTGGGAAGGGACGATACGAATGTCTCTGCACTCTGTCTTGATCTCATCTCTTGAAACTATTTTTTGGAAGAGAATTGTTGAACATTTATAAACTTTGATGTGTCTATTCCATTGAAGTCCTTTGAAAAACTTTGTTTTTAAGACCTAAGGGTTTTGCGGGTTTGGGAGAGAAATTGACCACTGGAGTGTCTGTTACATAGGGTTGGGAATTTCTTCTACCCTTATTTTGAGAACTAAACCAGAGCTTAGGGAATGATCAATATTCTCCCCTCTCAAGCTAAGGGGGAGGGTGAAAATTTGTTTTGGTTGGTTCAAAATTCTGATATTTTTCTTTTTGACTTTTCTAACATTTCAAAGTTGTGCTTCTAAATCACGTGGAATCATTATTTTCCTAAAAGGCTTTTTGCTTATTAGCTAGAACTTGGAAGCGTTTAGGGTATGAAATAAATTGCTAATTGAGCAAGTGTAAATTTAGTTTTCAGGGAAAAAACTGTTTTGACTTTTTTTTTTTCTTCCACATTTAGTATTCCCATGGTTTGGCTTGGATATTGGTGGAACCTTGGTCAAGCTGGTTTATTTTGAACCCAAAGACATCACTGCTGAAGAAGAAGAAGAAGAAGTAGAAAGTCTTAAAAGCATTCGGAAGTACCTGACCTCTAACGTGGCTTACGGGTCCACGGGTATTCGGGACGTGCACCTGGAGCTGAAGGACCTGACTCTGTGTGGACGCAAAGGCAATCTGCACTTTATACGCTTTCCCACTCATGACATGCCTGCTTTTATTCAGATGGGCAGAGATAAAAACTTCTCAAGTCTCCACACTGTCTTTTGTGCCACTGGAGGTGGAGCGTACAAATTTGAGCAGGATTTCCTCACAGTATGCATTTTTTAGCTTATATACAATTTATGATAATTCAACTGTTAAAAATATTAAGTAGCAAGTGATGGAATCATTTCCATTTGTAATGGAACTTGAATTCTCTTGAGTCAGATTAAATGTAAATAGTGTTAGGGAGGGCCTGACCATCTGGAGGTTGTATATTTACTTTTTGCTCAGTTCAGATCAGTTCAGATGAGTTGATGAGAATCGAACCACTAAAAGTGAGCACCTTTTTTTAGTCTGTGCTAAGCAGAGTGTGGAAGTACCTATCAGGATGGACTTTGTTAAATCTTGAACAAAAGATATTGAAAAACAAGGGGACAAAATGTCATTTCATGTCAGAATACTGTGCCAGTCTCATATCAGTCCTCTTGTTCCCTCAGTTGTTTCTTGCTTAGTATAATAATTAGATAAGGAACTTGGGTCAGAGAAGTGTTCTTAGGCCGTAGGACAGTGGTGATGACTGCCAGCACAGCCCAGAGTGTCCTGTGCTGCTGCACATTTGTTAACTGGAACCCTGCATCTCACCTGACCCTGGGAGATGTGCCATTGGCACTTGATTTTGTTTTTCTTCAGTGAATATGATCAGGCGTTGAGGCTAGGTCCTTTGAAGGGCATGGGGGAGAACTCACAAGTGAATTGACCAAGGCAGACCTTCAGTGTGTGAGGTAGATTTAACATCTCTTCTATGACCATTCTTAATGCCACCAAATGAGAATATTATTTCTGAGAGTCTTCCTGTCCCTTATGTGTCATTGTGGGGTTTGTGACCATGTTCTCATTCTCAGTCCTCCTTATTTTGCCCTCTAGCTGATTATAATCTTAATACAGAATCAGTTTTACTTTTGAAACAAGGTTTTTATGGTTGTCGCTTAAACTTCTTTTGGTGGTTGGTTTTCAGTGGTTTTTCTGCCTGTATGGTCAGGGGAAGGGGGCAGAAGGAGAGTTAGGTCCCTCCTTTGTGGAACCTCACAGTGACTGGATCATAACTGAGAGGTAAAGGAAAAGCCCTTTTTCCCAGGACACTAGAACTTTTCTTTGGAACATACTTAGACACCATTCAGGTTGTTTCCAGAGGTTGTGTGGTAATGGTAGGGGTGGGTGCAGTGTGGAATTTGTACCGTAGGTACTGGTACTTAAGACTGCTACGCTTTTTCGTCTCAGCATTATCCTTGAAAATTGCTTGAGAATGAAATACCTATCAAATGCTGCTTGTGCATTAGGAGAGACGAATACTTAATCAACGGCAGTGAAATATTTAAAATACTGAGTTTATTCTCTTTAAGTATTATTTACTAGGTATGTAAGTAATTCAGCTGGTGTCCATTAGAAGTTGTAGGACTTAGAAATAAAAATATTGGCACTTGAGGGCCCTCCCTGGTGGCACAACTGGTTAAAGCACAACACTGTGAAGCTATCTGCAGCCACTGCAGCCTCCTGGCCAGTGGGGGTGACCCACATGGTGCAGCAGACCTCTCCAGTCTTGCCCACTGTTCCCCTCAGCAGTGTATTTCAGTGAGGCTGCCTGTTCTGCTTCCCACTCTGTCTCTCTCACCCCCACACCTCTGGCCTGTGTCCCAGTTTTTGTGTGCATAAATAAATTTTTGAAAAAAGGAAAATGTTGGCACTTGAGATTTCAAGTGTTGGGAAGTTGAGATTGAACTCGTGACCTGAGGCATGAGCAGATGAAATAAGGATAGTGATGAATGCTTCAAGGGTTTGGGTTTGGTACGAAGACTTAATCTTCTTAGTTGGGGTTATTTAGAGATTGAATGCAGTTAGCTGTTGACTTCTGTCTTCATGGCAGATCAGAATAAACAGAATGAATATAATCAAGTAAGAATTTAGTGGGGGAGAATTTGCCAGTACTAGTCTTGGTTGAAAAGTGTTAAGTTGCTATGGGGCATCTTTACATTTATTACCTATATTGAATATACATACAAATATTCAAATGATGTAGAGGTTCATAGAGTAAAATGTGGATGTTTCTTTATGCCATTTCTAAAGTTACCTTGTTAATGAAAAGTGTTTTTTTTTTTTTAAGATTTATTTATTTATACATACAGAATTGGGGTACAGACCAGAGGTGCAGGGGTGGTGAGGGGATTCACCAGAGACAGAGTGGGAAGCAGAACAGGCAGATTGACAAAAGTACACTGCTGAGGGGAGCAGCAGGGAGACAGGAGAGGTCTGCTGAGCCATGTTGGTCAGCTCCCTGGATGGGGATCGAACTCATGCTGAAGTGGCTGTGGCTAGCTTTGTAGTGCTGTGCTTTAACCCGTTGCACCACCAGGGAGGGCTCAGGTTTATCTTTTTATATGACTGTGACACAGACATGTGCATATAAATTTGGTTTTAAAGCAAGGCAATTTGAATATTTATCTTTTGGTAGTTGAGCCAGGCAAGTCTTTATTAGAGACACTCCAGCCTGCAGGAGCCATTGCAGGGGGATGAGGATATAACCTGACTCCAATTTAAAAATTTTATAGTGTTTCTCAACCCTTTTTTTTTTTTTTTTGATTAACAATGTTTCTTAGATCTCTTCCTGCTGCAGTTCTTAATTGAAGGAAGACCCCCTTCATTTTTTTTTTTTCAAGATTTATTTATTTGTGCATACAGAACTGGGGTATAGGCCAGAGACTCAGGGGGTGGCGAAAGACTTCACCAGAGACAGAGAGGGGAGCACCAGAGACAGAGAGGGGAGCAGAACAGGCAGATCGACGAAGCACACTGCTGAGGGGAGCAGCGGGAGGGTCAGGAGAGGTCTGCCACACCATGTGGTCACCTCCGGGGCAGGAGGGAATTGAACTCATGCGGTAGTGGTTTCAGCTTCTTAGTGCAGTGCTTTAACCCGCTGGGCTACCAGGGAGGGCCGACCCCCTTCATTTTTAAGTGTGATACAGTGTTTCAGAATATGAATAACTTAGTTACTTCTTATTTAAGTGGAATTAAATTGGATAACAGTGTTTTAAATTTTGGTACTGCTGAAAATTCTCTCTCTACCAGAGAATGTAATTAGTTTGAGAGAGAGAGAGAAATTTTACCCTCTAGTCAGACATTTTCAGACTTCTGGCTTCAGGTTATTAAAGAGTAAAGTGTGACTTACTTTGATACTGCTCTCGGCCTCATGACGTGGTCTTTGGAAAGCAGATGTCAGAGTCCTTGTGGCTCTGCCTGCTGCCAGATGCTTGAGTGCTCGAGTCCTTTGGAATTCTGAAGTCCTGTTTTCTGCCGACAGGGCTGTGGTCTTACCTGTGCTCCTTCCTGCCTTACGGTCTCTGCAGAGAGACATCTTGTTCTTTGCTTGCATGTTTGGCACATCTCTCCGGCAGCTGAGTGGTTTGTAGTTTTCCGAAGCAGGAGCCTGCTTCGTCACTCGTCCCTTGTTTGTCGCCTCCGGGTCTGCTCTGGAGAGCATGTGCAGATAATACATGCTTGTGTGCACTTTTATGGTTTGTTTAATGAAGAGAATGCATTATTGTTGTTTTGTATATGAATGGCTGATTAAAAAGTCTGAATGCTTTTTTATTTCATTACAGATAGGTGATCTTCAGCTTTGTAAACTTGATGAACTAGATTGCTTAATAAAAGGAATCTTATACATTGACTCAGTTGGATTCAATGGACGGTCACAGTGCTATTACTTTGAAAATCCTGCTGATTCTGAGAAATGTCAGAAATTACCATTTGACTTGAAAAATCCATACCCTCTACTTCTGGTGAACATTGGTTCTGGGGTTAGCATCTTAGCAGTATACTCCAAAGATAATTACAAGCGAGTCACAGGTACCAGGTAGGTCCTTTAATAAAGGTCATTGTTCATTCTTGATATCATAATGGGTTAAAGCTGAGTTTTTAACTGTTGCATATACGTATACTTTCAAGAACATGTTACATGAAAGATGAACATTTTTCTGGGATTATACAAATACTGTTGTTTCTTATTAGAAATTCTGATTGCATGACCGGCTTTAGTCTCACTTGCTCAAGCTTTCACTACCGTATTTTAAAACCATATCTGATCAGTGGACTCCAGAGTTCATACTCCCTTACCTTAGGTAATATATTTTGTGCACAGACCATAAAGCAGACCGTAGCTACCAGCTAGTGTCATTAAGAAGGTGAGGGAAGATACTGACTTTTAGATAGCCATAGAGTTGCAGCATGTACACATAGTCCTGAGGATGTTCTAGATCCAGAAGTTGGGGTGCTGAGTAGTGGAAAAATGATTGGGATAGGCGACTCAGAAAAGGGAGAATTCGGTGGCAGCTGAGACTGAGTATGTTTGCTTTAAGGATCAGAGATCACTTTAGGAAACTCAATGTGCTGGGGAAGATTGAGTTTAAGAGGTGTGAATTAAAGAATGAAAGGAGTCATTTTGGTGGGAGGGAAACATTTGTGGAGGTGTTTGGGTGCTTGCGTGAGGATTCCTGGGCGCATTCACATGGGAAAGGAAGGCAGGGGCTCAGTTCCATGAATATGCATCTTCAGAATGTATGTAAAGCACATAATTTTTTCCCCCAACCGACTTGTTTCCTTTGGTGGTACCTCATGATTGGATTGGAGCAATGAGTGAGGCGGGAACTATTCTTATTTTTAAATATGTCATAATACCTTTGTTGTTTGTTTTTAATCAGTCTTGGAGGAGGAACTTTTTTTGGTCTCTGCTGTCTTCTTACTGGCTGTACCACTTTTGAAGAAGCTCTTGAAATGGCATCTCGTGGAGATAGCACTAAAGTGGACAAACTAGTGCGAGACATTTATGGAGGGGACTATGAGAGGTTTGGACTGCCAGGCTGGGCGGTGGCTTCGAGGTAAGGGGCATGTGCAGTCTTAAGAAACACAAGACAAACAGGGCTCCGTGGTCGCCTAGGGGCGAGTCTCAGTGCTGTCACCACTGCAGCCTGAGCTTTGTCCTTGGCCAGGGCGCCGGCCCCTCTGTCTGTCTCACTGCTCCCCTCAGCAGTGTATGTCAGTAGATCTGCCTGTTCTCCCACTCTTTCTGCACCTCTGCTCTGCACCCCAGTTCTTTTCTGCATAAGTAAATAAATAAAAAAAAGTAAGACTAATATACTTAAATCTGAATATATCTTATTCCTTTTAAATAGCTTAAAGCTTAAATTTCTTTTAGCTGTCGTCACCTGTTTCAGAGTGTACCATTTAATGGTTTCTAAATTACATATACAGTTGTGCACTCATTACTACAATCCAGTTTCAGAACATTTTTATCATTCCATAAAAAAACTTTATCTGTTGGCTGTTTCTCCCCATCCCCTCACCTATAGTTCTTGGGAAATGCTAATATATTTTCTGTCTATGGATTAGCTTATTCTGTGTACTTCATAGAAATGGTATACAATAGATGATTTTTGTGATAGACTTCTTAGCATATTTTCAAGGCTCATCCATGTTGTATCATGTCAGTATATTTTTTTATTGTTGATTACTGTGTCATTGTATGGATATACAATACTGTATTTATCCATCTATCAGTTGGTAAACATTTGGGTTTTAGCTTTTCGGTTATTAAAAATAATCCTGTTAACATGACTCTTCATGTGACTATATCTTTAATTCTCTTGGCTATGTATGCCCAGAGAGGATTTGTTGAATTATGTGGCAATGCTGTTTAATCTTTTGAGAAACTGCCAGGCTGGTTCTTCAAGGGCCATACCATTTTATAACTTTCCCTCCCATCCCCCTCCATAGTGTATAACTATTTAAATTTTTCTGCATCATTGCCTACATTGTTACTATCTGCATTTTGATTGTAACTGACTTCATAGGTAAAGTGACTATTCTGGATTTTACTTGAATTTCTTATAACTAATGACATTGGACATCTTTTTATACACAAATTGGCTTGCTGTCTTTGGAAAAGTGTTTGCTAAAGTCTTGTTCATTCTTTAGTTGAATTACTTGCCTTGTTATTGTAAGAATTCTTACATGTTCTCTAAGTAAGTCCCTTGATCAGTTACAAACTTTGCACACATTTTCACTTCCTTTGCAGCTTAGAAAATTTTAACTTTCGATGAAGTTCGTCTTACCTAATTTTTAAACACTTGTGCTTTTGGGGTCATACATACATGTATCAAAAATCCTTGCTTATGGGCCTCCCTGGTGACATACAGGTTAAGTGTCAGCAATACAAGCTGTCAAGAGCCACAAGAATTTGATCCCCAGCAGGGAGCTAGCCCACATGGCACAGGAGACCTCTCCTGTCTCACCTGCTGCTCCCCTCAGCAGTGTATTTCAGTAGATCCACCTATTCTGCTCCCCATTCTGTCTCTGGTGAATCCTCTCACCCTCCATACCTCTTGCCTACACCTTAGTTCTTGTATACATAAATTAAAAAAAAAAGAAATCCTTGTGTAATTTGAGTTTATGAAGATGTATTTCTGTATTTTAATACTTCTAGGATTTTAGGCTTTACATTAGGCTTGTGATCCAGTTTGTATATTGATACACAGTGGTCTCTGCACCATTGTCCCAGCATCATTTAGCCCATTACATTCCCTTGGCCACGTTGTTGAAAATGCATTAACCGTCAGTATATGGTGTTATTTCTGCCCCATTGATCTGCATGTTTATCCGTGTCAGTGCTGCCCGCCTGCATTTGTTACTGCAGTTTGTACTATGTTTTGAAATTTGCAAGTTGAATCACTCAACTTGATCTTTTTCAAGATTGTTTTGGATAGTTTGGGTCCCTTGATTTTTTTCCATACAAACTTTAGGAGTAACTTGTCAGTGTTTGCAAAAAACAAGGCAGATGGGACTTTGACAAGAATCATAATGAGTCCATTGATCACTTTGGGGAGTGCTGTCATCTTCCTGTTCAGTTCTTCTGAGTCAAGAGGATGGGATGTCATTCCATTTATTTACATCTTTGCCGCTTGCTTCAATATTTCATAGTTTCCAGTGTACAAGCATTAGATTTTTTTCTTATACATTCCTAAGCATTTATTCTCTTAATGCTATTGTCGGTTTTCTTCATCTCATTTTCATATGGCTTAGAAACACAGTTTTTGTGTGTGTATTGTCAAATGGTTTTTAATAATTGTAAAGGCAATCAGTCATACGTGCTTTGCTGGTTTTAGACATTTTGTAAATGCTGTAGATTTCATTTTCTATGTTTGCAGCATGTACTTACTGATAATTACTTCCTTTTCTGTCTGATTGGTTGGGTTTGTGTTCTGCTCAATTACTGAAGTAGTTTAAGTACTTTTATCTTCAAGGCAAATCTGAAGCTCTTAAGCAGTTTACTCTGGCACTCAGCAATCTATACTTTATTTGCTCTGGTAAAACAGTCTAAACGTGACCATTCAGCTGAGTGCAGCCGCTATGCAGTGGAACATAAATTGCTAATAGAGGCACCTTCTGGAATTCCCTGGTTGAGTAGCAGCAGTGGTGCCTTTCAGGGTATCAAAGCTAGAGTTCATTGGAAACCACAGGGAACACCTTTTTCTCTTTCAGAATGCTTGAGGGTGCTGCTTGAAGCAGTATTTCTCTTTGAGCAGATGATCCATTTTGTAATTGATAGTTCAAAAAGTCAAATAATGTTGACCTAAAATAACCACTTTTATCATAGTAAAATAGTGATTGTATTCTTGGGGTCTGCGTTACCTTTGGCCTAGCAATGGAATTTTTTTCTCCATTACAGTTTTGGAAACATGATGAGCAAGGAGAAGCGAGAGGCGGTCAGCAAAGAGGACCTCGCCAGAGCGACGTTGATCACCATCACCAACAACATCGGCTCTATAGCAAGAATGTGTGCCCTTAATGAAGTAAGGGCACATGCATTTCTGTACTTGCTCTGAGGAAAACACAGAACTTAACTGAGTGGGCTCCAACTTGTGTACCCCTGTCTTCTTCAGAATTCTACAGTTTGTTCCTGCACGTAGTATGGGTAGTTTGATTATTACAGTTCTAACTCTTCACACATAATGTAATCTTGATTTTTTCCCCCTGTCTGTTAGAGATAAATACTATCTAGAAGTAGAGAAAGTGGTAAGGTAACTGTTCCAGGTGGCGGTGTTGGATCATGTTGCTGAGTCTGTTCTCCAGGCTCATGGTGGAACAGTAAGGCCTCTTGGGCGGAAATCCAGGGGAAGCCACTATGCTGGAGCAGACCGAGGGCCGAGGACCGGCCGCCTGCCCTCCGCTGACTGCAGCCGCGCTGTCTTTGTGCTTTCAGCTTCTTTACAGTGCTGCCTTGTAGCATTCAGGTCAAGCAGCATTGTACAGGGCTATGAAAGCACCGAGAATGGCCGTCCCTGGGCTTCCCGGGGGTGCGGCTTCATGGCTTGTTCCTGCTTACGCATTTCTGTTTAAAAGCTTCTTTTACAGACAAGTTCCTTAAGAATTTAAAAAGGTATAATATGTCTTGTTTTTAATTAAAAATACACTGTATCAGTCATGTAATTAAAAAAATCACTTATGAATCTGGATACTTTTTATTGCATGTTCCCTCTTGTTCTTAGGTGTTTTAAGATAGTTTGTGTGGATATCCTTTTGTATTTTTAATTTAAATATTAATTTTATGACTATATATTTGATCAGGTTCCTTTTACATCAGAAGTCATTTACCTAGAGCTGGGTGGGCATTTGGTCGCTTGCCACGGGCAGCTCTGAGTCCAGCATCTGAGAGTGAGACTACTCCTTGGTGGGTTCTGTTCTGGATAGGAGCCTCCCTGAGGAGTGCGTCTCTGTCGCAGGAACACGACCCTCATGTGGATCTTGATATGTGTGCTCAGGGTGTTAGCCCCGGGCTGTGCTAGTTTAGATCCTTAGCCACGAGTGTGTGAATGAGTGGATGTTTTATCATAATTTGACTAACATTGGGGCAGGAATTTCATTGTTTTGCTAACTTTTAATACATCTGAATTTTTTTCTTTGATCACTTAAGGGAGGTTGAGGTTTTTCTGTTATTTTTACTATAATTTGCCTACTTATGTCATTTCCATTATCTTATTTTTTTCTTATCTCTAAAACTTTTAACAGTACTGATTTGTCATATTCCATACAGATGTTTTTCCTACTCTTTTTTTTCTCAAGTGACATTTTCCAGTTGGTCCAATGTTAGTGGGGATCAGATTTAAGTAACTCTGAACTAAGTAAATTATTTACATTTTTTTTATCAGCAGCCACACTACTGCTAAAAACTATGCAAATGGTGCTCTGTTTTATGTAGCTTTTGTGAACAGAAATTAAGATGAACACTAATTGCTTGTTTTTGATGTGCTCAGAACATTAACCAGGTGGTATTTGTTGGAAACTTCTTGAGAATAAATACGATCGCCATGCGGCTTTTGGCGTACGCTTTGGATTACTGGTCCAAGGGGCAGTTGAAAGCACTTTTTTCGGAACATGAGGTAAGCACACTTAATTCTTGTGCTGTGTTACACATGTAAAGGGCATGTGGCTCACACTGCTTGGGAACTTGAAGTAGTGTGTGAAATGGCACTTCTGTAGGTTTTTGTAATTACGGGATGAGGGGTTTGAACATTCTAAGCTGTTTCTTAACCTGATTTAATGCAGGGCAGGTTTTTGGTTAATTCTGAGCTTAGATTTTTTTTTTGTTTTTTTAATTTATTCATACAGAACTGGGGCAGTGAGAGGCTTCACTATAGACAGAGTGGGGAGCAGAACAGGCAGATCGACGAAGTACACTGCTGAGGGGAGCAGTGGGTGGGCTAGGAGAGGTCTGCTGCGCCATGTGGGTCACCTCTGGGGCCGGGGATCAAACTGGCACTGATGTGACTGCAGCCAGATTGCAGTGCTGTGTCCTAACCCTTTGCGCCACCAGGGAGGGCCCTGAGCTTAAACATTTTAAAGAAAAAAGGTATTGATGAACATTCACCTATATTTCTGGTACAGGTTATTTTCTGAACCATACATTACATTGTTATCATTGAGTACTTTGTAAATGTGTTTTACTTTTGAGTTCTGTTTTTTTCTAATATTTTTACATATGTATACAAAAACTTTGGGGTACAGGCCAGCGGTGCAAGGGGTGAGAAGATTCACCAGAGACAGAGAGAGGAGCAGAACAGGCAGGTCTAGTGAAATACGCTGCTAAGGAGAGCAGTGGGCGGGTCAGGAGAGGTCTGCTGTGCCTTGTGGGTCAGCTCCCTGGCCAGGGATTGAACTTGAGCCTTGGCTGCTAATAGATTCACAGTGCTGCATTTTAACCACTTGTACCACCTGGGAGGGGCCCTTCTATGTCAGTTTTTATGTGCTCTCACTTCATAAGCCACTTATTTATGATGTTTGTTCTAAAAACAAATAGATAAGTGAAAAACACCCCAGGACCAGACAGGCCAGAAGTGACAAAATGGGGAAGGATCATTAATTGCTCAGCCTGATACCCTGTTTTGGGTATTTTGCCTTAAAATTGTTGGGTTAAAAAGTAGAACCAGCTCTGTGGATGGGAAGGACTCTCTTCTAGTTCTTGGGCAGTTACTGGATTTCAGATAGCGTTATCGTGAACATTTTTTTCAAGAATTGTATGTGTACAGCTACTTTTAATAGTGCTTTATGAATTGACAGAAATGAAAGCAGAATTTGAAGTTGTTGGAAATAGAGATCCTTTTTCATTGTAATTGTTTCACGTTTTTAATATTTTACCTTTTAACTTGCTCTTAAGTTCATAGCTAAAATCCAAAGTGCAAAATTTGGCATGTAAAAAATGTAAAGATTTAAGTGACCTAACTTTCCTTCTAATGTTACAGTAACAAGTTGGCACCAAGTTATCTAAGTTTTTTATGCCTTTTATGTACTTCTTGCCTTTTGTGACCTTTGATCTGTTTTAGTTTGCTTTATATATTAGAATAAAAAGAAACCCTGCTTAATGTTACCTTAGTTGAACTTCCTATAGCCAGATGTCTATTTCTTAATGAACTAGGCAGAATGTGGAGGTTAGTTTTCTTAAGTTACGTTTTTAAAAGCATCATATAATAATATAATATGAACCCTTTATGAACTTTTGTTTTTACATTTTCCCTGTTTTATTGGGGCATATATCACGATGGTTTGCTTTACATCTTGTGAAATGACCACAATAGGTTCATCTCATATCCCTCTTTTCAATAGAAAGAAAAGGGTAAAAAGATTCACTCTGGGAGGTGCAGGGATTAAGTCTCAGGGATTAAGTCTTAACTGTGGGGTTCTCTGCATCCACTGCAGCACAAGTTCAATCCCCGGCCAGGGAGCCGACCCACATGGTGCAGCAGACCTCTCCTGTCCTGCCTGCTGCTCCCCTCCGCGGTGGATTTCAGTAGATCCGCCTGTTCTGCTCCCCGCTCTGTCTCTGGTCTGCTCCCCACTCTGTCTCTGGTGAATCCTCTCCTCACATCTCTGGCCCAGGTTCTTGGGGTATGCATAAATAAATGACTATTAAAAGAAAAGGGAAAAATAGAAACATTTTCTTGTGATGAGATCTCTTAGGTTTTACTCTCGCAGCTTTCCCAGGGGGCATCTGACCCAGCAGTGGTCCCCACGCTGTGCACACAGCCCTGCGCTAGCCTGTGCCTCCTGCCCGCCTCCCCGCACTCCTGCTGCTTGGCATCTTGCCGTCCTGCTGCCGAGGGCGGCATCTGCTCTCTGGCTAGCGGTGCTGCCCGTGTCTGTTTCCCTTTGCATTCAGACTCTGACTCTTGTGTCGCTTCTGTACTTGTGGAGCTTCGTCAGCTCTGCTTCTTGAAATGTTCTGCTCTCACACTGAGGTTGTTTTAACTGCTGTTGTGAACATTTTGAATAGATTCTTAAGTATTTTTTATCCTTTACTGTTCTCATTAACTGCTTGCACCAGCCTCTTTTACTTGTATAGGTTCTGGGTCTTCAGTGAAACTCGATAGTGGTTAACTTTCTCTCTCTTGTTGTAAAAATAAAACACAGATACAGAGAGCCACATGCAGCACAATGCGCAGCTTCCTGTAAGATGCACGCTCTTGAGTCTTCCTCTGGTTGTGACTAGGGAGCCCTGAGCACTGCTCGGCTGTGTTGCTGCTGCAGCTCCTGCCCCCGTCATATTTGATGCATTGGCTGCCTTCTTAAAAACAAAAACAAATGGTGGGCCTCCCTGGTGGGCAGGGGCTGAAGTCAGGACGCTGTCAAGCTGTCGCCAGCCCTTCTGGCCCGGGAGCTGGCCCACATGGCGCAGCAGACTCTCCTGACCCGCCTGATGCCCCCCTCAGCAGTGTGTTTCAGTAGATCCACCTGTTCTGCTCTCCACTCTCTGTGTCTCCTCTTACCCCCCTGTACCTCTGGCCTGCACCCAGTTCTTGTATGCATACATCAATAGAAATCTTTAAATAAATAAGGCTGGGGGAAAAAAAATAAAACCTAAGTGGAGGGGCAGGTTTCTGTTTCTCTATGTGGTCATGTGTCTTAGCAGCCTTTCTCAGAAAACGGACTTACATTTGAGAGACTTTCAGTATATTCCTAACCTACCAGCAAGTCTGTGGCTCTCCCCACATTCCTTTTCTGTCATCTCGCTGCCTTAAAGCACCGTACTCACTGGTCTCATCTCTTGGAGACTGGTTGAATTCTGTGTAGTTCCTCTGACTCCTGCACACTTTTTCTGAGAGTGGGTTTTGTTTCACTTTCTTTCATGGTCTCTTAATTTCTTTTGTTACTGGTTTATCATGTCTTGGTTGCAGCTGGCCAAGGCTGCTTGACTCCGGCCTGTACTTGACATTCAGCTGCAGCTTCTCTGTCTCCTGCTTCTGCCCTCCCTTCAGGTATTCTTGCTGTTGGGCTCCTTTCTGCATGCTGTGAGGGTGGCTGTCCATGCCTCTGCCTCCTGCCGCTCCCAGGACACCGCAGCTGCTACTCTGCTCCAGTCCAGACATCCCGGTCGCTGCCTGGCGCGGTGGCTTGGCTGCCTGGGCACCTTGGCCCTTGCACCTTCTGTGTAGAGACCCTTTTTGCTCTGTCCATCTCTTCTGCGTTCCTTTCTCAGGGATGGCATCACCCTTCGGGGGGAACCTCCAGGGGTCCCCCTTTGCTTTCAGCTCCATCCTGCTCCCTTCCCCTCCTTTACAGCCTGTACAGCCCAAGCACTGGCCAGTCAGGCCCTGATTCTGTGACCAGCCCTCTGTCGCTGCTGCTGCTGCCTTGCACTTCTAGCGCCACCCCCCCCTTCACCCCTTCGATATCTGGAAATGGCTCCAGGCACGTTAGTTCCTCCCTCCTAACAGGACAGCTGGGGTACCACCTTCCCAGAGGTAACTGAGCTGCTGGCCTCACAGCTCCGAGCCCTCCCTGCAGGCTTTGGCTGAAGTGTCGGTGTCTGGTACATCCAGCTCCCCCCACACCCCCACCCTGGGGCTCCTCAGAGCTGCTCTGCTCTGCTCTCACCTTGGCCTTGGACTCAGCAAAATGGGTGCTCAGGAAGTGGGTGTGAGGAGGTAAAGCCAGTACTGCCTTTAACACTTGTGATAATGTAAGTCAGTTCAAGGAATATGGCTCTAATTTTTGGTGGTTTTTTGATTTTGTTTTTTTTCCCCCAGGGTTATTTTGGAGCCGTTGGAGCACTCCTTGAACTGTTGAAGATCCCCTGATCTGTACCTGGGGAGGGGTCTTGGAATCTTCCACTCTGGGATCTCTGGACTTTTGTTTTTTAAGAGACTTAACTCAGTTTTATGATGTGTACTACCTGAATCAAAGCAAGAGAGGACAAGTGTTTTTCTAAGTTATCAAGATCACTCCTTAAAAATGTCAGTCTAACGTAGTGACTGATAACACGTGTCTAAAGAAGCGGACATGTTCATGGCAGTGAGGATATGCTGTGTAAGATGCTGTTCAGTGTATCCTCGCTAAACATGCTGCGTATTCCTGCAAGTTAGCTTTACTGGAGCCACTTCAGGGGAGAGCTGTTCAGTGTTCGGCTGGCCGGTTTTGTGTCCTATTTGACTTGGCTGAATGTAAAGCAAGCTACTGTGTTAAGATCACAACGTTGTCGCTGGCCGTGGAGGTCATCCAAGTACTCGCTCTGGTGTGCATGGACCCTTCGTGTGAACACATTGAAAAATATGTTTTATTTCAAGGTTCTGCAAATTTACTTAATTGGGCAGGTTAGGTGTGTACCTAGAATTTGGATAAGCAACTTTTTGCAAGGCCTTTCAGGTCTCTTTACATTGCAAGACCTGGGGAGGTCTATTAATAAAGATAGGCCTTCTCCTGGCAGTTGCCTCCTGCTGGGGGGCCGTTCTTGATCTGACAGAAGTGGGTCCTCTAGCAGAAGAAAAACATGGTGTAGAGGACTAAAAACTCAGACACACAGGGCCACGGGAACCCGCATCTACTGAGAGACCTGGGGGGAATCTGGATATTCTCTCAGGCGGATGGAAATGGTTGGGAAAGGGGAAGTGGGTGGTGGCGCGACCCTTCCTTGCTGCACACACAGCTTGGCAGGATGGCGCCATGGAACTGAGTCAGGTTCAGAATTCTGCTTGGGAAAGGCAGGACTTGAGATGTAGTCTTGTTAAAGGTTGATTGGACTCTTTCTACTGTGTGGAATAACTTAAAACCCCCTTGGAGATAGAGCAGCATCTGTATTTTGTGCATTATTTGGTGCCTGGCAACTGTTGGCCTCAGTGGAGGGGCCTGTACAACACAGCCTTTGAACCAGCAGGAAACCCTATGACATCGCGGCCACCAGCTCCCCTCTTCTGCAGGTGCGGGAGCAGAGTGGCCCCCCTCCGTGGGAAGGCAGGTTGCTAGGACACAGGAGGGCGGGGCTGTCTCCAAGGAAGGCGGGGCTAGGGGCTGGCGCGCCGCTCCCGGATGTCTCGTTTCCTCCGCGCTCCCGGTGTCGGCCGCGTGGGGGCAGCATAGGCCAGGGCCCTTTGCCGGGTCAGCCCTGGAAGGGATAGGCGCTGCGGTTTACTGCTGCTGGCCGCGCAGGCCTGGATACTGTAGGGAGCGGTGAGATGGCGTAGCTCAGACTTACACGTTGCTGCCCCTCCCGGCCCCTCACCCCCAGCTTCCTGAGTCACCTCCAGCCCTGACCCACAACCCTCATCCACGCATCTTCCTACCTTGTGGGTGCACCTCCTTTCCTACCACGATCGCCAAAGACAGTGCCACCACCTCCTCGCTGGTGCCATAGTTGTGCATCTCAAGCCCTTTACTACCTAGATCCTCCCGGCTGTCTCAAGGCAGGTGACTTCACAGGTCTGGATAAAGCAGCAGGGAAGAAGCCAGAGCCAGCTGCTCTCTGGGGAGGCCTGTCCTTGTCCAGCACCTGTGCTGGCATCGTCCCCGCACCTACCAGCTTACCTCCAGCCTTGCGTGTAAACCTGCAATCACATTGGCAGCACCCTGGTTACAACCACTACCAGTTGTGTCTTCCACTACCAGTCCTGTCTGAGTGCTTGTCTTCCTGTCTGCTCTCCGCTGCAGGGAGCCCTTCCTGCCCCTAGAGGCGGTGTTCTTGGTCCTGACCTAAATCTAGATGGACTGGAGAGATGACGGTTGCCATGTGAGTAGAATGTGGTGTGTGGGGGTTCTGTGAGGGCATGTAGACCTCGGAGGGAAGACCTGCTTTTGGACTGCCCGATTCTGTATCAAATAGGCAGTTGGGTTTGGCAAGATGAGCGTGACGGTGAGGTTTTAGCGACAAGGACAATGAGAACAGAAGGGCAGAGAAGGAAGCAACTAGGGAAAACAGGAGTGCTGGGGGTGGCGGCGGGGGGCTGGCAGGGGTGTTACAAGGGACGGGAGAGAAGAGCTCTCCAGGCACGGGCATTAAGAGGCTTAAGAGGGTCCTGCTTTGGGCCCAGGGCCACGAATGGCCATGAGAGCAGCGGATTCCCTGAAGGTGCGGCAGTAGGTGACTTGGAGGGTCTAGTGAGGAGCGCCATCCAATAGCTGCCACAGGACAGCTTTGGAACGAGGTGATTTTTCTCGACACATTTGGTATGCTCAGTCCTGGGCTGTAAGCTAGAGTGTGGGGTGTAGGCTAGTTCTGCCACTTTAATCCCTCTGAGCCCTGCTGTCCACCTTCAGGAGACTGCTGCTCTGTCCAGCTGTGTCTGCGCCCTCGAGGCCTATGAGGTAGATGGGGCCATTCTCTGCTTTCTCACACCTTGGTGCACTCACCGCCACCTGCACCCCACCACAGGAGGTGCTAGTCCAGAAGCACCTCCATTACAGTCACCTGATGCTGGTAACCAGCTCCATTCCATCAGATCCATTCACCTTGGCATTTTAGTTCTTGCTAAATGGCTAAGTGGTGCAGGCTCCTGAGCTCGGGGCCATAGGCACAACACAAAGTATTTTCAAAATCTGCTTTTTATTTACATTTGTTTAAGTCGATCACATGCATGTTATATCTCTTAAAAACGAGTAATTAGCAAAAAAATGCATTAAAATTTTAAAATAGCAATTAAATATACAAAAATATAGCTTACAAAAACTGCGAATGTTTAAAAATATTCTGCTGCAGAATTCTTAGTGTACAAATGTCTATGAAACCTGAGGCTCAGCATTTCATAAACTTTGAGGGAGTTACACAACCTCTAGTAATTGTGATTAAATCCTGATGAGCTGAACTACAAGATGAAACTACCCCCTTCCTGGCAATGATCCAGAGATGAGTTATCAGGAGCACTCTTGGAAGACAGGGCCATTGTGGGGGCGCATCCTAGCACCCACCAGCACTACTGGGACTGGGGTGGGGGGGCAGACGGGACTGCACAGCTGACTGGAGGCACAGCCCCTCCAGCCTCCTTACCTGCGCAGGGAGTGGAGAGGAGCTCAGGCCAGGCCAGCCTCTGGATGCTGGTGGGGTCCCCGTTCGGGGCTTGTGTTCTGGAGCAGAGGGTGTGCTCAGGTCATATAGTCACAGAGGAGAGCACGGAATGGTAAACCAGACATACAGATGCGTGGTCTAAGCAAGAAAACTTGCCATCATGTAATAATTTGGTCTGTGAAGCTGAACTAGGACAGTAACATTCACTGCACAAATCCCATTTTCCCTGATAATCTCACTCAAATAGAAACAGTCCATGGCACATGGGAGTCTTCACTAGTCTAGTACAGGCGATTTTCCTTTTTCAACTGCAAATTCCACCAGAATCATACAAGCTCAAGACAGTTATTCACGACCAATGGCAAGTCTATTGGGTAAGGGCCCGGTGATGGGTAGGTTTCACGTGCAGTTCCTTGTCAAGTTTCAGACCAGAGGTGAGTTGTATTCTTAATCCTGGGGCGCCCTGGGCTGCTTCTGGGTGCATGACAGAGAGGTGGTGAGGACTAAGGCTGGAGTCCCTCCTCCTCCCCTCAGGGCTGCCTAGAGGAAGCTACTTTAATCTGCAGGGGCAAAATGAATTTTCTTTAAAAATATAAGATTACTGGTGGAGTAATTTGTTGCTAAATGGAGAGAAATGTTGCTAAGTGAAGAGAAAATGAGTGGTGTGCATCAGGAGCAGAGAGGAGGAAGCGCAGATGGATGGACTCAGACAGGTCGGTGGATCTGGTTAATCCCAAGATGGCGCGTCAGACATCTGCCTGGTGAGCTAGGCTGCCTCAGCCTTCAGTTACTACTGTTTCTCAAACTTGCCTCAAAAACAAGCGCTGACCAGAGACGCCCTGACAGCTGTAGCCAGAAGTCACTGTTGGGTGTGACTTGAACTGGGTAAAGATGGCGAGCACCTGGGTGTCCAGGTCCCTGCAGGGGCGGCCCCTCCTGTGCTTGAGTGTCACACATCAGAAGCTTGCTTGAAAAGTTCGCTTTGGTATTACCTGGTATCTGGCAAGGGTCAGGGAGGGGCTGCAGTTTCTGTATAGAAGCTAGGATTGTGGTACACTGCAGTCAATAGGTTACTGAAAAGGAAAGATTCCAAAATACCTCCCAGTCCTGGGCTCACCTTTTGTAGGCATTCCGACTTCTCAGGTGGTTTTTCCCACATGAAGAGTCTGGTATCACATGAGCAGAAAGGAGAAAAGCTTACACGTGTGTGTACACATGTATGTATTTACTTGTACATGCAGAAGTGGTCCCTGAAAGCGCAATGAGCAAACTGACAGCAGGTGAGAAGCTGCTTGGATGCAAGGAAGACCAACATGGACAAGCATTTTCCATGGCTTGAGAGTCATGTAAAGGGATAACCTATTAAGAATACTAAAGGAATATTCAGCACTGAGCAACCGAACTAGGGAACACTGTGGTCAAAGGCAGGTGGATGTGATTGGGATGTGGGGGAAGGTAAAGGGGAAGGGAGCCAGGTGAAGAGAGACCCCTGGGGAAAGGGCCCGCTCCCCAGGAGGCTGAGGCTGGGGTGGGGTGGCTCCTACAGGAACCTGCATGGTGTCACCTAGCAACGGCACCCGGCATCCCAGGCCTGCTGGATGAGGTGACTGATTCTCTCAAGATTCAGTAAGGTCACATTACAACCCAAGGGGTCTGATTAGGGTATTGGCTTTGCGAGGTTAGCCTGCAGGAGGGCATGTAGCTGACAAGTGGCAGGTTACTGAGCACACTCTGCCTAGAGCTCTCGGTTGCCTCCCTGTGCCTGTTTCAAAATGCCCAGGAAACCTTTCTGAAAAGTCACTAGACTTGTACAGAGAAATTCAGAGCAGATTCAGACCATGGAGATGACATGCTTTGGAGTGAGGCTGTGGGAAGGGACAGGGTTTAGGGATGCAAGGAGCTTGGCACTGAGGAAAAGGATCTTTATGTCAAGACTTGCTGAGAACAGAGTATTTGGCCTGTGAAGGGAGGGCCCTGCACTCCTCAGCGTGGGCTGAGGCTTCAAGCCACTGGTCATGTCTGACTTGTCCTGCTCCCCAGCTAGAAGAATACAGGCCACAGGAATTTACCTCCTAGGGACAGGCCTGCCAAGTCATGTGCAAAGGAAACAGCAGACAACAGAGCCTAGTGCCAGCACTAAAGTCAGGCATCGGGCCAGGCTGATCCAGGGTCACCTCTGCAGCTAGGTAATGATTCTGCTACCTGTGTCCATGTGGGGCCTGCATTCTGCTCCACTAACCATACAACATACTTCACCCAAACTTTGAGCTGCTTAAGACACTGAAGACAAAGTCACCATGTCATCACTCAGTTCTCCCCCCCCCCACTAAAAGCTGACAAAGGTCACAAACTTGAAGATGTGGACAGGGCAGCCTCACCAGTGTCACTGAGGTATAAGCCTCAGTTCACTTAAAAGAAAATTCTGGGTAGAGATTTAACTGTCCTTCCACACACCTGGTTTTAACCAGACGCTGAAGTAGGCCAGCAGTCAGTTACGCAGGTGCGGGCAGTGGCTGCACTCCACTCATGCTCCTCAGCATCAGTCATGACTGAGAATGTTGGCCACACTGCAGCAGGACACCAAGCCCAGGGGGAGTGGACATCCCACTTCAGTGTTCGGCCCCACCCTACCCCACCCCAGTGGGGAAGCAGCATTTTCAAAAGCCCCCTACATTCACATGTTGAGGTCATGTCAGAGGCACCCCATGGATCAAAGCCGATCCGTGATGGCGCCTGAGGAGAGTAGACCACCTTCTCTGCTTTCGTCTTGATGGCTGGAACTACCTGACTTTGTGCTCCTTGTTCTGTGCTAGCACCAACCACCTCACTTGCCTTTAGCTGTGACACAGTGTGATTAGTTAATCTGCTTTCCTATAAATGCAAGGAGTTGGTGAGGTTGGTGCTGATACAGAGGGACAAAGCCTGCAACTGAAAGACTAGTCCTACAAAAGCTGTGAATTAAAATAATGCGCGGTAGGGAGCACACATTTTTCTGCAGGAACCCACATGAAGAGATGACATTTGTCCCAAGGCTACTCTATGGACAGCGGTGGGTGTTGGACATTAACGAGGCTTGTCCAGAGCAAGCCTGTTCCTTCATTGCTCACATTTTACTGTAAATGGGGTGCTGTGCAGCACTCAACTATTGTACCACAAACAACACAGTGACAGGAGTATACAGACAGTTCCTTCCACAGTGCCACGCAGGCTAACTTTCTTGCAGACACTGCAGACCTCCCAAGCCGTGTGTGAGCAGCAGTCCGGCCCAACTACGAGTGGATGCACACGTGGAATAGCCAATTCGGACTAACTTGATTTGTAATTTTCCAAACTGGATTCTGCCCAGCACTTTTCCAGGTGAATGAGAATTCCCCTTCTCTTTTGACCCAACCACATGAGCCCAGGACAGGTTTCCTTTCCCATTCTAAGAAGGTAGAGGTTGGGCTCCAGAAAAAAATTCCCGGAAACATGCTATGAACAGAGCAGCAAAACACTCTCTCAGCCTGAATTTCCAACAGGAAACCACCTCACCCACACCTGTGGGCTGGGGAAGCCTCTGGGCCTGGGACAGGTGGCAGAGGGCAGGGCTAAAGAACATGACTTTTCTACCTGACCCACTGCTGCTTCAGGTAGCTAATTTATACAATATCCATGAATCCTAACAGACTCCGAGTTGTCTCTAGAAAAACTGGACAGAAAGAACCAAAGAGCAGCATGCATTTCTCTCCTATAAGGAATCAGTTATCCGAGTCCAAACACTGAGGCACACGCCACTGGGTACACAGCCCTGCTGGAGCTTCTGGAACTATTTACAGTTCAAGTGGATTCCGGCTTCACTTACCGGGGTCTTATTTGGGATACTTTTAAGTTGTTAAAAAGCCAATGATAGGCATTTTCTCTTAAGTTGAAACAGGGCAAGAAGAGGGCCGGGGACGGGACTGAGCAAGGGAAGGGTGGGGGCCAGCACTCTCCTCTCAGCACGCTGGGCCAGGACTGGCCGTCTGCAGATGCTGTTCCTGGACCTGTGTGAAGGGCTCACGTGCACATCCTCGAGGCAGCCGGCCAAGACCCTGAGCCGCACTGGGACGTGGGGAGTGGACAGCACCGGGCTCCCTAGGTCCTCGGACAGCATGACAGCATGGGCTCAGGTTCACCCCATGCTGGGGCTCCTCATGGGTGGCCTGGCTGTGCCCCACTGTTGAGGAGGGGTAAATAAGAGGAAATGGCTTCTGACTAGGCCTTTCCACATACAGCTAATGTTTTTAGCTCAGACGATTTGATAAACTGGTGAACTTGTAGGAGGGATGGTGGTGAGGGAAACTGCTGCTCTGGTGTTTACCAAAGTGCTCGGTTTCCAAGTTGGCCTTATCAAAGGAACGTAACATGAACAGCCTGTTGGCGTTGCCTCACCAACCACTGGTGACTGGTCATGCTTTGGCTGAGGTAACCGCTGGTTTTCGTTGGCTCGGGGGTGCCGGGAGGGTTTGCTGCTGCAAAGGCATGCACGGTCTGTAGAAGCTCCTCTGTCCTCGGGGGGAAGTGGTGCTAAGGACCTGCCCTTAAATTCCCTTCTCTGACACTTGTGTTTATCTTCCCTTCTGCTTGGTAAGGATTCACCTTACCATGGAGAAAAGTGTCTGGGAGACAGAGTCTAATGAAGTTAGCGAGAGACCTCATAAAGTTTCTTGAACCAAACCCCCGGGCTCACTAACTCCTCTCCTTGGTGTGGAGAGTGTCAGAGTGCTTTGGTTGTCACTAGACCCAGATGTCTGGGTTCCAAGCTCAGTTGGCCCAAGAGTTCTTCATGAGGCAAAGGAAGTGGCAGCTGGTGCCCCAGGTAGAACAGCCAACGCAGAGACCGCTCGTGCTGCTTCTGGCTCCACGCGGATGTCGGACCGCAACAGTTCGACTTTTGATGAACTATACAATGTTCTCTGCCCCAGGGAGGGGCCCCTGTGGGGGTCCACGGTCCTGCTTACTATGCAGCTGGGCCAGCTGCAGAACTGGCATGTTGCACAGTGGACACACTTTCCGGACCTCCAGCCACTTAATAAGGCACCTGCAGAAGGAGACACACAGCAGGGAGGCAGGATGTCAGCCCCATGCTTCTGACACCCCTGCCCACACCTTGCTGCTGCCCTGCCAGATGAACACCTCTGATGTTAGTGTGTGTGAGAGAGAGAGAAAGGGAGAGAAAAGCTGGGCTCCAAGGAGGAACCAGAGCCTCTGCCTTTCCAAAGAAGGTACCAAGAAGCCATAATCAGCATGCCTTACCCTCAGCTAACCGTGATTTCTCAAAAGTACAATGAGCAGGACGAAGGAAGCAGCACAGTTTTCTAATGTTAAAGCACAGAATAGCAAGAGAAGGGAATATTAATATCTCTGCGGGAAGGGGGAACGGACAGCCCTACACTGCCATTTATGTTTAGACTTTATTTTGATTTCAAGTAATGGAGCTCTTACTGGAAAATTCCAGTTGAGTAGCTGTTTACAGCTGGACTTAAGGAGGTGTGGGCTTGTCTGGCCCTCTGCCTGCAGTCCTGCTGTGGTGGTCATGTTCCACCACCTTGATACTGCCAGATGTCACGTACACACACCCCACCCAGCAGGTGGGGGTGTGTGTACGTTTTACAGACCAATCCTGAGGTCAGCAACTTGTCTGGCCATGCCCCGGAGCCCATAGGTAAGCTGGACATGTCTCAAACTCCGGTCCCTTTGAATCCACACCAATCAATACTTACTTTCTATGGAAGGCATGCTTACATGGACAAATCCCCAACTCATCTCGAGGCTTGAAGTCTTCTAGACACACAGCACAGAGCTGAAAGATAATGTCACAGGTGAGGTAAGTGTCTACTAAGTACTCACAGGCCACAAGGTAAAGTGCAGAAGCCCTGGCGGCCCCGTCATCTGAAGGGCATACAAGGTCCCATAGCCAGTTAAGTGAAAGAAACAGGCATGTGTGGGTAGGTTCTTCTAAAGAAGAGCCAGCTTCCTGCTCTTTCTGTCACATGTCTCAAGAGGCAGGGCAGACAGGCGAAGAGAGACAGTATCGGCAGTCTGTCTTTGGCTTGTTCTGACTATGGCTGACATAATAATGTCATCTTTCTGTGCAATGTGGAGGGGCTGACTCTGCCCCTGAGGGAGCTGTGCACAGCCTGGAGCAGGTCCCAGGGTTCTCAGGTTCTGCATAATGTGGAGACAACCACCAGGGCAGAGCCCTGTGACATACTTTCTTATAGTCCCTGGGGTCTCTCACTATGGCACTATCCTGTCAGTGCCAGTCCTTGTCATAGAGTCATTCAAGAGTCACGGAACTTAAACTTAGGAGAATTTCCCAGATTCCTCTTTGACAGGTGGCTTGGCTGTCTAGTGGAAGTCTACTGCTTGAAAATAGGCCTTCTCCCTCATGCCCAGAGGCTGAGTTCTAACTTTTGAGGCATTTAGTGCCCATGGGCACCAGGCAGCATTGTGTTTATCCATTTTGCGGATGAGCAAACAGAATAGTAACTATCGGCCATTTAGCCGATGAGTGCATGTGGCTGGGGACCCAGGACTGTCGCACCTACGTGCTGCTGTCCTACTTCTAATTTCTGTCTCCTGCCCAAGGCTGCACTACCCCTGCTTGCTCCTCTGCTAGCCCCAGGAATTCTGGCCCCACTCATGAGCATTCTTGCCCAGAGTGCTGACCAGCCTTCCTGGTACCAGTTTCATCCCCTACAGTAAGTCATCTATCTACTCAGCTTATGTGGCATGTTGAGTGGGACCTAATGCCCAGTGAATGTCCTTGATGCCCTGAGGCAAGTGCTATGAATGTTGGTCTTCCAATATCCTTCTCCAGGGAGTTCTTAGGATCTTCAAAGAGGAGAAGATGGGCACTGTCTTAACAGATTGGCCTTATGCTGCGACAGCAGGAGAACAGGGAAGAGGGCAGACGGACGGCAGTTGTTGGCTCCGTCGCCCACAAGCTGTATGACCTTTTAGGTGCTGCCTATGAAGCTCTTTTCCTTCATTTCCAGGTGAGGACACGGTGTGCCCATCCCTCTCAGAGGGCTGTAAGCCTGGAGGGCAGGGCTGAGGGGACGGTAAGTCTACCAACAATACGTGTTTTTACTCATGTTTGACTTGTGATGGCAGCACTATTTTCAAGCTTATTTTTGTTCTCTGGAGGCAGGCTGAGAAGTTGCTGTGAGTAAAGATAAGATACTAACAGTTCCGATCTCAGGGTGCGCATCTTGGCACTAACTGCAGGAGGAATGACGCTGCTACCTGCCAGACTGAGTAGATCACACAGCCTCCTCCGGAAACAGGGTCAGGCCGCTGGCTCTGTCCACGGGGAATTCAGGGCTGATGCTCCCAAAGGGCAGGAAGTTGGACATGTCACTCTCATGTGCTTGCTTTTCAGGATTAAAAATGAGATTCTAAGCCCTTTCAAAACAGTTACTGTTAAGTTATGATGTGCGATTATGTTCTCAAATTTTAAAACTGTAGACGGTAAGATACATTCTGACATGTTAAGAGCTACAGGCTACCAAACATCCAGGGCAACTGAAAAGTTTCAGATTTGACTTCTCAGAAGTGCCCTGATGGATAAAACTAATTTTACAAATTAAGAGATTTTTATTTTGCAAATGAGTTTTACTTTTCAGTACTTCAATGACAGTTTTTTCATTTCTGCCCCTTTAAAAAACATGGATATGTAATTCATATACTAGAATATTCCCCTTATAATTCAGATTTTCATGTGTATAGAGTCGTGTAACCATCATCATTACCTAACTTCACAACGGCATCATCACACAGCCCCCAAAAGCTCATATCCATAAGCAGCCGCACTCCTCATTTCACCTCCTCCTAGTCTCTGGAGTCCACTAGTCATTTTTTTGCATTGTAGGATAGTTTATTCTAGTCATTTTCGGAATGGGTGATAATCATGAGGTGTTATTACATAAAATGTGGTCTTTTGTACCTGTCTTCTTTCACTTAGCACATGTGACGCCTTTAAGGTTCACCTCTGCTGTAGCATGAATCAGCACTTGATTCATTTCTAACTGCTAATTGTTATATGGACATACCACATTTCATTTATCCTATCTGTTGACGGACACTTGGGTTGTTTCTACCTTTTGACTATTGTGAATAACAGGTGCACAAGTATTTGAGTCCATTTTTAGTTCTTTTGGATACATAACTAGGAGATTTGCCACGTCATAACTCTATGTTCAACTTTTTGAGCAACCCCTAAACTGTTTAATAAAGTGGCTGTGCCGTTTCATATTTCTGTAATATGAACTGTTAGATTTAGGTTTTTGTTTTTGTCTTTTTTAAGTTAAATTTTGTATATGGCATAACATAAGGGTCCAACTTAATTCTTTGCCTGTGGCTACCCAGTTACCACAGCACCATTCACAATAAACTATTCTTTTCCCACTTAATCATATTGGGACCTTTGTTGAAAATCAATAGACTATAAATGTATGACTTTATCGCTGAACTCTCCATTTTATTACATTGATGGAAGTCAATCTCTCTGCCACTATCACACTGTCACAAATACTATTGCGTATGTAAGTTTTGAAGTTGAAGAGTCCTCCAATTCTGTTTTTGCCCCCTTTACACTGCATCCCTTGACTATCCTGGGTAATTATGTATCTTAGGATCTGCTTGTTTCTATAAAAAACAAAAAAGGCTTTTGTGATTTGATAGACTATCTTGATTTTGTAAATATTGTGAGGAATACTGCCATCTTAACAGTATGTCTTCTAGCATGAGCATGGAGTATCCATATATTTAGATCTCCTGTGCCATGTGGGTCATCTCCCTGGCTGGGATCGAACTCCTGCTGCAGTGGCTGTGAATAGCTTCATAGTGCTGAGACTTAACCTCTGGCGTCACCAGGTAGGCCCTTATTGCTTTTTCTTAACTAAACATTCTAAGTAGTTCCTGTAGTACAATGTAGAATAAAAGTAATAAGACCAGGCATACCTGTGTTTCTGATATACCATTATATATATTAGTTGTGGGTGAGATGCCTTTTATTAAGTAAGGAAGTTCCCTTCTATTCCTAGTCCGTTGAGTGTTTTTATCATGAAAGAATGCTGAATTCTGTCAAATGCCTTTTCTGCATCCATTGAGGTGATTGTTTTTTTTCTCTTCTTTTATTCTATTAATAGGGTAATTACATTGACTAATTTTCCTTTGTTGAACCAACCTTGCATTACTGGTACAAGGTTGGTTTTTGGAAATAATTTCTTTTTTAAGATTTTGTTTTTATGCTTACAGAAATGGGGTACAAACCAGAGGTGCAGGGGTGGTGAGAGGACTCACCAGAATCAAGAGTGGGGAGCAGAACAGGCAGATTTACACTGCAGTGGACAAGACAGGAAAGGTCTGCTGCGCCATGTGGGTCACCTCTGGGGCTGGGGATCAGACTCACACTGAAGCCGCTGTGGCTAGCTTGCAGGGCAGCATCCTAACCTGTTGCACCACAGGGAGGGCCCAGAAATATTTCTTTTTGTATGCTGCTGGATTTGGTTTGCTAATATTTCATTGAGGATCTTCACACCTGCATTCATGAGAGCTACTGATTTAGAGTCTTCTTTTTAGGAATTCCATGTGTTTTTGATTTTGATATTACGGTATTGCTGACCTCACTGAATTAGAGATAGAAAGTGCTCCCCACCAGTCTTCATTTTTGGAGTCAAAGAATGGATCCAGTGATATTGTTAGCCCTGTCAGAAGTGGGGCTAGGAATACACATTTACTTGATTTTGTCTGTTTTATGTATTATAAGTAAAAAAGATCCTGTTGATGGCATCTACAGAGGCTAGGAGAACAGAAAGCTTTGAATCCAATGAGGAACTGGGCAGTATGACTGCTGGAGATACTCCCAAGAGATAGATCTGGTTATTACTACAAAGGCTTTGAAAGCTGAGTTGTTTACTGTAACCAAAGCCCACAGAAGGCAGGCTGGAATTTGTGACCTTAGCCTAAGCAGATCAGTTCCCTGCCAAAAACAAAACTTAACATCTCCCATGGGATATCATATAAAACATAGAGTCCCATAACATAATGTTAAAAATATTCAGCATTCAATCAAAATTACTTGGCATACAAAGAACCATGAAAGTCACACTTATACTGGAAGAGACAATCAATAGATTAATAACAAGAGAACACAAATGTTCGATTATAAAAGAAAGACCTTAAAGATATTGTAATAAAAATGTTCAAAAAAGGGCCCTCCCTGGTGGTGCAACAGGTTAAAGCACAGCACTATGAACCTGGCCACAGCCACTTCAGCATGATTCGATCCCTGACCAGGGAGCTGACCCACATGGCGCGGCAGACCTCTCCTGTCTCAGTCATTGCTCCTCTCAGCAGTGTACTTTGTCAGTCAGCCTGTTCTGCTCTTCACTGTCTCTGGTGAATGCTCTCACCACCCCCTGCATCTCTGGTCTATACCCCAGTTCTGTATGCATAAATAAATAAATCTTTAAAAAAATGCTCAAACTCTGGTGATGGCACATGGGTGATTTGGTGATAGGAAGTCCACAGGAATTACAACTGAGATGGAAAAAGGCACAAAATGATGTAAAAATAAACTACTATATTATAAAAAAAATGCTCAAAAAAGCAACTGGGAAAGTTCTTCAAACAAACATTAAAACAAATTATTAGCAAAGAAATAGAGGATATAGATAAGGAAGAACTGAATGGAAGTTTTAGAACTGAAAAACAACGAAGAACTTGACAGATGTATGCAAAAGCAGAGTGGATGGGACAGGAAAGAATCTGTGAACTGGAACACAGCACAATAGAAATTATCCAACCTGAAAAACAGAGACAAAAAAAAAAAA
>NW_004567123.1:23276320-23293890 GCF_000260355.1 Condylura cristata
AAATTATCCAACCTGAAAAACAGAGACAAAAAAAAAAAAGTGGGGGGGGGGGGAGGATGGATGCTCAATGATCTCTGAAAAAACAAAAAAGGGTCTTCTAGTACTCATGCCATTACAGTCCTAGAGTTCTTCGAAGAAAGTACAGTGCAGAAAAAAAATTTGAGGAAACAAATTGGGAGGCTGAAAACCTCCCAAGCTTGGTGAAAGACAAGCCTACATATTTATGAAGATGTGTAAGTCTCAAACAAGGTAATCCATGCCCAGACATACTCAAAAACTAAATCTAAAGACTAAGAAACTACCCAGAGAAAAATGATGCACTACTGTGAGGAAATCAATGATTCAAACAATTGAGAACTCCTCCTCAGACACCATGGAGGCCAGAAGGAAGTAACACAATGTTTTAAAAGTGTTGAAAGAAAAGAATTGTCAACCCCGGGTAAAATAGTCTCACGTGTTGAATATCTAAATATCACCTTCTTAGCTTCACTATTCTTAGTGTTGTTCAATTCCTTGTCTGATAGAAAAGACTAAATAAAAATGGGCCCTCCCTGGTGGCACAGCGGGTTAAAGCACAGCACTGAGAAGCTAAAGCCACTTCCGCATGAGTTCTATTCCCGCCTGCCCCGGAGGTGACCACATGGTGCGGCAGACCTCTCCTGACCTGCCCACTGCTCCCCTCAGCAGTGTACTTCATCGATCTGCCTGTTCTGTCCCACACTCTGTCTCTGGTGAAGCCTCTCACCGCCCCTGAGCCTCTGGCCTGTACCCCAATTCTATGTACAAATAAATAAACCTTTAAAAAAAAATGATGTAGACAGTTACATCATTGTCTATTGTCTGGTAAACTGGGGTGGGTGGGTGGTGGTGGTGGTTTCTGTGCTACTGAGTCTGCAAGGTCTCAGGAAGGCTGCTGTAGGGAGAGAAGCCTCGTGTGATCGTGTACTTCTGGATCCCTAAGGCCCTTTCAGTGTACACTCCAGATGACACACAACAAGCACCCTATGCACACTCTAGTGTGACTTTCAGGTGTATCATCAATTTTATTAGACTGTTAAGAGCAGAAATGAGTACTTTATGCTTCTTGGTATTCCATGATCTAATACAGTATCTGTTCTATCTGTTCAATTAGTTAAAAATTAACGTATACACACGTGTGTGTGTATATATATATATATATACACACATAATATATATATCTTTTCCTTTTCTTTCCTCATTGTGATCATTATGTATCTTTACCTAGTAAAAACACGTTGCATTATGCATATAAATCCATGACCAATGTGGTATTTATTTTAGTTTACATATGTGATTATCACACATGTATCATTTTGCAACTTGCCTGTTTCAAGTTCCATTATGGTTCTACCAAGACTGATGTATGTATAGAGAAGGCTTGTTTCTAATTTTGTGTAAGTATCTAATATAGTGTAAATCATTGTATCAGGCAGGTTTCCTTTCTTTCTTCCTTCCCTCCCTTTTGGGAGGATAACCTTGTAGTCTATCACATTTTATTTGTTATACTACTAATGGACATTTAGTTTGTCAATAATTTTTCACAATAGTAGTCATCTACTAATAACAATATACATATTGAAATTCTATGTGCTTACATAGGACCAAGCTACATATCACTATATAATTAGGCTATGGTGATACACACACACAGACACACACTCATAGTTTGACACAACAGTTTCAGTATCAAGAAATACAACTGAAAAGCACCGAGTGAACTGAAACAAACAGATTCATATGATGGCTTCTAGAAGTAAGGAATAGAGTGAGGTTTTCCTAGATTTAGCTTCACATAACAGGGATCTGTAGTTTGATCACTCAGCCAGACTAGAAATGGTAGGTGCAAATGAGAAACTGATACATAATGATACAATACAACACACTTATTCAGGATAAAGATTCTAAACTAATGAGCCACACTAATAAAGAAACTTCAATCCCTGATGAAGCTGGTTATTGAACATTGCTAATGTATGTCAGAGTTTAATCTTTTAATTTATCGCCATCAAAAAGGCTTCTGAATAAAAAGGGATTACCCTCTACAACTTCATATAAATTTGGGCCATGTACCAAAATTAACTGTTGGGAAAATTTAAAAATCAAATATTAATTGGTGTATGGCCCTAGTACCAGGATATATCCAAACTGTTGTAACATACCAGCTTTTGGTAAAAAAATATGCAGAAAAAGAAGAGGGACAGTAGATGATTTCTACAATTATATAGATCATTATTTTAACTAGTATTCAAATAATTTCACAAACTAACTTTCTTTGAAGAGACTGGCATATAGCTCCATCACAGTTAGACTATATAAAACACAGACATGATGTTCAACTTTTCTAGTCTTTGCTTTAAATACAATTCAAAATTTAAAAAGGGAGGATGAGCAAGCACTAAGATTTAAAAAATAAGAAATTGTGAACATTTGCAAAGGTATAAGGAATAGAATTAATTTCTTAATAAGAAATAATTGTTATAGACTGTGTTTTAAGGTGTGTAGTAGGATAAACACAATTCTGGATTTATTATACAAAGCATAATGACATGGTGACAATTGTGAACCAATGATGCAATCTTATAGTGAACATCAAGGAGTCAAACCTCCCTGTATATTCTTCCCTATTTCATTCTTCTGTCTCACACCTCTCCAAACCTGTAACTCTATAAAGCAACCACTGACTTTTCTGTGGTACTGACAAGAAGGGAACGACTGGGAACATTTTTAAGGGTGAAACTGGTGTAAATTCATCTTAAGTAAAAAAAGCTAATTACCTCATATATAGCATGGATGGCAAATAGCATCCTATTTCATACTGCTGTGAAACAAATTTCACCTCAGCACCATCTCTATTAAAAAGGGAATCATTTATTTAAGATACTTTCTAAAAGCTTTCACACAGTTGATTTCTATGTGACTTTATCCTCAAATAGTCTATTAAGCTGATCAAAAATAAGTCTTTTTTTTTTTAAACTTCTGAAAATTAAGATGTTTAAGGATACCACAGCATAGTGTTCTATTAGAAAATGGCTAAGAAAAGGTTAAAATGTTTACAGGTAACTTACCTCATGTAAATTCAGTTCTTTTACTTTCTCTTTTAATATAACCTGTAAGACAAAAGTATGTACTTATGTCCATATAGATACATACTAAAAAAAACTTCTCATTATACTCACAAATATTTTTCTTTTGTGTATATAGCTCATTTTCCCTCATATTCAATATTGGAGAGAATCTCTTATAGTTTGAGACAGAACATTTAAGCAACATTCTTTTAACTTGAGGAACGATGCAATAGTCTCCTGAAAAGCAATTTTAAAATCTCTTTGAGAACAGATTAAATTTTGTGAAAAGACATTTATACATGCCCATCAGGACTAAGTACAAAAAATGATGGGAAATAAATGAGGTCAGCTGTCTCATCATTCAGTAAACATGGCACTGGCTGATGGGACTGAGTTACTTGTAATTTACAAGAGACTAAAAAAAAGTTAGGTTGGTAAGTTTTGCTTACTATTTTAGATCATTATTATCAAAAACATTAGCTTTATTCAACATCATTTAAAAGGGCTTAAAATCCACCCAGATGCTATCCTAACCTGAATCTGAAGTCAACAGATTTTACTTGGTCTTCAAGAAGAGCTTAAAGAACACATTAGTGGAGATAAGTAAAAGGTCTAAGGGTCTGTGGCAATGATCCAAGCATCTGGATCAACTGAGACAAAAAGACCAAATGCCAGTTAAAAGGAATGCCCAGTGATAAGAGTGCAGATTACTACATAAAAAGGAAATTTCTGAGAACTAACTTACTAGAGTTATTTCATCTTAAAAGTGACATTTGGGGCCCTCCCTGGTGGCACAGTGGGTTGAAGCACAGCACTGAGAAGCTTGGGCCACTTCCGCATGGGTTCGATTCCCGCCTGCCCTGGGGGAGATCCACATGGCGTGGCAGACCTCTCCTGGCTCGCCTGCTGCTCCCCTCAGCAGTGTACTTTGTTGATCTGCCTGTTCTGCTCCCCGCTCTGTCTCTGGTGACTCCTCTCACCCTCCGCATCTCTAGCCTGTACCCCAGTTCTATATGAATAAATAAATAAATCTTTAAAAAAAAAAGTGACATTTGGGAAAAATCTTTTAAATTTTGAATCCTACATTCCTGAATCAAAAATGGTTTTGTGGGCAAGTCACACTTTCAGAAATCACAACCAGAAGTTATCATCCAGCTATGTAGGAATGTACTAAATTTTCTACTCAGTGTATTTCAAAGACCAAACTTACCATCTGCCTTGTGACTTGACTATCAGTTAGTGAGGCAGATTTTACTTTCTACTTATAGGTAAGGTTTATGGAGATTATGATAGAATTTATATAGAAAACTAGCACATGCACTTCTCTGTATGAACCTGTGAGACCTGTGGGCAAAAGCCTAGGGTTACCTACAAACATTAACGTGGGTATTTAAGAAACTCACTGGCGTCCAGATTTTAATAGGCATAGACAAAAGATGGGCAAAAGATGTAATCCTAAAACAGTGAACTGGTTCTCTAATGTCAGTATCAAAAAGGTTAAAGGCTCAAACTGAAGTTTGGAAAAAAAATCCTAAGGACACAGGAATAATTTCAGACTAAATTAGACTAAAAGAAAAGTAAGAAAAACAAATTCTACTTGGTCTTCAAGAAAAGTTATTAAAGAACAAATCAGAGAAAAACTATGCAAGGGCTATGGGTTAATGGCAGGATTGAAGCATCTGGACTTTTAGTGATGGGAAACGAACTAATATTTAAAGGGCTGTCTAAAGGGATGGAGACGAGAACATTATAACAGAACTAGTCGTCTTTCTACTGGAGGAGGTAAAATATTTATTTAACTGTATCTCTGCAATCCAGTAAGAGTTCATAGCAGTAATGTTAAGGACTGTTAGCTATAGCATTTCCCTTTAATAAAATGCGGGCTAAAGTTGCTTGTTAAATTGTATTTTATTACCTGAAATTTCTATGAATTCAAGGATACTTTAAGTGAAATTGATTTACTTTATACCGCAAACTGGCAAACAAAATGCTAAAATGAACACAAATCCAAGTGGAAATCTGAGTACTTATTTTTTGATTAGAAAAAAAAACATGATCAAAGTCAATCTGAAGTAAATTTCTCACCTGTTTGTAGGCATAAAATTCTTTATGTGCTTGATGTCTTAGCCTAAAAGACAGAATGAGCAATGTGATATTTGAGGTTTCCAAAATAGCAATTTGAAAAAAAAATTAAAATACTGTATTTTGATATTAATTTATATATGGCTTAAAATACAGAATTGTTATTGTGGAATATACCCAAATGACATACCTGTTTCCATTTATGACGTGTCTAGTGAACTATAAGGTGTTAGAAGATAAGTTCTAACACAAATGTAAGTTCTAGAGAAATCTCATTAAAACAAAATCTCAATACAACAAATTTATTAATGAGCTGATAATCCCTGTTTATATTTTAAATCATATAGCTAATTAAAAAATATATAGCTAATAATGAATAAAAACTTTGAGAGGACAAATATACTGACAATAGTGTAACTATGACCAAGTTCAATATTTAGGAGACTTGTAGCACGCCTGTAATGATTTGCTTAATTATTAAAAGGAATATAATGATATATTCCTTATTTCTTAAAACTTATTTCTTATTTCTTAAAAAACTTATTTCTTAAAAAAAATTTACCCAGAATAACAATTGACATATTACAGTAATAAAATCTACGAGTGAACAGTATATTTTAAAATGATTTTTAACTGTAAAAAAAGTTTCTTCTGACTGCTATAATTATTATATAAGTATTATTTCTTTGAGTAACACCAAAAAATCATTAAGCAACAAGCATGTCTTTGAGACAGACGAAGTAATTATATTTTGTAAGACTATCAGAAAAGATTTGTTTTTAAGGAAGAATGTAACTAACTATATACTAAAGTTATTCAAATCTATCAGTAAATGCTCCTAAATATTGGTGGCAATATTAAATTTTCACTGGAAGTTGTTGATGATGTTCATCTTAAATATAGTCATGTAACAGGCAAACATTTAAAAAGTATTAGATGTATAACTGTTTAAGAAAATTTAATTTTTTACTCTTTCACGCTATAAAGTTTGTTGAAGAGTACAAAAATTTTGATAGTCTCAGTTTTGGCTTTGAAAACTAGGCCCTTGTTCAAGAGAAAAATGCTTGTTTAAATACTTAGTCAATCTGTTGGCTAAGTCCAGTCCTCTCTCCCTGCGAGGTACCCTCTCCACTTGTCTGTACTGTGCCCCAGGGCCTGTTTATTGCATGTACCTGAGAATAGTTCGCTGCTTTAACCTTTCAAATGTTAAGTGTTTTATGTAAATAATTAGTTTGACAATAAATGGAAGCTTAAAATTTTCTTGAGAGACAAGGAACTTAGGTTAAAGACTTCACTTTTGTCTTGGACTTTGTTTTCTGACTCTTAGTGACATTAGCTAACAGTGATGCAACATCCCCTCATAAAGCAAAAGTGAAATCTGTTAAAGCAGATCCAGTTTGGGGACAATGACTTAAGTGTATCTGGATCAATGGCTACTAGGTTGAAAAACAAATGACAATTTTCTCCTACAGAGTAAAATACGTCAGCACTGAAGGATTCATGTTGGTTTAAAATGTATTTTATTGATTAATAATTCACAGGTTGAAATTTTAGAAGATTTGCTAATCATTATACTTACAAAGTTTTTTTTAATCTAAGGGCAGAAAGTTTATTATTGTTGTTGAACATATTTGGAAGTAATGTAGCATGAAAATTGATTACCTAATCAAATAGCAGCAGAATAGCAAACTAAGGATGAAGACAAATATAGCAGTGCCAAAAACCACAATGTATATGTTGAGAGGCAAATTCTGGAATCCAATATTAGGCATCCTGAAGTTGTAATGTGGGAAATCTGAGCTCATGGGTGAACTGTAGAGGAAGAATAGAAAAAAAATCAGGAGTAAAAATTAAGAACATAGCTAGTGTTACCTTTGTACATATACAGAGGCCAAATTTTTCTAAGGTTTAATATCATTTGAAGCAAACACAACAAAGGGTTATATTCTTGTCGTTCATTTATCATGCCACAAATAATTTATTCATTACCACTATGTACCTGGCACTATCCCAAAAGCTAACCCTGCTAAGAGGTTTTACAAGTTACATTCATTCACAAAAAGATACTTCACTGAAATTATGCCAGTACCCAATAAACATAAAATATCTCAACCTCAAAGAAGCGTATAAAACCAAAAAGACAAGTTTTAAGATTTTAAAAACAGTTTAATCTTGCAGTAATTACAATATGTTTACTGATGAAACTTTGGAAATAACTTGGATATCTCAAAAGGAGGTAATAATTGAATAACGTACTGCAATGTTACCATGTTAAGGTTATAAAAATCTATCTTTTCAATAAATTTAACATCGAGGGGATGTAAAGATTTGTGGGAAAAGCTAATCAGGATATAAAAGATGATCCTGATTTTTAGAGTTGAAAAAAGGCGGGTGAACATGCATAAATGTATGTATGGGTGTGGGGAAGAGGGGCAGAAATGCCCGAGAGTTAACACACAAAATGTTAACACTGCCGTGTGGTTTGCTAGTCAGTTTATTAGGTCAGGCCCTATGTTAAGCAATTTATTGGCATTATTTTACTTACTTCTCACATAAAATTTCCATAGGTAGGTACCATCATCTCTCCCCATTTTACAGAAGAGGATTCAGTTTAGACATTTTGATCACATAACCATGACTGACCCTGTATGTATGAGAACCAAAGCCTCTCCAGTTCCCAAACCAGTGCTATAGTCTTTTACATGTGGTGCCTTTTATCATGAGAAAATAACAAATACTGTTTAAACATAAAAAGATTCCTTCTGTTAATTTGTTTGGTAATATATACTAATTATTACGGTGAAAATTCCATGAATGGAGACTGCCCTCCTCTTTAGGTGATACAGTGGCTCGTGAAACCCTGCTAGAACTTACCTTGTCATTTTGATTTTTATATAATACAGAGCAACTGTCAGACTATTAAGACCATATACTGATAACTGAATTACACTTTACTGCCAAAATCAAAACCGAACTGGACCAAACCTAGTAACCAAACACCACTTATATTTTTATTTATACAAAGTAAATTAGAAATATCTCTCACAGAAAAATTTGGCTTGGTAAAAAAGCTCTCACTTTAGGAAACAAGAAATTAAATATGACTTGGAGGTCTATCTAGCAGAGAGGAAACAGGCAAAACAAAAAATGACATGGTGGGAAAAGGATAGATTTATGGTCAGCATTTCTGGATGCTTTCCCAGGATGTCACTAACTAGATTTAGTGCTTGGCCTATTTATAGCTCAGGTTTTTGTTTTTTTTTTTCACCTTTCAAATGGATAAAATGAGACCATAGATATTGAATTGTTTGAAACTAAGAGTTAAGAGCAAAATACAAGGTTTTAGTGTGTGTGTATGTATACATTTTGACAGATGGGGGGATAATATTAAATAAAAGTAGTAAAATAACATAAAAGAAGTCTCTGGCAAGGGAGCCCAAGGACTCTTCTGAATACTCTGCCAACCAAAATATTAGTCAGTAGGTTTAGCAATATATAAAAAGTATTTCATACCACGATCAAGTGGGGTTTTATCCTAGGATATAAACTGGTTTAATATTTCAAAACCAATCAGTGTAATTCACCATATTAAGTGGCTAAAATAATGAAGACAAAAAAAAAATCACTTTATTAACTTATAAAAAAGGCATTTGACAAAATTCAACATCTATTTATTATTAAAAGCTTCCAGAAATAAAACAACAGAAGTAAACTTCAGCATGATAAAAAGCACCTACACTAGACAAAACAAACAAAAGCAAATACCAGTGTTAAAATAAATGGAGGGAGTCAACTAGGAAGGGGAAAAGTGAACCAAAGAAAACTGTATCAGTAAAATCTAGGAAGGAAAAAAGGAATACGGGTAGGTAGTTGTAAGAAAGCAAAAGAACCACAAAATAAAATGGTAAGAACAAGGTCTAAATTTAATTATGAGAAAAATGGATGATTTAAATCCCCCTATATTAAAGGAGCCTCTAGCCTTAAGAGTACATAAAACAATATTCAGTATATGCTGTTTATGCAAAAACCAACAAACACTTCAAACAATTTTAAGAAACCTTAAATGAATGGGGATTAAAAAATACAGCAAGCAAATATTATCAGAGAAAGTAGTAATGCCAAACTTCAAAATAAGAAATGAAGGGGTGGGGCCTCCCTGGTGGCACAAGGGATTACATCTCAGCACGATGAAACAATCTGCAGCCACTACAGCACAAGTTTGACCCCTGGCCAGGGAGCTGGCCCACATGGCACAACAGGCCTCTCCTGTCCCACCCACTGCTTCCCTCAGCTGTCTATTTCAGTGGATCTGCCTGTTCTGCTCCCTGCTCTCTCTGGTGAATCCTTTTATCCCTCCTTTCCCTGCACCTCTGGCCTATACCCCAACTCTTGTATGCATAAAGTTTATGAAAAAAGTCAAGTCAAATATATAAAACTAAGTATATTTTAACAGGAAACTGAAGAAAACATGAAAACACAGAATTAGAAACACAGAATTTGGTGAAAACATAGTTATGGTGTACTTAGAGTCTAACGCACCTCTAACAGATCAGGAGAGAAGAAAAGGGAGGACAGAGACAGACAGGGTGCGGGAGGGAGGGAAAGAGGAAGAAGAAGAAGAACTAACAGAACAAAGCCATTAACAAATAATAAATACATATTTGGAACATTTTGTCTTATAGAGAAAATGCATTCTTTTCAAATAATACAAAGTACCCTCATTTTACATAAACTGCTATGTCACAAAGGACATTTAAAAGAGTATAATTCTTTTTTTCCCAAAGACTTATTTATTTATGCATACAAGAACTGGGTGTAGTTCAGAGGTATGGGGGATAAGAGAAATCACCAGAGACAGAGTGGGAAGCAGAGCAAGTGGATCCAGTGAATTCCACTGTTGAGGGGAGCAGCAGGTGAGACAGGAGAGGTCTGCTGTGTCATGTGGGTCAGCTCCCTGGCTGGGGATTGAACTCATGCTTCAGTGGCTGGCACTAGCTTGAGAGTGCTGAGACCACCAAGGAGGCCCAATAAAAGAATATAAAGCTTACAGGCCACATTTTGTAACCGCAATGCAATAAGATAAAAATTAAAAGGTAAACAAAAGAAAATTAACTAGTTGAAAATTCAAAAATATAATCTTAGAAATGATTTGGATTTTGATAGTCAAAACAAGTCACAGGCCATTTATAAATTAATCACATTGCAAAGAAAAGCCTTTCATTTAGAAAAATTATCTTCAATATATTATCAACCTAAAAGCAATTATGAAAAAAAGACAAAATAATTCACTTTAGAGGTCGAGAAAAGAACAGATCAAATTAAAAAAATGAGGAATTAAATAAAGGTCAAACAAAAATAGATTAATCTATTAAAAATAGATTAAAACAAAATCCAGAGAGGAGGTTATCAACTAACCAACCAAATACTAAGAATGGGAAATAGATAAAAACTACTGGTATACATAGATTAGGAAAAAAGAGAACTTAAACCTAAAATAAAACACATGGTTTTGTAAGAGTATAAAGAACCAAAACTGCCTGAAGGAATTCTGGAAATACAGAACTCTGTTTTTGCAAAAAAGGTCCCAAAGTCTGAAGTCCATCCATATACCGTTAGAGATAATTTTTGCCCTGTATAAACTGATTGAGAGTAGGGGAAAAATAGGTTTCCCAACTCATTAAAAGAGTTAAATATAACCCTGAAACCAAAACCAAAACTATCCAGTAGAGTTTAAAACTAAAGGCCTAAGTACTAATAAATCTGGTCTTGTGAATGTGTTGTTTGGTTTGTAAATTTTTAGAAGTGAGCTCAAATTAAAATTTTGGAGGTTTAATATAGAATTTACAATTTCCAGTTTTACATGGAAAAAGCTGAGATCTTTTTTTTTTTTTTAAAGATTTATTTATTCATACAGAACTGGGGTACAGGCCAGAGATGCAGAGGGTGAGAGGCTTCACCAGAGACAGAGTGGGAAGCAGAATAGGCAGATCGACGAAGTACACTGCTGAGGGGAGCAGCGGGCGGGTCAGGAGAGGTCTGCCACGCCATGTGGTCACCTCCGGGGCAGGTGGGAATCGAACTCATGCAGAAGCGGCTTTAGCTTCTCAGTGCTGTGCTTTAACCTGCTGCGCCACCAGGGAGGGCCAAAAGCTGAGATCTTTTAACTCTGGGTTTCATTACTATGTGGCAGTAACTGCTTGGAGTTCAGTGACGCTGGGGCCTGCCAGGCTGCCATGTTTTTGCAGAAGAGGAGTCTTCTAGAGTAGTATGAGAGCTCACCTGGACCTAGGTCAGCATGTTCTCGTTTGTCATTTTCCACTACTCCCTAACTCTGAACCAAACACTGGAGGTCACACATATATACATATATACACCTATATCTACACACATATATGTATATATATTCTTTTGTATATTTTCAATTTAAAGTAAAAAAAAATGAAGTATTTAACCAATATTTCTCATTTGCACATACCAGCTGGCACAGAGACAATGCTATTACAGGATCAGAAGGGGGGAGGTGTTAGAAGTCCATCTGTATAGAAGTGTATATTTTTATATATATAAAATTAAGCATATCCAGAGTGTACCAGTGAATGTCAAAGACTCAGATCCCTTCAAAAGCACCCCTATACTAGAGAAAAATACCTAAAATTTAGCTGAGAAAGACTTCTTAAAATCACTCATGTTCCTTTCTCTAACTCTAAACTTGCCAAAGTCACTCTGATTTTAACTGTTTTTCCCACATGACATACCTAAGAGTATAAACATTTTTCTCATAACTAGTCAAAGTTTGAATTCATCTGAAAATTCTCTTCTTATACGTTTGTAAATTAGCAGTCCAATGAGCTTTGGTTAATGCACACTTTTCCTAGGCCTAGTTGTCCGTGAGGAAGGTTATGGTTGCATTTCTGTATGTGGACCCTTGCCCTGGAAAGCGGCACCCGGGTACACGCTGGGTGTACTAAACAAGTTTTGTGCCTAACCACCTAAGCTGGCACTTCTAGATGATGCCCCCTTACTTCCTTTAAAGTCTTTACCACGTACACTTCAGAAGTTTCCTGTTTTCCCAGTCTTTTATAGTCTTTTCTGGTACTTGGCTATTGGAAATTCTTCCAGGATACCAAGATTCAAAAACTTTTTATCTTCAAAAAGCAGGTATCTGGGCATGATAGTTGGCTGGAATCCTGTATACATGTTTGTAAATGCATTTTTCTCTCTATTGTTTGAGTTATAAGTCTGAGGGGATGCTTATCTTTTATTCTCTAGAGGTCTGTTTTTCTTTCTTTCCAGTTTTATCTTCTCAAAGAACTAACTATTAGTTTTACTGACCTTTTGTATAGTCTGTGATTTCTATTCAGTTATTTAATTTTAATTTTTATTATTATTTTTTTTTTTACCAAATTTGGGTCTTATTTGTTTATTTTCTAAAGTTGCTTTTATAACAATTATTTTCCCTCTTTAAACCATTTTTGCTATAGTCTGTTAACTGATAACTTGTACCCTTGTTTTCACTGGGGTATTTTTTAATGTTTGTTTTAATGTCTTTTGGTTTTCATTTTATTTATTTATACATGCATACAAGAACTGGAGTACAAGCCAGAGGTGCAGGGGGTGAGAGGATTCACCAAACACATAGTAGGTTGCAGAACAGGTACATGTACTGAAATACATTGCAGAGGGGAACAGCAGGTGAGACAGGAGAGGTCCGCTGCACCATGCGGGTCACACCCTGGCTGGGGAAAGAACTTGTGCTGCTGCAGTGGCTGGTGCTAAGACTTAATCCCTTATGCCACAAGGGAGGCTCCAGTTTTTGTTTTTTTTTTTTTAAGTCTTTGTGTCTGTTCAGTCCTATTATAGACAATTAAATTCTTTTAGATATTTGGGCTTTTAAGTGTTTTTTTCTATTGCTACTGTTTTGTTTGGATTTGTGCTTAGCTATTCTCTTTACTGGTGTTGTTAACATCCCAAAATCAAACCTGAGGTGCTATTTTAAATTTATTTGCCATAATTGGAGCTTGTCTTTACATATATTTTATTATTATTATTGTTATTTTTAAATTTTTATTTATTTATTCAAAAAGAACTGGGGTACGGGCCAGAGATGCGGAGGGTGAGAGGATTCACCAGAGACAGAGTGGGGAGCAGAACAGGCAGATCGACAAAGTACACTGCTGAGGGGAGCAGCGGGCGGGCCAGGAGAGGCCTGCCACACCATGTGGTCTCCTCCGGGGCAGGTGGGAATCGAACCCATGCGGAAGTGGCCCCAGCTTCTCAGTGTAGTGCTCCAACCTGCTGCGCCACCAGGGAGGGCCCTATTATTGTTATTTTTTAAAGATTTAGGTATTTATGCACACAGAACTGGGTTACTAGCCAGAGATGCAGGAGTGGTGAGAGGATTCACAAGAGACAGAGTGGGGAGCAGAACAGGCACAGTGACTGAAATACACTGCTGAGGGGAGCAGCAGGCATGTCAGGAGAGGTCTGCCACACCATGTGGTCATCTCTGGGGCCAGGGATTGAACTTGCACTGAAGTGCTGCGTCCTAACCCACTGCGCCACCAGGGAGGGCCTCTTCATATATTTTTAAAAACTTCATATGCTTATGATTCTGGTGAATCTATTTTTTTTTCTACCACATTCCCAGTAATTATGCTGTCAGTTCCATAGACTTTTCTCCATTTTTGTATAATGATAAGATCTCTATTTTTAATTTAAATCATTCCATGAGTTCTTTGTAAGACTTTACTTTTATGGTAAGGTATTAAAATTTGATGTCTCATACCCCCTCTGATCTCTATCTCAGGCATAGCCATATAATCATTATAAGGTCGCAGATAATCTGCTTACTAGCATTTAACCATTCACTTCTTTTTTTTTTTTTTTTCTGAGTGAGAATGGTTTCTAAGCAAAATGTGATTTTAAGTGAGGGATTTATATATGTATGTTCTCTCTTTGTTGTAGGTGGGCAGCTTTCTCTGGGAGGAGACTAAGTGTTTACTATAAAGAGACTAGATATTGATCTTAATCTCTTCATTGCTTCTGCTTTTTTATTTTATTTTATTTATTTTAATTTTTTTATTACAAAAGTTTAGTTTTACATCATTTTGTACATTTTTTTTTCCATCTCAATTGTAATCCCCGCGGGTTTCCCATCACCAAGTCACCCGTGTGCCATCACCATAATCCCGTGCATTTCCCTTCCCCCTCCCCCCGTTTTTGATCCTATTTCCCACTCCACCCCCACAAAATGTCTCTGGTATATGGTTGTTCATTATTTTTGTTATTTTCTCGCCTAGTCCATTATACTCCTGCTATGAGTGAAACCATCCGGTGTTTTTCTTTCTCTTTCTGGCTTATCTCACTAAGCATGATCTTTTCCAGCTCCATCCAAGTTGCTGAGGGGAGCAGCGGGCAGGCGGGTCAGGAGAGGTCTGCCTCGCCATGTGGTCGCCTGCAGAATCGAACTCATGCGGAAGTGGCTTTAGTTTCTTAGTACAGAGCTTTAACCCGCTGTGCCACCTGGGAGGGCCTTATTAGGTTAACTTTTTGAGGGTGAAGGGATGGAGCAGAACCCCCAGCTAACCTTGGATATGTGCCAAAAGGGAAGAAATTTCTAGTAGTTATTAACCACTAAGATTTTTAGGTTTTTTTGTTACTATGCTATAACCTAGCCTATCTTGACAAGAAAGTTGAAACTCATATAGGAATACACTATGTCATAAAGTTGACATTACCTATTAGTGGGTGAAGTAACTCTTACATATTATTAGTGAAATTGGCAGTTAGTACAAAAGTGAGCCTGTATGAGAGCAACTTAGCAAAATTATTCATGAACTTACTCACTGACACAGTAATTCCACATTCAGCAATTTACATTTCAAATGTGCTTGTGGGTGTATGCAAAGACTCATATATATTGACAGCAGGTTCTTCTTCCCAGTCTTGTTTATAATAGCAAAACGTTGCAAGTAACCTAAATATGTAACTGGTTAAATTACAGTGTACCAGTATAATCTAATATTTAGCAGTTGTTTAAAAAATGTTGTAGATCTATATATGTGCTGATTTGGCAGTTTCCATGTTACTATTGCTAATGACACATCACCATTAATGTAAAGAGAGAAGCTAACTTTGAATATGTCTACGTTTCAAGAAGGTGGGCCTCCCAAGTGGTGCAGGGGTTAAGGATTAGTACTATCAACTACCACTAGCCACTGAGACAAGATTTCGACCCCCAGCCAGGGAGTTGACTTACATGGTGCAGCAGACTTCTCCCCACTTGTCCATTGCTCCCCTCAGCACTGTATTTCATGAAGTCAAGTCCACCTATTCTGCTCTCCACTCTGTCTCTGGTGAATCCTCTCACTTCCCACACCTTTGGCCTATACCCCAGTTCCTGTATGTGTAAGTAAATAAAAATAAATCTTTTTTTTTTTTTTAAAGATTTATTTATTTGTGCATACAGAACTGGGGTACAGGCCAGAGGCTCAGGGGCGGTGAGAGGCTTCACCAGAGACAGAGTGGGGAACAGAACAGGCAGATCGATGAAGTACACTGCTGAGGGGAGCAGCGGGCGGGTCAGGAGAGGTCTGCCACGCCATGTGGTCACCTCCGGGGCAGGTCGGGAATTGAACTCATGCGGAAGAGGCTTTAGATTCTCAGTGCTGTGCTTTAACCCACTGCGCCACCAGGGAGGGCCTAAAAATAAATCTTTTAGGAAAAAAGTATCTAGAAGTATAAAAAGTATCTAGATGCACAAAAAAGTTGTACCAGTGATTGCCACGACAGGGCTGGGACTGATTTTTCACTGAATACCTGTTTATATTTTACATTTTATAGAATATGTACATGATACTTATTAAAGAGAATAAAACAAAAATTTAACTGTAAGTGTAAACTGGGAAAAGATTCCCTAATTGTTTGTAAAGATTTATAAGGCTTTTACAAATTTGATTCTTACTTTTTTAAAATAAATATTTATTTATTTATGCATACAGAATTGGGGTACAGGCCAGAGGTACAGGGGCGGTGAGAGGATTCATCAGAGACAGAGTGGGGAGCAGAATGGCAGTACACTGCTGAGGGGAGCAGCGGGCGGGTCAGGAGAGGTCTGCTGTGCCATGTGGGTTACCTCTGGGGTGGGGATTGTACTCATGCTGAAGTGGCTTTAGCTTCTTAGTGCTGTGCTTTTAACCTGTGTGCCACTAGGGAGGGCCCTGATTCTTAATTTTAAGTAAGAAAACCCTGATATTTTTGGAACAGATTTAATGAGGAAATATTCATATGGATTATTTGATATTTCAGAAATATTCTATGATACCTGTCTTATATCACTATTTGCCTAGGTACTTATCTACTGATGATTTTAAATCCTCCTTCACAACTATACATAATTCTTCTCTGAGGATCTTGAATAATATTATTAGAGAGAATAATGCTGGGTCTAGGTGATAACCAAGAAAACATCTTAAAATAAAAAAGTCAGAAGAGTCACTATTTTTATATTACCTGACAATCCTTGAAATGGAAACCTCCAACCAGCCACACCTCAGCAGTCAGGGTAAGCTGGCAGAGTACCTGGTCTCATATTTATGAAAAGAAGGTAACTACGATGTAGCAAAGATAAGTTGTTCTTGTGTTGACTTTCTACTGTCCATAACAAGAATACTAGGAGAGCACCTTATTAAAAGAGATAAACTACCTTCACAATAACTCTGATGTTATTCAGTTATAAATTCAGTAACTCTGAAATATTCCATTATAGATTATCACACCTTAGTTGTGAAAGAAAAAGTCATTCACATTTTGCTGTATTCAGTTTCATTTGAATACTCATTAAAAAAATAGATTAATTCAATTCCTTTTATTTTGATTCAAATTCGTTATCTTCCATTAAGAATATAACAGTCTAGACCTATTTGGCAGTTTCTCACATAAAATACATTTTCGGGTAACCCCAAACACCTCTAGTTGATGAGGTAAAGGTTTTTCTTACTGAATACTGCTATTAAAAGTGGTAGAAATGACAGAATTAAGAAAGTCACCATTTTTGCCACAAGGGATAAAGGAATTGATAATGATAGAGCATTTCATTGTGAAGGGGGTAGACCTGAGGTTTATATTCAGGTCTGTGAGGACACTTTCTCTGTTGGTGTGGTTTCTCATCTTGGTATCTCCCAATGACTCATTTCTTTCTCCTCCAGGAAGCTGTGTGGAGACACTCAGTGGCTGGTTCTTTGGGAAGTACATTTATTACTGATATAGAGAGCTTCACCCTTAGTGTTATACTCTGATCACCAGAGTGAGTTAGCCAAATATAGGTCTCTGGATGTGATGTATTAATAGGTATCTCTTGAGCTTTTTTTTTTTTGTTGTTCAAGATGCTATTATTTCTTTTTT
>NW_004567123.1:23294175-23305926 GCF_000260355.1 Condylura cristata
TATTGAGCTTTTTTTTTTTTTTTTTTTAAAGATTTATTTACACATACAGAATTGGAATACAGGTCAGAGGTATGGGGGGGAGATGAGAGGATTTACTGTGGGGAGCAGAACAAGGAGCTCGACAAAATACATTGCTGAGGGGAGCAGCAAGTGGGTCCCAGGAGAAGTCTGCCACGCCATGTGGGTCACCTCCCTGGCTGGGGATCAAACTGGTGCTGCAGTGGCTGCAATAGCTTCACAGTGCTGTGCTTTAACCTGTTGTGCCACTAGGGAGGGCCCTCTCTTGAGCGCTCTTGCCAAATAACTTAAATCTGAGATTAAGTCTCTAGAGCTAAAGTCCATCTGTAGGAAATACAGGGAAATGTGCGACAAACTGATAACCAGTTCCTGAAACTAGTCCAGGACATACAGAAAAAGGTGGGGAGTGAGGGACAGAAGAGGATCTAGATCACAGCAGATGTAAGAGAAAAAAAAAATGACTAAAGGTGATTTGTGGACTTTGAATCCTGGTATGAAAAAAACCATCTCTAAAAAAGTCTTAAGACAACTGGGCAAACCTAAATAGATTCTAGCTCTATGTGATGCCAAGGAGTAACAATGGTATTATGTGTAGAAATGACACTTTGGCTCTATGAGACAACACCCTTATTTTTTAGAGATGCATATAGAAGTATATCAGGATATACATATAGAAATGGCAGAAATGCCTAGAATTTGCTTTAAAATACCCCAACAAAGAAATGTGAAGGAAAGAAACAAATGTGGCAAAATTTTGAAAATAACTGAAATTGAGTGATGGGAACATAGGGGGTATTATTTACTTTTTCTACTTTGCAGTATATTTACGATTTTTTATAATGAAAAAATTAAAAAGGAGAACTTCACTAGCAGAGAAGCCTGAAAAACATCACAGGAAATCTATTAATATTAATCTTGTGTGGAAAGTTAATGGATCAATGAAGAAAAAACTAACACGGCAGCTGATTATTTAGAAATTGAACAAGTTATAGAGAAAACATCATTTTTCCCCTATCAACAACTAGTCAATGCTACAGACTGAAGGTTTGTGTCCAAATTCATATACAGAAACCTAATCCCTAACTATGGCAGTTAGAGGTGATTAGGTCATGAGGGTAGATCTCTCATGAATGGGACTTGTAAGGGCCTCTCATCCCTTTTGCTATGTGAGGATATAACAAAATAGAGTACTGCGTAGGCACTAAGAAACAGATTCTTGAACCAGACATTGAATCTGCCAGAGCTTGGATCACAGACTCCCAGACTCCAGAACTATAAGAAATTTCTGTTGTATACAATACCCAGACTATATTTTATCACAGCAGCATAAACAGACTAAGACAGACAGCTGTGTGAAATACAATTTTGTTCTTGAAAGAGGTTTTTCCACCAATGACCCAGTAGAGAACAAGCAGTTTTACAGGAAACATTTAAAAAAAAAAGAAAAAAAACCACTGTTTTAGGAATGCAGCTGTCTTGTTTCCTCCCCTCAGAACTGTGTCATGCTTTTATATAATTGTGGACTTCTAAATGGATGGTGGTACTGAATTGAAATAGAGAAAATTGAGACATAGAAAATAGAAGTCACAGCTGCAGTTTGAAATGAATGCTGTGTCTTTTTTTTGTGTGTGTGTGTGCAATCATTTGATCACTTTTAAAAGAACCTAGGACCTACTTCACATCTCTCCTGAAACAGTATTAACTTTTAATATGAATATAGTATTCACAATTTATTCCACAGTGAGGGCTGATAGACTCTTTGGAGATCCATTTCCAAATTATCTTCAAGTAGTTCAAAGTAAACCAAACCAATAATCATATTTGGAAGCATATTCAAAGCATAAAACAAGATTTCATTTCTAGTAAATGGATGGTTCTTAGCCCTTTGTTTAGGGTTATTGATTCCTCTGAAAATCTTTCAAAAAAAAAAAAATCTACACTCCCTCCCACCCAAAAGAGTTTTTTTATCATAGCTCTGAAGGCCCATATTTGAAACCTCTGTAATGCAATGTTACCATGGATAAGTGATTCTGAACAAAGTACAAATTCAAGTCAGTACTAAAGGTTTCCAGTGAGCTGATTTAGAATTTCCAACCCAATTCTCCACTGTTTCTCCTAGGGTCACACTTTAGTCAAATGTATTAATTGTGGTTTCCTAAAAATGCTTCCCTATCTTGGTTCTTGCTATTTCCACTATTTTTACATATTCTAGGCTATCCCAGTCACTTGATAAAAATCTATCCTTCATGATCTGTCATAAGCAATAAAGCTTCCATGAAAACTTTACTGGTTCCCTAAAATCTTCCTCTGAAGTTTGGTCTTGTATCCTGCTGTACATTTCTCCATTTGGTATCATGGTCTACCAAATATCTCTCTAATCTGTGATTTTCTGTGACACATAAATTGAACTGAAAAACACCACTAAGTTCTACTACACAGAGTGAACTGAATGGTGTCCTGAAATGATATGTTCATGTCCTAACCCCTTATTTGTGCCTTGAAACAGGACCTATACAAATGTAATGAAGTTAAGGAACTAAAGATGAGATCATTTGGGATTATCATGAGAGCCCTAAATCCAATCACAGTGTCTATAAGAAAAAGGAAGAGAAGTAGGCCATCTGAAGACAGAAACATTGATTGGAGTATGTGCTTATGTGCTTACATAACTCTAATATACACATTCGTCTAGATCCTTTTTCCAAATAAAAGCACAAATTAGGGGGTTAGGATATAATTTCAGAGCACCATTCAGTTCACTCTGTGTAGTAGAACTCTGTGGTGATTTTCAGATCAACTTCTATGTCACATAAGCCAAGGAATGTGTGAAGCCACCAAAAGCTGGAAAAAGCAAGGAAGGATTCTCCTTGGGGTAGCTGAAGGGGGTGCAGCATTTCTACTGACACTAATTTCAGACTTTAGCCTCCAGAACTGTGAGAAAATCAATTTTTATTATTTGAAGTCACCATTCTGTGGTAATTTGTTATAATAACCTAAGGAAACTATATAACCACTTTGCCCCATTCTAATTCTGGCAAATCATTTTTATTTACTGAGGCAGTTCTGTAATGGTTAATTACTTCAAGATCATCAGAAGGGATAATATAGATGCTCTCCTGAATTTTATTCTCCAGTTATTTTCTTCAAAGATATCTAAATTTTCTTTATTAAGAGTTTTCCAAAAAAGCTGGAGCAGGATAGCACCTGAATGTCAAAGAGTTGTAGTTTTGTGAAAGTGATGACATGTTGTTAGCCCACAGATGAAGGACTGGGTTTTAAGCCTCGCACCTGACTTTGTGGACAGTTTACTTCTTTGATCTTTTATTGTCTCTTTGAGGGTCGATGCAGAAGTTAAACAAGCAATGCATATAAATCTAAAAGATCTACAAAATGATTTTCAGCATAGGTTAATGCAGAAGCTGACTTTCTGGGTACAATACTACCTAGATTTATGGCCATAGATTTATGATCCATAATTTGAAAAAAAATCCTTCTAGTCTGTTTTCAAAGACAATCAGCACATTTCAGGAAAAAATTTACTTTAGTCATAGCCAAACATGAAATTTCCAAAGAAGTTTTAAAAGCCTATACCTTTGATTTCCCTTCCTACCCATTTCTCATTAAACGCATTAGCTCATACTTTGGTATTTCATTATCTGGCCAAACTTTTCTTTCAGTACAAAATGAAGAGCCTAATTGGATATAACACCTATAGAACTTGAAACACCTGTTTCAAGCTCACACCACAGAGCGTCATTTTTCATGCTCCAAGTTGGGAGAGAACAATACAAACAGGTAGTTCATAATTTTTTAATTTGCCTATGTGAATTTAACAAGCACAGGAAATGTAGCATACTAAATCTTCAAATGAGGACAAAATCTTCAAAGGCAAAATACAGCACACTGGGAGATTATGGTAAAGTTACTAATTTTGAGACTCCAATACACATGGTCCATCAAATAAACTGAATGCTCATTATACTTGCAGTATCACATTTGTACTTAATGTCAACTACTTGACATTAAGTTTGCAAAAGGAAGAACTGTATCTGATAAAAACACCTGTCTGCATGAAGAACAGACAAATGAGATTTTAAGACAAACCACACAATTAACCTTCTATAGAAGCTTATGTTTACATAAGATCAAGTTTTATGACAAGATGAAAACATTACTTATACAAATGACCAAAACTTTAGAAGATGACAATGAAAAGAAAAGCAAACCTCACTTTTAGAAGTCATTAAATGAAAAGGGGTAATTCAAAAGCAGATAACTAGCAGTTACATATAAAACATTCACTATAGTTATTTTAGTAGTAATCAAACATCTAATACATGTAACAGCACTAAAACCATAAAAATTCTTCGCATTACACTTTTCCCAGAACAAATCTACAGCTTGATGTGAAGTTTCATTTTAATGCTATCTACACAGTGGCTTCCTTTCCTTGTCATTCATACTTGTTCCAGCACCCTGGAGCACCACAGAGATACTGAGAACTTTCTGGTGTTAAGACTGTCTTTAGAGCAATCAGAGGGTTGGGGCTGGCTTTCCCAGGAATAGTCAACCAAAAGTAGGGCCAATGGCTAGCTATGCCTGGGCCAGCTGGCATGAAACACAGTGTCTGGTTCCTACCTCCACAGCAGAGGAGGCTCAGCCAGCTGGCTTTCAATGGACATACTAGTTGGAGTGCCCACAGTTCCTTTCAAACCATCTGGCATTCTTTTTGAACCCTAAATTTACCCAACATTACACCCTGATGTCTGAAATACTAGATAATTGGAGTAGTCCCTGCTATAAAAGACAGACACAAAAACTAAGTCAAATTTGAAGAAACAACTTCTAAAGTTAAAAATTGCTCTCAAATTCAGCTTGTGTATTATCTACCTTAAAATCTAAATTAGTCCTCTTTTTTTATTATTATAATAGTCCTCTGAATTTTAAGCAAACTTTCAAAATAAAAATTAGGCAAACAATAGGGGAATAGCCTAAACCAGACAATTTAACATGCAGAGAAATTATAAGAATCTCTGAAGGCTGGCAGGGCATAGCTCTCCCTACTCAGAATTTCTACAGAGCCAGTCTTTATCCCTTATGTGGCTTTCAGAGTGGGCTTTGTGCTGCTACATATATTTATCTTCCCAGCTAGCTAGTAAATGAAAAGAACAGTGTCCTATAGTTACTTAAAAAAAAAAAATCTGTTGATGATGCATAAGTTGTTTTTAAAAGTTTCATTTCCAGAAATAAGAAAACTTAATGTGGAATAACATTCAGAAGGAATCTTACCTCTGGGCAAACCAAGTAAACAAAGAACAGGATCACATAAAAATATTTTATCAAATAATCAACATGGTTTATCAAATGACCAAAACGTGGGGAAGTACAATAGGGTACTTATATGTCAATTGTACAATCTATCACAAAGGGTAATCTTGGAAACAGGGAAGAGAGAAATCAGAAAAAACAAAACCAAACCAGCTGAATCACTTTTATAGTCAAAATCCTAACAGATGTAAGTGCTATGCACAAAAATTCTATAGTGACCAATTCCATCAAATATCAGAAACTGGAGAAGACTATAAAAATGATTATTGTAATTATAATTATTTTTTATTGCAAGTATCCCCATGCCAAATAGTTAAGTATTTGACATATTATCTCATTCAACCTAAACAACAAACATATGAAAATGGGTACTATTACTGTTTCTATCTTGCAGATGAGGAAACAGAGAAGTTAGTGAACTTGACAAAAGTCACAGGGCAAAAAGTGAAAGAGCTGGAATTCAACTCCAAGAAGTCTGAGTTCAGAATCCAGGTGTAAAAAAGACTGCCAATGTTAAATTATACTTATGAAGTTATAAAATCTAATGTGTATAATCTATATAATCTCACTTCTCCACCTTTTATCACAGAAATTCCTACAAGTAATATACTTGTCACATTAAGTCATGACATATTTAATCATGAGGGTTAAGGGTTGCTTCTTTCTTTTTGATGGTGGATGGTTCTATCACTTCTTAAGGTGGATTTTAAAATGTACCTGATAACCTTCATGCTGATTTCCAGAGGTGATTGAATTTTACTGACTGATGAAACTTCCTTTAGTGTTAACTGGTATTTCTAATTTCTTATCCCATTTGAAAATGGAAACAAAAATTAAAACATAGGATAGACTTAAACGATCATTCCAGCTGTGCTCCTAAACTGTGGTGCTGGCTCAGGACCCAAAACATTCTAAGGAGGATTCATGTCTTCAAATGTTCGGGAGGAGGATGCAGTGCCCCATGTCTTGATGGAAGCACGTAAGCCATAAAGAATAAATTGTCTGGGTGAAATGGGGTGTGTGTGTGTATACACACACACATATATGTCAGTTGGGAAAATATTATCTGTCCCACAAGTAAAAGGAAAGAGAAACTCCTATGCCAAGGAACTTCATGAAATGTTAGGAACACCAGGGAAAAATATCTTAACACTCCCAGAGAGGGTGGGAAAAGGAATAGGGATTAGAATGACTGGACTTCTCAGCAACACTGAAATCTAACAGAAAACTGCCCTTAAAAGAGGAAAACTAGCCCTCCCTGGTGACGCAGCGGGTTAAAGCACAGCACTAAGAAGCTAAAGCCACTTCCGTATGAGTTCGATTCCTGCCTGCCCCGGAGGTGAGCACATGGCGCGGCAGACCTCTCCTGTTTCCTCCGCTGCTCCCCTCAGCAGTGTACTTGGTCGATCTGCCTGTTCTGCTCCCCACTCTGTTTCTGGTGAAGCCTCTCTCTGCCCCTGAGCCTCTGGCCTGTACCCCAGTTCTGTAAGCACAAATAAATAAAAATCTTAAAAAAAAAAAAAAGGAACACTAATTTTCAATCTAGAATTCAATATCCAGCTAATAAGCATTCAAAAGCTAGGGTATAGTGATGATATTTCCAGGCATGCAACTCCTGAATTAGAGAAGTAATGAGTTTATATGTGCCCTTTCTCAGGAAGTTACCAAAGAATAAGGAAGACACAGGATCCAGTAAGTAAAGAATCCAAAATAGGATAAAAGGAGTTCTGAAGATGATGATGACAAAGGGATTACAAAGAAAAAGGAAAAAGAAATGAAACTAAGAGATTACCTGAAAATGTAGAAAGATTATCAATTCTGTCATAGAATTTGAAAATGAATTAATGACTGGTACAAAGAAAACTAAAATGAAAAACATACAAAAGAGGCAATTAATTCAGGAGAAACAAAAGTTATACAAGAAAGAAATACAGTACTAGTACCCTATGTGGTTCACTGTGATTAATGAGCATCACTGCAGTCAATATACTATGGGAAATGTAAAGCATAGGTAAGAGAAGGGGATGGAAAGATGATTGTGTGGGACTCTCAACTTCCAAAAAAAGTCCAAAGATGATATCCAAAGATGGAAAATCAAGAAACAGCAGCATAAACCTTAACAATGAAATATTAGAATGAAATGGAAAGACCTGAAGTGCTTGGATCATGCTGAAATTGCTGGGGTTTGACTACTTTCCAATCTTAAAATGGCAGTTTCACATGGCTTAAATTAATATATCAGTATAACATTACTTTATTATTGATTTGAATAAAGTGTCATTTGAAACCAAACAATTAGTGATAAAGACTGTTCAGTGAGGAAGAATTCTACTTTTTGTTATCAGACATGATTGGGATAATAATATATCTGTTTTGGATAACAAATTCAGATATTATTATTACTAAAATGGAAGTAATATTAGAGTTCTAATGAATATAAAGACTATACTTACTAAAACAACACTTAACATAAATTAATCTATTTTGATAAAGAAATCAGGATTTTTCTTCAGTCATTATACTATATAGAAATGCTAACAATTGGTAGAGATTTTGATTAGTAGAAGACTGAATGACTTTAGGTTCCTTCTTTGATACAAACACTAGCTAAGTCACTCTTGAAAACAGCATGGTGCTATGCAAGTCTATTTCAGTGATAATTCTGGTTATACTGCTTTGTTTACCTAAGACTTCCTCTTATGGTTTGTTTTAAAGGGATTTGTAAAAAACCACTTCATGTAGGCAGTTTATAAATTATTTTGGTTGCTTCATCATTATTACTACTAAAAATGTTACTATCTCTAATTAATGTTTTTAAGTTAATATATCTTGAATTAAATTCACTGACGGTAAAATCTCACATTACAAAACCAAAGCTCTAAATTGAAAAATCGGCTTTATGAATTTTAACTTCTACAAAATAAGAATTTGATTACAACATAAGGTAAGAATTTTACTAAGAATAATGGATCTTGATTCAACCAATGGAAAATTTCCCCTTCAAATTAAAAGCAAATGTTTTTTATGGAGAGAATATACACAAACAGATGCTGTGGAAGACTGCTTAGTTTAGATTTCATTTTGCACTAAAACCTACCAAGGATTAAAATACATGCGATTAAAATCTCAAAGAGAATCTTAAAGAGAAATCTACCAATTATTCATATAATTCAATAAGCTAATTTTTAAACATCTTTATTGAGGTAATATTGATTTAAACAGTTCTTAAATTTTTTTTTACCACTGCTATTTTTAATCCAAATATCATAACTAAACAGAGGTGTGTTTCTTATAACTGTTTATTTCATTCCCATCACTGTACAAAATTGTAAGGATCGAAAAAAAAAAAAAAACAAACACCCTAAAAGTGCAACCAAAACAATAACTATCTCTTAAAAACTTAACAAAACAAGCCAACACAACCTAGAAAAAGGTCCAAAAAAAGTCCAAAAGGAATAGCTGTACTATCACTATTGCCTATTTTTAATTGGTCTGCATCAACTGGAACCAACTTCTTAACTTTACCTACACAACAAAGTCAGGCAGTCCGACCAAGCCCGTCTGTGGGAACCTGCAGAGCTCCCTCCTCTCTCAGGGGATGAGGACAATGATGAAAGGTATTCTGTTTTCCAGTAGTCCTGTAAGAGGAGCCATTGAGCTAGGCAGCACAACCCAACAACAGAACCCAGAAAATTTCAGATCAAAGCAAGGGCGCATGCCAGGATAATATGCAATAAAACCCTTTGCCAAAGCATTAGGGGGAAAAAAAAAGCAAGGGGGTGGAGAGAACCTGCTGGACCACCTTCTTATTAACACAGGGAGGCAGGAAGAAATAAAATCTGCCTATGAGAGAAGCTGAGTAAAACAGTGCACTAGCTGTATTAGTGTTTCTGTAGACCTGTATTAAGTACACAGACGCGGCCAATCAGCCAGAAAGCTGCGCCCTGTATGTGCTGGAGCGCGGCCATGTGCGGATCTCTTAAGTCCACGCTCACGAACGAAACCCCAAAAGCAAAGTGTCCGAAACACACAGATAAAAGCGTCTCCACATCCAACTAGCAACCCCCACTGGTTGTACTGCAAGAAACAAAACAGTTTGAACGAGCACGAGAGACAGAATTGGGGGACCCTCTGATGAAGCGATGTCTTTTTCTCTCGCACCCCTTAAATGTTCTCTTTATCTTATCTCATAGGTGAGACAGCTTCGCACACGCACACTCGATTCGGGCTCCGGAAACAAAGGGTCCTCACTTCTCCGGCCTGTGCGAGCACACGGGCCCCCCGACCCACAGAGAAGTCACCCCTTGATTTTCAGTGAGTAAGCCGAGGCGAGAGGTCTCACTCCGAACCGTGGGCATGCACAGGGTGACAATCGGGCACGCGACAAACGCCACAAAGAAAGGGGAGGAGCAGATGGGGACCAGGAAAACACTGCCACGCCGCGCCCCCCACGGCGCGTTCCCACTGCCAACGCCGAGGCGGCCGCGCTCGCCATCCTCGCCCTCGCCTCCCGCTCAGCGCAGCCGCCTCCCACGCCCCGGGACCCGACGCCCGACGCTGGCTGGCCCGGCGTCGCGAACCTTCCCTCGGCGACTCCCAGTGACAGCCCCGCGCCGCCCTTTGTGCGGGACTCTCCGTCCCGCCCGGACGACCCTCTGCATCCCTCCCGGCTTGGGGCTGCTGTCCCTTCCCTCCTCTCCTCCGCCGCGCGCCCCGAGCATGAGTGGGGAGGCAGCAGCGGGCCCGCGATCTCCTCAGCATCCCGACCCCGGACCCACCCGGTCTCCAAAGCTCGGGCTCGGGGGCCACTGCCCCCAGCCCCCCCGCCCCCGATCGCTTACTTACTCGGGTGTGCCGACAGAGGCGGCGGCGACAGCAGGGGTGTGGGAGCTTCGGCGCCAGGCGGCAGGTTACGGGGCGGCGGGCTGCGGACGACGAGCGTCTGTCGGGACCCAGCGCGGCTGAGGTGGCGGCGGCAGACGGCGCGCGGCGGCCCCCGGCGAGGGGCGGGCCCGGCGGGGGAGGGGGGGACGCCGCGCCTCTCATTCATGCAGCGGGGGCGGGGTGAGGGACCCGGATGCCCGGGCAGCGCCCGCCCACCGCGGAGGGCGCCGGGGCTTCAGAGTCTCAAGTGCGCAGGCGCGACTTGGCGCTCCTGGGCCGCGCCTGGTCCAGCCCCGCCCGTTCGGGATGTCCCGGGGACTGAGCTACGGTGGAGAGACCCGCTCCCTCGTCTGTTTAGCATTTTTGCAGGCTTTATAAGCATTTTAAAAAGTGAAAGCTTGGAGCTCCACCCCCTTCCTAGCATCCAGTCAGCTAACCCCCGGGGGCAAAGACGTGGACTTAGCTCATTAATTTGGTGGGGGACCATGCACAGGCCCCCTCCCCTCAGCTGTCTCTCTGGAGATAGATATTCTCAGCTGAATGCTGGGACTGCTGTGACAGAATCTGCCCAGGTAGGTACTGGAGAAAGGTGTGTGCAAGAAGCAGTATATCATTTTATTTTCATTGACCTAGAGTTTGTCCGAAGCAGCTGTAAGGGTCTGGGAGGCCTCTTGTCCATGTACAGTCTGCAGACACCCTGCAGACACCTCCGATTCCAGGGCCTTGGTTCAACCACTTGTGAGCCACAGAACCCTCAGACGAGGCTGGGGTCCTGCAGCAGACCGCACAGTCATGCCGTCTGAAGCTGTCCTGCAGAGTGTGGGGCGCTGCTAGTCAGGGCTTGCAGGAAAGACTGTTCCCCCAACCCGCTCAGTCCCCTTGTCTCCCTCTGAGAGTTCTTCAACCCTTCAGTCCCCCTCACATAAATCATAAATGGCTCCGTAATTTAACTCTCGGAAGCAAAGTTATCACGGAAAGTGCCTGTAGGCACGTTCCTTCAGCTTTGACAAAGCATAAGCCTGCAAGTCAAGGAGGAAGTCAGGGCATCTATCTCTGAGGTACCCAAGAGTCACAGTCCCCCTAGGTGAGCTGGGTGGCAGTATGCGCTAGCTAGAGTGTAGCAAAAGGGAGGTGCTCGAACCCAGAACTCAACTCCGGCTTGCTGATACCCCTCACTCAGTCTAAACCAGGACTCCCCATCTTTTTCCGGAGCTTGGGCTGAAGTCTCCATCCATTCTCAAGCAAATCATCCTCATGATATGGAGATCTGCCCAGTTACCATCTTTTTCTCTTTCCCTCCTCCACCCCCAAACTTGGCACTTACTTTCTGAGCTGCACAGTGGTGTTTCACACTTAGTGTTTGTGCTCCTGCTGTTCCCTCTAGGAGGGGAACACTCCAAACCACATACAGAATTGGGGGTACAGGCCAGAGGCTCAGGGGTGGCGAGAGGCTTCACCAGAGACAGAGCAGGGAGCAGAACAGGCAGATCGACGAAGTACACTGCTGAGGGGAGCAGCGGG
>NW_004567123.1:23306026-23321272 GCF_000260355.1 Condylura cristata
TTATTTGTGCACACAGAACCGGGGTACAGGCCAGAGGTGCAGGGACGGTGAGAGGCTTCACCAGAGACAGAGCAGGGAGCAGAACAGGCAGATCGACGAAGTACACTGCTGAGGGGAGCAGCGGGCGGGTCAGGAGAGGTCTGCTGCACCATGTGGTCACCTCCGGGGCTGGGGATCAAACTCATGTGGAAGTGGCTTCTTAGTGCTACGCTTTAACCTGCTGCGCTACCAGGGAGGGCCACCAAACCACTTTTTAATGAAATCTTCCTTCCTGTCCCCTAACTTGTTAATAAACTTTCTTTGGAACGCCCATGCCCGAGCCCTGTACCCCCTTCCCTGCTCTAACCAGAATATGAGCTCTTCTCAGGAACGGTGTCTCCTGGAGACTTCACATGTGAGTGGTGTGCCCAGGAGGCTCCCAAGGGAGAGCAAGCCTGAGCCTTTATTTTTTCCTCCTCCCTTCTTGTGGCTGCCTTCCCCTGCCTGGTGTTTGGAAACCTGTTATATTTGTTTGTTTAGAAAATTTGGCTAGAAATTTGCTAGTCCAAACAAGCAGTAGGCTAGAGGGTGGAGTGACTCCAGCTTCGTGTCCTTTGTCCTTGTGAAAATTAGGGGAGAAAGAAAGAAGAGGTGGGGAGAGAGGGAAAGAATAAGGATGTAAGGAGTAGGGGCAGTTTTCAGTTGCTGCTTTTAGGGAGACCCAGCTAATTAAAATTTCGTGGAGGCATCACCTAGCCTAGCTGCCTTTTGCGGCCAGGAAGAAAATGTCACCTAAGGATGGGGCAACACAGATGGCAGTAGTGGGCTGCTCCTTGTTCTCCTTGAGGGAGAAGTCAGAATTTCTGGCCTCCTATCTTCTTTCTAGCTGATGATTCACCTGCTGGTCTGTGATCCTATCTGCCTAGTTATACAGATGGTTCCTTCCTCCCCACCAGTTGCAAAACTCTCCCCCCCACCCCAAGCAAAATACATATAGGAGCTGTGGGTGCACTACAGGGAGGTCTTGATAGTTTAGGTAGGTACCCCAAAACAGCAGGCATCTAGGACTTGAAGAAGTGACTTAATCAGCTAACATGTTCCCTTGTTCTACATAATGGGAGGAACAATTGGAAAGATTTCACTGTTTAGGACTTGGGAGGATGCCCTTCTCTCTCTCTCTTCCTCCCAGTCTTCTCCTATCTTCTTTCTATTACTGTGCTTGCTTTAAAGCATATTCCTCGTACCTAATCCATTGCTAGAAGCCACAGAGTTAGAAGTCCTTCAACACTCCCCTACCTTTTGGGAAGGAATGGACATTTAATTTTAAATCAAATGCTGGCAACTGATTTTGGATAGCAGCTTTCTGGATGGTAACTACAGTGGGATTGGGAGTAGGTTCAAGTCATCTTGGGATCTGGTGTGCAGTACAAGTTTGTTGTACTGCCTGACCAAGAAAGGTAAGAGATCTTCAAAACAGAAGCTAGAAACCAAAGGTTGCTCAACTCCTCTGTCCATCCGCCCTACACCACATTGGCCAATCACTTGGCTGTTTGATTACCTAGAGCTCTGAATGACCTTCTCAAAGGTTGACCCTTCAGTGTTTGAGCCCCTTTATCCAAGAATTACAAGGCGTTTCCTCCTCACAGTCCATGTGGACCTGTAGCTGGAGTACCAGCCAGCCCCATAAGGAATTGCTTCTTAATGCAGGATATGTGTGCATGACTGTGCAAGAGTGAGTGGGGAGGAAATACAGGTTCCTGTGTGCAGGTCCCTTGCTTTGGGTCAGGCATGTGTCTAAGATGCAGGAGCCAGGAATTCTGTTTCCTCAGCCACCAACAATCGACATTGCCTTTCTAGCACACACAGGCCCCATCACCCAAACAGAACTCAGAGTTCCTGAGAAAATACAAATGTGCTGAAGATCTCGTGTGGGAGCTTCTAGCTGAGACCAGTGCAGATGGAGGGAGCAGAGGCACAGCTTCCCAGGGGTGGTGCAGCCTGCTCAGAATTGCTTTGAAATGGAGGCAACCTGTCTTCATGAGGATTCTCCCAAGAGCAGGCCCTTAGACAAAGGCTGGGATGTAGGTCATCTATTTGAGAGGTGAGCCCAGGAAGTAGGAGAAAAGAAATGGGGAGAGATGATACAGGAGGGAGAGAAACCAATACTAAGAAACCAGCTGGTGAGCTAGTGACTGCCATCGGCAGCCGGGCTCCATCTGGCTGGGAACCCCCAGAGATACCTGGGACAGCCTCAACACTGTCCTCTCCAATGATGAGGAAACTGGAGGATTTATGCACTGACTTCCATCCCCCCCTGCCCCCACACACTTGCTACGTAGAGAGGCCATTGGGGAACTTCCAAGTTAGATCTGTGCAGTGAAAGAAGCTGTCAAGCTCAGCTCTCCTCCTCTTGGGTGCAAGGCCTCTGCTACTGACATCACCTGTAGAACACCACAATCACCACAATTCCCGCCCCCTGGAGTTCTCTTGCCCATCTGTGTCATCACTGCCAGATTCTTAGGTTTGAGCTTGAAAGAGGAAGTGAAATGGGATATCTTTGTCCACAGCGCGTTCTAGAAAAACGGAAATATAGTAGTTTACTTCTTTCCCCATTTCAAACTATTCAGTTTACCCAAATAGCTCGTAGCCACCATCACCTCATCCCAAAGTAAGAGACAAGAAAAAGTGCAAGGAAGCAGGTAGGCTTTCTGGAGTGACTTCTTTACCACCAAGCCATAGAAGCAGAGGGAGAAGGGCTGAACTCCCTCATTAGAAAAATGAGACTCAGTATCTTTTCCTTCTTGTTACTGCAGTGCATCTTTAGGTAGGTTTGCCTGGTTTATCTTGGCTCTCTGCCCTTCCAACCTCCATGATCATAATCAGGACTCTGACCTTTATGCCCTCATAGTGTGAACTTCATAGGGGAGAGTATGACTTGCTTATCTGAAGTTCATACTCATTTGTCTACCATTCACAGAGCTCACAGGAGGGGAATGCCAGGAGGTAATGTCTCATACCAGTGGGATTCGGATTTTTTTTTTTAACGAGAAGATAGGGAATTGAATCTACACATGTGGATTCTTCCTGAAACCCACTAAAATTATCAAAAAGTAATATATATATAAAGACACACACACAAAATAATAATAAAAAGGACACAAAATCACGAGGACAGAGAGAACAGAAGAGACAATAGCAAAAAAGAATGTTGGAAGCTGGAAACAGATGGATGCCTGGTAATTGACTTAGCAGCCCCAAGAAAACTGAAACCCAGAGAAAACGAAGAACAGCCCTACTTTAATGGAAAATCCTAAAAAAAAGAAAGAAAAGAAAAGAAAAAGAAATTGGCAGTCCCAGATACCACTGGAATGAGCAAGCCAAAATCAGGAGAACTGGGTGAAAGGTGATTGGGAAGCAGTGAAAGCTCCAGCTCCCTGTCCCACTCTCCATGCTGCAGCACCTCCTTCCCCCCAGGCAGAGAGGTGACCCTATTCTATAGGGCCTCTGTACTGGGAATGCCACGTACCACTGAGGACAGTTGTCCTGTGCAGAACAGGGGCATTAAGTGGATATTTACTCACTGTGGGCTGAGATCCTCAACTTCCTTTCTGCTTATCCCCTAAATCACTGGCTGCTATACTCCACCCTGCTTTTCTGGGAACTCTGGCCAAAATGAAAAGAACTAAGGATTCTGGCATTGGAGTTTCCAAAAAATGACCACCCGTATCTCCCTCCAGTGAATCTCTGAGTTGACAAGTTTGGCTCACACACTCAGGGTTTTCAATAAGCGTTTTAGGTCTTTACTCTTAATCAACAGCAGTGAAAGAGTTTGCCTTAGGTTCCCTGGAAACAGAGGCCAAGATGGCTTGTGATTTACTGAGTGTGGATTCTCAGGAGAAACTTTATCTGTGCTCCGTACCCTGAGAAGCAGGAGAAGGAACTGAGCGAGGATGTGGTTTTAATTGGAGGTTTTTCTGAGTCAGATCCTATAGGGGACCCTGAGGTATGAATTGCATCAGAGTTGATCTCACCTTGAAGCAAGGGAAATATTTTGTATTCACATATTAATCAATCATTGCTTATGGCCTACCATGGAAGAGACTGGAATCTTCCAGCCAAGGCAGTTCCTGGCTGAGGTGAATTCTATAGAGAAGGGGGAAGTTCTGATTCTGTTAACAACCAGAAGGACATCAGTATGGGAAGGACATCAGTAACATCTGCTGTAATTCATGATCCTACCTGCTACAGATCCTACTGAAGGAAAATTGTTAACACAGAAGGTAGAGAACAAATAATAGTAAACACACATCAAAATAAATAAGCAAATAACAGTCAAAATAAACAGAGAAAGGCAATTTGGAAGACACCACCACTTACTTTCAAGGATAAGAGAGGATATTATGAGATATGAATAAGGTGCTACTTTAAGAGATAGGAGACAAAATAAGCTTTAAAAGTTAAGCAAGCAGGGCCTTCCCTGGTGGCGCAACAGTGAAACCAGCCGCAAAGGCTTCAGTGCGAGTTCCGTCCAGGCCAGGGAGATGACCCACATGGCCTGGCAGACCTCTCCTCCTCTCCTGTCTTGCCTGCTGCTCCCCTCAGCAGTGTGTTTCAGTACATCTGCCTGTTCTGCTCCCTACTTTGTCTCTGGTGAATCCTCCCACTGCCCCTGTACCTCTGGTCTGCATCCCAGTTCTGTAAGCATAAATAAATAAATCTTAAAAAAAAAAAAAGTTAAGCAAGCAAACATGATAACTGAGATGAAAAGTTTAATAAGTGGTTGGGAAGTAAATCTGGGTTGTCTGCCAGAAAACAGATCCAAAAGGCAAAACAATGAGAAATGGGTGGGGGGAAGTAAAGTGTGAAGAATTATCCAATAGGTTTAACCTCTGAACTATTAGCCTCTTAGCTTTCCAGAGAGAGGAGGAAATTATTAATGAACTGATTGAAGAAAAACTTTAATATTGAAAAAGCATAAGTTTCCAGGTTGAAAGGGCCCACCATGTGTCTAGCTCAGTGGGTAAAAATGGGTCCATGCAATGCACATATTTCTGAAATCAGAACCCTAGGGACAAAGAGAAGATTCCACAAACTTGAATAAAGTCAAACGGGCAATATGTCAAGTCTCAAGAACCAGAAAATCTTCAGACTTTACTGGAACTGTTGCAACAACACAGGAAGGTGGACTACTAGAGTTATATATTCAAAATTCTAAGGGAAAATTCTAGATCTAGTTAAATTATCAACCAAGAAACAAGTAGAATAAAGACAATTTTAGACACCCCAAATTTCATGCTAGGAAGTAACAATTTCATTTTAGGAAGTAAGTGTAATATGTGAAGATGTGCTCTACCAAACCAAGGGGGGGACCAAGAGAAAGATACAGGACACAAGACTGGGTCTGTTACAGGGCAGGGAGAGGGGCACCCTAGAACCCCCAAACCTGCCCACTCTAAATACGTTTTGCCATCTGCCACATCAAGAAGACAAAACATATAAAAACCTTAATGGAAAGGAACTTTAATACAATTAGTGTGCAATTCAGAAAAGACAAAGAATGTAGTTTCCAAATCAAGTACCCAAGGTTACCCATCCCCTCATGGGTAAAGGTCCAGACAAATGGGATTGACCCAAAGCAAGGCCTGAATGCCCACCACAAGTCTAAAGCACCTTTTGGAGGGGACCCATGGACAAGGGTCAAAAACATTTAAGTCTGGATGGAAAAGAGCAACATAAAAATCAAGATAAATGCTGCCATTGTTAACCTCTCCATTAATGTCTCTAGGGTTACCTGTACCTCTGTGAGATTTATTCTTCATGGTAACTGGAGAATATGGGTTTTGAAAAACAGTCATCTAACCATCTCCAAAACCATGCTATAAAGCCACTTCCTCACCCCACAAAATGTTACTCCTTTGTCAGTACTTCCCAACCCCTGAAACCCCTGGAAATCAATAATCTATTCTCAAATTCATATAGTTTTAACTTTTCTGGAATAAATGGAGTTGTACGGTATGATTTTCTTTGGATCTGTCTTCTTCCATTTAACACAATGCATTTCGTTTGACCTTACTTCACTTCTCCTTGTGTACAAGGTCATCTCTTTGGGGAGGTCTTACTGATGCCCTGAGTGCTACTCAGGACTCTGCACATGGGCTTCCAAAGCCCATAGGGTTTCAGTGAGGAAAGAAGACAAAATGCAGAGATCCATTTCTCGGGCACTTACTACTATACAACTCTTTTGACCACACAGTTTGGGAATCTATTCTGGTGTAGTGTGGTAAGGTCTTGCTTTCAAATTCCATGCCTTTTAATGGCCTTAGAGTATGGTTTTGGAGCTGGTTAGATGAACTGTTTTTCAAATCCCATAGAATAGTATACCATGAAGAATAAAACTCTCTAGGTTTTTCCTAGCAAACTTTCTTTAAAATGAACTTTTGAGGTTGTTGTCAATTTGCAGAAAGATGTTGTATATCTTTCATGCAGTTTCCCCTAGTGGTAACATCTTGGGAGATAGAATGGCTTATAGCATAGCCAGGAAATTGACATTGATAGAACATCTCATCTTACTTGGGTTTCATCAGTTTTACAGGCACTGGTGTGTGTATGTGTATGCTTAGTTTTATGTAGTTTATCACATTTGTGATTCAGGCCACCATAGTTAACATACAGAACAGCTTGGTTACCATAAAGATCCCTTTTATAGTCAAAATCACATCTTTCCCACCCCACTGCCCCCATACTGTCCCTAATCCTGGCAACCACTAATAGATCCACCATCTGTCTACTTTTGTAAGTTCATGCTTGTTACATAAATGAAATAATATAGTATATAACCTTTGTGGTTTGGCTTTGTTTATGTGACATTCTTCTCTGGAGATCCATCCAAGTTTTTGTGCGTATCAGTAGCTTGTTCTTCTTTATTGCTGAGTGGTATTCTCTGGTATGGGTGGTCTACAATTTATTAATCATTAGCCCATTGTTTCTAATTTTGATGGAATAGTCAAAACACTTTTGTAGGAGAAGTCAAACAAGAATAGTTTTGAACATTTGTGTACAGTTTTTGTGTGTGTGTGTGCATATAATTTCTCTGGGGTAAATGCCCAGGAATGCTATTTCTGAGTCATATGGAAGTCGCATGTTTAGTTTCATAAGTAATTGCCAAATTGTTTTTTTCCAGGACTGTATCATTTGATATGCTCAGCAGCCATGATGAGTGACCCAAATTTTCTGTTTTCTCACCAGCATTTAATATTGTCACAACTTTTCATTTTAGTCATTCTGGTAGGTATGTGATGAAAGCTCATTGTAGCTTTACTTTGCATTTCTGTAATGGTTAATGATGCTGAACTTTTTTTTCAAGTGCATATTTGCCATCTGTACATCCTCCATGGTAAAATGTTGAGTCAGGTATTTTGCCCATTTTCTAATTGGATTAGTTGTGGGGTTTTTTTTTTTTTTTTGCTATTATGCCTTATGAGTTTTAAAGTATATTCAAGATACTAGTCTTTTGTTGGTTATGTGGTTTAAAATTATTTTCTCCCAGTCTGTGGTTTTTCTTTTTGTCCTCTAGAAGGATCTCCTACAGGACAAAAGTTTTAAATATTGAACAAAGTCCAAATTTTCCTTTTATGGTGTCAAGTTTAAGAACTCTTTGCTTAGCTTTAAATCTTAAAGGTTTTTCTCTTTTTTCCCCCCTAAAGTTTTTACATTTTAAATTAATGTCCATGGTTCATTTGCATTCATTAAAAAAATATTTGAGTTGAAGCATCCTGTCACTCCTCCCCCATATTGGATGACTAACTGCCTACTACCATTTGACCATTGTTGAAAAGGCTATCTTTCTTTCACTGGAATTGCTTTTGGGCCTTTATAAAAACTCAAGTGCATGTATTTGTGTGGCTCTGTACTGAGTTTTATATTCCATTTCATTGATTTATGTCAATTTCTTTGTACGGTCTTATATAATAACTCTCTAAAGTGGATACACTTGATTCCTCTTACTTTATTCTCCTTGTGGATACTTAGTTTGTTTATTTTCAGGACTTTGCCTTTCCATATAAATTTTATTTCATTTTTAAAAAAGATTTATTTACTTATACATAACATAACTGGGGTTCAGGTCAGAGGTATGGAGGGCGAGAGGATACACCAGAGACAGAGTGGGGAGCAGAACAGGCCGACTGACAAAGTATGCTGCTGAGGGAAGCAGCGGGTGGGTCAGGAGAGGTCTGCTGCACCATGTGGGTCACCTCCTGGGCGGGGATGAACTCACGCGGAAGTGGCTTTAGCTTCTCGGTGCTGTGCTTTAACCCGCTGCGCCACCGGGGAGGGCCCTTTATTTCATTTTTTCCAACTTTTTTGAGATGCAATCAACAACTCAAAAGTTTAAATTCTAATTTTGAAATTGTGTAAGTTTAAAGTGTGTAATACAGTGATTTGTATAATGTATATATTACAAAACGATTCATCGTTAATCATTAACAGGTCTATCACCTTACATAGTTACAACTTTCTTTTATGCTAAAAACCTTGAAAATTAACTGTTTTGGCAAATTCCAAGCATTTAATACATTGTTGTTTACTAGTCACCCTGCTGTACATTATATCACCAGAGTTTACTCATAACTAGAAATTTGACCACTTTCAGCTACTTCCCACCTCACCCCTTCCATCTGCTCCTCTGCTCCTAGCATCTGCCAATCTCTTCTGATTCATGAGTTTTTTTTTTTTAGATTCTACATAAATGAGATTCATATAAATTTTATAATAAACTTGCCTATATCTGAGGCTCTGAGATTTGATAGGAATTGCGTTAAATCTAGGGATAAATTTTGGGGAATTGGTATATTTACTATGCAGAGTGTTCCAAACTATGAAATGGTCTGTCTCTTCATTGCTTTATATCTTCTTTCATCAGCATCTGTAATTTTTAGCATACACGCGGATCTTGCACATGTTTTTCTTTTTCTTTTTAAAAGCAATTATTGTATCCTACAAATTTTGATATGCTGCATTTTTATTTAATTTAGTTCAAAGTATTAATTTCCTTAGAGGCTAATTTGACCCACAGATTATAGGTGTGTTTAGATTCTAATGTGTAGAGATTTTCATGTTGTCCTTTTATTTTTGATTTCTGCAATCAAAATAATGTTTGATACATTATGTTCAGGGAAGATACTCTATACGATTTCAATTATTTTAAATTAATTGAGGTTTGCTACGGTTCAAGATATGGTATAGATCGGTGATTTTTCTGTAGATTCTTGAAAATATTGTGTAACCTGCTATTGCTGGGTGTAGTATTCTTTATTTACTAATTATACCCTATTAGTTGATGGTTACATTGAGTTCTTTTGTGTCCTTGTTGATTATTTGATAATTTGATAATTTGTCAAGAATGGGCTTGCCACCTACATTTGTGATTGTATGTTTGTCTATTTTTCCTTTCAACTTTGATCTTGCATTATATAGTTTGAGGCTCTTCTGGTATAGGACCCCTGTGCTTTCCTGCTTTCACTCTTGTGAATGTTGCTCTTTGTCTCTAGTAATTTTCTTTGCTCAGGAGTTGACTTTATCTGCTAGTAGTACAGCTGCTCTTGCTTTCTTTTGACTACTGTTTCCATGTGGATATTTTTCCACGCCCACTTAGCTTTTTCTGGAGTGGTGGAGGTGGGGTTGCAATGCTTTGTGTCGGGTTTGGCTGCTGTAGAGTGGTTATTGTCTAAGACTTTTCTATTTCCAGAATGTTCCTTTTGTAATTGACTGGAGAGCAGGCTTTACTGGAGCTTTTTTTGGGTCTATGCATGTTGGCATCTTTGAGTTGCTGACTTCTCCAGTACTCAGGTTAGGACAAATGAGGCAAAAAAGAAAACTCTAGAAACTCATTGCCATGTCATCATGCCATTTGTCAGTTTCCGATGTCTTTAGCTGGTCTGCTTTCTTCTCTCTACTTATCAGTATCTGCTTATGGTTTTTTTTTTTTTCTATCTGTCTGTCTATCTGTCATCTATCTCTCTGCCTATCATCTATGTATCTTCAGGGTTATTTATTTATTTTTTAAAGATTTTTTTTTTAGGATTTATTTATTTGTACAGAACTGGGGTACAGGCCAGAGATGTAGAGGGTGAGAGGATTCACCAGAGACAGAATTGGGCACAGAACAGGCAGATGGACGAAGTACACTGCTGAGGGGAGCAGCGGGCGGGTCAGGAGAGGTCTGCCACACCATGTGGATCTCCTCGAGGGCAGGCTGGGATCAAACTCATGCAGAAGTGGCTTAAGCTTCTTTATGCTGTGCTTTAACCCGCTGTGCCACCAGGGAGGGCCCTATTTTTTAAAGATTTTATTTATGTACACACGAACTGGGGTACAGGCCATTGGTGCAGGGTGGGGGGGAGAGAGTCACCAAAGACAGAGTGGGAAACAGAACAGGTGGATTGATTGAAATACACTCCTCAGGGTGTGGGGGGGTGCAGCAGGTGAGTCAGGAGAGGTCTGCCATGCCATTTGTGACACCTCACTGTCTGGATGTCAAACTTGTGCTGCACTGGCTTTGGAGAGCTTTACAGTGCTGCACTTTAACCCCTTGTGCTACCAAGAAGGGCCCCTTGAAGGGTTTTTAAACTGTTCCTAAGAGGAGCAAAAGGAGGGAAAAGTATATGTACTCTACCTTTCTGGAAGAGTATGTCCCCCGAGGACTTAGAAGATTCAGAAAAAAAAAAAAAAAAAAAGCCAGGAACGCAATGTAAAGCATATAATGAATGACTCCATGCATATGAAGTTCTAGGACAGGCAAACTAATTTGTGATGCTAAAATTCCAAATAGTGGTTAGCTCTGAGAGCTATGTTTTGGGAGGGATCTCCTGGATTTCTGGAAATGTGCTATACCTAGATTGTGGTAGAAGTTGTGCTGTTGACTGTATATTCAAAAATCCTCTAAGTTTACACATTACGTTTATGCTTTATATCTCAATAAAATAACTTTAAAAGGTAGAGTCCTATTTTACTCTTTCTGCTTCATCTCCTCCATGAGGCAATTAAAAAAATCACATGCTAGGTGCAGGCTGAATGAGGGGTGAATCTAGGCTAGCCAAGAAATGCCAGAAACAAAGACTCCAATTAATAATTTGAAAAGGTTCTTTTGTTCCTGGTTGACTAAGGGGTGCTGGTGGCCCCCTGGGATGTATCATGCACTTTCATCTACATTAGTTAATCCCACAGTAACCCTCTGAGGAGATAAATTTATTATTCCCATTTACAGATGAGGAAACTGAGATAGAAAAGAGTTTAAAACTAGGTCTCTACAATGAGGAAAATAAAAATGATCATTATGCCAATCCTATAGAAGTAATAGCTGCAGATAAGATCCATTGATGGTTGTCAAAAATAGTGGGAAGTCTTCAAGTATCTCTCTGATATACTCCAAGTATCTCCTAATTTGGCTTACTGGTTATACAGAAGTTCTGAAACCTGGAAGACACCATTTTAACCAAGGACAAGGTTAATTTAAGTTCATGAGTAACAGCCATATTGACATTATGTACCCCTAGTATGAGGTCCTAAGGGCACATTACTGTTTCTTTCTCAGTCCTAATCATGATGAAAGACCAGACAACCCCAAATGGAGAGTCATTCTACTGAATATTATATAACTCAGAGCTCACAGTCTGTCTACTCTAGCCAAAAGCGTGACACTGCCCAAGGACATGGGGTACCTCCTTTCTGGGGTGGTGAACAGGCACCCCTCTCACTGCTAGGGACCCATGTTTCAGCATGCTGTATGGCCGGGATCCACATTTCTTGACCTGAGGGATTTCTTTAAAGCATGAAGGTGGCTGGAGACCAGAACACCTTCCCACCAAGTGTACCTAACTCTCAACTAGGAGCAGGTGTGCAAACATTCCAGCTCCCTCTCACTCTGGGGAGGTGGGTTACACATTGAGGCACTATTCTGTATTGGCCCCAGAGTTCCTCCAAGGGACTTAGTTCTAGTTGCCACAGTGGTAACTTGTTGATAATGTATCCTTTACTGGCTGTGTTCCCTTCCCTGTCTCCGCCCTTCACTGTCTCCTTCCTCCATACCTTCATCAGTGTCTCCTGGCATCTCAAACTACTTGAATGTAAGTTTATGTCCCATGTCTGCTTCTGGGGGATGCAGACTAAGGCAACCACCATCCTTCAGTCACAGACAAACTGCAACCAGCAAAGGCATGATGCATGGGCAACACCAACCAGGTTACCATGAAATGCTGCCCAGGAGGCATACTTCACAGCACTGGGAGTTGTACAAACAGAGGCTTGTATTGGTTTCCTGTTGCTGCTATAACTAGTTAGCTTCAAACAACGGGATTTTGTTGTTTACAGTTTGGAGGTCAGGACACCACAAGGAGTTTCACTGCACTAAAATCAAGGGGCTGACAGCTCCATGTTCCTTCTGGAATCTCTAGGTGACCTTTTCCCATGCCCTTTTCAACCTCTGTAGGTCCTTGCAGTCATTGGCTTGTGGCCTCATCCATCTTCAAAGTTAGCAGTGTCACTCCTCTGTTTCTATCAGTACATCTCCTTCACTGACTCTCTTCCTTCCCTTGTGATTGCATCAGATAATCCAGGTTGGATAATCCATTTCAGTATGTTCGATTGAAACATACCTCATATATGCTAATACATTAAAAGGATCTGGGTATAGGATGAGAATATCTGGGGTGTGTGCATTATTCTGTCTTCTCTAGTGCTTAAGGGGTTTACAATAAAGGGGTTGCATTAGCAACACCTGCCTATAAGAAGTCAGCACTGGGGTGGGGGGTAGGTATTTACAAAGTGGAGAAATACAAAGAGGAAAATATATTTCTGTATTTATGCATATGTACATATGTATAGATGTATGTGTGTGTATCTGGGAGAAAGTAGAGTGAGAAGTAAGATGGGGTAGTGGCGGTGGACACCTGACAGGAACAAGAGGACTATTAAGAAGGAGCCATGTAGGGTGGTGAGGAGGTGGCCCTGTCTGAGGTGGGGTTGTAGAAAGGCAGGGTGAGGGTGGAGTCCATGGATTTTACAATCTTAAAGGCTGCCAAGAATGTGCATGTGAGAAAAAATAGAGAAGGGAGTCTGGTCTGGAGCTCCAGGCTGCCCAGAGGATGGCTAAGGCTCCACAGAGGGAGGGGGGCAGGGTTCTGAGACCAGAGAGGAAAAAGGAAAGAGAAACTAGATTTGTTATGGGAAACAGGGTTGTGATTTCATAGTTGGAAGTGCCTGTGTGTGCTTAATGTAAGTGCGGGGTTTAGTCATAGGTTGGGGAAGAATTACTAATTTGCAACTTCTATAAAAACTTTGTCCCCTAATAAAAATCCTGTGTGTAATAGGGATTCAGTAACGTTTGAGTTGCTGCCAGGACCAGGGGATGTTCTCTGTGCGTAAGTGAGGAACGCGAATGGACTTGGGGAGTCAAGCGTGAAAGGGAAAGACAGCATGTGAACAGGCAGTGGGTGAGTGCATGACTGAGGTAGAAAAGACTTTTCTAAGCTGGGATAGTGGAAGGTTTTCAGTTCCTTGTCATCCACAGTTCCTCGTGCTGTTCACACAGCAGCTACCCCCAGCCTACCTGACTTGGGGAGCAGCCTTGAAATATGTGGTCCCCATTCTACTCCTTGGAATCTGTCTTCTTTTCTCCATTTCCTCCTCACATCTTGCTTTACATTGCATCCTGGGAGGCTCAAAGCTGGAGGAGACAACAACTGTGGCTTCTTTCTCAGGTTTCCATCCATCATTTTTTTCTACCATTTGTATTCATTGTGGGAAACAAATGTGAATAGAGGTTGATATGAGCCTGGAATCATGCAGTGGGTACCAGAGAGGAGACCCCATAGCTAAGAGGGGTTCTGCAGTCTGGAGCATATTGGACTAGCTCAGCAGCTGCATCAGGGGGCCACTGATCTGTAACCAGCATCTGTGTGAGGCACCAGCGTCCATCAACGTAAGGATATAGAACAGCAGACAATCTCATAACCTGCTCCAGGGAGTGCATATTGGTATCAAACTTTGGGGAAACACTTCAGTGATATCTTACAGAGGGGAAGAGACTCATCCTCTATGAGATAGCAGTTACACCCGAGAGACAGGTTTGCATTTATTGGAGGAGAAAAAGAATGTTCATTGCAACATAGTTTGAAATAGCAAACTTGGAAATAAATGAAACTGTTAAATAAGATGTTGGATACCGTTTCATGTAATAAAACATATCAGGTAAGTAAACAAGTTACAATTACCAAAGCTAACTCTAAAAGCATGAAGTTAAGGGATAAAAGCATGCTACAGAATGATGTGCTCAGAGATACCATTTATAAAATGTTTTAGAAACATGCAAGGTAATATGATGTAGTGTTTACATTTATACCTACATGTACATATGCCTGTGTGTCCATGTTGCTGTATACGTGTGTGTTTGTGTGCCTATGTGTACTGCATTCACACACGTACATAGTATAAGAACACGATGCTTTGGAGTGAGAATCAACATAGAGCAGTGAGACTTGAAGTTGCTTGATTTGTATCCTCGTTCCTTCTCTTGTTGTATAATCTTGGAAAAATTCCTCAACCTCTATACGTCTCAGTTTTCCGATGTGTGAAATGGGAAGTGACAATGGTATTAGTCAGCAGTTGCTGCTCTAATATTGTATAACAAGCAACCCCTGAGCTCAGTGCTCACAGCCATAGCATTTTTTTTTTTTACCCTGTGTGGGTTGCCCGTGGTTCTGCTGGACTTGGCTCCAGACTGTGGGGTTGGGCTCAGGTCTGCTCCACCTGTCTCCACTAGCAACCGTCCAGGGTGTGTTCATGGCAAAGGTCACAGGCCTGAGTGGCAGATGCAAACGCTGTTTGTCTTCTTAAGTCTTTGACTTAGTACTGGATGTTGCTGCCGCCCACATTCCATTGACCAGAGTAAGTCACCAAACTCAAATCAGTAGCGTGGAGGAAGCGCAAACCCCACACAGAAGCAGAGCAAGACAGGAGGAGCAGGAAGAACTGTGAGCAAACAATAGCACAGAAGTGACTGCTTCCTGTGGTTGTTTGCACGATTCAACAAGTTATAAAGGGCAGGCCTTGCACACAGTAGGTGCTCTGCTTATTAAGCTGGAGAATGACGAGCTTTGGGAGAAAAGGGGATTTAATTCTGCTAAGTTTTTCTTTTCTTTTCTTTTCTTTCTTTCTTTCTTCCTTTCTTTCTTTCTTCCTTTCTTTCTTTCTTCCTTCCTTCCTTCCTTCCTT
>NW_004567123.1:23321372-23344846 GCF_000260355.1 Condylura cristata
TTTCTTTCTTTCTTTCTTTCTTTCTTTCTTTCTTTCTTTCTTTCTTTCTTTCTTTCTTTCTTTCTTTCTTTCTTTCTCTCTTTCCTTTTTTTTTTTTTTAATAACTTATTTGTTTTTAGGAGATGGTTTTTGAGATGGGTAGGAATTGGCTAGTCCCAGAGAGTGATGTTGGGGAGGGACAGACATTCCGAGGGGTGGACAAGTGAGGTCTTGTGGAAGACGAGCAAGGACTGCTGCGGGCAGACCCAGAGCACTGGCATTAGACAGCGGGAGGAAGAGGAAGCTGGAAGACTCCACTGTAGCGTCCAAGGTCTCTGGTCTCAGTGTCCCCACATCAAACCTGGCATGGGACAGATGCTCGCTCCGCGGGGACACCCGGGAGGAAGGGAGAAGCAGTGATAAGCAGAGGTCAGAGAGATTGGTAAAATGGGAATCCTCACCCTGAAAACTGGAGGAGGAGATTGTCTGAGGGGTGGGCAGTTGCCTTGTAGAGTGGTCAGCAGTGGCCATTATCCCACTCTGGACTCAGCCCTACTCTGGCTGGTGCTCCTGGTGTTTGGAGGGGCAGACTTCTATTTCAGTTGGTGGGGTTTGTCTTGGTCCAGCAGTAGAGCTGGCAGGCCCTTCTCCTCCCACCCATCTGTCCATCTCTTTATTCTGCCACTAGCTTTCCTCTTTGGTGTCCTTGAGTCGCATATCCACTCCAGCCTGCATGCCCCTCAGGTCCTCACCATGAGGAGGATGCAGCAGAGGCCCAGACAGGGAGGAGGCTTAGGACCTGAGCGGTGTGGAAAGAAGGGAGCCCCGCTTTCTTGCCCCCTGCTTTGACCTGAAAAACTCCACTGAGCCTTCATGAAGGGCGGGTAGCCAAAGGCCTGGGGAGAAGGTAGAATCATTTCCTTATAAATTATGTGGTTATGAGGGCGGATGTTTCACATGTGGCTTTTTGCATAATCAGGTTATCAGGTAGTTAGCTCATTAGAGGCTCATAAAGTCTCCAGCTCCTCTGACTCATGGCATGAAACCTCCATGAGGTGAGCTAGCAGGGATGGAGCTCTGAGGAGGAAACTGCCCATGGCCCGCCAATGTGCAGCTGGGAGGGGACACTCTGAGGACCAAGTGTCAGGAAAACCTGGGCCTTACAAGTCTTGGTGCTGCCACTTGCCTTGCGGAGCTGTGGGACCCTGGCAGGTGGCTGATCCTCCCAGCTTTTGTTCCCTCAGGGCCACGGTGGTGGTTTCTATGTGGGGGATTGGCTGGGGAAGCACAGCTGGCTGCTCTGACAGAGACTGAGGAGGGCAGTTACTTGGGTGTAGTCCCAATTTCTAGAACCTAATCCTTGAATTTCCCTCAGAAATCTAGTGGTTGGCAGTTAGGCAAATTCTTGGGCAGTATCTAATGACTGACTAGACTCATTTCCTAAGGCTGCCATAGCAAAGTACCACAAAGGAGACAACTTAAATCAACAGACATTTATTCTCTCACAGTATGGCAGCCAGATGTCTGAAATCAAGGTGAAAACACTAGACGCTTAGGGTGTGACCTCTTGTGGGGTTACCATTGCCCCTTGACTTAAGTGTGAACTCTTCTGTGGAGGCTGGGGGCAGGGTAGAATGATGTATTTGTCTTATGCCTGTGGAAGGTTGCAGGAAGAAAGCAGGGGACACTGTGGAGCATAAGTCACTTGGAGAGAATACTTGGAGCTCTTTACTTCCTCTCCTGTCCCCCGAGATGGCCAGAGGTCTTTAGCATCCTGGTGAGATCACCAGGCGTGGGTGGAAGAGTGAGCACCAGTAAGTATGGCCTCTCCTGGATCTCCCTCTTCATGACACAGGGGCTCACCTTTCCACCCATGTCCTCACCACTGAGGCTGGGGAGGGCGGAGTGAGAAGAAGCTAGAGGCAGGGCTGGTGGGGACTGGTTGTAGGTATTTAGGGTCTGGGGTGCCCTCTTGAAGGGGATGCATAGAGAGCTCACTCAGTGGATGCCAGACAAGGTGGGAAAGTGGGTCTCTGTCTTGATTTCCAAGAATTCAGCCTTAGAACAAACGGGGAGGTGGAGTAACATGAACTTCTTACAGGCATGCTTGGGTGGTGCTACAGGGCCAGTGGCTCACCTCTTGCTCTCTTTGTGTCTGTACCAGTCAGGGCTTTCCAGATGAGATCAATGGATCGATGGATCGATTGATCGATCCATTGATAGATTAAGGTGAGGGTTCTCCAGATGAGATAGATTAAGGCATTAGCTCACATGATTATGGAGGCTGGAAAGTCCAAAATCTGGAATGGGTTACTGGACTGGGGACCCCGGGACGAGCCAGGTTGGTCTAAAGGCGATTTGCTGGCAGAATGTCCTTTTGTGAGGTGGAACCAAGGTGTTGCTGAAATGCAGACCTTCAGCTGATTAGGTGAGGCCCACCCACCCTATGGAGAAAAACGGCTTTACTTAAAAGCCCATGGGTTTGAATGTTAATCTCATCCAAAGCTATCCTCACAGAAATATCCAGAATACCATTTCATCGAATATCTGGCACCCCATGGCTTAGTCAAGTTGACACATAAAAGTAACCTTCCAAAAATGATCTTGCCAAGTAACAGGAATGGTAACTTCCCGTCACTAAGGACTCACGTGTTGGGAACCCTATGCTGACTTCCTAACACACCTGTATGGGATGCGTCCTCCTCGTTTCACAGACGCATCATCTGGATCTTAGCCAGGATGAGAGCTGATGTTGTCTCCCCCTAGATCTCTTTGCATGGCCAGCGAGCCCCTCGGCTGTAGCCAGAGCAGTGTCTAAGAACTTTCATCTGAACCTTCTCTGGAAGGTTGACTGATTGTCCAGAACCTCCTGGGGACTCACACCCCCTCTCCCATGCCCTGTGCAGTCCAGTCACCTGTGACTGAGTGACACAGGAATACAAAAGCCTGCCCCTTACCTCAAGTGGGGGCCAACTATGGACCATTCCTCCACCCTCGACTCTGAGGGTGGACTCAGGTTGAGACCATCTTTACCGAGCATCTTCCTGTTTTGCTTCCTTCCTTTCCTTTCTCCTGAGATCATTTCCTCAGTAAATCAAGGACCCACAGATGCCACTTCAGCTCTGATACAGATTAGTGATGAATTTAAAGCCAGGCCTAGCTGACTTCAAAGTTGGCCACTGGACCCCTGCATTGTCCACGGCTGGGAGAGGGAAGGGGTAGGGAGGCAGGCTGGAGGCGGCTCTTGTGCGAGAGGCTCTTGGCTGAGGAGAAAGCAGAGTCCTAGCCTAAGGAAGGTCTTGGGGCTTTGCTTTCCCCTCTCTCACTTGTAGTCTCCTGCTGTTTTCACCAGACCCAGAGTCAGCCACAGGCTCTTCTGCTAGGTACCTGCACCTGGGCAGGGAGGGGCCAGCTGGAGCTTACATCTGTGATGGAGAGACTGTGCATCTGAGTCCTATCCCCAAAGCTTCTCAGAGCAGGGGGTCACAGCTTTCTGGAACAGGGGGCCGGATGTGTGGCAATAGAAATATACTCAAGTCCTGTGTTGCTCCTTAGGAGAGTGGGAGCCAACCCATCGGGCAGGCTGCCTGGTTAGCAGGCTGCAGGCCTAGGCTGTGGTCTGAGGCCCCCATTTGCAGCCCCCTGCCTGTGGGAGCTCTGAGTCATCGCCCTGGGAAGGCCTCTGCTGAATTTTTCCATAACTTGGGCCTTTGGGAGTGCCCCCGTCACGCCTGTTCCAGTTAGAATTTCGCCTCCAGCTTTCCCAGGCAGCTTCCAGTCCTTTCTGAGAGACAGCTGCTCAGGGACAGCAAATCCATGAGAGCTACACTCCCGGGTGGGGATGGGGGGAGTCTGGACTGAGATGGTGGAGTAGAGTCTGCAGAGGATATGGCTGTGGAGTGGGGGGAGGGTACCTTACTGGCCCTTGAAGAATCTTCTACTCCACCTGGTAGGAGAACAAGCATAGGATGGGGGTGCCTGTTGGCAGGCTTTTCTTCACAAAAAGAGGAATGTGGGCTGTTCCCTTTGGTTAAAGATATTTACTATTGCCTTCTCTATGGAAGAATGTAGTGTGGGGGCTTGGTCTCCTGTAGGCTTGATTAAAAGCCTCTATTCTCTTCTTATGGATGCTGTGATCTGGGAAATCACTTAATAGTTCAGAGCCTTAGTTTCCTCATCCAGAAAAAGGGTGACCATGCTCCGTGCACGGTCTTGCTGAGGGGGGTGAGTGAGTCAGATGGAGGAAGTAGCTCAGCAAGGCAGAGGTCACCTTGGTGGAATAAGAATGTGAAGGAAAAATTCAGCCAACCTCACCATGAAGGAATGAATTTACCTCTAGAGCTATGGTGTTGGAAAAAGGCCGCTGCTTACTCATTCCAATGCTCAAGGCAGACATCACTAGTTATAGCTGCACCTGCTAAGCCTGGATGGAGCCTCAGGTAGCTTCTATCAAGTGAACAGAACCTATGTATTGAGAGGAACCTATGTTTCTTCCTTGCCCTTAGGCCTCTGGCTGTCAACACTATCATGGAGGAGTCCCAGAGCATTTCAAGGATGGCTTTAAGGAAAGAAAATTGTTTGCCTTGTAGGTGTCTTTTAGTTTGCTGGGGGAAGGAGAGTGGTTCTGATTGAGCAATCTAGAATTTCTATCTTTTTTTTTTTTTAAAAAGATTTATTTGGCCCTCCCTGGTGGCGCAGCAGGTTAAAGCACAGCATTGAGAAGCTAAAGCCACTTGAACATGAGTTCGATTCCCGCCTGCCCCGGAGGTGACCACATGGCGTGGCAGACCTCTCCTGACCCGCCCGCTGCTCCCCTCAGCAGTGTACTTCGTCGATCTGCCTGTTCTGCACCCCGCTCTGTCTCTGGTGAAGCCTCTCACCGCCCCTGAACCTCTGGCCTGTACCCAAGTTCTGTATGTACAAATAAATAAATCTTAAAAAAAAGATTTATTTATTTGTACATACAGAACTGGGGTACAGGCCAGAGGTACAGGGGCGGTGAGAGGATTCACCAGAGAGGCAAAGTACACTGTTCAGGGGAGCAGAGGGTAAGACAGGAGAGGTCTGCTATGCCATGTGGAACCCCCCATTCCCCCCACCCCCTGCCAGGATCGAACTTGTGCTGAAGTGCTGCAACCAGCTTCACAGTGCTGTGCTTTAACCCGCTGCGCCACCAGGGAGGGCTCTAGAATTTCTATTTTTTTTCAAGCAGCTCGAGCTATTGAGCAGACAAATATCAGGCTTGGTGTGGACCTTCCAGATGACTACTAGTGTGGTGGAATGGGCCTCACCAAAGATGAACTCTTAGACTGCCTGCCCCAGGAGCAGACCCTGAGGCAAGGTCTCGAGTGCAAGTAGCTTATTGGTGAGTTGTTCGCAAGGCTGTGGTAGGCGGTTCAGATTTTGAAATAGGGAATGGAAGGAAGCTAAGGCAAGGTGCAATTCAAAGGAAGTTTTCACTGATCACCTGGAGCTTCATCCTACTGAGGAAATGTGGGGGGCAGCACAGAACACATGTCTGAGTTATGGTATCAGAGAGGTGAGGGAGTTGGGGCATTTTTATATTCCAGCTTCCACAGCCATTAGTTCAGGCTACTGGGGAAGGCTGCTAACTTTGGTTACAGATGGTCAGAATGGGATTAAGTAGCCAGGAAAAAGACTCAAGCAAAAAAGCATAGCGACTGGCAGCCAGAAGTAGTGAGAGTCAAAAGCAGCATTTGCTAATCATGTGGTTCCCAAATCCCAAGGAGCTTAAAGAGTCTGTTCTTTGAAAAGCAGGGCAGCCTAACCTTTTCCTGGGTGGCGTTCTCTTGAAAATGCCAGCAGCCTCACCCAGCAGCATTCTGCCCCACCCCTAGGGGCAGAGGATGCATAGTTTCTGTTTCTGTTCCGGACAGAGTCACCGGAAATCTAATGATTAAAATAGTCAACATTTACTTAACACTTGCTGTAGACCAGGTCCTCTGGTAATTGCTTTATAAGCATGATCTCATTTAACTTTACAAGCCTATGAAACAGGTGTTATTATTATGTCTGAAATTCAGAGAGGTTAAGTAACTTGCCCAATGTCACACAGTGTTGATCTATAATTCATATATTGAAATCCTAATCCGCTGTGCAATGGAATTAGGATGTGAGATCTTTGGGAGGTGATTAGGGCATGATGGGGGAGCCCCTGTGAATGGGATTAGTGCCCTTATTAGAAAAGACAAGAGAAATTTCTTCCTCAGTCTGCTCTTGGCTATGCAAGGATACAATGGGAGAGTGGCCATCTGCAAACTGAGACACAGAATCTAGTGATACCTTGGTCTTGGATTTCTCAGCCTCCAGAACTATGAGAAATAAAAGTTTGTAGTTTAAACCACCCAGTTTATGGCCACTTGTTATAGTGCCTGGATTGACTAGGACAGAGGTTGCTTAGCTTTGCTTGCTGTTGCTGGCCTGTCTTACACCATGACAGACATGGCTGATATATCAATTTATTACTACGCTTTTCAATGAGGGCCTCATAACCCCTCTCAAGAGAGTGAGTGCTCTTGTGAACCTCTGCACATAAAAGGCACAATCCCAGGATGATCTCTGATAAGCACTGAGCATGAGAACTGGCACATAGTAGGTGCTTAATACGTGGAAGTTGTTATTTTATTTTTTTTTGGAAGTTGTTATTTTTACTGCCGTTGCTGCGAAGTGATAAAACCCAGTGTACTATGGTTAAGAGAAAGGTAGGTTTTGTCAAATTGACTCCTCTGTAACATCTATCAAACCAGGGGGTGAAGGCAAAGAGTTATGGAAAGCTAGCAATGGGGTTGGAAAGAGGGGTGGTTTCAGAGCCAGCAAGAAGGCCCGGGTAATGAGTCAGGATGGTTGGTGGGAGCTTGGTGTTCAGGAGAAACTGGCAAGGAAGAAGAGGAGGTGAGAAAAACTAAAATTGTCCCCTGTTTTTCGTCTTTTGCAGATGGGCTTGTCACTGGAAAGAGGTGTCTAGCCTCCCACTGCTGCTTCTTATTTGACTATCCTGCCTCACCGCTCCTTTTAGTCTCCACTCAAAATCAGAGATGAGGACTGACATCCAGGGTCCTCCTGCCTTGTCTCCATGTTCCTGTTCGATTCTGACTCAAGTGAGAGAGGGTATCTGTGGAGAATGGGCCAGAGGCTGTCATCAAAGCTATCAGTGAGTGATTTATGGATTTGCTTGAAAACCTGGGGTTTGGCAGGTTCTGTGCCAGGAATGCCAATGACCTATACAGTGAAGTGATTGCCAAAAAAGGCCCTAATTCTCCCCTGAACCCTCTTTGTAATACCTTTTATAGTGTGGGCCCTTAGTCCCTCCCACTGAGATGTGGAATCTGTTTCCCTTCCTGCTAAATTTAGCTTGAACTTGTGACTTGCTTTGTCCTGAATATCGAAGCTTTGCTGAGCTTAGGCCTCACAGGGCCTTGCCTACATCTGCTTTCCCTTTTGAATGCTGCCATGACCATGTGAACAAACAGATCAGCCTAGTGGAGGATGAGGGACCATGTGGAACCGAGACAAGCGTCCTCACCAAGGCTGTCTTATGTCAGCCAAACATGTCAGAGCCCAGCCAAAGGAACAAAAATATCTACTTAACCCACAGCTGACCACATACAAAAGCGTGACCTCAACAATACTAGAACTGCCCAGCTCATCTGTAGACTCTTGCTTATCACTTGAAACCATCACTGTTTGGAGAGATTTGTTCTGCTGCACTAGCTAACTGGTATACCCAAATCCTAGAAGTCAATTCTCCTTCCCTTGGCCCAGCTGGACACACACAATAGCAACTTCCAGCCTGGTGGGCGCATCCGTAGAAGCCCCCTCTGCCAGTCAGCTCAGGAGGACTGCCTTTCCATTCTTCCATGTTTCCTTACCCCTCTTTGTGTGCATGCTTGCACCTGTCAGCACGAAGCCACATTTCACATCCTGGGTTCGGTCTTCTCATCATGCTGAGGACTCCCCGAAGGCCAGTCTGTACCTTTGTCCTCAGGAAAGCTGTCCCTGTGCAGGGGTCTGGGCCCCTCATTCCTCAAAAGCTGTTCTGCCTTAGTGCTCACCCCAGGGGGAGAGGCTCTGGCTCTGTGGGTTCAAGTCAATTCCACGAACTTCTTGCTCTGTCTCCAAGTCCTGCGAGACTGGAGAACTGCAGCCCCCGCCCACAGAGCTGAAACCTGAGTCCCTGGCAGGGCAGGTTTGCCCTGCAGTTGCCCTCCACAGCTCTCCCTACCCTCTGGCTTTCCCTTGTGAACCGGGCTGGTCATGTGACAAGCTCCCTCGACCATCCTACGTCCAGTGCAATGGGACTTGATGAACCAGGGTGACTTAGGACACCACCCAGATGTTTTGGACACTCAGTCCTGGGTTCTTTCCACACAGCACTTACCAGTCAGGACATCTGTTCTCCAACTACAGGAATGACACCCAGTGGCCTAAGCAGAACAGGCATTTATTAGAAGATGACAGGGTGACTTATGGGGTCACTTAGGAGCATTGTGGCTGGGCACTGAAGATGCTGGCACCACTGTCTGTGGCTCTGGCTGTGTTTCCAGTCCCAGCTTTCTGAGGCCTCATCGCAGATCAGAGCTCTGGAAGAATTCCTAAGAGGCTGCACTGGTTCTGAGCCTGCACTTAAGTCACCAGATGGAGCAAGGCCACAATGTAGGGCTTCTCTAGTGGAAGGAGGGCTTTCAGATGCTGCATAGCATAGTAAGCCACAGATTCCCACTCCCATGTCACCTTTTTGAGATCTGCTGTAATTTACCCACGGTAAAATGCAGACGTTGTAAGGATTCAGCCAGTGAGTTTTTTTTTTTTTTTTTTAAACCTGTTTGTATCTGTTGCACAGCTGTGTGGTCACCCAGGCCAAAATATGTGAGATTTTCATCAACCCTAGAAATGGCTTGTGTTCCTCCTCGTCAATCCCATCCCCTTGAATGTTCTTATTTGAAATTAGTTTTGAACTTCATAAAAATAGAATCACAGTTTGTCGGTGTGAGGGTTTTCTGGCTTAGCTTAGTGATTTGGGAATGTAGCCATTGCTGCAAGTATCAGTAGTTTCTTCCTCGTACTTGCCCTGGGTAGATCTGTGCCTGTACATTGAATGCAGGTACCAAGTATTGTAAAATGTGATATACTAATGCATTTCTTTTGAACATACTAACAAAGAAATCTGACCAAAGGGATCTATCAGTATCTATCATAATCTCATGGATGATTTTTTTTTCACAGTTTGAACTTCTGTATTTTTTTGATTAATAGAAACAAAATATAAGTTAATAAGAGAAGGACGGATTACAGAAATGAAAATCAACCTGGGAGAGAATGAAAGGGAGAGAAAAATAAGTTGTTGTAGTACTTTAGCAAGCGGTAAGGCCATCTATGAGAACACCAGCATGGAAAGATAACAGATGATGTCGCTTATCTGTTACATAAGAGACTACCTCAGAATGTATTGGTTTATAAAAACAACAATCATTTATTTAGCTAATCATGTTGCAGTTTGGCTAGGCCTTTGCGGGGATGGCCTGGCAGCTCTGTATGGGCTCAGAGGGATCTGAAGTGCTTGCTTGTAAGACCTGTTCCTCATATGTCTGTCAAGTAGGAATGGGCTGGCACTTTGAAGCTTGTCAGGGCCTGAGACAGGTTTTTTTTTTTTTTTTTTTTTTTTAATTTTCCCAAATCTGATGAGGGCTGAGGAGTCGGGGGAAAGACAGCCCAAACTTGGCTCTGAAGGTGCCTCCAATTCTCAGGTGCCTGTTTCATCTGGGGCAGAGAGGACCTGGGGTGGAGAGGTCATGGCACCCCAACCTTGGGTGGGGTTGGTCATCACTTCATTGCTGGCTGGTGTGTTACTGGAAGAGCTAAGATGAGACTGAACCCAGGTCCTTGCAGCCTAGACAGGAGGAGGGGCTGGTTCTCCAGGGCTCATTCCCTTCCATGTTGGGTTTTATTTTTATGTCTGGGGCCACTGGATCTTAAGTGATGCTAAAGAGGCTTCCTGGGGTCCTGACTGGTTGGGTGAGTCCCCCCCCCCCCCCCACTTCTGTGACCAAGGTGATGTGGGAGGGGTAGTGTGGGGATGGTGGCTGGGCACAGGCTGCTCTGAACAAGGCTCTAGCTACCACCTCCTCAGGTCCACGTCAGGCCCTTGCTTAGGCAGGGACAGCCATCACAGAGCAGTTAGGCCACAAGAGGACCAGCTCGCTGCTGGGAGCGGGGGAAAGAGTGGTCAGCTGGTCCTCGCACATGGCCCATCTCGCCCTCACCAGCAGGAAAGCTCGTTTGCCCCCACATTACTCTGGCCCACACACTCAGGTGTTCCTGATGGGGCCTCACTGACTTGCTTCTGCTCCTCCAGGAAGCTCAGCTTGATCTCCTGCTCTTTTGTGCCACTCACCATAGATGATGATCTTAAAAGCGACCAGAGTGTGACAGGAAAACATCTGTGCTTTCTGTGGGTGAGTCTCAAGTAGAGCTGGTGCTGTTTATTTTTTTTGTTTACATTCATAGCCCCAGGGAACAATGATGACGTGGTGTCTAGGGGTGGGCATATACGCAATGCAAGTGCGAGCTCCCCAGATTTTATGAACTGAATCTATGGGATTATTAGAACTTGGCATTTTGCCTTTAAACATTTTGGTCCTTTTCAACTTTATTTTTTAAAGATTTATTTATTTATGCATTCAAGAACTGGGGTACAGCCAGAGGTATGGGGGATGAGAGACTACACCAGAGGCAGAGTGGGGAGCAGAACAAGCAGATTGATTGAAATACACTGCTGAGGGGAGCAGCGGATGGGACAGGAGAGGTCTGCTGCGCCATGTGGGTCACCTCCCTGGGGAATTGAACTCATGCTGCAGTAGCTGTGGATAGCTTCATAGTGCTGTGCTTTAACCTGTTGTGCCACCGGGGAGGGCTCCCTTTTAAAATTTTAGGGCACATTTTGCTTTTTATTCTTTCACCTCCATACAATGTCTAGTTTTAAAGAGGTTACAGGAAATGGTGTGATATAGAGGAGAGGAAGAAGGGCCAAAGCATTAATAACCTCCCTCTCTGGCTCCTGTGAGCACACTGGGAACTCACTGCAGCCTCATCTCCCTGGAGCCAGGAAGCCTCCCCGCCTAAGCTCTGGAACACTAGTTCCCATTGTATGTACACCCTGCTCTTCAAGCTGCTCCTCAGACAGGCTCAATCAGAACCTAGGGGTTTGGGAGGAAGGACCTGTGGTCTGCATTCACTGGCCCGTGTCCCAGGAGACTCCTTCAATAAAGTGACAAAATGATGCTTTGGCAGGACCTGGCCACGGAGACTGGCCTCAACTTTCTCTAGGTCCTGTGCATTCCAGCCCTTCCTCCCAGACTCCGGTTCCTGGAATTACAGCGGTCTGGGCAGTTCACAGACAGCTGTGCCAGCGTGGGGACAGACGGTTTGCAAATCAGTCTAACAGCAGATTGCAATCATTTGAAGCTTTGGCACATCTATACATTGTTGCATCAGCATTGGTAAAAGCAGAATAGAAATGGGGCAGTGTCTACTGGGAGGGAATAACTAAACTGTAGTTTGCTCATATTCCAACATACTGCCTGTGGCAAAAAAGAAAGGTCTCTAAGACAAACTTGTGGTGGAAAAAGCATGTCCCAGGACACACTACTAGTATATAAACATATCCATGCAAAACAATGCTAAATATATCTGCCAATGCCTAGAAAAGTAATTGGAGGGAGTGGGGAGAATAGAGAGACAGCTGAGGAGCTGGTGATCACATCGGTAGTAACTTCTACTTGTCTATATGGAGAGTGTGTTTTGACATATTTAGATAAAGGTTAAAACCAAAATTTTCTACACATACTCATGCCGGGTGTTTGATTGGGTCCCTAGAACTGCTTACATGTCGTGAGATCTTGGAACAAGAGACTAAACTTCTCTGACTCCTGGCTTCTTGTGGTGTTAGGCTGGATTTCCTCCAAACAGATTTGGAGACAAAGTCGAGTGGGTAGGCTGTTTATTTGGGGAAGTGACCCCAGGAAAGAATAGGAGCAGTAAAACAGGGAAGGTGAACAGTCAATATAAAATGTGTCATTGCATTGGGTACGGCCGTGGGTGTCTGGGTTTTGGTGCCATCACCAACTTCCGAGAAGTTTTCTCAGTTGTTTCTCCGAAGTCTGCTTGGGGGCAAAAAGGGGAAGCATTCATCCATTGACTCTTACACCCCCCTAACCCCGCCATGGACTCTTAGTTCCTTGCATTTCGGTGCTGTTCATGCATGAAGACCAGGAGGTTCCCTTGAGGATTCTACCAGCCTGTATTGGAGAAGCCCCAGGTCAGGTTGAAGCTCTTCCAGAACAGGACAACTCAAAACTGGCTGGAGGTAGAGGTTAGGCCAAAAGGATTTTGAAGTAGTATACACAAGTTCCCAATACACGCATCTTTACAGGAGAAAGGGAATTCTACTCCACTGGATACTGTAAGGATTGGGCTGATTTCCACATCTAGAAAGCGAAGGGCCTAGAGTTGAGTCCTGAAAAGAGCTGGGGATGTAAAGGCCTGTTCCCCATACTCTAGGTCAGGTCTGGGGGATTCCCCAAAGATTGTCAAGCAAACAGAATTTCCCTAGAATTCTATCTCAAGAAACCACTTCCTTTGCTTATCCATGAAGCAATTCTTCATTCATAAACATTTTATCATGAGATTTGAGCAATTTAGGCATGTCTTCATTTCTACTTCTAATTCTGGTTCTCATGCATTCTCTACCATTTTTGCAATTACTTCCTCCACCAAAGTCTTGAGTGCCTCCAAATCTTTCATAAACACTGGAATTACCTTCTTCTAAACTCCTGTTAATGTTGATACTTGGACCCTTCCCAGTCATCAATAGTGGCACCTGGAATCGTGAATGCTTTCCAGAAGGTTTTCAATAGACTTTTCGCAGATTCTAAGAGGAATCACTGTCTTTGGTGGCTATAGTTTTTGAAATGTATTTCATAAATAATAAGACTTGAAAGTTGAGAATTATCCATGAGGGAAAGAATGTATGTTATGTTTGCAGGCATGAAAACAATATTATTCATTATCAGAGCTCTTGGGTGATCAGATGCATTGTCAATGAACAGTAATATTTTGAAAAGAATCCTTAAAAACAAAAGTTCCTGAATAGTAGGTTTCAACAACAGGTTTAGCTATTCAAGGTCTTTTGTGATTCCATATGAATCTCATCATTATTTGTTCTATTTCTTTGAAGAATGTCATTGAGACTTTTATTGGGATGGCGTTAAATCTGTATATCGCTTTTGGTAGGATGGCCGTTTTGATGATGTTAATTCTCGTGATCCATGAGCAGGGGATCTTTCCATTTCTTGGTGTCTTCTTGTATTTCTTTTAACAGTGTGTTTTAGTTCAACAACAGGTTTAAAATGTGTGGTAAGCCAGCTTAAAACAGACATGCAGTTAGCTATGGTTCTGTCTATGGTGCATAGAGAGAGTAGATTCAACACAACTCTTTTATTTATTTATTTTGTTTTAACCCAAGGAGATTTAGCATAATTCTTAAGGGTCCTAGGATTTTTAGAATGGTGAATGAGCCTTGGTTCCAACTTGGGCTGCATTAACCCACAACAAGAGCATCAGCTTGCCCTTTGAAATTTTGAAGCTTGATATTGACTTCTCTCTAGCAATGGAACTTCTAGACGGCACATTTCTCCATTACAAGGCTGATTCATCTGCACAAGAAACTGTTTCAGCCCAGCCACCTTCATCAATTTTATTAATTAGAGCTTCTGGACATCTGCTGCAGCTTCTACATCAGCCTTTGCTGCTTCATCGCCCACGTGTATGTTACAGAGACAACATCTTTCCTTAAACCTCATGAACCAACCTCTGCTGGCTTCAGACTTTTTTCAGAGAATTGAAGGGAGTTGGGGCTTTGATCTGGAATAGGCTTCAGTTTAGGGAATTTTGGGACTGGTTTGATCATCTATCCAGACTACTAAAGCTCTCCCTATCAGCAAAATGGCTGTTTCGCTTTCTGATCACTTTGTGTTCAGTGGAGAAGCAGCTCTAATTTCCTTCAAGAACTTTCCCTTTGCATTCATAACATGGCTATGATTTGGCATAAAAGGTTTTGTCCTGTCTTGGCTTTTGACGTCTCCTTGCTTAGCAGAATCATTTTTTAGCTTTTGATGTAAAATGAGAGGCAGTTACTTTTCCATTCATTTAAACACTCAGAGACTATTTTAAAATTATTAATTGTTATAATTTCAATGGGGTCCTGAGGAGAAGGAGAGAGATGGGAGATTGGCCAGTCAGGGGAGCAGTTAGAACGGTTTTATTACGCTGAGCATCTTATGTGGGTGCAGTTCATGGTGCCCCCCCCCCGACAATGACAACAGTAGCATCAAGATCCCTGATCACAGATTTCTATATGATATAAAAATAAGGAGAAAGTTTGACGTATTGTGAGAGTTACCAACATGTGCCATAGACATGAAGTAAAGAGTTGCTTTGGGGAAGATGGCACTGAAGGGCGGACATCTTTCTTCATGTTGTAAAAAATTGCAGTGTCTGCAAAGTGCAACAAAGCAAGAGCAGTCCAGGGAGGTCTGTCTTAGTGAGAGAGGAGGCCCAAGGGTGGGAAATGGTGGGGAGCAATCAGTAGTGATTGGGGCGGAGGACAAGGGAGAGGCAAGGAGTCTCTGAATTTGGGGCCTGCCCGGGTCAGTGGGGGGCATAACCATCACAGAACTGGGGCTGCAGCAGGGGGCTGCTGGGAGAAAGCCCTCTCTGCTTTGGGGCTCCTCTGGAACGGCCTGGAGGCCTTGGGGGTGGCGTCTAGTGTGCACTTGTGCCCTGAGGTTCCTGTACCTATGGGCACAGATTGCAAGTCCTTTCACATGTCCTGGGTTTGTGATGCCCTCTGTTGAGTAGGGATCCCTGCAGGCTGTTAGATAACAAACACACTGGAATGTGGAAGCATTCTGTGACTTGGGTTGGGTGCACAGTAGTGGCTTATGGCTTGGTTTTGTTTTTCATTTGAGATACATTAGTCACCTAGGGAGGGTGGCTAGGCAAGGCCTAGGAGGGAGCCAGCAGGGAGCATGGAGGTAGAAGAGGAGAGCTCAGGGATCCATTTAGGGGGAAGAAGGAGAAGGATCTAGAAAGAAAGGGGTTTGACCCATATACCCCCCCTTCCGCTGGGGGCTGGGGAGGCTCAGGACAGCTGCCACGCTGGATGCTCACCCATGGCTGTGTGCTGGCTCAGATGCTGGGCACAGGGTTGGGAGTCAGAGTTAGGGGGAGTGGAGTGGGAGAAGCTGGTCTCCCTACTCAGTTGTCCAATGCAAACTCGTGGGTGGTCTGGACCAACCAACGTCAGCATTGCTCTCCCCTCCTTTCTCCCACCTCCTCCCTGCTGCTCGAAAAAGTCCAGTGGCGTCACTGTTTCCAGATGTGGCCTCCAGATGTGGCCTGGAGCTGTTCCAGGCGGATCAAGGATGCAGAGGCTGCAGCCAGGCTCCTGCCTTTTCCTCTCCCCTCTCCCTCCCCCTCCAGTGGGGCTCACCCCAGCCTACCCTCCCTTGCCTTCCTGCCACCACTAGGTCAGGGTACCAGGGACTGAGAGGCACCGTAATTGGATGAAAAAATACCAGTTATGAATAAACCTGGGCCAGAGAGATTCATCTTTATTCTGCTGGAAAGAGCTTCTAACGGGGGAGTGGAGAGCACTCAAATGTTTCCTTTCTGCGAGCAGTCCCAGCGGCTGCAGGAGGAGGAAGTGAGCTGTCTGGGCTGGGGACCCGCCAGGGCACTGGGCTCAGGGCCAGCCAGGGCCTGGGAAGGGTTGCTGAAAACCTCCCGTAATGGGAGCAGCCTGGACCCTGGTGTCTCACCGGGATAGAGCCCCAGTTTAGGGGGGAAGGCAGCTAGGAGAGAGCTGTCTGGTTGCCTGGTCCAGCATGGATCACAGGAATCCAGTGCGCAAATTCCCTGGGCTCTTGTTAAGAAGCAGATTCAGACCCTCCCTGGTGGCGCAACAGGTTAGGATGCAGCGCTGCAAGCGAGCCACAGCTGCTTCACTGAGTTCGATCCCCGGAGCTGACCCACACGGCGTGGCAGACCTCTCCTGACCCGCCCGCTGCTCCCCTCAGCAGTGGACTTCATCCATCTGCCTGTTCTGCTCCCCACTCCGTCTCTGGTGAAGTCTTCCACTGCCCCTGCACCTCTGGCTTGTATCCCAGTTCTGTATGCATAAATAATAAATCTTTAAAAAAAAATAGAAGCAGATTCTGTCCTGGTCCATCTGCAGTGGGGTTTGGGCCTGCATTTCTATCTCTCAGGTGTTTTCAGAGCTGCCTGTCTGTGAACCACGTTCCCAGAAGCAAGGCCTTCGCCTGGATGTCTCGTAACCCTGTTACACTTTTGGCACTTGTCTAGTTTTTGTTTTGTTTTAAATTCAAAAAGTACCAAAGGGTTAGATAGTGCAAGTTGGTTTCTTCCCTGGTCAATCTGTTCGGGAGATATTGCATGAATATACGAGCAAATATGCATATTCTCTTCTCACTCCCTGCCCAGTTTGAGGTGTTCCCCGAGTTATACTGTTTTGCATTTTGCTCCAGGTCTCTCTTTTTAAAAGCTGCACAATCTATCATAAGTCCTAAGTTACTGAACAAATCTCTTGCTGGACACTCAGTTGTGTCCAGTCTTTGGTTCTCGTGGACAATGACGCCACGAATTCGTCAGTAGCCTGTCACGTCCCTCGGTGACTCTGTCCAGGAGATGAAGATCTGTAAGTTTACAGGCATGTGCCTTTGTAGTTTTGATGAGAACTGCCCATTGACACCCCCCACAGAAAGTGAGAGGTCTGTGTTCCTTACTTTCTCAATACCATGTGCTAACAACTTCTGGATCTTTGCTAATTTGATATGTAAAGAGTGGTAACTGCTCTTTTGAAAGTCCTCCCTCCCATCAACTATTTGTCAGAGATTCATTGGTTTATCTCCTGGGGCCAGCCACCATATCAGGTGCTGGGAATCCCAGGGAGAACATCACCTGAAGGATGCAGGGAAGACAAGCGGTTAATTAGCCCGTTCCTAATGAGCAGTGAGAGTGCTGTGATAAGGGGTGACATCTTAAAGCTCAAGCTTCAATGTCCCCAGCTGTGAAGAGCTCCAGAAGGCTCTTGTTAAAATGCAGATTCTGATTTAGGAGGTCTGAATGGGGCTGATTGTGCAGTTCTAACAAGCTTCCAGGTGAAGTTGGGGTTGCTGGGTCTTACTATATTTGAGTAGCAAGAGCATCTAGAACTTTTTCTGAAAAGGGTCAGATAATAAGTAGTTTTGGTTTTGTGGAATGCATGGTCTCTGTCTTAGCCTTTCAACTCTGCCTTTGAAAGTAGCCATAGGCAATATGTAAATAAACAAGATATGGCTGCAGTCCCACAAAAACTCCAAAGTAGGTAGCAGGCTGGATTGGCCAGTAGGGCATGGTTTGGTGACCCCTGGTCTAGAACATCAGTGATATCCAGTAACTGCACGTTGACCCAATGTAATAGCAGGAGTGTGAACTTGCCTGGGGCAGAGTATGTCAGGCAGAGTCCCACCAGGAAGACAGAAACCAGGGCTGAAACGGGGAATTCAGTACAGGGGACTGGTTTCACAAGTGATGGAAGAACTGAGAGGTCAACTACAGGGGCTCAAAAGATTAGCAACAGTGGTTAAGTTGTCACCACCTTGGGAGGAAGGGGGAGGGAAAGCAGTGTTATCAGGGGCTTAGATCACCCAGTGGGGACTGGGGTCAGGGTGGTGTCCAGCGTATGGGAGTTGGAATCATGGATAAGACCCCACCACCTTCAGAGACCCTGGGAGGAAAGATCTGGAGGCTGCCTTTTCTTTGTGCTCCTGTCTCCTCCCATGAGCTAAACCCAGCTGTGATCCGCCTGTCCAGGACCCATAGGGGCCAGCTCTTGTCACAGAGAACAGAGCAGGGGCAGTCAGGCATGGTCTGACGCCCACAGGCCCACCAGGCCCACCCAAAGAGACTGGAAGGTCAGGTGTGGACCAGGCACGTATGGGAGGGAAGGTGGGCATTCCAGGTACAGGGAACAGACACAGGATGCGCCAGGGTGAGGGTGTAGGATGAGGCCGGCAGGAAGGCCACTCCCTTAAGCATGAGATTTAGGCTTTAGAACAGGGTTGACAAATGTCTCTGTCACATAGTTTTGTTTTTTTTTTCTTAAAAAAACAAAATGTAAAACAACCATTCTTAGCTCACAGGCTACACGGAAACAGGTCTTGAGTAACCTCTGGCCCACAGTAGTTAACCACTCAGTTTTAGAAAGACCCACATCAGAAAGATGAATTGGGGGAGTCAAGAGGCTGAGGGGAGACAGAAAGCTCCATAAGGAGGCTACTGAGGAGGCCGGGCAGGAGAGGCTGGGCTTAGAGGTGTAGAGCCCCAAGAATGGCAGTCTGGGCTGGCCTGGAGGGATTTGCCATCAGCCACCTTGACTATTTCCTGATTAGCTCGGGACCCTGGCTCCTTTCTCAGGGGTTGAAAGGGAGACCCCTCATCCTTAGGAAGCCACACTCCCAGCCTCCCTTCTGCCGCCACCCCCCAGTTCTTTCTTTAGTCGGAACAGTGGCTGAGCAGGTTGCACTGCCTCTTAGTAAACCAGGGGCCTTCCAGCGGTGGGTGACTCAGTGGTTACTCACTGTGGAATACGGACACTGGGCATGCCTGTCCTTAGTCTCAGGCTGTGGCTGCCACTCGGGATGACAGAAGGCCCACTGACACCCTGCATTGCTTATGTCCAGAGTAGAGGTGAGGGCTGGGCTCAGTCTTGGGCTCACCCACTTCTCGTAGCCCCTGCTGCCACCTTGTCCACAGGTTAATTGTGTCACAGATAAGACTGGGGGGTGTCTTAGTTTGTGCTGCCTCAGGAGGAAAAACAAAGACTCCAGTGGTTCATTGCAGTGGGGGTGGGGACGTGAGACAGGGAGGGTGAGCTCGGGAGCTACTGTAGCTGTTCTTTTCCTAGGTTTGGTTCTTCAAATGTGGGAAAAGTGATGGTGGGGGAGTCCTGAGCGTAGGCCTTGATGTTCTTGCTCAATTCCACTTGTCTTCTTGGAATTCCGCCCCGTTGTCTTGTGAGCAGGCTTTAGCCATGGGAGGATGAGAGGCCTTGTGGAACAGAGGCAAGGCATGCCAGTTTCTACCCAGCCTGGCACCTGGCAGCGCACATGCAAGGCAGCCCAGCTGAGATGGCATGGTTCAGCAGGGCCCAGCCCACACTGCTGACCTGCAGAACTTCAGCTAAGTGAATAGCTTTAGACTGCCACACTTTGGAGTGATCTGTTACACAGCCAACACTAACTAATACACTTTCCTACTTCTGCAAAGCCCCCGGGTACCTTGTTAGCCAGTCCCCTTAGCTGATGAGAGAATACAGACACTCAGAAGGCCTGTTTCAGGTCACAGTGAGGCCCCTTGGCTTCCATCGATGACATCCAGGTAACCCACACTCCCACTCTGATATTTAAGCATAACTCTGACTTTTTGCTGGGCCACGATACAAGGTGAGCAAGGGTTGAAGAGTGTCTACTGTCAGGGAGTTTGATGGTAACTGACAAGATCAGAAGTGGCATGAAAAACAGCACAAGAAAGTCCGTTTGGCTCAGAAGAGGCTCTAGTTCAGCCCCTTTGGAGGTGTTTCCCAAGCCAAGGGAGTTGTGCTGGGAAGAGCAGTGGTTGAAGCCAGGCATCATATTTGGTCTTCAGGAAACATATCAGGGTCCAGCTGAAGAAGAACCAAAATTTGGTTGCCTGAATTTTGTTGAGGAAAATGATGAAGTTCTGGCTGCTGGATTTAGCTGCAAAGGTCATGCTGTTGGTGACGTTTCTGGAATTTCCTTTAAGCTTGTCAAGCTAGCCAATATCTCTCACTTGGCCTTGTACAAAGGGAAGAGAGACCACAAGCATAAATTTTGATGGTGAATACATGAAAGTAATACATTTTCAAGTGCCAAAAAATTAAAAGGAAAAGAAAAATTCCTCTGACTACACACATTTTGGCCTGGCAGGTTCCCCTGACGATGTGCCATGGCAGCTGGAGGAGCTGGCAGTGGGCACCAGGGAGGCTGCATGATGGGAGTTGAGGGCGGCTAAGGGCTGGGTCCTGGACACCTTTCTGGGCCTGGGGGAGCAAACCAGGGTCAACATCTGCTTTCATTTTACATCCGTCTGTGTCATTTTTCATCTGTCTGCTTCACCGTTCAGAGCCTCAGTTTCTCCAGGGCAGAGTTAGACTTGGTGGGGCCTGAACTGCATCTGTGCAGAAAAGCAGGACTTTGGAAGGGGCCTGGGCATGTGAGCTCATTTCCTTAGCTTTGCAGTAAATTGCATCTGGCTTCTCTACTAGTGGAACAGGAGAGTTAATAATAGCGATTGAATAGGGTTGTTTGCAAGGTGAATGAATACATTGCACAATGGGTATTTCAGTGGGTGGGGCCTAGCAGGAAGGCAGCTTGCTTGCCCAAGAGAGGTGGGGGGCAGGGAAGGGCTCCTGTGGTGGTCAGTGAGTTCCTGGGGGAGAGTAAAGACAGGGTGAGCAGGAGCAGAGTGGAGAAGGGTGACTGTTACCTGTCCCTCCACTCTTCATCAGCTTCATCAGTGTTGGGGGGTGGAGGGGGTAGGGCCAGGGGGGTCTTGGGGCCATCTGGGAAAAAGCTGGTGACCAGGGAGTTTGATGCAGCCTTGGCTCTGAGTGTCCCTCTGGGGGACTTTAATTCCAGTGGATCCACAGCAGCAGCCGAAGAAAGGGGGCGGGGGATACTCTGGCCCTGGGCACTGGGCTGCGCAGAGGAGAAAAGGTCTGGTTGCGTGGGTTCCTGCGTGAACCAACCTTGTCCCGGGAGCCAACCTGGTATGCAGTGTGACTTGCTGCAGGTTAACTGACCCCGTGGGTGGAGCTGAAGGGATCACCTGGACTCCATTTCTATATGCCTGGCCACAAGGGCCCAGGACCCTCAAGGGACTCTTTCAGCTGGCTTGTCCAGTTCAAGCAGAGAGTGGATGTAGAAGCGCTTTGATGATGAGGTGACTCCAAACCTGAGGGTTTGTCTTTTTCTCTTCCTGGGTCTCCCCAGCAGGACAAGAAGTGTGTGAAGGATCACTTCTGAGTTCTGAAGCCAGGGCAGGGTCAGTCCCCATGTCATAGTCCCCTGAGGCCTTTCCTGCCCCCCCCCCCCAGGAAACTTACCCTTCAACAATCTTACCCTTCAACAACCTGAGTGACCATCTGCTTGACAAATACTCCTACTGAGTTGCAGGGAGTCTAATAGGATCCGCCCGGGGGAGCAAGGTCCTAGGCTGAGTGCAGTCCTCACACCCCTTTCCTCACCTCTTCCCCCATTAACTCAGCTTCCAGTCTGGCCGCCCCACCCCCTGCTTCTCTATGAGCTGTACAAGTGGATGGAGGTGGGAGATTAGGACAGAGCAGGCATCCTGTGCTTTCATAAATGAATTTTTGACCCTCGATAGATTTTGAGTAAACATCAAAGCTGTTAGAAAGGACCCCTTCTTTATCATCACCAAAGCCTCCATTTTGGGGGGGCTATGAGTGAAGAGATGGGAATGGCACAGGGAAAAAGGCACCGACTCTTTAAAGGGGAAGCCAGGGTTTGCAGTCATGCAAATTAGCATGCAAGTAGGTCTGCAAAATCAGGCTTGGGACCTGGGGCGGTGGACTCTGTTGTGCCTGTTTGCTGAGCCCTGAGTCATGGATGTGAGAAGAGGTGCCACAGCTACCCTAGTTCTCTCCAGGAGGTGCTAAGGTGGGAGGCTGGGCGTCCCTGAGCTGACCTGAGAGCCACTCGGCTTTTTATGGGCTGCGTCCTTAGCAGGTGGCGGTGAGTCACCTTCTCCTCTGTTAATGTGGCAGCATGAATCGAGGTCCCTTCATCAACGCCCCTGACACAGTTCTTTGCCTCTTTCCAACCTGGCCTATTTGCAGTTTTGTAAACGATTCCTACGTTCACATTCCTGTACTACCTCAATTCAACTATTCTTTCTACACCGGGTAGAATTTGACCTTTTTTTTCATGGACTTGCCTGGTTCTAAGGTTTTTCCAGTGACCAATGCAGAACTTTTCCTGGAGTTTCAAACTCAAGTAGCCTAGTGTCTCCTAAACAATTCTCCCACCCATTCCTGATGTCTCCCAGGGGCCTTGTTGAACTGATGTGAGATGCAGCCCATAGTCGTAGAGAATCCCCACCCTCGGGAATATTCTGCACTCCCTTTCCATGTCACAGTAGAGCACGCATCTAACTGGGCACCATTCAGAAGGCTGAGGTCAGCCGGGGCATCTCTTACTCTCCTGCGTCATTTCTCCTCCCCTCCCCCACCTGCGTCTACCTTGAGTCCTGAGGTCTCTAATCCCTAAGCTCCTGTCTGTGGTCCTTAACGGGGCGTTCAGCTCCCCTCTTACCACTCTCGTTTGTCCTGGGACCCCTCCTCCTCCCTCCACATATTAAAATGCATATGCTTGTCCTTTTGTCATTCCAGAACTCCAAACTCAGTCCTGTTAAACAGGTTTTTATGACTGTGAGCTTTCATATACTGGTTTTTGAAATTCTTATAGATTCACAGAGAATTGCAGAAATAGTAATAGTGGGATTTTGATAGAAATTATATTAAACCCATATATTAATTTGGGGAGAATTGACTTCTTTAGTAGTATATTGTTTTCTAATCATGAATTTGGGTTTTCTTTGATTTCATCTTTAATTGGTGTTTTACGGTTTTCAGCATAAATGTACATGTTTCATGACAACTTATATCAAAATTTCTCACTTATTTTGAGTAATTGTGAATGGTATTGTGTTTTCCCAGCTTTATTGATGGATAGTTGATAAATAAAAATTGTAAATATTTAGGTCATGCAACTTTTCAAAAAATGTGTACAACATGATGTACACATTATTAAATGCTGATGACCACTCTAGTTAGTAATACGTCCCTTGCCTCACAGGTCCTGTGTGTGTGAGAACATTTACGATTGACACTCCTAGTGAATTTCAAGTATGTGGCACTTCATTACTAATTACAATTACCACCCTGTACATTCCATTCCCAGAACATATTCACTTGATAACTGAAAGTTTATATCCTTTGACCAAAATGTCCTCATATCCTCCACGCTTACCCCCCCCCCTTGGTAAACACCATTCTACAGTCTGGTTCTTTAAGTTTCACTTTTTAAGATGCCACATATAAGTGAGGTAGGATAGTATATATCCAGAATCTGGTTTATTTCACTTAGCATAAAGTCCTCTAGGTTGATCCATGGTGTCATGAATGGCAAGGTTTCCTAATATATATATATTTATGTATACAGGACTGGGGCACAAGCCAGAGGTGCAGGGGTGGTGAGAGGATTCACCAGAGACAGAGTGGGGAGCAGAACAGGCAGATCAACAAAGTACACTGCTGA
>NW_004567123.1:23345273-23359243 GCF_000260355.1 Condylura cristata
GGATCAAACTCATGCTTCAAGTGGCTTTACCTTCTCTGTGCTGTGTGTTAATGCACTGCGCCACCAGGGAGGGCTCTACCTTGAGTTTTGCAAATAAGGCTGCTAGATGTCTAAGAGGGCACATATCTCTCTGAGATACTGTTTCTATTTCCTTTGAAAACATAGCCCTAGAATTGCTGGGTCACGTGCTAGTTCGGCTCTTAATTTTTGGAGCAACCTCCATACTGTTTTCATATTAGCTTTAGTCATTTACATTCCTACCAACAGTGCACAAGGGGTTCCCCTTTCTCAACTCCTCGCCAAGCTTCTTATTGCTTTGATAATAGCTCTCCTACCAGGCATGTTGTGATATCTCAATGTGGTTTTGGTTTGCATTTCTCTGATGATTAGCGATGTTTGGTACCTTTTCATGTCCTTGTAACCGTCTGAATGACTTCTTTGGACAGATGTCTCGAATATTTCCAAATCAGGCTATTTGTGAGCTGTGTTATAACTTAATTCTGAACCACCCAAACTCTGACCAATCATGGTAACTGTGGATGGTTTGGTGGTACCTTCTTTTCAAAGAATAGAAGCCCTGGGTGGGCAGGAGGAGGTCTTTGGCTCTGATTTGTTTACTGGAGAAATCCAAATGTCTAATAGAGTACCTTGTGCACCTATTGGCTGAATAAGCGAGGGACGCAATAGGTTGGAGAGACAGTCTGAGGCCAGAGGTGGGTGTGATGACCAGGTTGTTAAAGTATAGGTTCCCATTGTTTGGATTGAAACCTGGGTGGGTTAATTAGGGGTCTGCTTCCTGGGGTAAAGCTTTCTTGGAGGGCATTTCACGCCCACAAACCTGAGGACCCCTTACAGGGTCCGCGGAGCAGCTCCCCTGTCTGGGATTTTTCAAGCGATGACGTAGTCACCTAGCCAGAGCCCGGTTGGCTTTTCCTGATGAAGAACTGAGCATGTTGGCTTAGCCCCATGGGGCTCTCTACTTCCCTCTGGTGGCCAGATACATACTCCTCCTGCTCCTGGGTGCATCTGCCCATCCTGAGCCAGGCAGACAGGCAATGAATGCCAAGGCAGGGTCTCTTCCCACCTAGGTAGTGAGGGCAGGGAAATGAGGGTTCCCCAGCTCTCTGACTTTTTTCTTCTTTCTGCTGGGTCTTCATCAGGGAAGACCTAAAGGGAGGGTGGTGACTGTGAATTCCTTCAGCATCCTCGAAGATCCCCAGTGCCCCAGTTCTCTCTCTGTAAGGTCGTTTTCCTACCTTCAGGCAGATTTTGGGACTGTTGTGGAATAACCGCCCTCTGGCCTCCTTGGTCTGACCTAATCCTCACCCCTGCCTCTTCCACTCTGCACATTCTTTGCCACTCTATAGATCCTAGCATGGGGACTCTCACCAGCAACCTCCTTCAAAGTGTGTGCTCATTTGACTCTCACAAGGGTTTGTGTCTGAGGCTTCTGGCAGGAATTTGCAAGGGTAGGAACCTGGGCCCCCCCACCCCCCACGGACACCTCCCCAGTGCGCTGAACCCCTTGGCAAGTCTTCCTCAGAATAGGCTTTGGGTATAATTTCTCAGGGCCTGCACCCCCAGGCAGTTTTGGTGGGGAGAGAGGCATAGGTCCTGCAAATTCTAGATTAATGATGGGAATTGGTCCCCCAACATGCTTTGACATGGTTTGAGGAAGCCCAGAACAAATACCTTTATTGTGTAGCCGTCGGGGGCGGGTTGGGTGGAGGGAGATGACTCTTTTCCTTTCAGATGGGGGTGGGCATTCCCAGATGAGAGGCCATCATAGGGGCTTCATGAATTTGGGGTCATTTGCTTCATCTGCAGATCCTTCCTAATCCCCTAGGAAAGAAGATATGGGGTGGACTCCCTCCCCATCCTTCCCCCTGATCCAGCACCCCTTTGGGAAAAGTCTTCGTTTATTTTTCGCCTCCCGCCCTTCTTCCTTCTGACCCCTACACATACTTTGCAGAAGATCTCACTTTTGTTTTGAGGCTGGGGATAGTTCACAAGAGGAAAGGAAAATGATCTGTGTCTAACTGGTCTAGGTATGTTTGCCTGCTGTACAGTGACGATGTGAAATTAGCTGTCATTTGGAGGAGTTTTACCCATAAGTTGTCCTTCTCCCTGTCTTTTAGTTACAGGAGACAAAACAGAGGTCTCGTTCAGTCCCCAGCCTGTCACGCCCGCTCTTCTCCCCATCCCTTCAACATCCCTGGGAGCTGCCCTTGGGTGAGCCACATAGTGTGAGCCTTACACAGAGCCTGGCACACCCCAGCATCCAGTGTGGGGACCCAGAGACACAGTGGGAGGATCAGTGATGAATCACAGAGGTTCAAAAAAACCACAGGTGAGGCCTGAGAATGGGCACGGGGATGACTCTGGGGGCCCCTTGGTTGTTCCATCCCCTGCTGGCACTCTGAGGGTTGGCATCGTGCTGAGGCTGGGAAGCCAGGCCCAGGGAGCGCAGTGAGGCCAGCCCTCACCTATTCAGGGGACTCTGCAAATTCCAGAGACCAAAATAAAAAACATCATTTATGAATAAATATGAAATACTTAAGGACTAAATCTGACAAAAAGTGCAAGAAAGGAACACTAAAAATTACTGATAGGTGTTAGAGAAGAACTAGAAAAAGGGAGAATGTCAGGGATTAAAAGATTCAGTATGTCAACATGCCAACAACAGCAAGTCATTTCTCTCCAGATTGATCTGCAGATCAATTCTCTCAGAATCCCAGCAGGTTTTTTTAAATAATTGAAATTAACAAGCTTAGTTTAAAATTCACATAGAGGGAGCCTCCCTGGTGGTGCAGGGGTTAATGTCTCAGTGCTATCAATCAAGTTATCACCAGTGACTGGGAGGTGAGTTCGAGTTCCATCCCCAACAGGGGAGCTGACCCACACGGTGCAGCAGACCTCTTCTGATCCACCCACTGTTCCCCTCAGCAGTGTATGTCAGTAGATCATTCTGTTCCGCTCCCCACTCTGTCTCTGGTGAATCCTCTCACCCTCCATACCTCAGACCCACACTCTAGTTCTTGTATGCATAAATAAGTAAAAACAAATCTTAAAAAAAAAACAACACATACACAGAAAAAGGAAACAAACCTAAAATAACTAAAAAAAAGAAAAAAGCAAACCTAAAATAACTAAAACACTATGTAAATGCAGAACAAATTTGGAGATGTACTCTACTTGACTTTAAGACTTACAAACTGCCATTAATCAAGATGGTATGGGATTGGCATCAAAATAAAACAGACCAAGGGAACAGAATAGAGTCTAGAAATAGACCTATATGTATCCCATCAACTGACTTTTGACAAAGACGCAAAGGTAGGTCTGTGGAGAAAGAATAGGTAGTATTTTCAAAAAGTATTGCATGACTAGTTGTATGTCCATATGCAGAAAAAGGAATTTTGTTTCCTAGCTGGCACCATAAAAAATGAACTCAGAAGGTCAGCCATAAACTTAAAATCTAAAATGAGTAGAATAAAACAGGAGAAATGTTTGTGACCTCATGTTAGAAAAGATTTCTCAGATAAGGAACAGTAAAGAACAGTCCTTAATAGATTGGTCTTCACAAAATGAATGACTTTTGCTCTTTGAAAGACTGTCAACAGAATGAAAAATCAGGCCAAAACATATTTGCAAATTGCACATCTGATGAAAGACTTGTTTTCAGACTATATGGAGAACTCTTGAAACTCAACAGAAGACTAACAACTCAACCAAAATGGGTAAAAAAATGGAACTGACACTTCACCAAAGAATAAATACAGATGATAAACACACAGAAGATGCTGCTTGAAGGGAACCTCTAAGGATGCCCTCTGGAAATCATTAAGGAAATGCAAATAAAACCACAAGGAACTCTGTGCACTTCTTACAATGACTGAAAAAAAGTAAAAAGACCATAACAAGAATCATTGAAGGCATAAGTCAGCTGGAACTCCCGCACTCTGCTGCTGGGAATGAGAATGCCCAAAGCACTTGAAACACCGTCTGGCAATTTCTTAATAAAGTTATGCATCTATTGTAGGAGCAAGACATTTTATTTCTAAGTATTTACCCAAGAGAAAAGCAATGTTTATACAAGACTTGTACACATGTCTTTATATAAGACTTGTACATGACTATTCATAGCTGCTTTTTTATAATAGTCAAAGATTGTAAACAACCCAAATGTCTATCAACGGTGCATGGACAACATATGCTATGAAGTGGAACACTGCTCAAGATTAAAAGAATAAATTATTGATATCCTTAACAATGTTGAATCTCAAAATAATTATGCTGGGTGAAAGAAGCGATACTGAAAGGGCATTTTAGGTGGGCGCCCAGGTGAGTAGCTGTGATGGGGGGGTGGGGGAAGGAGCTGAGGCAGGAGGCTTGAAGCAATAGCCTTGGATCGTATATAAAATTAGCCTTTTTTTTTTTTGTGATGAGTGGAAACCCTCAACTGGAAAATGATGGCACTTTCCTTGTTGGGAGGTTCTGAGGTGTCTTCTCCATAAATCCTCAGAGTTGTTCAGTCATGTATTCTTTTAAAATTAGCCTTATAAAGGAAGGTCCAGGGAAGACCTGCTGTCCTCAGGCAGCTGGTGAGGACAAGTAAACAAGAACATCTAAGTCCAAGCGCAGATGCAGGAGCTAGTCAACATGATTTGTTTGCTCACTTTCTGGCTTCATACACTTACCCTGAAGACCTCACAAGACTGAGTCTAGGCCAGTGATTCCCAAACTTAGCTGCACACGGAACCACCTGTGAACCTTTAGAACATATTTGTTTGCTGGGGGGGAAGGGGGTCTCGTCTGCAGATATTTGCGTGGGTTGCAAACTGGGCATTGAGATTTCTCGAAGCTCCCCAATGGAACAGCAGTGTCGGAGACCCTGGCTGTGGAGGATTTCTTTAAAAAAAATAAATGGATGCTGGATCTGGAGGAAAGAGAAACAGCAATGCAGGCCCTCAAATCTAATAATATGGTAGAGGAAGATCCAAACCAACCCTAGAAGCATGTTAAAATGTTCAAAATCCACCTCACGACCTACTTGTTCGGCAACAAACTTTCATGCCACAATTTGAGCACCCGCACAGATGACTTCATCAGTGGCTGTAGGTTGTTACTTGCTATTCTATCAGTCCTTTGACATTTGGTGATTGTTAGTTGAATTCTTTATATTTTTTAAAAAAGTACCATTAGGGGGCCCTCCCTCGTGGCACAGAGGCTAAAGCACAGCACCAAGAAGCTAAAGCCACTTCAGCATGAGTTCGATCCCTGCCCCCGAGGTGACCACAGCAGACCTCTCCTGACCCGCCTGTTCTGCTCCCCGCTTTGTCTCGGTGAATCCTCTCACCACCCCTGCACCTCTGGCCTGTACCCCAATTCTGTACGCACACATAAATCAATCTTAAAAAAAAAAGTACCACTAGGAACACATGGATTTAAAAATAACATTATTAGTTATTCTTTTTGATACTCTAAATGCTCCAGAATTGGTGACTGAAGTCCCATCAAGCTAGCTCCTTTCCCTTTTTAACACAACCCCCTGTGTCTCTGAGTACTTCCCAGCTTTCTGGCTACTTGTTCCCTAGTGGGGGTATATTATTTGTGCGATGTCAGAACAACATTGCATTACTTGTTAACTGCTGTGAAGCGTCCCTGTTTATTAGACAGAGCTGGTGGTAACCACCTGCATTTATTTCCTAGGACGGTTTCACACGTGACCACGAACAGGATGGCTTCAAGATAATAGACATGTATTCTTTGCAGTTTTGGAGGCTAGACATCTGGAATCAAGGTGACAGGGTTGGTTCTTTCTAGGGGCTCTCAGGAAGAATACTTTCCACCTCTTCCTCTAACTTCTAGAGGTTGCCAGCAATCCTTGAATTCTTCCCTCTAAGTAAGTTGGAAAATGTTCTTTACTTTTAAGGCCTCACATGATTAGAGAGGACCCACTTAAATAATCCAGAGTAAGCTCCCCATCTCAAGACCCTTAGTCACATCTACAAAGTGCCTTTTGCCGTGTGAGATGCCAAGAAAAGGGATCGCAATCTTGGGGGGCATTATTCTGTCCCCTGCAGTCAATAGACCCAAAACACATGGTCAGTTCTACATATAACCCATAAAAAAGTTATTGAGATATTTTATATTCTATTTTTTGGTATTAAGTCCTTGAAATCCAGTGTAGTTTTTACTCTTTCAATTTCAATATATATCAATTTAGAGTAGGTACGTTTCAAGTTCTTAATAGTTACTTGTGGCTAGTGGCTTTCGTTCTGGATGACGTGGTACTAGATTAATGGAGACTAAAGAGACAGAAACTTAAACAATGATTAGATTTTGATTCAAGAGAATGCAGCTAGAGGCATTTTGGTGACTCCTGGTGATTGAGGTCCACGGACCACAGCTGATTGCCAACACCCACTGTGCCCTTTCTTAGGTGTGCTGTTGGCATTGGGTGACATGGGAGAATGTGACTATTAGGTATTGTGTGTTGTGGTAATCACCACACTGATATAAGATGGATGGCCCCTGCCCCCTACCGTGTGCTTTGTATGTCGAGACGGATGATGCCCCACACATCAAGAAGGTATGAAAAAGCTTATTACTCATATTATGAATGACAGTAGGGTAGACGCCTAAGTAAGCCAGCCCCAAAATGACTTGAGAGAGCAGGGAGGAGTGACTGGCTTGGCTTTTTTGTGGTTGAAAGTGAGGCTGGGTGGGGTTCCCACCCACAGCCTGGCCTTGCATGCGTTGAACTTTCTGTTGGTACCCAAGGGAGGGACAGTGGACTTTTTATTGGCTTGCTCAGATATTGGGCAAGAGGTGAAAAGGGGTGATGCTTGACAACTGTCAGTAGTCCAACATCTAAAATGGGGTCCAGCTTTTGATTACATTTCACCCTGATGTCTGATGGTGACTGAAGTGTGCCATGTTTCATCTGACTGGGCTTGAACTGGCTCAGGTAAACCACTGTGGGGCTCTGGAGGCCTGCAGTCCTTGTGACAACCGCCAGCCATTTTTTCTAGGTTTAGAATAAGCTGTTAAATGGAGAAGGTGTGGATAATCTCCCCTTCTCTAAATAAGTCTTGCATAATGGGTTTTAATCCTCGAAAGCTCTGTTTTAACTTATCTTGGTCCATATGAACGATTTTAATGATGGGGATTTGTTGGGGCCCCTTTGGTTAAGTCCATTGTTAATTGGCACCTTAGGGATTAAGGCCTGTCTTAACGACCTTGTTTTAACTTCATTATTTCTTCAAATGTAATTACATTCCGAGGAATTATCTGCAAGGGCTTCAAAATACGAATTTTAGGGAGACACAACTCAGCCCATACAGGAGGATATCAAATTTTGCCTCACAGCAATCTTGTGAGAAGTAATTGAATTGAGACATGTAAAAGCTTAGCACAGCGATTAAAAATGACTTCGGGGGCCCTCCCTGGTGGCGCAGCGGGTTAAAGCACTGCACTGAGAAGCCAAACTCCGCAAGAGTTCGATTCCCGCCTGCCCCGAGGAGATCCACATGGCGAGGCAGACCTCTCCTGACCCGCCCGCTGCTCCCCTCAGCAGTGTACTTCGTCGATCTGCCTGTTCTGCTCCCCACTCGGTCTCTGGTGAAGCCTCTCACCACCCTGCACCCCAGGTCTGTATGCATAAAATAAATAAATCTTAAAAAAATGACTTCGGTTATTAAAAATGACATGAAAATAAGACACGTGAAAATAAGCGAGCCTCTTCACCGATGTCAAATTCTTGCCCCCTGTGGAAACTGGCTCCCTTGAGTCTGACACTTGTCAGCACCCAGTGTACTGGGGGTGTCTCCCTTCTGAGGTAGCAACAATAAAGGCCAAGATCCTCTTAAACCCCTTCATCCTTGAGGTGCATCCTAACTCAGTAGTGACTAGATAGCAACCACATTTATGGCTCTTTTTCTTTTTAGAGATTTACCCATCTATGCATACAGAACTGGGCTACAAGCCAGAGGTGCAGGGGTGGTGAGAGGCTTCACCAGAGACCGAGTGGGGAGCAGAACAGTTGACGAACAGATTGACGAAGTACACTGCTGAGGGGAGCAGCGGGTCAGGAGAGGTCTGCCGGGCCATGCGGGTCTCCTCCGGGGCAGGGATCGAACCTGCCCTGAAGTGGGTGCAAGCCCGCCTGGCTGCGTCCTGACCCGCTGCGCCACAGGGAGGGCCCCGTCTGTGGTTCCTTAAGGGTGACCACCACCTCACCTGAGAACCGGTGAGAAAGACCAACTGTGGTCCCACCCCACGTCTGTGGTGTCAGATTCTCTGCGCGTTAATAAATCCCTCCGGGCGATTGGGACCCAAGTTCGTTTTGGAACCCGGCCTTTGGCTCCCGGCGCTTGCTTCGTGAAGGAATCAATGTTGCCGAACTACCACTGTGGGGCAGCACAGCACTGCGATGGAAGCACGCCTTAGCCGCGCCCACAATTTCTAAACTCCCCGGCCCTTCCTGCCTCCGGTCTCTCCCACCTCAGGTTCTCCCCGCACAATGACGCGCTCTGCAAACCCCAGACGCGACTGTGCGCTAGCCCAGACCCGGGGCTCTATGGCAAAGCCCCCCATCTCTCCGCTGCTCCACCGCCTGCGCCTGGCACAACCCCAGCAGTAAGCCAGCCTTGGGTCTGAATTCCTCTGCTGCCATTTACCACCTGGGAGTGACTGGGCAAAGACCCACGATCCTGAGCCTCCGTGTCCTCCTCTGTGAAGTGGGGTCTATTAAGAAGCCCTCCATCCGTGGTCTGTCTTGGGGGCTGGGAAGCTGGTTGAAGAGGATTTCAGCCCAGGGTGGCACAGTCGGTGGGTGTTCGCTGACAGGCACCTTGGTTAGGTTCACAGCCCACTTCCACACCAGGTGTGAGGATGCCGCCTGAGCCCACCTATCTCCCCCAGGCGGTGACCTCCAGCTCCTGCACCTCTGCCTGGGGCTTCCTTTGGCTGCCAGTGCCTGTGTGGTACCAGGACCCTGAAACCACAGTGGGGATATAACACACTGGGAGGGCCTTGTGAATGCCCCGTGTGGACCAGGCTATAAAACCTGGGGTATCTATGGGTGGGGTTACCTGGCACTTGCCCTCCTCTGGTCCATCTCTGTGACACCCCTTCCCAGCAGGACTGGCCATGTCAGTCTCAGGCTTGGTGGGGGACACCTGAGCAGAACTGGCTCATTCCTGGCTCCCTGCCTGACCTCTCCTGACCTCCCACACTGGGCCACTCAGGCTGGCTCCTGCCTACCCTGGCAGACACCTGGGGCACCTGAGTTTGTGTCATAGGATGTAAGGGGCATGTGAGTGTGTGTGTGGGGGGGGTGGTGGTGGGGTGTTGGGTGGCTGCCAGGTATCCCCAGAACCTGGCAGGGCAGCTGCTACGTGGGCTGGCAGAAACTGCACATCTCAGGCTGGGGGCCTGGGTGAAGCAACCCCACAGTCCCCAATCTGCAGGGCAGGGCAGGCTGGACCTTGGCCATCATTCGCTGTCACCAGATTCCACCCTTTTTTGTGGTTGCCTCCTGCGGGTGGCTTAGCCCTTGGTCTTCATGTTCTACATGTGGCCAGTCCTGTTGCTGTAACGGACGTCACAGGCTTGAGTTGATGCCAGAGACTCCACAGCTCCCCCTCCCCAATCCTAGCCTAATAGCTCCCTTTCCCGCCTGGCATGTCCAACCTGGACAGGAAGCCTCTGGGGTTAGCATTTCCCACTTCTAGTTCCTCTGAAAAAGCAATTTACAGGCAGGGCGGGTCAAGATTTGTGGAGCCCCTTGCAAAAAGAAAATACAGAGTTTCTTGTTCAAATACTATGAGGATTTTCAGGCAGTGGCAGTGATGTGGTTGACAGTGTGGGCTGCACTTTGGAAGCGGCTCTGACCGTGTCCCTTATCTATGCTCTGTGTGGCCGAGGGACCGGCCCCTCTCGTAGCCCTTAGCAGGGCCCAGAAGCTGCCAGGAGATGGAAAGTCACCCGGTCCGACGTGCCCCTGAGCCAGCCCAGGACACAGCTGTCTGGGCGCCACCCGAGCCTGCTTTCGGCCCAGCTGGCCTTTCTCACTGGACTGTCCTCCTGCCCCCAAGGCTCCCGGAGACATGGCAGCTAGGGGGTCTTTTTTCTGGCCTGGCTTACCCACCCCAGGAGCACCCCTCTCATTCACCTCCACGCGGTTGCCTGCCCTGGCTTGTGGGGCTCATCCCTGCGCCCCTGCCCTGTTCCTGGAGCAACCACCATGCCATTGCGTGTAGTTTCAGCAGCCCCTCTGGGGGTCCCAGACACACTCCTCCTGCAAGGCCCATACTGTCTGCTTCTCCGTTTCTGGGCTCGGCTACTGGAGTTCCTGGAGGGAGACTCTGGCTTCTGGTTGGATGTGGTGGTTGGGAGCAGGAGGGAGGAAGGACTGAGAGAGGTGGGTGTTCGTTCTCCAGCCCCTCCCTGAGCCTGGGAGAGCCTGCGTCCGAGGTCTCAGCTGCTTGTCAGGCAGCTCTCTCCTCAGCCCTCTTTGCCCTCAGGTGCTGGCCCTCCTAGCTGACATCTTCACCCCAGGTGGCCTGGATTGGTCACAGAGTCCAGCTGTCACTCCTGCTTCTCCTCTTGGGTTGTCCAGCTGCCTTGCCCTGTCAACAGCTCCTTTGTTACACTCTCCCAGAATTATCTCGATTTGAATTTGTATCTGTTTCCTTGTTCCTCACTGGCACGAGGAGCTTGGTCTGTGTGGCACCCTGTCGTCTAACCTTGCGTCTGGATGTAGCCAGGCCAGGGTCTGCAGATCCAGGAACTTGGGCCAGGATTCTGCCTCCCTGTCTTGCTTTCCCCCCAAAATGATTACCAGCCTGTTTTTTCCTTCTTCAACTTCAGGGCCTGATAGGAGCAAAATGGTCCCCTGAAACAGAGGGCCCCACTTCCAGACAGGTTCCCTCTGACAGGTGACGAGGCAACAAGCTAGGCAGAGAATTAGACAAATAGACAGGTGAGCAGACAAGCAGGCACTCGCTGAGGTAGACAGCAGACAGCTCTGCTGTACCTGTTCCTCCCCCGCCACCACACACAGAGTCTTCGTCTCAATCTGCACAGAGCTCCTGAAAGCCTTGAGGTTTCCTAAGTGTTAGGGGTGTCTTCTGTTAGTGATGATGCTGAATTTACGCTAATGAGGTGACGGGGGACCCTACTAGCTTCTTATGGGGGGCATCCTCGGACCCTGTCCTATATGCCTCTCCATCTGGTTTTTCATCTGTGTCCTCTGTAATAACCTGGTAAGTGAGAGTCACTGCTCCCTAGATTCTAAGCCATTCTAGTAAACTATTGGAACTGAAGAGGGTGTTGTGGGGACTCCCATCTACAGTCAGTGGGTCAGAAGTGTGGATCACCACACTTGCAACTGGCATCTGGGGAGGGGGGACAGTCTTTTTCTCCCCTTAAGTTTTATTTGCTGTGATTGACATATAGCATTGTGTTCTATGTTATATAGAGGAACAGCGTGTTGACTTGGTCCATTTACACATCTCAAAGCTAATACCATAGGTTACTCTGTCGGTCACATATTTACCATTTATTTTTTGTTAGCAGAACAATTAAGATCTGCTCTCAGCAACTTTCAAGTAACTGATCCAGTTTTGGTTATGTACTTGACGTATACTTGATAATATAGTCACCATGAAGGATGCCAGATCCCAGCACATGTTCATCTTGTAATTGATAGGTTAGGTCCTCTGGTCTATAGCTCATCCCCTCCACTCCTCACCCCTGCAACCACCTGTCTACTCTTCTTGTCTGAATTTAGCTTTTTTTTTTTTTAAGATTTATTTATTTATGCATACAGAACTGGGGTACAGGCTAGAGGTGCAGGGGCGGTGAGAGGATTCACCAGAGACAGAGTGGGGAGCAGAACAGGCATAATTGATACTGTCAGCATTTGTCTTTCTCTGTCTGACATTTCGCAGGTATTATGTCTTCATGTTTCATCAAGTTGTTGCAAAGGGCAGGGCTTTCTTCTTTCTCATGGCTGACTAATGTTCCACTGGCATATATACCACGTCTTCTTTATCTCTTCAACCACTGATGGGCTGCTCTTAGGTTGTCTTGATGAATGTGAATAAGGCAGCAAAGAATGAGAGATGCAGATATCTCTTTGAGAAAATGGTTTAGTTTTTCCTGGACAAATACCCAAAAGTGGAATTGCTGGATAATCTGGTAGTTTTCTTTTTCATTTTTGGAGGAACCTTCATACTGTTCTTGATAAAACTGACATCCTGAAATGGGGGCTTAACTGTGGGCTTTGATACAACCTCCAGGTAGACAGTGTCAGGATCAAGATAAATTGTCAGATACCCACACATATTCATGGGAGAAATGAAATGTACAGTTGGGGGACTCTGTCTCCCCAAGATCTGGTGCTGGGGCATTTTGTATTGGGTGCACAGGAAGTGTTTCCCTGGAATTTTTCTGGCTGGGATGAGAGATCCTCCCACTTTGCTCCTCTGGGTGCCCCTGAGCATGAGAGGGACCAGAGATGGCTGGAGAAGAGGCCTCTCCCGGCTGTGAGAGTCCCTTGGGGGCCTGAGCTTGAACTGTGTCAGCTTTTAACAAACTGGGTCAGTGGATGCCTTTCCCTGACCCTTAGGGCCTCCAGCCTCTCCAGGGTCATCTTGGGGACATCTTCCTCCCTGGCTTTGCCAGCCTGGGGGGAGGGGGAGCGTGAGTATGAGTCTTACTTCCTGGGAACCCCAGTGGGGTGCTGAGCCCAGAAAGACACAAACTCTAATGGGTTCTCAGTGCCCCCAGGCCTTGCTGCCTCTGGGAGAGGAGCCAGGGCTGTTCTGCCCCCATTCTTCATTCAGAAACTTAGGCGCCTCGCCAGGCCCAGTGTGAGCCCAGCACAGCAGCAGCCAAGCCTCCTCAGCTCAGCCTACAACCCCTGCCCCAAATGAGTGTGCTGTAGAAAGCCAGGCACACCACGCGGAGGACGATTTTATCAGCAAAGCCAGTCGCCGCTCATAATTTAGCCTTTAATCGCTGGAAATGCCTGTCCCAGATGCTTGGCAATGAGGTTCTCCAAGTTTGGAGTCCAGACTGGCTGTCAGAGTACCACCAGTCGGAAAGTACCGACTTTAACAGTAAAGACACTCGTAGGTGCCAGCCTACCCCAACAAAGAGCCGTGTGATAGCTGAGGAGTGATGGTGATTTGAGCTTATTCACATTTTGGAGGTGTCTGAAGTTGAGAAGCAAGGCAGATCCATCTGCTCTCGCCCTGAAAGTGACCCTAAAGTTAGCAGCTTGAAGACATGGCATCCCAAGGATTAGATACAGGACATCAGTTGGTGTGTATTCAAGTGGAGATCAGAGAAGTGCCACGGAAAGAATTGTGGGCTGACTAATGAGACAGCTGGAATGACCAGAAGGGGTATTTTGGAGAGTATGATGCAGACTTGGGGGGGACTATAAAATGATGGGCAGGGAGGGGATCATCTATGAAATGCCTTAAATCAAAATTTATTTCAGATTTAAATAGTGTTGCCTATGTTATACATATCTGAAAAACCCCTCACAAAATAAGAGCAAATGCTTGGGTCGCCAGGGGTCAGGCCCAGTGAGGGGTGTTTGCAGGGGCCTCCGGAGTGTGCCCACGCTGGCCTCCTGCTGGGGATTCTGGCCATGTGCGGGCCCCACTGGTGCCATTGTAGAGACAGCGTGGAGCTGTGCTGGCACAAAGTGTGCAGAAGGGGATGGTCTGGCCCTAGGGGCCCATAAGCTGTGGAGGCCCCTGCCCCGGTCTGTGAGTGAGTGTTGGCTGCTCTGCCCACAGGCCCCTTTCTTGAGCCTGCCCCATGGGGAATCACTCGCCCAGATATGCCTGAGGCATGACGTGTCTGCTGGGGCCGCAGCCAGTGTCTGTGCACCGGGAGGAGCTGGCTGGCTCTTGGGTCAGGTGAGGCACTTGGCGGGGGTGGGG
>NW_004567123.1:23359343-23364813 GCF_000260355.1 Condylura cristata
AGACTTTCATTGCCTGGAGCTGCTGCTTATTCCAAATGCCCGAAGCGGTTGTTGGGACAGCAGGTATGAATTACCACAGCCATGCTGGTGTAAAAAGAAAATGTCACTTGGCTTATCTTGTCAAAATAAAATAAGCCTGGCGTGAGACCCTGTGCATCCAAAGGACTGTAGCTGGCTGCGGGTGGGCTTGCCCTCAGCTGGGAGAGGAGGGAGAGAGGTCTCCCACTGTGGGGCCAGCCCGGGAGGCTCCTGGTGACAGGCTTTTGGGGGCCACTGCTATGACTGGCCATCTTCCTCTTGGTCCCAGTGAATCTGCTCTCTAGAAGACTGGTCCAGAAATTACAGGAAACCCAGAAAATACTAAAAAAAAAGTCAGCGAGTCTCCTCCTCTATGTGCCCCTTCTAGCGAGGGGATGGAGAAAATGTTTACTTCTTGTTCTTGATAGGAAAAGAAAAAGTCAAGACATTTGTTCATTTCCCCAACCAGTTTTTGGTGGGCAGCAGAACAGAGAGCTCTGTGTGTGTGTGTGCACGCATGTGTTCACACGCGCGTGCGTGTGGGGAGTATGTTTGTTGTCGTGACCTAGAGTTATGTTTGCATGTATCAGCATGGGGCCTGCCTTCCACGACAGAGAGACGGTCACTGAGGTCAGCGGCTCCATTGCTCCCTGAGAAGGTCTTTCCCCAAGTCCCAGGCCTCTCAGTGGACATGTGCCCACCTGCTACCCTCATGGACCCCTCTGCGAGCCTGCTGGGAACCGGCGAGGTGGTGCTGGACAGGAAGGACAGTGGGGTGGTCGCTGAGCTCAGCCGCCCTGCGTGACACTTCGGGGCCTGGGGTTCTGAGTTGGGCAAACCCAGCAAAACCTGGAGAATTATGGTCCCAACCATCTCCAGGCACCTGGTGGGAGAAGGGGAGTGCAGGGGGAAGGGAAGGGAATCTAATCAGACGCCAAAAAAGCAAACCTAAAACAAAAACCAGATGGAAATACAGGAAAGCTTTCCTGTATTCTGGGTGATTTCTGTTTATGATGTGTTTATTTTAATTTTTGAAACTTTCTATAGTCAATATGAATTACGTATACCCTAATTAAAAATAAAACCACAAGAATAATGATAAACACCCCACATCTATTCCTTGAATGCCCATTTCCTCTCCTGCCCCCATCATCAAAGGAAGACTTTATTTCCTCAGCTTTGTGTTCATGAAAACTCAGCATACAGAAAAATAGTAAGCACAACATTTATCTGGACTTAGATCAGTATCTTCCACCACCTAGATTCATATTGCTTTATATATAACTATACATCATGAATGCTGATATGTTTTTTTTCTAAAAAAAATCTTATTTGAGAGTACATTTCAGATATTTCAGTTTTAACCACTTCTGAAGACTTGTAAGAATAAAGATTTTTTAGAACTCAGGCAGGCTCTTGTGGAACGTTCTACAGTTACAGGGAGCACTCTGTCTCCAGGCCATTTCTCTCCATAGAATGCTGCTCTGGACTGTATCTGTTCAGACTGTGTAAATTTGTGGTCTATTGCTGCCTACCTCCTCCAGGAAGCCTTCCTTGATATAATCAAATAATACCCTTATTTGTTAATTAAGACTGTTTCAGCATTTATTTCTTTTTTTAAAAAAAGAATTATTCCATTATTGTAAGATTTTTATGTTGTTTATTTTGTGTAAAAGAACTGGGGTGTGGGGAGTGAGAGGATTCACCAGAGTGAAGAGCAGAACTGGCAGGTGTACTGAAGCACGCTGCTGCGGGGAGCAGTGGGCGAGACAGGAGAGCTGGGCCGTGTGGGTCACCTCGCTGGCCAGCATTGAACTCCGGCTTTGCCACAGGAGGTCACGTTGGTGGTGCTGAAACGTAACCCCAGGCCACCAGGGAGGCCCTGCTTCAACATTTCTTGATTAGAACAACTCAGACTCAGCCCAGTCTGTCGTCTGGTGTCCACAGTCCAGGTGCAGTGTGGCGGGTGCCGGGGTAGGCCCAGCTGGTGCTGGTGGAGGGCAGGTACCTCCTGAGGCAGAGCACAGTCAGAGAAGGTAGTCCAGTAAGGCAGGTGGTTTCTGAACACAGGAGCAGAGGCATCCACGGAGGGATGTGCACAGGTCAGGGTCGGTGGAGGCCAACTCCTCTGGGTTAGATTTTCCGGTTAGAGAAAGATTTCTGCTCACATAGTATGTGTGTGTGTGTAAATATATATGTATATGTGTACACACACACATATACTTGAATGAATGAACTACTAAGTGGGGAATGGATTGGGGAAGGGCAAGACTGGAGGCCCAGGGCCTACTGGGAGACACTGCTATCATCCGGGAGATAACACAGAGTAAACCTGAGTCATGGATAGAGGGTTATTTGGCAGGTACCACCAGCAGGGTTTGGCGATTGACTAGGTGTGGGAGGATGAGCCAGGAGATAAGGTAGAACTCCAGATTTCTGGCTTGAGCAAACGGTGTTGACACCTTTGAGGAGTTAGGTCACTGTTAAAAAGCAGTAGGATTTCATGGGTGGGTGGGAAATGAGATTCATTTGTTCATGTTTTGCTTGAAGTGCCCGAGTGTCTAAGTGAAGACATCTGCTAGTTGAGAATTTATTTTACAGTCAGAGGCCTTATCTAGACTGAAGAAACTAATGTGTGGAGGTCAGCATATGCATGGCAAATGAAGCCACACCTCGGAAGCATGCTCCTGAGAGAAGCAGGCTGAGACCCACCCACAGGGGCTCCTTCAGTTGAGTTAGTCATGTTATCGGAAGGGAAGGGAGAGAGTAGCTGGGTAAGGGAGGGGCCAAGCCTAGGATGGGGGATGGGAAGTAGAGGCTGGTGGTGAATAGAATGTGGATCAGATGGCCGGAAACCTAGGCCATCTTATAAGCCACTGTTATTTCAATAAAAATGAAAAGGAAGATACAAAGTCAAGAAAAATTTTTGGGCAAGTAAAAAGCCAGGAGATAGAGGAGTGGCCACAGAGGTGAGAGGAAAAGCTGGGACTTGGTGCCAAAGAAACCAAGTTCATTGCCAAGGAAGGAGGAAATGATTAGTGACAGAAATGGTCCCAAGAGGGTAAGTCACATAGGATGTATAAAGGTCCACTGAGGACTTTGTCATTCAAGGACAAGTCATTGGAGTGATAAGGCAGAAGTGAGGTTCCTAGGTGTGTAAGTGATAAGCAGAACACAGTGAAGAACCGGTAAGGTTCGCTCTGTGAACGGCAGGAAGGAGTTGAGAGCGAGTCCACGGGGCAGGGCGATGGGGTTCCCCATTCTCCATTGTCTCTTCATACCAGCTAGGGAGGAGGGAAGCTGTGATGGGACATGGGGGTGGAGGAGGAATGTGGCAACCGCGGAATAAACACACCCTCCAGGGAAGCTAGCCAAGGCTGGGCCCAGAATATCTGGAACGGAACCCACCTTCCTTCAGCAGCAGGAAGTGGCGTTGGGAGCTGAGTTGACTGGAATTTCCGAGCTGTGAGCAGGTTCCTGGTGAATGCCTTTTATTTATTTATTTTTCATTCATGAAAAAGAACTGGAATTAAGTGGACACCCCCCCCCAACCACCTCCCACGTTCCTGCCCACAGAGGAAGCTCTTAATTTAGCCTCAAGTTCCCAGCTGAAAAATATCCCTGAGGTTTGGAGGCTTCTGTTGGGTTGTTTGTCATTCACAGGTTGGGCAGGATGTTAACGCATACGGCAGGATGGAACTCTGTGCCTGGATTTCAGCCGAGACCCTCAGAATAGGTGGCATCATCTAACCTCAACACCAAGGGGAATGCCTACTACACCATCTATGCAGGATGTGGGAAGAGGTGTTGAAACTAGCGTTAGATGACCCCCCTCCCTATGGCCAGAGAGGTTGGTGAGCTGGAGAGAGTTGAAAATTAGAATTTCTTTGGCGGGACTGCTATGGGTCTATCTCTCTTTGGATAAGGTAGAGGGGTACATCCCCCTTATTTAGGGGTAGGACTACAGGCCTGATAGAAACCCCTGGAGATTACAGGACTCAGGAGACTGGTGTCTGATGACCTCAGGAAATGTGATCTGGGTGAGGCTGTGCCTGGAACTGACTGGGAAATGGCTGCAGCTCCTGGGGTGGCCGGTCGAAGGGGCTACTCTGGTGCCAGATGAGGCCACATGAGAAAAGAGGATTGTTGACATCCTACTGCAAAGGGCTACTTGGCATAAGAGGTGATCCCAGTCTGAGGAGCTTGGGGGTGAACCATCCCAGACGCTGTAAGAGGTGACTTTGGAAACCTATCCTGAGATAAGCCTGAGACCCCAAGTCTTGCTCAGACAGGTCCGGGAAGGACTCTAGCAGCGTGGTGGGTAGGTTCCAGCAGCCACGATCAGAATTATCCTTGATAATGTGGCCTATGTCATCAGAAATTCCCAGCTCCCGACACAAAAAGCCTAAAATCCTTGGGAAATCCAAGGTGATAAGAGTCTGGATAGTCATTAAAACCCCCTTTCAACAGCACCTCAGTTTATGTTAATGAGCGAATTGCTGGAAAGCAGCTAAGGGGGAAGCTGCTTGCTTGGGGATATTTCAGCCCTCCTCCCCCACCTCCCAGAAGGAGGCGACTGGAGATTGAGTTCAATTATTAATGATTAATGCTTTAATCAATCACACTGATGTAATGAAGCCTCATAAACATCAGGACAGGGTTCAGGGCGCTTCCGGGCTGGTGAACTCATGCAGGTGCTGGGAGAGAGGTGCGCCTGGAGGGAAATGGCAGCTCCATGCCCCCCCCCCCTTGACCTATAGATCTCCTCTATCTAGCTGTTCTTGTCTTTTCCTGATAATGTGGTAATTCAGTAGGTGAAATGTTTCTGGGAGTTCTGTGAGCAGCTCTGTCAAAAGAGGGTGAGTGGAAACTTCCCCTCTAGAGTTGGTTGGTCTGAAGCACAGGTGACAACTTGAACTTCCGATTGGTGTCTGATGAGGAGCAAGTGCTGGGGCAGTCTTGTGGCGCTGCCTGTGGGATCTATCTTCAGACAAGGCAGACAGGGTCAGATGTGCATTGAAGTGTAGGGTGCTTGGTCTGCTGAATTGCTGGTGGTGTTGGAAAAAACACATGCAATGGAACGTTGAAGTCTATTATTCCAGGTACGCTAGAGAGCTAAGTTGAATAAAGGGAGGTGTCTGTCACAGTATAGAATGAGTAAGTCTAGACTTTTCAAAAAAAGAAATAGCAAAAAGGATGTTCTTTGCATAAGGACTTAAACATCCAATTGAGTATGGTAAATACACTGCAAGCCATCTAAGGGTTTGCAGGGATTACTAAAAAAATCGTTTGCTAAAAAAATCGTCAAGCCTGGTCTGCAACCCTCAAAGCAACCCCAGCTCTCTATCACTCAGCACCCAAGTGTGAGAGCTTGCAGAGCTGGGGTGGTTCCATTACTCAAGCTCATTTAACATTGAGGAGAATTAATCTCCCAGTGGGCAAAGCTCAGGCC
>NW_004567123.1:23365599-23366771 GCF_000260355.1 Condylura cristata
CCGCCCCTGAGCCTCTGGCCTGTACCCCAGTTCTGTATGCACAAATAAATAAATCTTTAAAAAAAAAGCTTATTATGCTCATCTTAGTTTATTCTGCATTTCTAAAGTGACTTTAAAATTTTATTTCAAATTGTTTCTTGAGTACTGTCCCCTTATTTCTAAGTTTTTCTTTTCTGACATGTATTGCTCTGTTATATCTTCTATAAGCTCATATTCTTTTCTTTTATTTTGATAGAGTAGGTTACATTCTACACTCTGTTTTGTATGCATGACTTTCTGGTCCTGTTATCTGTAGGGGTGTTGTTTTGCTCCTTGTTCTCTTTCTTGTTATAATAAAAAAAGTTGATAATATTTTATTGCTATTTCTATGAAAAATTATCTTTCCTAAGTTCTAGATGGAAACTGGCCAGGGTTTCTAGTACAAGGTGATTATAGCAAGTTGGGTATCCTTGCTTAATTCTAGAATTTGAAGTATAAAATTTAATATTTCTCCATTAAATAGGGTTGTTAAAAGAACTTTAGTAGATATCTTTTACCAGGTTTAGGAAGTTCTCTGTTTCTAGATATCTAAGTTTTTATTTTTAATAGGTGTGAATTAAAACTTTTTTTCCATTGGAAATAATCATATATTTTTATATATTAAAATATTTATTTTATTTATTTATGCATAAATAATCCCCAAGAACTGGGGATAAGCCAGAGGTGCTGGAGGTGGTGAGAGGATTTGCCAGAGATACAGTATGGAACAGAACAGGCAGGTTGATTGAAATACACTGCTGAGGGGAGCAGCTGGTGAGACAGAAGAGGTTTGCCATGCCATGTGGGTCAGTTTCCCGGAGGGGATGGAATTCATGCTGCAGTGTCTGTAGACAGCTTCATAATGCTAAGACTTAACCCCTTGTGTCACCAGGGGGGCCCAGTAATCATATATTAAAAAAAAATGAGGTGACTTATTTAATACACTTCAATATTTAACTGTTTCTACATTTTGGAGGTAAATCTAACTAGGGTATGATCAATAGTTCTTTAAATACATCTCTGGATGCAGTTTGTAGAGTTATCTTTTGAACTTTTTTTTAAAAAAAGATTTATTTATTTATTTATGCATATAGAACTGAAGTACAGGCCAGAGTTGCAGGGGTGGTGAGAGGATTCACCAGAGACAGAGCAGG
>NW_004567123.1:23367659-23376411 GCF_000260355.1 Condylura cristata
CCAAACTCATCAGATTGCCTGAAAGACATTTCAGAATAATGAGAGACTCTATTCCCGATGTGTCATCTGGGAGCTATTCCCAAAGCTTTGATCATCAGTATTCCAGAAGCTTTTTGCTGACTTTGAATAGCTGCTGTTGAATTTCAAGTGATGTGATTCAAATGGGGAAAATGAAATTATGAGTGCAGGCAAATAGACTGATGAAAAAATCACCTGTTCTTAAAACACCTCAAAATTGTACTGTGAATTCTATAAGTACTAAAGAAATTAATGCCATAAGCACAGGTTACCAAAAGAAGCAAATCACTGTGAAGTTATTATGTAGCTTCTGCCAATTAAAAGATGCCATGATAGTTTTAATATGGTTTAATTTCTGAAACAAAATAGGTATGAGGGTGAAAGGAGCTGTGTATACTGATGTCAGGATATTTATGTATAGTGGGGATCATCCCAGCCAGACTGAAATACCCTAATTTTAAATTAAAGTTTTTCTGAGAACATTTCCTCCAAAGATATTATTGGGGCCATATTATTCAATGGTTGGGTGCAGGCTGGGCCAGTGGAGAGGAATCTAAAATAGTTGTACAGGAAACTTGGGTAATCAACCCACCCAGTACATTAATCTTGGTGCATTTCGTGGACATTTATTTAAATAGTGAGATAATGAGCTCAAGAGACAAAGGGAGGAAAATACAGATAAGATGGTCAGAGTCTGAGAGAGAACAGTGAGAAATTCTAATATATATTTATTCAAAATTCTACAGAGGAAAGACAAGGCTAGAGGTACTGTTTGAAAAGACAATAGCTGAAAAATTTTAGAAGCTTTTGAAAGATATCAACATAGTTTTAAGAAGCTCAATTCCAAAGTTTCATAAAAGGAAATTTGCATCTAGATACATCAGTGTGAAACTGTAGAGGATCAAAGACACAGGGAAAAATCTTTAGAGGAGTCAGGAAAAAGAGAACAAATTACTTTTAGTTATATGACTATGGAAATGAGAAGAAAGTGGAATGATATTGTCAATGTATTGGGGAAAAAGTTGGTATAATTTTATACCCAGCTCAACCATGTTTAAAGATAAAGACATCCCCATAAAATAGAATATTTAAATTATGATTTGATCCCTAGCAGAGCTTTGCTAAAGAGTATTCAGTAAATTATTTCAATAAAAGGAAAATGAACCCATGTGAAAGAAAGGTCCGAGATACAAAAATAGATGAAGACAAAAAAAAGAGAAATCATGTTTTTCCATCGTCTCACCTCACAGGAGGAGACACACCCCCTTTTAAGGCTCTACCACTTGCCCAATTCCCAGGAGCCTCTGAAATGAAATCTAATACCACTGCTACCAAGTGCTTTAGGTGGCTGAGAAAAAAGTAATTTTGAGACCAGAGCCCTGCTGCATTCACAAGGATTACGATGATCTTATTTTGAAATATGTGATGGAAACTACAGAGAGAAACATATGCTTTAAAGGAAACACATAGTGGAACTATTCAAAGCTGTTTTGTTTTAAAACATGATGTTAAAAAACCCCTCTCAATTCAATGATAAATTTTCATAAAATCCCTGGTTGTTGCTTGAAAAAATAAAAATGGGCAAAGGATTTAAACAGATACTTCATAAAAGAAGATCTAGAGATGATAAAAAATTCACATGAAAAGATGCTAAATGTCATAAGTCATCATGGAAATACAAATACATGGAAAAACTAAAGTGAGATGTCAATACACACCTACAATATGACCTACCAATCCGCTTGTAGGTATTTATCCATGTGAAATAAAAACTGATGTTCATACATAAGCCTGCAGGTAAATGTTTATAGCAGTTTTATTCACAATCTTCCAAATAGGAAATAATCCAAATGTCCTTTAACTCATGAACAGATAAATTGTGGTACATCCATCTAATGAAATATTATTCAGTGATAAAAAAGAACAAACTACTAATATATACAACAACATGTATGAATCTCAAATGTATTGTGTTACATGAAAGAAGCCAGACTGAAAAGGCTGCACATGTTAGGATTCCATTTATTTCAGAAGAAGCACTACTGCAGGACAGAAAAAAAATCAGTGGGCTCTCCGTGGTGGCACAGAGGTTTGGAGCGCTGCACTGTCCACCTAAGCCAGTGGCTGCTTCAGTGCAAGTTTGATCCCCTTCCCGGAGGTGACCACATGGCGCGGCAGACCTCTCCTGACCCGCCCGCTGCTCCTGACCTGCCCGCTGCTCCCCTCAGTGTACTTCGTCGATCTGCCTGTTCTGCTCCCCACTTTGTCTTCAGTGAGTCCTCTCGCTGCCCTCCTGCACCTCTGGCCTGTACCCCATTTCTGTATGCATAAATAAATAAAATCTTAAAAAAATTCTTCTCTTTTTTTTAAAAAAAAGTCAATGGCTTCTAGAGACTGGTGGAGGGAGAGGAGTTGACTATCAAGGTGTATGGGAGGATATTTTAGGATGACAGAGCTTTTACGTATTGATTTTGGTGGTAATAAATCCCATATGCATTTTTCCAAAGTTTACAGAACTATACACAGTAACCGTGAGCATTAGTAATTTAACAAAGAGAAAATGCAGGAAATAAGTGTTCCTCACACACACTTAAATGTACACACACACACACACACACACATACACACAGGTATCATCATGCCTAATGCCAGAACCTTCTCCTCCAGTCCTCTTTCTTCTAACAAATGATTTTCCACCTACTTTGCCAAGAAGAACTTGACTTGAGGAACATATTCAACTTCTCTTCTCATCCTTAACTTTCCTTTTATTCATAAAGGGATTCAAGATAACCTCTGAACACAGGAGCACACTAATGTTCAGTTTGGAAAATGTTTTATTTCTTTTTTTAAAGGAAAATAAACTTACCAAAAATAACAGGGACTTGGTGGTATGATCAGACATGGACATCTGTTGATGTCTCAATACTATTTAAGGACAAATTAACCATGGAAGACTAAGTGAAAGAAGTAAGTAATAAAAAAAAAAGACAGAAGTAAAACTGAAAAAGCTCTATACGGTATGATTCCAACTATATGAGATTCTGGAAAAGTCAAAACTATAAAGACAGATCAGTGGTTGCCAGGGATTTAGGAGGAGAAAGGGTGGATTGGGGTACATAGGTCACTTTTAGGGTAATGAATCTATTACTCTGTGTGATACTGTAATTCTAGGAAAATGTCATTATTCATTTGTCAAAGCCATAAGATATACAATGCCACAGGAGCCTTAATGTAAACTTAGGGGCTTTAGTTAGTAACAATGCATCAGTACTTACTCATCGGTTATAACAAATGCACCACAGTAATGCAAAACACAAAAAGGGGAAATTGGGAGGGGTACGGAGGGTGCATATGAGACCTCTCTACTTTTGCTTATTTTTTCCTGTAAGTAAGCCTAAAATTGTATAAAAAGTCCATTAATTAAAAGACATAGAAGAGCTGGGCTTTGGATCTGAAGTTTTAGGAATACCTAATCAATTTAATTTTGTTTGAATTTTACTTAAGTATGAACAAGAGTGATAAGCCACAATTCGTTGATCCTAAGATGCATCTTTTTAAAATGTAATCAGGATGTATTTTTTTTTAAAGATTTATTTATTTACGCACACAGAACTGAGGTACAGGCCAGAGATGCAGGGGTGGTGAGAGGATTCACTAGAGACAGAGTGGGGAGCAGAACAGGCAGATCATTGAGGTATACTGCTAAGGGGAGCAGCGGGCGGGTCAGGAGAGGTCTGCCGCGCCATGTGGTCACCTCCGGGGCAGGCGGGGATCGAACTCATGAGGAAGTGGCTTTAGCTTCTCAGTGCTGTGCTTTAACCTGCTGCACCACCAGGGAGGGCCCTAATCAGGATGTATTTTGAAATAGATGGCCTTTTAGATTTGAGGAAATATGGCATTACAAAATATGTATGTCTAGAAGTCTAAAATAAGTTTATTCTAGTAGAAAGAGTTAAATAAAATTCTAAGATGAGAAGTATTGTGCCATTGTTTAATTGGTGGTTTTGTTTTTTAAGTCGGGCTTAAAAAAACAGTGCACCTTATAATTGCTGGTCTGATTAGGCTTAGATTAGATGAAATATAATAGGGGCACAGGGTAAGGATTGGCTAGTTGACGTCTATATAGTTAATTTATCATTGGCTCTGTTAGTGAGGATTTAAAGGGGTGGAGGTTACAATTTGAATTGTAACGCTTTATTTTTTTGTATTAAAAAATAACAAAACAACTGACATAAACAGATAATAATAATCAGGCCTAAGAAACCAGAGCATGATGAATGTCTTTCTTGGCCATTTTATTTTCTATATTTAAACCTTTTTAAATGATAAGACAGAAACACCCGAACAACAAAAAGAACAGCTTAGAAACTTCCTCTGAGCAACCAACCTACCAACCACTGATTTAGTTTTCTGAGGATTCTGGACAGTTGGGAGATGATGGAACTTGAGGGGGAAACAAGTCGGGCAGGCAGACACACAAAAACACAAAAAAAATAACAAAAAATAAAACACACACACACACACACAACAAACAAAAAAATAGTGCCCGGTGCTATTTAAACGAAGTACCTAGGGGAGAATGATGAAAAGCTACTGGAGGTGCAGACTGGCGATGGTTGTACAGTGCTGTAAATGTACTTAGTGCCACCAGACTGTGCATTTGCAATGGGAAATGCCTGTTGGGTGTGTGACATACATGCCACACACACAAGTTGGGTTAGGAGGAAACAGCATGTTGGTTTGCGATTCCCAAAGGTGGGATACAAATCCTAGTGCAGGTGCAGATTCACAGACACGGTGTTGGAGAGGCAGGGCCAGTTCCAAGTGTGTGGGAGGGTCCCCCACAATCAGAGGTGCACGCCCAGTGAGGTAAGAGGAAAATGAGGTGAGCGGGGCCAAAGTGGCCAAGGTCAGTAAGCTGTCCCGCCAGGAGGCAGTGGCCAGTGGCCTTCGCTACTTCTGAGGGAGGGAGGGAGGTGAGGCCGCTGCCTTTGGGGACCTGGGAGTGCAGGTTTGGCTCAGTGCTGGGGGAGGAAGGCTGATTCAGGTGGGCTGGGGTGGGAAGGGGGAATGGGCACTGTCAAAGCAACAGTTGCGAAGAGTGTGTGGCACCTGCTTGGGGGACGGGGCAGTAGCTGGAGGAGCGTGGAGGTCTAGTCCAGTCTTAACTTCTTTTCTTTTTAAAGATGGGAGGTGCTGGGGCATGTGCTTGTGTCTATGGGTGGCACACTGTCCCCTTCCAAGAGGGGTCCAGGGAAGAAACAGGACAGAAGGGAGACAGAAGATGGGGGTTGGGTCTGAAGATTCGGGGTTGGGAGGATGATGGCCTCTGTTTCCTCACCAGCTGGAGTGGGCACAGTGTAGGAGGTTGTGGACAGAGAACAAATGATGGTGGAAAGTAGAAGAGACAACACGGGAGGGAGTTCCATGTCCCTGCCCGTCGTGCGGAGTGGCCACTGGGCCCCGTGGCCCTGGACACCGAGGGAGACCAGTGGCAAGGCGGACTGACTCCCGGCGCTGCTCTCTGCCTGCCTTCTCTGGGGTGTGTGCAGGTAACCCACTCAGCAGGGGTTCTCCAAGTGGGCCTCCGAGTCCCACAACAAGTGTCACCTGGGAACTTGTTAAAAATCCAAATGACCAGGCCCATCCCAAACTTACTGAATCAGAAACTGGGGTGGCGCCCAGACATCTGTGCTTTTTGCAAACTCTCCAGATGATTTTGAAAGTTTAGAAGCTCCCAACTAGAGCGGAGGAAGCAAGGGCATTGGCAATGCTCTGAGCTCGTGCGAGAGAATGGCTGCCGTTTACTGGGGCAGAAGCTTCTCGGTCTCTGCGTTCTGGGTCCCCTCATATAGAGAGGCAAAGCCTGGAGAGTGCCGAGAATGGAATGCCACCGAGGGCGGCTGGTCTTTCCAATGCAGGACTGTCCCAAAGCAAGCACCAGCCAGTCAGTGCACGGAGTCTGAATGGGAACACTGAGTTTCGGGCACCCTCATCTTTGCTCCTGCATGTGGTGCGGGAAGAACCCCGGCCCCTCATCTCCCCCAGGTCATGTCTTCCGGGGTTGTCACAGGACCACTGGGAGGCTTGCTCCATCTTTCCACGTGGTTCATTCCAGTTTTCGACTCCGTGACAAACTGGCCACTCTCCTACGTGTGAGGTCTCCTCTCAATGAAATGAAGACCAGGATGAGTCAAGCCTCTCCCAACCTAGTCCTCCTGGTGAGTCAGAGGATGGTCTGTTTAAAGGGTAAGCGCTCCTCCCAGGAAGTTGGCAGTCCCAGCCTACCCCTACCTGAGTCACTGTCTCTGGATGCTCCTACCAAAACATGGTGCCACCAAGACCCCGGGGGAGGCAGCAGGGAAGGATCAGTGATAGGGAACAGGAAAGAGGATGGCGGTGCATGACTAAGGCTCAAGAGCATCTCCTCGAGCATCCAACCAGTGTTGAGAGGCTGTGCTTCTACCCTGTGCTCAGTGCCCGCAAAGTGCCCCATAGGCGCCTCTACCCGCCCAGCTCCCTGCCTTGGGTCCTCCCCACTCTGACCTGCCTCTGCCTTTCTTCTCAGCTTGCCCTCCTCCCATGGAGAGCCCCCCATCCTCCGCCGGCCCCGCTGAGGCTGCGACTGCTCCGGAAACCCACAGTGACAAACGCACCCCCAGGACACCCTTCCTCTTGCTGCAAAAGTCCCAAAGTGTGTCTCCAGCCAGAGGGATTGCCAGAGAGCTCATCTCCTCTCCTTTTGGCCACTACTGAGTCTACTAATGTAGAATGCAGCTCTTTCCCATGGTCAAGTAAGGATATTGGATGCTTTATGGTCCTTCACAAGGCCACTGGCAAATGAAGAATCGCTCTGGTGGTCTCTTTTCTTTAACGGCACTGCCTCTCTGTCTCTGTCCAGCTTTGCTTTTCCCTATCATCTGCCCCCCTCTTTTCTTTTCTCCTCTCCATGTCCTCCCCTCCATCGCAGAGAGGAGTGAAGTCTCCCCTTCCCACGGCTGGATGTTTGCTTTCCTGTGTTTAGATGGTGACTGGCATCTGTGTATGGAGGCAGCAATCAACCCATCCTGTTTACTTGTCACTAACACAGCGGGTTGTGGTCAGTGAGGCTGTCCACCACAGTCCCCCCTAGGGTGGGTGGGGGCTGGAGGCTGACCCAGTCACATACATCCAGCTGCCACAGGTCAGGCTCCCCCGTGGAGCTCTCAGGCTCTCTTCGCTCATGTCTGGGATGTGGTGGACAGCCCGTGGGGCCAGGCCACCTCCTTTCTTGCTGACGTCGATGGTCCAGCAGGCTTGGCATGGGCTTAGGGCTCAGGAAAGATTGCCTGCCTGAAGCTGAGTGTACTTCGCACAGCTCCTTGGAAAGTGGGGGAGATCTCAGCAGCAAGAAGGTAGTTCTGGAAGGAGATTGTGCTAGAGGGCATCTTGTTCAGTGCCCAGAGAGAGCAAAGGGCTTGCAGAATGGGGGACCCCTTCATCCTACCCCCTCTCTCCTCTGCCTCTCCTAATTACTCCTTCCTCCTACATTCACGAGATTTGAGACACCTGTCTCTGCTTTTTAGTTTCTCCAAATCCTGTGTAGTGGTTACTGTTCAGACTTAGGCTTCAGAGGGTCAGGGTATCTAGGGCTGGTGTATGAGTAGGGGAAGGGTGGGAGTAAGACCAGACCTGAGCTGGGAGAGGGTGCAGATGATGGTGGTGATGGGTTTTGAAATAGAGGCATGGAAGAAGCAAGGTCAAGATGATAGTGCTCTGTTTTCAAGGTGCTCCCTTGGGACTCAACTCCTTCTTAACTGACCACGAGGACCCAAGAACACAAAGATTGTGAAACAAAAAGACCAAGGAACACACAAAACCCAGGTAAGCTAAAAATCTAGGTGTATGCCCTTTAATACTTTGAAGGGTTTCTAGGAACTCCGGAGGTCATTTGGAGCCCACCAGTCTCTGCCTTGTGGCCCTCTTGCACACCAACTGTGATGGTGAAGAACTCTGTGCAACTGAGCTGGTAATGGGGGAGGATGGCTTTGACTGAACCTTTGTTTTGTTTCTCTATATTTTACCTATTAGTGAAATAGTCTAGTATTTGTCATTCTCCTTTTAACTTAATTTGCTTAACATAATCCCTTCCAGTTCTGTTGATGTCACAAATGGCAACATTTCATCTTTTTCGTAGCTGAATAATATTCCACCCTGCAGATATACACCACATCTGCTTCATCCACTCATCTTTCCTTGGATACATAGGTTGTTTTTATAGTGCTTATTGTAAATTGTGCTACAGTGAACTCAGGAGTTTTTTTTTTTTTTTTCATCTTTTGGGTAGATACCTAGGAGTGGGATTGCTAGATTGTAAGGTAGATCTATTTAAAGAATTTGAGAAACTGGCCCTCTCTGGCAGCACAAGGGGTTAGGATTCAGCACTGCAAACCACAGCTGCTTCAGTGCATGTTTGATCCCCACCCCAGAGGTGATCCATATGGCACAGCAAACCTCTCTTGACCCGCCTGCTGCTCCCCTCAGCAGTGGACTTCATTGATCTGCCAGTTCTGCTCCCCACTCTGTCTCTGGGGAAGCCTCTCACCACCCCTGCACCTCTGGCCTGTACCCCAGTTCTGTGCATAAATAAATCTTTGAAAGAAATTTGGAGCCCTGTCAGAGATGTTATGTGGAGGCCGTTAGCAGCCGGGCCTCTGAGTCACGGAGGCAGGAGGGGCCGACTGAGCACCCCGTG
>NW_004567123.1:23376511-23381347 GCF_000260355.1 Condylura cristata
TTTTTTTTGGGAAACCTCCATACTGTTTTCCTCCATATTGTATTGTGAACCAATCTACGGTCCCACCAACAAGAGTTCCTTTTCCTCCAGACCCTCACCAAGTCTTGTTGTTTCTAGTCTTTTTGATATGGGCCCTTCTTCTAGGAGTGAGGTGGTAGCGCCTTGTGGTTTTGATGTACATATTCTCATGAGATGTGAGGATGAGCTTTTCTCGTGTGTCTGTGGCCATCTCAGTCTATTTAGCTCTTCTGTCCATTTAAAAATTGGCTTATTGTTGTTGAGTTGTACATTTTTTTTTAGCTCCTGTATATCAACCCCTTGTATGTTTGTATGGTGTGCAAATAGTCTTTCTTACTTTGTAGGGTGGTTTTTGAAAAATACAGCTTCATTCACTGTACAGATGTTTTTTAGTTTGATCTAGTCTCACTCCGTTCTTTTTGCTTTTGTTTCCATTACTGTTGGAGTTGAGTTCCCAAAGCCATCACTGGATCCCAAAGAATCCAGTGTCATGGAGTATTTTGCTTTTGTTTTTTTAATGTATGTTTTATGGGTTCAGGTCTTTACCTCCACGTCTCTAATTCATTTTGAGTTAATTTTGCATATGGTATAATGTGCATATAGTGGTCTAGTTCCATTGTTTTGCATGTGGCTGTCCTGTTTCCCCAGCCCTGTTGAAGGGACTTTCCTTCTCTGTTTTATAGTCTTGGCTCCTTTGTCATAAATTGACTGTCCATATAAGTGCAAATTTATTGTTGGTACTCTCTCAGTTCTATTCCATCGGCCAGTTTGTCTCTTTGTATTCTAATGTAATACCATTTTGATTGCTAACTCTGAGAAAAATTTAAAGCCTGGGAGTGTGATAACTCCATTCTTTTCCCTGTCAGGATGGCTTTGGCTGTTGGAGACTTTTGTGGTTCCATATGAATTTCAATAGAGTTTACCATATTTTTTTGAAAAATTCCATTGAAACACTGATAGGAATTGCACTGAGTCTGTATACCGTGTTGGATAAGATTGTCATTTTGACAATGTTAATTCTTCTCCTCCATGAGCAAAGACTATCTTTCCATTTTTGTGTGTCTTCTATTTTTATTAATTTTATAGTTCACATAGTACAGGTCTTCTAACTTCTTTGTTAAGTTTATTTCTACAATTGTCCATGGGATTATTTCCTTGACTTTTTCCTCTTCATACTCCCCACTCCCACTTGACTTTACAGCCTGAAACTCTGCTGACTGATTTATGAAATGGAAACACCTTACTGTGTGGGTGAAGAATCCCTATATTAGTTTGAAACACTATATCCTTGGATCTCTGTCATAACAGTTAGCATTGCTATAATGACACTACTTCCTAAAGCCCTTCTCCGATGCTTTTCCCTCACTGCCCAGGGCAGCCTGACCCCCTAGGATGATGGATGTGGAAGTATTTTGTAAACTGTGAAGTGCCCCACTCATGTGAAGTTTACTATGATGGATGCTTCACTAACATTTCAACCCCAAAGTGGAGTCTACGTCAGTACTTATGTGGCAGAGTGAGAATAGTTACTGACAACTAGAGGGGGCTAATGCCTTGGACACCAGCTTTCACCTCATTGATTCTTTTATTCCTCACCACAGTCTGAGAGGTAGTCTTCTGTCATGTTTCCCTGTAAGGAAGCCATAAGGTACTCACTAGAACGTGTCCAAGGTCTCACAGCTGGTCAGGTGCCTGAGACTCACCTTTCCCTTATTGTTCTGGAAGGCAACAATCCTTCCAGAACTTACTTAGCTCTAATTTACTTTGTACCAATCAGGCTTCCAAGACCCTTTGGACAGGCTGGAAAAACTGGTTTTACCATGGCTGCTGGTGGTGGGTGTGTGACTTATAAGTTGCTTTAAAGTTCCAGACCCTGCTGAAACTGCCTACCCCAAGAATCTGCCCTTGAAGATAGGAGAGATATTCCTCGGGGTTTCTGCATTTTGATAGATTGTCTGCAGAGAAGGCAGTCAAGGGCTCCTTCCATTCTTGTCAATTATGTACCCCTCCCTAAAAATGTGCTGGAGTCTTAACCCCCAAACCTCAGAAAATGATCTTATTTGGGGGCAAGGTCTTTCCAGAGGTAATAAAGTTAAAATGAAGTCATTAGGGTGGGTTTTAATCCACTGGTGACCGTATAAGAAGGGGACATTAGGCTGCCAACGTTAGGGACTTGCACAAAGGGAAAACCCATGCAAGAATGGAGGTAGAGATCAGGGTGATGAATTTATAAGCTAAGAAATTCCCAAGATTGCTAGCAAACCACTCAAAGCTAAGAGAGAAGGAATTAGCTTTATGACACCTTGAACTCAGACTTCCAGATTTTAGAACTGTGAGACAAATTTCTAATTTTTCTTTTTAAAAAGATTTATTTATTTTTATGGAGAAGAACTGGGGTGCAGGCTAGAGGTGCGGGAGTGGGGGGGGATTCACCAGAGACAGTGTGGGGGGAAAACAAGTGGATCTACTGAAATACACTGCTGAGGGGAGCAGTGGGTGAGAAAGGGGAGGTCTGCTACGTCATGTGGGTTACCTCCTTGGCTACCTCATACAGCAGTGGCTGTGGAGAGTTTGATAGTGCTGAGATTTTAACATCTGTGCTACCAGGGAGGCACTGAGACTAATTTCTGTTGATTAAGCCACGGTTTGTGGACACTGCTATAGCAGCCCTAACAACTAAGACTGTGCTCTGGTCCTCCTACCAGTTTATCCTCCCCTTGATTCTGATGGATTTTGTGACTTCTGTAGCCCCTAGAAGTGGCAGAGATAATGAGTTGGCAGTTCTGGGCCCAGGTCTTAAGTGCCTGACAGCTTCCATTTTCACTCTCTGGGAAGCCAGTCTATCATGTTGGACGGATTCTAGGCGATCCTGCTAGAGAGAGAAGCCATGTGGTGGTGCCAGTCCCAGTCAAGCTCCGCTTATGTCAGTGCCACTTACAGCAGAATGGTCAATCTGATCCCTGTCAAGATTTGTGAGAAATAAGAAATTATTGTTACTTTGAGTCACTAGGTTTTGAGGGAGGTTTGCCATATAGCAACAGGCAGCAGAGCATACACCTTCACTACTAGGGAAGTCCTCTAACCCCTCTGCTGTGCTTTCCCCTAAGTCATGCTATTGTCTTCCTGGGTGATGCCTGTCTCACCATTGCTTACTTTCACATAAAGACTTTTAATGGTCCACTTGGTTGGCAGAGGTTGGATGATGTCAATGTCCCAGGGAGATTGGGAAAGAGGTTCTGGATTTGGAGCAGATCTTGTTGCATGAAAAGTTCCCCAACTGCAGGAGGATGTTCAAAAGTTGCTGAGCACCCCTGATATGGGATGAGGTCCTCAACAATGGCCAACGATTTTTGTGAAAATTACTGTGTATTTGCCATACAGCTCTGGGGCCGTACACACTTTCTAATGTGGACAGTGTCCTGAAATCACCCTTCTTGACTCCCCATCCCTTGGCTTGGATGGGACACACTCCGGGGCTGGGTGTATGATTCAGACCCAAGCAATGATATGCGACCAAATCAGAACCAACGTGGTGTAACCTTGGCCTTTGGCTGGGACAGCTGAAAGAAATGAGAACTTGGGTTGTGAAGAATGAGCCTAGAGCTGTCAGCAGTCATTTGCTGACAAGGAACAGAGGTGAGACACAGGAGAGGAAGTCTGTCTTGATATTCTTTGAGCATCTTCTATTAAGTGAGCATAAAAATTTTCCATAGCTTATGCTATGGAGTAGTTTCCCACCAGTGGACTCCATTAAGTCCTCATGAATATTAGTTAATACTCAAGACAACTCTTTGAGTAGTTACTATTTGTTAATACCCGCTTCTAGATGAGGAAACCGAAGGACAGAGAGATTTAAGTACCGTTTCCAAGGCCATATGGAAGCAGAATTCAAACCCAGTGACTCTAATCTTGAGCACCCACTCAAAAACATTCTGTCCACCTGGGTGACAGGGAAGGATTCACAGCAGAGAGTGTAACATTCAACTTGACATTTAACTCCATGGAAGCATAGTTTGGGGGGGGGCTGGGAGAAGGCCCCTAGTTGAAGGGAATAAATAGAATTGGCAATGACAAGTCTTTTCTGCAGAGAAGAAACCATCTTAAAAATCACGGCATTGGCCCTCCCTGGTGGCGCAAGAGCAAGAGGTTAGGGCGCAGCATTGCAAGCTAGCTGAAGGCAGCTGCTTCAGTGCGAGTTAGATCCCGGCCCAGGAGGTGATCCGCAAAGGCAACGCGCAGCAGACCTCTCCTGTCTCCGCGTGCTGCTCCCCTCAGCAGCTTACTTTATCGATCTGCCTGTTCTGCTCCCCCCTTCTGTCTCTGGTGAAGCCCATGCACCTCTGGCCTGTACCCCAGTTCTGTATGCATAAATAAATAAATCTTTAAAAAATCCACAGTGTTCTCTCAGCAGACTTTGTCCTTCCCACAGGGGACCTTCCCAAACCCCATTTATGGCTTCTGGACCCATGGGAGGACAGTCGGCCCCGTGGCTTGTGGGCCCCCTTGTGGTGTCTGGTTAGGTGAAGCACCCTCCTCAAGCAGAAAAAGTTCAGGGTAGGGACCTGCTTCTACCACGGCTTGCACCGTTGGGCGGGTGTCTTTCAGCCTCAGCACCGGGAGATGCTGGTAGGGTTAAATAGAATGAAACTGTCAGGGACCAAGCGCTCCCCTCCCCCACTTCCTTAAGCTAGAACAAATGAAAAGCTGCATGGGGAGCAGGGCGTGCAGGACTCAAATGGAAGACGAGTAAACACACAATGTCCTATAATTATGATTTCTTTTCAGGAGAACAGAAACGACCCTCACGTTCATACTCGC
>NW_004567123.1:23382028-23393105 GCF_000260355.1 Condylura cristata
CGGCGCGCGGGGCAGGCGCGCTCCGTGGGCGCAGACAAAGCCGGGCGCGGACGCTCGACTCCGGCGGCCCAGAGGGTGGGCGCTGGGGTGAAAGGCGAAGGCTCCCCGGTGACCGCTCGGACGCCGAGGGAGGCTGGACTGCCTTCCCTCTGGGCGTCCGGATCGTCTTCTCTGGTGGCCCCGGGCAGGGTGGGGAGCAGCTCTCTCCGACGGGCGATGCTTGCCCAGACCCAGGCTGGGAAAGGGTAGGGTGCGTTTGAGTGCTCACTTTGTGGGGACGGCTGAGGGAGGCCACTGCTGTGGCTCTTATAAAGCAGGTGACTCACGGCCCCTGGAGCCCCTCCGGGCTTGCTCCGGGAACCGGGGCACCCTGTGATTGAGATCGCCGTGGTGGCTCGCACATATGGTGAGATGTGCCCACAGGTTGTTTGCAGAACCTGCTGGCGGCGGCACCTCCCGTGCTAGTCCAGGGAGGCGTGTCTGTGAGGGTGGCAACTTGTCAGTGGTTGGAGCAAGCCTCAAAGGGCAGGTGCCCCGGTCACAGAAGTGATTCTGAACGGGGGTGTGCACCTGAAGACTGTAGCGTCGCAGCAGGGCATTTTCCTCCTGTCATCCTGGCGCTGGCTGCTTCTCCCTTTGCCTCTTGGGGAGAATCACCCCAGCTCCAGTCACAGGCTCATGCCTGTAGGTGTCTGTGCCCTGTTTCATTCCTTGCTCTCACCCTGGTGTCAGAAGTGACTTCTTTTCCGTTGGATCATTCATGGGGAGGTAAGAACATGCCCGGACCCCTCCTTTCTAGCCTGTTTTCTCCTTGATTCCTCTTGCCACTGCTGCAGACTTACTGCTCCACTTTTCACAGCAACACCTCGCCAAAGCTGTCTGTGCCCGCCCCTGGGGCACATCTCTTTGGTCCTTCACTCCTGTGACCTGCCTTCCCTTCGGCCAGTTCCGGGAAAGTGCCCTGGACAGTTCTCCAGCGATTTCCACTCCCCTCCCCTGTGGTTCTTCTTTGACCTCCCTGGGTCTTGTTGATTGTTCTCTCCCTCTGGAACCTATGACCTCGCAGTTTCTTTTTCCTCCCTCCCTGGCTAACCCTTCCTTAGTCATCGGTGGGAACTTCTTCACTCTAGAGGTGGGAAGATCCAGGGACTCTGTCCTTCATCTCCCTCCCTTACTCCTCTCCCGGGCTCTTACAGCCCCCTCTTCATTCTTACGGTTTTTAAAAAATAACAAACATTAATTTACAAACACAAAATTATTCTCATCATTTTAAGTAGCAAAAGTTATCATTTTAAGTAGCAAAAGTTCAGCCGTCCACCTGATGATTCATGGTCTCCCGGATGTTCAGGTACAAAAAACTCCATGGGGAGGAAACAGAACCCTGGAGGCAGATTCCCATTCAGTAATGGGTCCCTGGCCCACCCATCACTGCCCTGTTAAAGACAGGGGGTCTTTGCCTTCCTTTCCACCTCCAGTCTGACAGCAGGCTCTTTTGTTTCTTAGTGCAAAATCTCAGACCTGTTCTTCACACTCTGACTTCGCTGCCACTGTCCCAGGCCAGGCCACCTTCTGTGTGCTGCCTGACCGCTGTAGCTGCGCCTTCCTTTCCCCAAGTCTACATGTACCCTCTTGTAATCCATTTTAATACCACTCAAGTGTGGTTTGGAAGAAGACTGATTGGATAATTTCACTCTGAATCCCTCCATAGTACCTTGTTGCTCTTAGAATAAAATTTCAAAGTTTTCTGCAAACGTATGAGCCTCTAGGATCTGGCCACTGCTGACCTCCCCAGCTTATCCTGACCACTGTCCCCCTCATGTTCGTCCTGACAGCCACTCCTGAGTCGTTTTTGCCTTGACCACCCTAAGCTTTTCTTGTCCTGGTGCCTTTCCTCGAGCTGCAGTCCCTGCTTGGAATGGTACAGGGACTCCTTTGGGCTGGTTCTAATCCTGTTTCCCAGGTCTCAGCTTAAATATATCTTTGTCCACTGCCTTTCCAGTCTTGGTAGGGGTCCCCTTCATTAGACTTATCGTGGTCCACAATGACCTTTTCAAGTTGTCTATTCAAGTTGTCAGCCTTTCAAGAGCTGGAACCTTGACGGGATGGCCTACTGCTGCTAGAAGTATTAGAGGGGACTTCTTTTTTTTTTTTTTTTTAAAGATTTATTTATTTATGAATACAGAACTGGGGTTCAGGCCAAAGGTGCAAGAGTGGTCAGAGGACTCACCAGAGACAGTGGGGAGCAGAACAGGCAGACTGATGAGTACACTGCAGAAGGGAGCAGTGGGCAGGTCAGGGTTGGTCTGCTGTGCCATGCGGGTCACCTCCGGGGTGGGGATTGAACTTATGCTGAAGTGGCTTTAGCTTCTTAGTGCTGTGCTTTAACCTACTGCACCACCAGGGAAGGCCCAGAGGGGACTTCTTTCTGGAGCATCGAGCACCATGCCTAGCGAGCAGCTGATGCCTGGGCAATCTGGTCAGGTGGGACAGTCAGGGCTGGGCTAGGTGGGACAGTTAGCATAGGAGGACCCTTTAAACAGTGACCCTGAAGGTTTTTATATTCTTTCTACAAAAGCATTTGGGCAAATTGCTGCAGGAATCTCAGCGGGCCAGTAGGATGTGAAAAGGGGAAGTAGAACAGATACAAGTGGATTGAAGGCAGGCCTGTGTGCCGGGAAGGTAGGGCCTGGGGATGTGGACTTGTGGTTTGCTGTAGATTGGGGATAAATGATTTCCTTTGCCCTCTTTGGTGGAAATCTAGGCTGGGTCAACAGAGGGGTGGGTGTGTGTTTGGGGGGGGCTAGTGCATATTTTCTAACTCAGAGGACATGAGGTAGCTTGGGCAGCCAGTGACTTCTTTTAGGCCAATCCTTTGAGTAACTGCTGGGTGCCTGGGGCAGGAAGTTCATGGGAGGAAGAAGCTGGCACTGGGTGTCTCTCTGTGACCCCATCCTTCCACCCTTAGCTCTCTTGCTTGCATAAAGCAGCCAGTTAAGAATTGAATGGTGTGACTGGTGCTCTTGAATGGAGGACTGAGAGCCAGGGGACCTCAGATCTGGGGTTCCAGGATGCTGGACCTAGACAGGGGGATTGGTGATGGACAGAGGTAACAGAGTGAGGTGAGTGCTGGAACTAGGGCCTTGAGCTCCATGTCTGGGTCTGGCTGGCATCCTGTGAAAGGCCTGAACTGGGATAGGTGGAAGAAGGGGGTATTCCAGGTAGGGGAAGTCAGGCAGAGGCAGAGAGGCTGGGCCAGGCCCCTGGCCTACTTACTGGGTGCCAGGCATTGTTCTGGGCACTTTGCAAATATTAACCCTTTGAACCCCCTTAATAGCTCTGCAAGGTCAGTCTTATTTCCACTTAATTGGTGGGAAGGCTGAGGTACAGTCATATAGCTCAGTAGTGACAGAGTAAGGATTTGAACCCAAGCACCCTGGCTTTAGAGTCCCTGCTCTAACCTCTCCACTCTGTCCTCCTCCCCTGCCTCTCAGATGTATGTTAGCTGAAGGCTTCTTAAGCGATTCTTTTTCCCTGACTCCGGAGATGCCTGACCTGAGAAGGTAGGAGGGGTCATTGCTCAGAGTGGGCAGCTGAGTTTTTGGCTTCACATCCCACCTTTTCTTTCAGCAGGGCCACGTGGCCTGGCCAAGTATTCGAGGATCAATCACACTCTGATTTTGGAGTACTGGGAGGTCACCTGCTCCTGGCACAAAAACAGCTCCCTGCTTGAGATGGCACCGTCAGGGCGTCACTGTTAGCATTGCACCATTGCATCTTCATCTGCCTCTTGAGACCCCAAACTCCTTTGCTTCATCTCCCCCATCCTGTGTGGGGCCCAGAACCCATGTAGGAGCTTTGCAGATAAACTGTCCCATTTTGGATTCCATCTAGAATGAGGTATAGCTGTAGATGGCCTTGTGGGGGCTGAGGAATCAACTGTGGGAGCAGAGCTGGAGGGGCAGAAGTGGGAATGACAAGAGCTTAACCCACTGCACTGTTTTCTCTATCCCTATCTTTTTTGTCTCCCTGTAAGGAGAGGCTGGAAAGACCTTTTTCTTTGCTCCTCAGAGGTTGTGGAAGGCGGGAACTCCCCGAGGTTATATACTTAAATGCCTTCTTGCAGCTCCAGTGTAAAGGAATGAGGACTTGCTGTGGGGCGCCAACCCTGAGGAACTGGGCCAGGAAGGAGGGAGCAGGAGGAGGGTGTGGAAGTCCTGTCCTGCTAGGCTTTCCTGTTTGGGTATGAAGACACCTCTGGGCAGGTGACTTGGCCTCCCAGGGGCCTGGTTGGCCAGGTGAGTGAGGGTTTGCCTGCTTGGGATGTGGTTTCTGTTCCAAATCTGGGGCCCCATAGTTTAGGGCATTTTCTCATCTGTGCCAGGAGATCCTGCCAATCTCCCAGGAAGAGAGGGAGGCAGAATTGATGGATTTACCTTCTGTATTTTGGGAAACTGAGGCACAGAGCAAGCATGCTGTGCTAGAAGCCACTAGAATCCTGGCTCTTTGAGGTGTTTCCCGTCTCTGGCAGGGAGTGTGCAGGAGGCTGGTCCATGCTACCTGAGTCCTTGTCTGCTCCGTCAGGGTGAACGCTGTGGCAGTGCCAGCCACTGGTGGGCCAGAGCCACTGCTGGGCTTTGTTAGTGGGTACTTGGCACTTGAGTCAGTGGGAATACAAAGTAAGGTCCCCACGTTCCAGGACATATGAATGAGCCATGCCAGGTGTGTTATATTGAGGTGTAGTTCAAGGCAGCTTCCTGGAGGAGGTGGTGCTTTTAGTGGGTCCTGAAGTCCTAGTCCTGGGTGACTTTTATCCATGGAGCAGGGAAAGTCATTCCTGAGGTGGAGAAAGAGCCCAAGCCTAAAGAAATGGGTTGAGGCCAAGTTGGGGAAGCCCTTGACTGCCAAGCTGCTGGGCCTGACTTGATTCACCAGGCTCCTGGGAGCCATTGAAGATTATAAGCCACGAATGCAGTGACTTGATTAGAGCAGTGGTTTATAAAATTGCTTCTTGTACTCTGGCATACACTTGGATCACCTGGGTGCTTGTTCCAATGTCATTATATTTCAGTGGTCTGGGTGAGGCCTGAAACTGTGCATTTCTACCAGGCTTCTAGTGGTGTGATGCTACCAGTGTTGGCCAGACTCTGTGTAGTATGAGTTGGGGGCCAGGCACAAACACAGGGATGGGCACAGGTCAGGTGGGACCTGGAGTGGGTGAGACTGTCATGGCTCCTGTGGGCTGTGTTGAGGGAGGTGTAGGGGCTGCCTACCTGTGTGGGGTTGGCAGAGGGGTGTGTGTAGGGGGGCAGTGATACAGGGGTACTCTGCTGGGGCTGGGTGAGAGGCCCCTAGGTAGGAACATGGGCCAGATACCCAGAGCAACTGGCTGTGGGCGGCTCCCAAGACCATGAAGGGGTGTCTTAGGCCATTGCCCCAGGGCAGACTGACATACAGACAGCACTACAGGGCACCTTATCTCTGCCCACAGCTGAGCCCAGCCCCATGGGTAGCCAATCTGGAGTGAGCACCCTTCCTCTAGTTGGGGTGGAGTGAAGGAGATCGGGGAAACAGCTGCCTCCGGCCCTAGACATGAAGTGCTCTTCTAAAAGCCCCCAGGCTCCTTAGCTGCAGAAACATCACCCCAGCGTGTGCGCCGTCCTCCCGGCAGCCTGCATGAGTCACTGTAGTAGCCGCTGATGGTCACAGGAGCTGCTGTGGGGTCCCATCCCGCCCGGCTATCTCCCCTGCGTGCCTGGGAGTGGGGAGGCCTGATGCTTCCTTTGGCTCTGCCTTGGCTGAGTCACTCCAGGTAAGGGTCTGCTCCCCCCAGGGCTCATTTTCCTCTAAATTAGGGGATTCAGTTCCCTCCCCGAGGGGTATGGGGGAGAGTTGCAGGATTCATTCTAGTGATGTCCCAGAGAGGCAGCTTTGGACATTTTAGTTTGGGTTTAATATTAAAACTTTCATGCTAGTGGTGAAGTCGATTGAACAATTTGCATGGAAGAACTCATGTTTGAGGTTCTTCCAAGGTCTCCGGGTTCTGTAGGCCCAGAGGGGTGGGATCTGTGGGCACTGGCCATTCTGGCCCTCCAGAGGCTGGCAGGAGGGGAGGCAGTTACCTCACTGGTGGGTGGAAACACTGAGACCCAGATGCTGCAGCTCTGTGCAGGGCCGGGAGGGGCTGGAGGTCAAGCCCCACCGAAGGCCCACACAGCATCTAAAGGACGGCAGGGCCAGCCAGCCACCTCCCCCTTTGACCCCCACCCGTCTGCCTTCTGCTGTGTCAGGCTGTCCCGAGGGGGAAGGGGTGATTTCTCAAAGGCTGGTCTGAGAAACCTCAAGAATTGAGGGGCCAAATAGGGGTAGCTGCTGGCAAGTTCACACCTCTCTCCTCTGGGGACTCAGAGTACTTTCAAGGGAATTAAAGATTTGGACAAACCCTATAGAAAGTAGTTACCCAAACTGATTTGGCCACGTAAATTTTCTTTTCTGATTTGCTAGTAATGTCCCACTGACCGGGCAAAGCCTGCAGGAAGGACTGACGTGGAAGGCCGCTTCTCCACGAGACCACAGACTTGGGTGACGGGTGGGCGCCGAGTCCAGAGAGGGGAAGAAGCCTGGGCAGGTAGTTTCCTGGGGAGGTGAACTCGGGGGACAGGTACGGAGTGGACAATGGGTAGAAAAACAGGAGGAGAGGGGCCATGCAGAGGGCCCTGGGTCTTGTGCCTGCAGCTGTGCTCTGCTGGGCGGGTAAGGAAGGGTCTTGCGACCCAGAACTGGGGGGCAGCCAGACCCCACTCTTTGGGATTCTAGCAGGATCTTCCCTGCACCTCTCCCTCCACTCCCATCTTCATGCCTTCCAAACTCTCTCCCTACTTGTTACCTCCAAGAGTGGGTGTGATCTCTGAGCAGAAGCGAAGCCTCACTGTGCCTCAGTTTCCACATTTGTACTGTGGGAAGACCTCACCTCCCTGACAGGGTAGTTATGACCCTCGAATACCTGTTGGTTGTTCTTAGCGTGATTGCCATGGTGTGGGGCAGCCTTTCTAGGAGGGACCCAGGGAAGGGACAGTTTGGAGAGGTGCAAAGGCCAGCAGAGAGCAGGGGAGGTACCCACTCTCATGGGGAGGGCTCCTGGTTGGACTTCTATAGAGGAGAAGAAAGCCGTCGGGGCTTCCTGGAGGTGTGGCTCGCAGCCTGGGCAGGATGAGGGGCAGAGTGAGATTTCATGAGCCACACTGGGCCCTGTGGGTCTGGCCTGGGTGGGTGTGGGAGGTGGGCTCAGGCAGGGAACTGTTGGAACCTGCCTTCTCTAGTAGGCTGTGGACAGCCCTGGAAGGCTTCTGGCCTGGACAGTGGTGTGGTCAAGCATGCTTTAGTGAGAAATGTGGCAGGATGTACAGTGGTGGGTTGGGGGACAGGTGGCCCCTCCTTCCACATTGGGCTCTCTCACAGAGAAGCTGGCGGCAGGGTTGAGTTGCTTATAGGACTGTTCCCTCCGATCTCAGAGCTCTGAGTCATTTTCCCAAAAGGTTAGGACTCTCCCCTGTCCCTTCCTGGAAGGGGTGTCTCAAGTGACAGAGGGAGAGCCTGTGAGTTCCAGGACGTCCCTTCCCGGCCCTCCCCTGTGGCTGGTGGGGACTATCCTCACTACACCTCATTTCCTGTGAGGTGTGGGGCCTCCTGGCTCAGCAGCTCAGGTGGAGGAGACGGGGTGTGGTGTCAGACAGCCACTGGTGGCTGGAGCTGTAGTGGCCGGGTGGACTGGTTGGTGGCTGCTGTGGTGACCACGGCCTCACGGTGGCCTGGCCTGCCCAGATGCTGGATGAGCCTTCACACTCAGCCTGGCTTTCCTCGCCTGTCCACCTATCCTCGCTTCCCATCGCTCCTGTCTCTCTTCCTCAAGGCTGAGCCAGGGCCTTCCCTGTTCTCCCTAAGTCAGAAACTGGGTGGGTGGAGGAGGAAGAGGAGGCCTCTGCCCTCAGCCCAGATGCCTTCATCTGCTAATTGACCCGTGGGGCAGCGTGCCAGGGAAGGTGCGGTGTAAGGCTGGGAGAAGATGGATTTGGAAAGGAGTTCTATTGATAATTTACTAGAAAACAAAGAACGCAGTCATCTGCTGCCAGCTGAATGCAGGCCCTGGCAGACCCGTACTTCCACGGCCTCACCAGGCACGAGGTGTTACCCCATTTCACAGATGCAGACGCTGGTGGCGCCAGCCAACGGCACACCTGGTTCTCGAACTCGGGTTCCAAGACATCTGGTCTCATGTCCTTTCCTCAGCCCGACCCCCTCAGAGCCTGTCTCCAAACCTTCAACCATGCGTCCCTGCCCAGCCCAGTGCTCCCCATTCCTGACCCCAGGGTCCTACGTCTCAAGTCACCTGATTTTCAGATGATTCAAGCTGGAGGCGTTGAGGACAACCGGCGGGCAAACCTTCTTAGGAAATGATTTTACACAAGGCCTTAAATGTTAAATACTAGATGCCTGTTCTTCTCTTCCATTTTGGAAAATTAATTTAAAAAATTATGTACAATGAGTGCAAACCTTTGAGTTTACCCGAAAAGAGAACAAAGAAAAGACGCTGAATTTGACTCATTGGGTTTCAAAGAGTAAGTAAGGCCCCCGCCCCAGCGCCTTGCTAAGTGAGTTCTGGGGTGCATCATGGCAGCTTGTGCAACCTCTGAACCTCAGTTTTCACCTCTGTAGAGATACTGACATGAGGATGACAGAACTCCCCCATCGGTAATGCTTTGCACTGCACCCCGAGCCCCAGACAGTGCTCAGCTCAAAGTAATGATAACAGTGACGGTAGAATTAACAGAACAGATGTTTCTTGATTCAGAAGCTGCTGAGTTACTAAGTCTCTCTTTGAAGTTGACAAAAGGACTTGAAGAATATGTTTATTGTCCAGGCCCGGCGTCTTAACTCCGTAGGTGTTTTATGGACTAAGTCACGGGTGCAGGGCCCGCTTGTGCCTTCGGAAATGAACACCATTGGCTTTTCATCCTGGTTCCAGTGCTTGCTGGGCGTGGGGGGGCAGGGGGTGGTCCCGCTTCAGGGTTGAACTTTATGGTGATCTTTGTGTTTGGAGAGCCTGTGTTTGGACTTGTCAGAATAGCACAGTTGTTAATAAAACACCCTGACATTCCCAGGAGGGGGAAATTGGGGCCGGGAGAGAGGCTGTGGCTCTAGAGGGGATGATGACTTAGTTGCGCTTACGATTCCTTCTGTGTGGCCGAGAAGCAGACCACTGTCCCTGTCTCTGTTTATGGAGGGCAAAGCCAGGGGTCAAAGGCTGCCCCTGACTTGGTGGTGTTCCTGGCAAGCCTGGAGCCAGCTCTGTGGGGGGAGTGGAGGCCACCCACTAACATGTGGCCAGTAGGCAGGTGGCCTCGCGGGGCAGCCCTGGGCTTTGACAGTGAGCTGCTAGGCTAGGGCCGCCCCCCGCCCCCCGCCAGCCCTGGGTCCGGCACAGTGTCCCTGTGGGTGTGTGGGGCAGGGCGGGACAGGAGGCTGAGCGTGGGCCTGAGAACCATGCAGGTGCTGGGTGGAAGAGGGAGCCAGTGTGCTCAGGCCCTGCTCTTCCCACTGCTCCCTGGCAGCTCCCTCCCATCTGGCCACCGGTTTCCTCATCTGTAAAATGGAGCCCAGGGGTTTGTGCATATTCAGTGATGTAGAGAATGGAGCATGCCTAGCTCGGGGCTCAAGAAACGGGCTTGCTCCGGGATTTTTCTGGTGGCTGGATTGTTCTTTGAGGATGTTTTCCTTTTTTCATTTTGTGATCATGTGTTACCTTCGCTCTGTGATAAGCTGTGCTGAGCTGGGCCGTGGAGAGGGAGCTGGCTGGGAAGGAGTTAACAGTGGAGCAACCTGCCCCCTCCAAGCCCTGCCTGGACCTAGCAAGGTTCAACTCTTGGCATGGGGGCTGCCATCTTCCTCTGCACGGGAGCAGGGCCTTGGGCTGGGCTGAGTGCATAGCGACCTGGTAGCTCAGGTCTGTGGAGGGACCCCCCTTCCCCAGGGAGGCTGGAGCCAAAACACAGACTGGCTTTGTGCAGTCACGAGAGGCCAGCAAGGGGAACTGCTCCCCGGCGTGAACTTGTCTCCCAAGCTTCAGTTCTTGTCAGTGGTTTTGAAAGAGTCAGTGGAAAGTGCTGACTGGGCTGTCCTCCTTCACCCCAGAACTGTGAGGCTGTGGCTTCTGGCAGGGAGAGGGGAGAAACCAGCGGGAAGCTGCCTCCTCCTCTGCCAGCTCACCCCTCCCAGGCCCCCAGAACCCTGTCTGCAGAAGGGGTGGGTCTCTCTGAGAGGGGCTCTTCACAAGTCAGTGGCTGGGCAGGCCGTGAGGCCCTGGGCAGGTGAGGCCTCTTGGAGGGCAGGGGGGCCCTGGGAGGAGTTCCCGGCTCTGGTGATTGCTCTGAGCAGAGCCAGGCTCCGGAGGAGGCCAGCCGGGCTCCTCAGGTCCTGCTCCAAGCTGCTTGGCCTGAGTTTCTCATCTTCCCTGCCTCACAGTCTTGTGGGGAAGGCAGGGGGTGGGAGTGGGGTGAGGGGTGGGGGTGGGGGTTGCAGAGTGGACAGAATTAGCACACCTCAGGGTTGTCTCAGCAGTGTCATGACTGTTACTCCCGGCACCCCGCTTTGCCCCCACCCCCACATCCTGTCATTCAGCAAGTCCCCAAGAGGTCACCCTAGTGCTTTGGCCGGCTGAGGCCCTCCTGCCCGTCACTTCCTCAGCTCTTGGGGCGCCTCGCCAGAGAGTCTCCCCTGACCTCCCCACTCGGAGCAGCTGTGTCCTGGCTCCCTGCTTTCTTTCCCTGGTGACACGTGTCACCCCCGACCTGCAGGGGGGCTTCTGGCTGTCGCTGGGCCCTAGAGTCTTACACTGGGTAGCACTCCCTGAGCGTTTGTGTTTTTATTGTGGTGAAATAACACCCCACATAACATGTACCGTCTTAACCAGTTCCAAGCACTCCACGCAGTGGAGCTGTCACCGACTCGGGCAGGGCAGCGTCCCCGCCAAGCCCTCCAGAGCTTTTTTATTTTATTTTATTTTATTTTATTTTTTTTAAGATTT
>NW_004567123.1:23395066-23399624 GCF_000260355.1 Condylura cristata
CAGGGCAGGCGGGATCGAACTCATGCTGAAGTGGCTTTAGCTTCTTAGTGCTGTGCTTTAACCTGCTGCACCACCAGGGAGGGCCTAAATAAATAAATCTTAAACAACAACAACAACAACAACAACAACAACAAACCCTGTGCTCAGACCTCACCCAAAGAGTCAGGTTTAGATCACCTGTGTGGGGGCTGGGTTTTAATCTTTTGTAAAAATCTCCAGGGGAGTCAAATGCAGCTACTGGGAAGGAGTTTCTGTCTTCTGGGTCTTGAATGCTGCCCTGGTTCGGGCTCTGTCCATGATCCCCTGGTCAAACATTTCAGAAAACAGGGAGCTGGGATCCTCCCTAAGGGGTTGAACCTGAGATTCTCCTCCCTGGGGGTCTCCAGGGAATTGCTGACCACTGCTGTGACCTTCTTCATTCAGGGATTTGGGAGCCATGTAGTTGAGTGATTCTGGCTATAGGGCCTGCGGGAGGTTGCAGGTGTTGGGTGGGGCTGTGTTCATCCGAAGACTTGACTGGGGCTGGGGGATTTGCTTCCTGTGTGGTTGACTCGCACAGTTCGTGTGTGGTTTGGCTGTTGGTAGGAGACCTCATCTCCTGCCTCTCTGTGGGGTTGCTTGAGTGTCCTCGCAATGTGGTCACTGGCCTCTCCCCGACGGAGGCAGATCCAGAGAGCAAGGCAGAACCACACATGTTTTCAGCCTGGTTTCAGGAGATGAACTCAATGACATGTTATTAGTCACATAGGTTAGCCTGGGTGGGGGCCCCCCAAGGCTTGCACACTACGAGGCAAGGATGACTACGGGCCACCTTAGAGGCTGGTGACCATGCTGTTATAGCACATGTGGCCCCACAGCCCTCCTCCGGGAGGCCCCAGCATGTCCAGCGAGTGGGGTGGTCTGTCCCTGAAGGGTATGGTGGTTGTCGCTGAGGCCTGGAGGTCTTGCTCTATAGTTAGCATGCAGGAGGGCCTGTGACCTTTCCCACCTGTCTGGTCTCCAGGCCCAGCCTTCTCTGCAGTGACCCCATTTGCTTGCAGACCAGAATGCATGCCACAGTGTTTCAGGGCTGAGCCTGCACACACCTTGCTCTGGAAGGCAGGTGCTCTCTATCCCCAGGCTACCAATGAGAAAGCCGAGGCTCGGGTCACTCACCAAGTGGTGCAGATTCAAGCTACTGGTATTGAAAAACAAGCCACCCGACCCCAGAGTCTATAAAGAAACTATGGTGCTCTCAGGTGTCTCCAAAGGAGGGCTCTGTTTGTCGAGCTGGGTCATCAAGTGATGCTGTCACGTGAGCATAATGAAGTGTGCTTTTGTGATTGTGTTTGTGTGTGAGAGGTAGAAAGGAGAGGAGAGGAGGAAGGGAAGGAGAAGAGAGGGAGAGGGGTTACTTCTTTTGGTTCCCAAGGGGATACGGTGACCGCATGCCTCAGAACTGGGCTGTGCCTTGGTCTTGAGGCTGGTTTTCTCTCTCCAGAGTCAGCCCTTTTAGGGGAGCAATGCTCCCATCACTTTGTCCTGTTGGCCAGCATCAAGGGTGGTTTCACGCCTGTGTCACTTGGGACAGCTGTGGTCTCGGACTCTTCGGTGCTTGATGACTTCCCAGAGTGTGGTTTAGACTTGGGGTGTCGGATCCTGTTCAGAGGGAGGTATCTAGGCCATGGGGCCTTATCCTGAGGGCTGTCAAAGAGCTGCAGTGAAACCTGTGCCTTTAGGACTTTGCTGGAGACACAGGAGGCTGAGGACAGGCCCAGTCTCACGCAGGGGAGGGCTGACTACTCCCATGTTGCAGATGGAGAGATGCGGGCTCAGGGGCTAACAGGCTCTCCCAAGGCCCCTCTGGTTGGGGGCAGAGGCCGCTCTCTGCCAAATTTCATTTTCCGCAGGATCATCCAGGAGTGGCCGCCTTGCCAGACGTCTCTCTTCTCTGGGCTGAGTGGGCATGAGGATCTGGGATCTGAAGGGGAGAATGTGGACTTCCAGAGAGGAGACCACTTACCTGGCCAGAGAGGATGACTGGGCATGTGTACGAGAGAGACCAGAGCATGAGGCGTGAGCTGGGGCTGGAGACAAGCTAAGATGGCAGGGCTGGCCGGATAGCAAAAGGTTCGCAGGAACTGTTTGGAGCAATTGTGACCAATTCTGGAGCTGATGGGCTTCGGCAAGGTCCACTCATTTTTGCAGAAGGTGGGATGTCCAGGGTAGGTCCTGGCCTCGCTGTAGCTTTGCTTCTCCGCCGCACACTCACCAAGACCGCCGGCTGAGCTTTGTGCCCATCAGAAGGCCTGCCCTTTCTCTGTCTCCTCACCTTGCTGATGTCCTCTCTGCTGTGCCCAGCTAGGCTTCCGGCCAGTCTCAGGGCCAGTCCCCACCAGCAGTTGTGAGCTGGGGTCCTGGAACAGTCTACCTAGGTGTAGTCCGCCTGCAGACACTGCAGGGGAGAGACTGTGCAGCACACTCCTGCCCACAGTGTTCTGTGGCTGCCTTTGGCTCTGACCCCAAATGTCAAGTCCAGGGGCTGCCCCTCCCCATGTGGCATAGCTGCTCGGTCCTCTTCTGAAAAGACAACACCTTTAAGAGTTGTGCGTTTAGGTACTTTACCTGCCTGCTCACCGGGACACGTGGGTAAGGATACTCATTGTGTTGCAAGAGAGGGTAACAGCCAGGAAGGAAGATGGCGCCCCTAGAGCTCCTTGTGGGCCTGGAGGGTGGGGGAGCACTGCAGTGGGAGGGCCCCCAGACTGAGTCCCTGCGCCTTTTCCCTTTATGAGCGTGGGGTTCGCTAATGAGCCTCTTGGGGTTGGCCTCTGATCCTCCCCACCCCTTAGATGGCCAGGTGAGTCAGCTTCGGGGGTCAGGCTGAGTCAGGGCTGTGGGTCAGTCAGACAGGCTGTGGGCAGTCTGATGGATGCCCGGGTCAAGGACCAGTCTGCAATTAGGGTTGGGGCCACCCCTATAGATGCTGGGGTCTGGGCTCAGATGAAGACCGGGGTTCTCCCATAGTGAAATGGAACTAGGGGCCCTAGGACAGGTGACTCCCCGTCTGCTTTTGTGCCTCTGGGGATCTGCTTTTACTTTCCTCTGAGGTGCCTTTGGCAGGTAACCACACTTTTAACCTGTGCTACCTCATTTAACTCTAGCAGTCTTAGCAGGTTAGCTGTACCTGTCCCCACTGGGAGAGCTTGACATTAAAGGAGGCAGTCGAGCCTCACATGGGGCCTAGAGCGTCCAGGAGGAGTGTACAGGTGCTGTGTCCCTGGGGTGAGTTCAGAGGTGTCGTCAGGTGGGTCCAGAGAGGGGCAGGCAGTGGTCCAGGATCACCTGGTGAGGGAGAGCCTGCGCTGGGGCTTGGCTGTCGCCCCTTCCCAGGGTGCCCAGGCTGGCCTGGCCCCCTCCCCACGCCAAGCCCGGCCCTGTGGCTGGCCAGGCCAGGCCAGGCCAGGCTTGCAGCCTGCCTCTTGCACTTCCTGGCTGGCCCCAGTGAGGAGGGCTGGAGGGTCTGGCTGGGAGGAGTTGGGCCCAGTCCCTCCCTGGGGTTGCGGGTGGGAGGAGCCTGGCCGGCTGACACAGAGCCCCTTTGTCTGGGCCTCTGTGCAAAGCAGCTGGTCTGGGATTTCTGGGCGTTTTTTACATTTGAAGAATAATTGCATTGTCTGGGGGGCCCTCAAGAATCCAAATCGCTCCCCAGACCTGCCAGCCTGTCCAGAGAGAGTCCCCTGGACTAGCACCCCCAGACTCCCTTTTCCCCTCTCCCCTTCTGTTAGAGGCCCGAGACAGAGCTGGGTCCCTCCAGGGAAACTGAGGTAGGGCTGCTGTCCTCCACACTAGGAGTATCTCCTGGAGGAGAGGCTTATACGTCCTCAAGGTTGATTGGGGAGGCTAAAGGGGGCCCCCAGAGCCCTGGATAGGGCTCACACGAGCAAACCTGAGGTACAGGATTGGGGAGAAACATACAGGTGAGAAAGGTAGGCCCACGTGGGCTGATGTGCTGGTGGGATGGGCCCTGAGGGGTGAGGGGAGCTGCAGACTCACTGCCTGGGCCTCTCTTCTCCTGGAACAGGGGGGTTCTTTCTGGGGCAGGTCTGTGAAAAGCACAGCGGACAGATGCCTTTGGGTCCCGAGGGGAACAAGGATGGGTAGACAGTTTCCTTTGGTTAGTAAGGGGTGATTTTGGAAGGGTGTTGTCCCCTGGGAAGCTGGCCCCTGGTGGCACCGTTGTGTTGTAGTGGCCACCGTCGGGGAGGAGTGACCGCTGATTGCTAGCCGAGCTGGCAGGCCCTGGCACTGGGGGGGGGGTGCCCGCTGAGCCGAGCTGGGTCACTGACGGTTCCAGGTTCACCCAGGGCTGGGCTGAGCTCGTGTTGGGGGCGAGCGTCTCCGGTTGAGCCTGGGACCACAGCCCTGCTCCTGATGGTGGGACTGACCGCGGCCTCACTCCTGATTAACAGGCACCAGTATTTTCTGGGGTGAGAAGCCCCTGAAGTGGAGGTGGAAGGGGGTGTCATGGAGCAAAACTTGCCAGTGACTCAAGCGCCACAAAGCTGTGCAGTCACAT
>NW_004567123.1:23400846-23433502 GCF_000260355.1 Condylura cristata
CCCACTGTGCCCACACAGCCACTGCCCGCACGCCCACTGTGCCCACACAGCCACTGCCCGCACGCCCACTGTGCCCACACAGCCACTGTGCCTGCACAAGTGTGTATATGTTAAAAGAACCCAGAGCCAGCTCCTGCCACGTGAGGTGGCTGTTTCTCACAAGCCAGCAGGCAGCCCCTGGGTGACGTTGGTTACGTGCACATGTTTGTATGTGTGTGTGTGTGTGTGGGGGGGGGGGTGCATGATGCTTCAAGCCAGAAAGGCTTTAAAGTCTTGGGGGCCAAGGACTACTGTGCTGAGACTTCCCTCAGGCCTGTTCCACAGCAGATTCTCAGTAGATTGTTAGGTTTTATTTCAGGTCAGTGAATGGCCGGCCATGCTCGCCTGTGAGGGGACTTGAGGTGGGCCTGGCAGTTCAGGGGAGGCAGCAGGTGAAGTCGGGGCTAGAGTCCACAGTTTCACCGGCTGTGGGGCTGACATGGCTTGAGCTGGTGGGTCAGGGAGGGCCTTTCACGGGGGCCTTCCAGCACGGAGGGTCTTCCCGCGTTGAGCTTTGGGACTGCTTGGTGCCCCGGCTGTTTTAACCTCCACAGGGAAAGTGCCAGGGGTGCCAGGTGCCCCCTGCCCTGTTCCGGGCATTTCTGAGAGGGGCTGAGCAGGGCTGGATGCTGGCGGCCAGGAGCAAAACAGGACTGTGGTGTTTGGTGAACAGGCAGCACTTCTTGGAGGGCGAATCTCTGCGAGTGAACTGGTGGTCACGAAGTTAGGAGTAGGGGTGAGCAGCGGTGGCAGGCACAGGCTCAGCTGCTGGCGGCTCTCCCCAGCCTCAGCCTCGGGCCTCCTGCTCTGATGCCCTCATGGGGTCTTTCTCCTTCCTCTCCTCCCCCCCCCCCCGTGGCCTTCTTTCCGCTGGGCTTCTTGGGCAGCGTCCATCAAGAGGTTGGGCCCTGGGCCGCAGGGGGAGTGGGGGATCAGAGGGGCATCTTGAATGGGGCTGGGACACTCATGCCAGGGCTGGCCCGGTTTCTTGAAACTGCCTGCTTGGGGACAAGGGCCCCCGGGCATGCACTCCCATTTTACCATGGAAGCGGGAGCAAGAAAGTCAGTGTCTGCTGCCCGGTGCCTCCCTCCGGCCCCGCTCCTCCTCCCGGCCTGGCTGAGCCAGCACTTTTTTCTTCTCTCCTTTATCTGCTCGAAAAGTACAGGGTGTTCTGTTTCTCCTGTGCATACAGATCAAGGAGCGGATGTTATTTATTTATTTCTTCCCCGACTTTTCCAAAGGCTGGAGCAGGACAGGCGGGCACTGAGTGTATTAAGTGATTCTGCTTCCTTAGTAAGGCATGTTCTCGTAAACAGTAGGGGAAAAATCTGAAAGGAAAAGAGGACCTAAGGCAACAGAAAACACATTACTTCCCACTCCGGCCGAGATACCAGCACCTGAGGTCCAGAACCCCCTGTAGCTGCTGGCAGAGCAGTTTGGCGGCCGGGGTGTGTTGATGCCACTGTCCGGAAGGGGGGCCCTGGGGCAGACGCCTCGTCTCTCTGCCCTCTGTGGGTGGCTTGTGAGGATCCTCTGTAGCCCAGTCTGCAGGCAAGGCTGGTGCAGGGGCAGGACTGTGGGGTTCCCCTGAAGGGCAGGGGTACAGTGACCTACGTGCTTAATGCTTCCACCCGGCACCCTACTTGTGTTCATCTGTTCGAATTCAAAGTGTCTGGTATGTGGAGAACTCGGGGTTCTGTGTTCACCTGAGGAGCACACTGCCCACCTGCAACGCCCTCCCCCCAACCCATTTAGGAACCGAGTTGCAGAGTCTGCTCATAACTGACTACAGAACTTTCAGATGATTTTTACATGAGCCTCAGGGATATACGACAATCTCGAGACCCCTACTTGGGGCCTTATTTGGCTCGGTAGTGAGGTAACGAGGACAGGCTGGCGGTTCGGAGAAGGCGGGTGAGCCGGAGCTCAGGTCGCTGGCTGGGAAGGCACACAGCTCCCGGATTGCTTTCTGACGTGGTGTCTGGGGAACCTGGGGGTTCTGTGATATTCCAGAGCCAGCAGGACCCCTGGTCACATTCCAGTCACACCGGGGTGCCACCTGTAAGGTTTGGGGAGTGCAGCGATCACCTCCTTATGTTGCATAAAAGCTTGTTCTGGGGGTGACCTGGGCCGGGCGCTTGGGGTGGAGGCCCAGAGATTGCTCACGGGCACGGGAACCCTACTACTGGGAGACTGGGACGTGGGGGCTGGGCAGGCATCAGCGCCACGTGGCACCACCCGGGAGGGCGCTGGGCAGTAGCCGCGTCGCAGCGCGGCAGCTCTGAGCGCTGGGCGTGTTTACAAGCGTAATGCAGGATCGGGCTCCATCTATCACGGACCCTGCGCCCCAGCTGGCCACCATAACTGTGGGATGCAAGCAGACACCCCCTCACCTCCAGGGAGTGGGCGGGGCGCCCTCCTGAGCCTGGAGACCAACGCGAGGGCCCGGCCGCGGGCGCCACCTTCCGGCGCTACAGAGAACGGGCTCTGTGCCCAGCCGGACTGGCGGGCGCCACTCTGCCCACCGCAGTGCGGGACCCGCGGCGGTGCGGGCAGCTGGTGGGATGTCAGACCTGGAGATGTGTGAAGAAGGAAGTTGGTGTGCAGCTTTTGATAGATGTGTGTATGTGTGTGCATATATATGTGTGTATGTGTGTGTGTGTATACCCATATATATTTATTTAAAGAGTTTTATTTTATTATTATTATTTTTTAAGATTTACTGATTTGTGCATACAGAACTGGGGTACAGGCCAGAGACTCAGGGGCGGTGAGAGGCTTCACCAGAGACAGAGGGGAGCAGAACAGGCAGATCGACAAAGGACACTGCTGAGGGGAGCAGCGGGCGGGTCAGGAGAGGTCTGCCGCGCCATGTGGTCACCTCCAGGACAGGCGGGGATTGAACTCATGCAGAAGTGGCTTTAGCTTCTTAGTGCTGTGCTTTAACCTGCTGCACCACCAGGGAGGGCCCTTTATTTTATTTTTAAAGATTTATTTATTTATGCATACAGACCTGGGGTGCAGGGTGGTGAGAGACTTCACCAGAGACAGAGTGGGATGCAGAACAGGCAGATCGACGAAGTACACTGCTGAGGGGAGCAGCGGGCAGGTCAGGAGAGGTCTGCCACGCCATGTGGGTCAGCTCCGGGGCTGGGGACCGAACTCACACTGAAGTGGCTGCAGCTGACTTGCATTGCTGCGCTTTAACCTGCTGTGCCCCTGAGGAGGGCCCATTGTTATATTATTTTCCATAGGGCGCCAGAAATGTGCTAGTCTCTGTTAGTTTGCGTTGCTAGTGAGAGGCCCACAGCGCGTCCCACTCAGTGGGTCTGTGGATGCACCCTGTCTGTGCCAGTGGCTCGTGTTCATTCACATCCTTCTACCCCCAGGAACCTCCCTCCTGACCCTTTTGGGTCCCTCCACTCCCCAGTTTCTCTCTGCCATCACAGAGCCATTGACCTCTTCATGAAGTTCACAAGAATGTCCCCATATAGTCTGTGCTCTCTCTGGCTTCTTTTGCTCCGCGTGATGTTACTGAGAGTGTGGCTGGTTTGGTTCTGCTGATTGCTGAAGCCCGTTCTCCTATGCGAACCCACACTTAGCACGTGTATTTATGCATCCTCTAGCGGGTGAGCTCTTGGCACTTTCTGGTTATTACAAGTAAAGCTGCTATAGACGTCCGTTTGCAGGCCCCTCTGGTTGGCCTCTTTCTCTTGGACCTGTTCTTGGACGTTGATTGATGGCTGTGTTTACTAGGCAGGAGCGACAGCTTTAGACGCAGCCCGTGTGACCCCCCCCCAGCCGCTGTCTTCCACCTGCATTCACCCCAGGGAGGCCGCTTGGGGCAGGGAGGGAACAGGGCCGGGGTCAGAGTGAGTGGCACCCCAGGACGGCCCACAGATTCCTTCCGACTCTCATGGGCACTCTGGGAATAGGAGGGTAGGCTCGCCCAGCCGCCAGCCAGGCCAGGGACCCCCCCCGCCCCCCAGCCGCCATCTCCCCAGCCTGGCGTCGCTGAGCAAGCTGGCTTAGTGTAACTGTCAATTTGATGTCTGGCTCTGGTGCCACGGCGCTCACGGTCCACTCTTTCCTGGGCTTCTCGCTGCTTTGTGGTGACCGAGAGGCTGGGTGTCTGGGGAAACCAACAGAGACCTACCCAGAATAGCAGAGGCTTGTTAATACCATACCAGCCTTGTGGCACTTTCTGGGGGGGAGGGTGGGCCCATGTCCTGCCCACCCAGCTGCTGCTTCACTAAGGCTGCAAAACCTGACAGGACGCCTGAGGAGAAGAGAAGGAGCAAGGGAGAGAGGGAAGCGCCAGGCACGGGAGGGAGGGCAGAGGTCCAGTGCTGTGTGTGTGTGTGGATACGGGGTGGTGGGCATCTTGAGGCCTGTGGGCATCCTCAGGTCCATGTGAGTATCCCGCATCTGTGGGAGTATCCTGGGGTCCATGTGAGGTGGACCCCAGGGGTCTTCCTGGGCTGAGAGGGTCCGTGGTCAGCAGCACCAGGTCATTTACTCATGACTGACCTCCTCAGACATCCCCTTGTCTCAGCAGCAGGAGAGCGCTAGTGCCTAGCAGGTGGGTGGGAGCGATGGGTTTCAGGGGCTCCCAGGTCTCCTGCTTACTGGTGGGGGGCCACAGTGCAGCCTCCTTTTATGTCTTCCCTGCCTCTCCCTCCCGCCCTTTCCACATCTCTCGGGGATGGCTTTCCCGGTCCAGCTCCTTGGGGAGGAAGGGGAGGGCCCCCGAAGTCGCCCCTTGAGGGCACGGGCCGTGAGCGGCCCGTGGCGCAGTGGGCAGTGGCGTGGAAGGCCGACGGGTGAGCTGTGGCCCCCCCACCCCCCGCAGGTTTCTAGGAGGCGAGTGCGGACGGTATGCAAAGTTGTGACTCCAGTGGCGACAGTGCGGATGACCCTCTCAGTCGTGGCCTTCGGAGAAGGGGACAGCCTCGTGTGGTGGTGATCGGCGCGGGCTTGGCTGGCCTGGCTGCGGCCAAAGCGCTTCTGGAGCAGGGCTTCACGGATGTCACTGTGCTCGAGGCTTCCAGCTGCATCGGAGGCCGAGTGCAGAGCGTGAAACTTGGTGAGTGCCGCTCCCGCCTGCTCGGCCCCACACCCTGGCCCCCGCCCCAAGTCTTGCCTTCTGGCCTCTTCCCTGGGGGAGTAGGTCCGCCCTACACGCTGCCTGCCATATCCCAGAAGCTGCCTTCGCTTCCCTCTGAAGTGGGCAGCTTGGGGCTCTTGCCTCCATTTCGAGGTGATGACCTGGGGTTCATGGTGTTTAGGAGGAAGGGGACACTAGAATCTACCTTTCTTGGCAGTGTTTGTCTTACAGGGAGGGGAATTCTGCAAGTTTCTATTTGTCATTAACTTCTGCATGTGGATGAGTATGTTGTGACTGAGGTTCAGCTCTGGGGCAACAGGACTCAGGCTGCAGAGGTGGGAGGGGTTTTGGGCCTCTGTTGGGGTGACAGGCAGTTGTTAGGGTTGTCTGGGGAGAGGGTCAGTCTAGGGCGCAGCATAAGGAGGACTCGGGAGAAAGCAGCCAGGGAAGAGGTTTTCCCCAGGGAGCGCAGGTTTTGCCAGGGGTCATAGAGGATGGGAGTTGCTTGAGATGCAGCCGGAGGTCAGGGCTTCCCAGCCAGGGGGTGTGAGCCTGGGGCGAGGCCACCAGTGGCCCAGTGGGATGACACCAGTGCCTGCAGTGTGGGGTTATTTTGTGTCTGTCCCCATGTGGGGCAGCAAGGCCAAGCACATGCTGGGCACCCACTTGTGATGGGTAGGGAGGCTGGCCCAGAGAGGCAGGTGGCGAGGTTAGAACAAGCGCACCCCAAGGACATTGGGGACCTTCTCCCTCCTCTCTCAGCCTGAGCACGTGAATTGCCTTCCCTTCAGCACTTGCAGGAGGGTGTGCGTGACTCTACGCTGGTTTTGCTCTGGCACACAGCACTGTGTGTTGGCACTGAGGATGAAAGACCCTCATAAACCTGGAACAGCCAGCCTGAAGTCTGCACTCTTTGCTTGACATGTGATTGGCAGGCTTGGAGCCTGAGGGGAGTGGGGGCTCAATCTTGATATGACCGTCAAGGTCTGACACGGAAGCAGAGGCGAGAGGACAGATGGCCCAGGCTTGTGACAGCTGAGACCTCTGGGGAGTGGTGCTATGAGGCCGTGAGGCTGAGGATGCCTTCCGGGGGAGCGAGCTTGGGTGGGCTTCAGGAGATGGGAGTTGGGGAGGCAGTGAGGAGGAGGAGGGGAAACGCCCAAGGAACAAGCTGTGAGTGAGGTGAGGCAGACCCTGCGGGAGGCACCCTGGGGCCGGTGTGTCTGAGTGCCTGGCCATGGACGCGGCTGGCCCTGGGTGCTGACCGGACCTCATTTCTCCATCAGGATAAGCCAGGGTTTCTCTCTGTAGGGGCACTTTTTTTGGTCACCCATTTTTATTTATTTTTAATTTTTTATATTAGTTTATTTTTACATATTTTTGTGCATTTTCCCATCTCAGTCCTCTTGGGTTTCCCATCACCAGATCACCTATGTGCCATCACCATAGTCCAGTGCACTTCCCTCCCCCCTCTGTAGGGGCCTTTTAAGGGGGTGAGGGAGGAAGCCAGGAGGCTTCTTGAGGCCTGGGCTGTGAAGTTGAGTTGGGAGGTGCTACTCTCTGTCTGGGAGGGGATTCAATGCTGGGGCCACAGGGGACTTTCAGGAACTGGAAGAAGGCCAGATGGGGACCTGGGGTCTCCTGTGTCTACTTGCTGGCATCTCGGGTCCATCACTGGGACCGCTGTATCCTTAGGTATCCCCAGAGTTTCCTGAGGGAGAGGCCTCTAAGAGGAAGGAGGGTTTGGGGGCTGGTATTATCTTAGTAAAAGATGTTTGGTGGGGTGACTGGGCAATCTGGAGTCATTTTGGGTGTCAGTCATTGTCATTGTGCCACATACGGTTTCCCTGGGAACTTTTTACTGAGGATTTTGGTTTTGCCAGAGGGATGCTGCTTCCCTTCCTGCTCTGTTATAGGGAGTGGAAGGATCTTCTTGGAGGATTGGGGGGGGGGCAGCATTTTGGCCCTCTCTGAAGTCCTTGCCCCTCTGAGGGCCTATTGTTGCCCCCATCAGGACACGCCACCTTTGAGCTGGGAGCTACCTGGATCCATGGCTCCCATGGGAACCCCATCTATCATCTAGCAGAAGCCAATGGCCTCTTGGAAGAGACAACTGATGGGGAGCGCAGTGTGGGCCGCATCAGCCTCTACTCCAAGAATGGCGTGGCCTGTTACCTTACCAACCGTGGCCGCAGGATCCCCAAGGACGTGGTTGAGGAATTCAGCGATTTATACAACGAGGTGCGGTGTCAGCAGGGCAACTGGCCAAGGGGGTGGGGGGTGGGGATGCCCTGGCATGTGGGGGCGTTGAGGTGTCTGCTGGGGCCTTCCACGACCTGGATGTGGCTTGCCACTCTCTGGGCCCTGCGTTTGGAAGAACAGGACAGCCTGGGGGTAGAATGAAGATGAGGAGTGGAGAAGTCTTGGGTAAGAGATGATTGATACACATGATTAAATATTCTCCAGAAAGACTTTAAACATTTTTTATTCAGTGGAGGTAGTGATCATTCTTATTGTTTTTTGATATTTTTGTAGATGCTAACTAAAAACAACCCTTTATTTTCTAATTGTTTCTGGTTATAGAAATAGGGAAGATTTTGACATATTTTTAGTTATCTTGCTAAAGTATCTTAATGCTAACGATGTATTGGTTAAAATATTAATTGTATAACTTATAGTTTAATATTTTGGAATTTTATGTATAATCATAGACAAAAAAATGAGTATTTTGATTTTCCTTTTTAATCTTCAGTGTTGTCCAGCTGCACTTTCCAGGGTGATGGGCATGTTTTAGGCTGGCACGCTCTAGTGTGGTAACCACTTGCCACATGTAGCTTTTGAGCACGTGAATGTAGCTAATGAAACCAAGGAACTAAATATCTAATTTAATTTTAATTTTATTCGCCACAGGTGTCTAGTGGCTACTGTATTGGAAAGCACAGCCTCTGACTGTTCATTTGCTTTTCTTGCCTTATTGCACTGGCTGGCATCTTCAGTACAGTGCTGGAGGCAGTGGCACACAGCCTTGTCTGATACAGGTTTATGAAGGAAAGTTAATACTTGTAGTCTCTCTCAGTGGTGCTGTGAGTTGCACTGAACAAGCATGTAGGCCCTACCTGTTGGTCACTTCAGCACCCTTCAAGGTTGTTGGCTTGTTCTGTCATATACCTATTGTAGTTTTTCTTTATCTTTTGGGTGTGGGAAGCAAGGGGACTACTCTTTGTTTTGGGGTAGTCCCTGGTCAGTGGAGGGCAGCACCTTCTGCCTCTTGTGTGTGCGCGTAGGTATAGTGTCTTCATCCTGTGGTACTGTGTGCTCTCACTCATGTACAGAGGCTGAAATGTTAATGAGCAGATAAGAACTAGTATTCTTGAAACTAGACCTTCCTGGTCTACTGGGAGTCAGTCATGCCCCTATTCCTAGGTTGGGTGCTTCAAGCATGCCTCTTGAGAATGACTCAGAGTCTATAGCTTGCTTGTTTGTTTTTTTTTTAAATACCCTTAAAACTAGATCACTATCAACTTTTGTTTGTGGGTTTTGAACATCAAGAGTGTGATTGATGGCGAGTAGAATGGATAAAGGTAGGTTATCCATCTGGGTGGTGATCCTTTGGGTCACAGGGAGGAGGTGTTAGCCATGAGGTCAAAAAATAGGTTTCCTTGCCTGGCTCTTAACCAGCCTGAAGCCATGCCTGCGGGTGACTTCATAATAAATAGGCACCCTCACTCCAGAGATGCCTTTGAAATGCTATTCATTTGAATATTTTTGATAACAAATGAATGTGCATGTACAATAGCATCACACAGAGCTTAGCCTCTAGGGACAACTGACTTAAATGCCTGTCTTACCATTATTGTATAATCTTGAACAAGGCACTGAGTCTCTCTGAGTCTTACTTTCATCATCTGTAAAGTGGGACATTGTTACACCTACTTCACGGAAATTAAGTGAAATCCCAGTGAAAAGCACGCAATGAGAATCGGGGTGAGTAGTGTTAGCTGTTACAGGACTGTCCCATTTCCCTGGGGTCACCTTGGGAGGAGGTCACTTAACCCCAGACAGGAGACTGTACCCATTGGACAAACCCACTCAACTCAGGCTGTTCTGGTTGGTGGCTGACACAAAGACTCACCTAGATGGACCACTCACACCTGTTACTCTTCAGCTGGGCGTTTTGGCCTCTAGTCAGCATAAGCTAGGGACTAGCTACCATGTTCCTTATCACCCAACAGAAAAAATCCAGGGAGGAGGAGAGGTAGTGAGTTGAAAGCCTGACTCACCCAGAGCTACAGGGTGAGGAATGCGCTGAGGGTTCTAGCGAAGGCCAAACCCCCAGCATCTCTCTTGTGACTATAGGGAGGAAAAATGAACAATTTAACTTACTTTCTTCTTTATATCTTATACTTCAGGGACATATTTAATTCATGTTTCTGTCTCATGTGGAGGTCTCTGCCTGGAACGGAATGGCGAGGAGTGGGCAGGAACACCTTCCTGCCACTTCTCTACAGCACTGGGCTGGCCCCAGGACGGGGTAACAAAGCAGATGTGATTCCCCTGAATATGTGCAAATCAAATCCAAGTTCACTTTAGGAAGGGACGCACACTAGTAATTGGTACTGACCATGGATGTTTGGCCAAGGAACCTATATTTTCCAGTGTCCCAGAGGGAGAGTGGGTATGTGATTGTGTTCACAACCCTTCAATGATGCCAGGGCCTTGGATAAATCCAGAGTCCTCGGCATGACCCTTAATCCTTTGTGCCCTGGCCCTGCCTGCCTTTCCACAGTCTTCTCTTGCAGCTTTCTCTCTCTGTGCTGCCCACTTGAGCAAGACTGGACTGCTGTGAATGCAGCTGGCAGGCTGCCTCCCCCTTCCTCATCTTTGAGTATGCTGTTCCTTTTGCCTAGAATACATGTCTACTCCTCCCCTCTGTCAGCCTGACTGTGCCTGACTTCCAGGGTTGACTGGGTGGATCTCCCACCCCCGGGATTCCTTCCCAACACAGCACATACACAGAAACAGTCTTGTTACGTCTCCCCAGCCGAGTGAAGGCAGGGATCACTCACCACTGCAGCCTGTGTCTGGCACAGAGCCCACTAAATGTTTGTTAGGTAAATATTAGGGCTCAGACCTTACCTTTTGGGGATCCCATGGCTGACTCAAGACTGGCTTGCTTTCCTCGGGGAGATGTGCCCAGAGTTTGGTGGGGTTAGGAACGAGGCAGGCAGGATGGGCAGCAGGACCCTACTCCTGGGGACCTTTTTGTCAGTGAGAGGCAGGGGGAGTTCTTGCAGGCAGGTCCCTGGCATGCTGGGGCCTCCCCCCGCCCCATGCACTGCCCCAGGGTGGCCATCTTCCTTACATGTGTCTGAGGTTTGTAGTCAAGTGGGGTGCTTTGCGCGGAGAGGAGCAGGGCCAGAGAGGGTCTCCTGGGACATTATCCCGCCTTTCCACCCAACGCCGGCCAGGCCACCATTGTAGCCTGCTCTCTCGGGAGCGAGTGAAACAGACCTACTTGCAGTGGTGTCCTGTTCACGGACTGCAATGGTATCGAACATGTCACCTTGTTCAGAGTAAGCACCCAACAGAAGAGTGGGGCCCATGCCAGCTCTCACTGGCTCAGGGGGCCTTTGATTGCTTGCCACTGACACACCTAGACCTTGACCCTGTAGGTACAGCCACCAGGTAGCTGATTCACCAAGACAGAGAGGCTGTGCATGGGCCCAGTACTCAGGGGACCCTCGGGAGGTGGCGACTTTAGAGCTGGGCCCTGTGGTCTGAGATGGAGGTGGGGTGAGGGAGAGTATTTTCAGTCTTCTGGGCTCTCTCCGGCAGGTCTATAACTTGACCCAGGAGTTCTTCCGGCATGGTAAACCAGTCAATGCTGAGAGTCAGAACAGCGTGGGGGTGTTCACCCGGGAGGAGGTGCGCAACCGCATCAGGAACGACCCTGATGAGCCGGAGGCCACCAAGCGCCTGAAGCTCGCCATGATCCAGCAGTACCTGAAGGTATCTTTGCTGCCTGGGACTTTGTTGAGTGCAGATGCCAGGACAGACGCTGCGCTCTGGGTCTGAGGAAGGTGGCACTGCTGTGAGCCTCTCCCCTGTCCTGCTCGGCCTTGGTGCTCACCTGCCTTGTCTCTTGTCCCGCTCGCAGGTGGAGAGCTGTGAGAGTAGCTCACACAGCATGGATGAGGTGTCCCTGAGCGCCTTTGGGGAGTGGACGGAGATCCCAGGCGCCCACCACATCATCCCCTCGGGCTTCATGAAGGTTGTGGAGCTGCTGGCGGAGGGCATCCCCGCCCATGTCATCCAGCTGGGGAAGCCGGTCCGCTGTGTTCACTGGGACCAGGCCTCGGCCCGCCGCCGAGGTCCTGAGATTGAGCCTCGGGGCGAAAGTGACCACAATCACAACTCCGGGGAGGGCAGCCAAAGTGGAGAGGCGCCCCCCGGGGACGGGGAGGATGAGGATGCGCAGTGGCCGGTGATGGTGGAGTGCGAGGACTGTGAGGTGATCCCGGCCGACCACGTGATCGTGACCGTGTCGCTGGGCGTGCTCAAGAGGCAGCACGCCAGCCTCTTCCGGCCAGGCCTGCCCGCCGAGAAGGTGGCTGCCATCCACCGCCTGGGCATTGGCACCACCGACAAAATCTTTCTTGAATTTGAGGAGCCCTTCTGGGGTCCCGAGTGCAACAGCCTCCAGTTTGTGTGGGAGGACGAGGCGGAGAGCCGCACCCTCACCTATCCGCCGGAGCTCTGGTACCGCAAGATCTGCGGCTTCGACGTCCTGTACCCGCCAGAGCGTTACGGCCACGTGCTGAGCGGCTGGATCTGCGGGGAGGAGGCCCTCGTCATGGAGAGGTGCGACGATGAGGCGGTGGCCGAGATCTGCACCGAGATGCTGCGGCAGTTCACTGGTGCGTCCCTCGGCGTCCACCTCACCCCCACCCGCCAGGCCTCCCAGCACCCCAGCGCTCCCTGGGAGAATCACCTCTGGGCACTGTGTTTCAGTCTGGCTCCCAAACCATGTCCCGCCCCCAGTTTGCAGCTGGAAATGCCCAGAGCCAGAGCCCCCGTGTCCTTCTCTTTCTAGGTCCTGAAGGGTAAATTCAGCTATCCTTGCAGAACCTCAGGCCACCCATTTCCTTCTCATCTGATCTTGCTAAGGGACGGGCCCATCTTTACTGACACTCATAGTTGCCACCTTTCATCCGCTGTCCCAGAGGAGCCTCCGAAGAAGCCCTGAAGTTGGAGGGGAAACGTGGTTATCTGGAGACAGGGAATCCAGGCTCAGAGAGATGGAGTGTTTTGCTGCAGTCACAGGAAATGTTGAAGGGTGCACAGTCTGAGCCCAGGCGCCCTCCTCTGTCCACCACCCAGCACCCTCCCTGCCTGCACGTGGCAGCTGAGCCCCCTAGGCACCCCAGAAGCGGAGTGGGAGCGGTCTCTTCAGAGGGCTTCTGCTTGCGCCCATTTCTTACCCTGTGTCCTTTGGGGTCTTCTGATTTCCCGACAGGGAACCCTAATATTCCGAAGCCTCGTCGAATCCTGCGCTCAGCCTGGGGCAGCAACCCCTACTTCCGGGGCTCCTACTCATACACGCAGGTGGGCTCGAGTGGGGCGGACGTGGAGCGACTGGCCAAGCCCCTGCCACACACCGAGAGCTCCAAGACAGCGGTGAGTGCGCGGGGCCCGGTGAGCGCCAGCCTGTGGGCGAGGGGTTTGGTGTATGTGGGCGGGGAGGGGTGAGCACGTGCTGTCTCCAGGGTACGATGGGAGAGGGCTGGAAGAGAAAACCAGAAAATGTGCACTTAACATCTGGAAGAAAAGATGGAATCTGAGGTGTGAAATGCTTTCCTGAGGTATATGAACAGTCATTTAGTGCTGGGCCGTCCTATATGGCAGCGGTTAGCTGCACTGCAGTGAAGTCAGTATAGCTCAAATTGAGTGAATCAGTTAGAGATTAGTTCTTCAGTAGCACTAACCGCATTTCAAGTCCGGGAGCCACCTGTGGCTAGTGGCTGCCACAGTGGCTTGTGTAGTTACAGCAACTTTCCCTCATCATGGAGTTCTGTGGACAGCGCTGTCACCAGGAGTAAGTGTTCCCAATATGCCTTAGAAAATCAAATTGAGAATCATAGTTCTCTCTCAAATGATGTCAACTATGATGTTGGAGAGAAAATAATAAATCTGAGAGAAATAATTATCTCTACATCTCTGTTCCCGTAAAATGGCTTTTGTATTCCTGCTAAGCCAACGTTAAAATCCCAGCAGAACTGTTTAAAGCAATTCTTGGTGAAGGGGACTCGTCAAACCTCAGCCTGTGTGCCGTGCTCAGGGGGAGCAGAGAAGGCTCTCCCTGCCACCCAAATCACACCCCTGCAAAGAAAGCTAGCCTCTTGCCATCTGCCTCAGTTAGGACTAGTGCCATAACAGAAAGCAAAATGAAACAAAAATAAGACGGATGTGTCTCACACAAAAGGAAAGCTGGAGGTAGGTAGCATTGGCATCTGGCTTCCATCTGCACAGCCACCTCAAGAGGGCTGCAGGGGCTCCTGCTCTCACTTCTGCGTCTTAGGCTGCAAGGATGGGGCAGGCAGAGGGCTGTCAGCATCTTTAGACAACAGTGCCCTGAACTTACTCAAAGCTGATTGGCTAGAATGTAATCCCACGGCCACGCCGTGGCTAGTGAGGCCGAGACGTCATTTCAATTCATGATGGCACTGGAGCCAGCTCAAAATCAGGGCTTTGTCACTGAGGAGAAATAGGGGAATGGGTGTGGGAGGAGGCAGCTTGCCCTCTGCACAATACACCCCCATGGCTCAACCAGCTCTTTACTGGTGAGTTAAAGCCTCAAGACTCAGAGTGGGGGGTGTAGGTGACTACGAATAGCAGCCCAGTGTCACCTGCAGTAGAAAGGCAGGTGCCCAGGGCAGCCCAGGCTAGCCCAGCCCTGCTGAGTTCACAACTGCATTCTGTGGGGTTCCTAGAGGGTGGCTTCGTGCACTCCATTTGAGAGGCAAAGTCTGACTGAAGCCTGGAGAGGGAGCACTGTGCTCGGCAGCCGGCTTTCTCCAGGTGGATCCCTGGCTGTGGCAAAATTCTCACTGTCCCTCAAACAAGACCTGCTTGGGTGCAGTTTTGCCCTCTACTTTTTCTTCTTCTTGAAGCATCCTTTGCCTGTTTACTTACCTAATCTGTTCCAAGGAGCCATCCACACGTCCTGTTCCCTGGGAAGCTTTGTGCGTCCCCCTGACGGTGGGCCTCTTCTGGGCTCTCAGCAAGTTGCCCAAATACCCATCACGTCGCGTTTGACGCCGTTTAGTAATTGGGTTTCGTGTCTGGCTTCCCCACTAGCATGGAAGCTCCTCAAAGCAGCAGCCCGGTCACCTTTTATCTTCCAAGTGCCCAGAACAGTCCCTGGACCCTAATAGGGGCTCCATAAAGGTTTGTTAAATTATCGCCTAACTTTATCGAGTGCTTATGTTCTTCCAGGTTCTAAGTGCTTTGGTTTCATTTATCCTTACTACCCTCCTAGCAAGCAGGTGGTATAAATTCTATTTTGCAAATGAGAAAATTAAGTCTCTAAAACCACTTGCCCTGAGTTCACTAGCAAGAGGCACAATGAGTTTCTGAGACTGAGGAACCAGGACTCCTCAAAGCCTCAGAACAAAAAGATCTGAGACCCAGAAGTTTGGGGCAGAAGCAAGGGAAGGTGGCCATGTGGGATGGGCAACTCCTCCTCCTGTGGAAGCAGCAATACCTGCATCTCAGATGCCTGCTCACTCCTCTGTGACTCGTAGTAGGGACGGGAGGGCCTGGGGCAGACAGGTAGCCTCTTGACGTGTCCTGTTCCTCTGCCCCTCACCTTCCTGTCCCCTGCCCAGCCCATGCAGGTGCTGTTCTCGGGCGAGGCCACTCATCGCAAATACTACTCCACCACCCACGGTGCTCTGCTCTCTGGCCAGCGCGAGGCTGCCCGTCTCATAGAGATGTACCGAGACCTCTTCCAGCAGGGGCCTTGAGGGCCTCCTCACTGCGCAGTGTGGTCCTCAAAGAACCACTAACTCGTGACCACCAGCCCTGCCGCCTTGCTGTGTCCTCCTAATTCCCTAATCTTCTGTAGAATGGGTTTTCATCGTTCGTAGAGTAGACACCCTGACTGCTTCAGACCTGGCTCTGTAGCTCTTCCTTTTCTCCATGCCAGGTCTTGCCCAGGGTGGGGCCTGCTGATTTACCTCTGTGCTCTGACCTCTGACCTCCCTGTGCCTCTCCTCCCCTCCTGCCTTGTCATTGTAAGTGCCTTCAATACTTTGCATTTTGGGATAATAAAAGAGGTTCGCCCTTCCTGTGCTCCTCAGCTTCTCTCTTTGGTTTTCTGTTTTTTTTTTTTTGGGGGGGGAGGCATCCATCTGAGGGGGGGATGTGACCTGGTTTTGCTCCCAGCAGGGAAGATGCCTGCCTTTTCTGGAAGAGCTATCACCTCACCCTTATGTGTTGTGGTGATTTGTCTTCCTGCTGGTGAGGCCTCTCAGGGATAAAGACACCTACCTGAGCAGCTGCATCTCCTTCAGGCCAGACCTGGGCCTGTCCATGGAGTGCAGGCAGTTCCTGGGCGGGGACACCAGTTCTGACTCCATGCCAGGCTCAGGTGTGTTAATTATTAACCACTGGGCACAGAGCCCCAGGGTTGGCCCCGAGGTGACTGCTGTTGACTTCTGGGAAGGCAGTCTGCTCATTCCCCTGTATCTCAGGTGGCCCCCACCTGCTGTGTACCAAGGGCCTGTCACTTACTGGTGTCTTGTCTTTGCTGGGTGAATACACGCTGACAGACACATCTACCTGCAGATACATCGACACATCTTCTTCACTTATGGGTGCTTTTTTTTTTTTCAACACACCCCCCTTTGAAGGAGGGGATGTGGCCTGGCTGTGCCTGCTAATCCTACTGTTACATTGAAAATATGTCAAAAATGCTGCTGAAAGCACAGCCAGCTGCCACCACCCAGCACCTCAGGAGAGGATGGCACCACGGTTTCTGCCAAACACACGTAGTTTCACACCATGGTAAAGGTCTAAGTGGAACCACCGTAAGTTGGGGACTGTCTGTGCACACCCCTATATCTACTCCCTCACACACCCCTCCCCTCCAGATATACCCACCCACTCACAGCAGTGTCCACACACAGGCCTAGGACTTTAAAGAACATTTAGTCACTTACTCCAGATTTCTAGTGGAAGAATTCAAGTTTTGTAGAGTTGGAGGTGGCGGAGGGGTCAGAGGAGTTGTGAAAAGCCAGCCCTCTACTCCCCATCCCCCAGCCTGACTCTGTATGAGCTCAGCTTGGGTCCTTCTTGAAGTTTAGAACATTGGCCATGATAGGACTCCACCCCTCTGCCCCTCACCCCAGGTGATGGAGGAGATGCCAACATGTACACACCTTGACACCTGCCTACCTGCTCCCTTCCCCCAACCATGCACCCATTTTCCTGCTGTGCCAGGCTGGCCCACCACCATGGATTCATATTCGTGTCAGGGATTTCTATTTGCTGAGCCATAACTGTAAAAAGTCATAAATCCATACAAAATTTTTTGAATAGAGAAGCTAGCCATAGGGTTCAACTTCAAAGGCCATCAGAGGATTCACAGAAACATCCCCCTCAGCTGTGCCTCCAGACCCACGGCTGCTCCCTGCGATGCTGTTATTAATACCCTCTGTATCCACAATTACAGCTCAATATAAATACACACCCATCTCTTTCCTTTTCATACAAAAGTGACCAGGTGTGTCTCCTGGCTGCATTTTACTCATTGCGGTTAATGTATCTTGGAGCTCTTTCCACAGAAGTACTTGAACAGTGTAAATCTGGACCTTACTTTGGTCAGTGGCCTCCTTTCTGGCCCAGAGTGACTTTGCAGGAAGCACTTTTATTCATTCTGCCCTGGGAGGCAACGATCCAGCATGGACCCTCCCAGGTCCTGGATCTCCCCACTAACCACAGTGGGGTGGCTAGAAGTAGCCACCCTTGAGTACAGGGGAGCTGAAGTCAGTAATACAGGGCAGCAAGGGGCACTAAGAATGGCCATGGACACTGCCCAAATAGTTTACTGGTCACTGCCAGAGTTTTTCACCCACATGTGCAATTGCAAGGCTATTTAGGTTTAGAGAACAACAGTGGGGTTTATGTAACCAACCAGGGAAAAACAAAGAGTTACTGAGGCCAAATCTTTTTGGTTGTTTACCTCACCTGAAGCAGTGTCCAGTGTTTTAAAGTCCTAAATACAAATATTCCCAAGATGGCATCTTCCCAGAGCCAGACTCCAGGAGGCAGCCAGACTCCAGGAGTCAGCCAGACTCCAGGGGGGGTCCAACTCATGAAGACAGCAGGAGACACAATACGAGAAGCTCACCACAGCTGCCGAGATGCCCCAGCACAGCACCAGACAAGTGACACTCCACAGCAGCTGCAGTGTCTGCACGGCTCGGCAAAGGCCCACATTCACTACGCTGAGTGAGGCGCCTTCTCGGGGCCTCTGCCTTTTCCTTGCAGGCTGTCACAGCAGCGAAGCGGGAACAGTATCAACTGCTACTTATAAAACCTCAGGACATTTCCTCTCTGAGGTTGCTGGTGGAAACCTCTCCTGTAGAGGCCTACAACAGCCTTCTGGAAGATTGGCGTGGTGGGGGTGGAAATTGTTGACACTTGGATTCACTGAAGATCCCTAAAGACTCTAATACCAAAAGCTGAATCCCAGAACACTCAATCCCCGGGTGCTTCTGTAACCCCTTTTGTTTCTTATCAGCCTCCACCCCCAACAATAGCTTGTTCACATTTCCCTGGGGCTCTCCATGCTCACCGGCACCCCCTCCGGGGGCACCACCTGTAACAGTATCTAGCTGAAGCCACGGTTTTATGAGTAGGTTCTTGGGATCTTAAAGGTCTTCACAAGGATGAAAGAACCGGAAATGCAGGTTCGTTGATTGTGTGTTGAGGAGCTTCAGGTGTGAGCAAGAGGGCGGCAGAGAATATCCACTTTGTGCTGACGGCCCGCTGGGCACCTGTGGGCCATGACGACAGTGCACAGGGCATTTGTTTTCGTGCCAACTCAGGCGGCAGAGACCACTTCTCTTGGGGAAACGAGACCTCGAAAGCCAAGTAACACACGGGTGTCACTCAGGTAGGTGGGAGCTAGATCCGAGTGGAGGTTTGACTTCACAGTGCGCGCTCCTGTTTACTGCCTGGTGAAAAGAAGAGGCCGCTGCTGGGTGGAGGCAGAGAAGGAGATCTGTGGCCACTGCTGGAGGGAGTGGGACTGGGCATGGCCACACTGGGCACCGTGGGGCAGATTCTTCGAGAGCTGAACCTGTGCTGGCAGCACTTTTACCCCTGGGTGCACACCCAAGAGGAATAAGGGCCTATGTCTACCCGAAGAATGTGCTAGAACGTTTGTAGCAACATACTGATAGTTCACAATAGCTAAAATCTGGAATTAGCCCCAGTGCCCACGAGTAGGTGAAAGGGGGCAGTGCGTTCACACAGCGGAGTACCACACAGTAGCGGAGTATCACACACCAGCGGAGTACCACACACTAGCGGAGTATCACACACCAGCGGAGTACCACACACCAGCGGAGTACCACACACCAGCGGAGTAGAGGATTCGGTGCTCACAGTGACGCCTGGTCACCGCAAGACGCTGTTGAACGAGAGGCCAGACACTGGCTAGCGACTGTGTGTTGGCTTTTATGTGAAGTTCAAGAACATGCAAACCAACATCTGTGGTGTTAGGCATACCTGGCAGGGAGTATGGGAACTCTCTGGGGTTAAAGGAATGCCTTATATCTTGATTTGGTGCTGGTTGCGTGGGCTGAAATGCATCAGGTTCTACACTGAAGATTTATGCATTTTTTCTGTGTGTATCACAAAGTTTTATCTGAGGGTGCCCTTCCCCCTCTTCCCTCCCAGAAAGGATGGGCTCTGTGAATTTCCTCCTTGCTGTAGAGCTGATGCAACCCGAGAGCAGAGAAAGGGGAAGGACCTCTGTCCGCCCTGCTGGCTGCTGGGTGCTAAGGACCGTCTTGTGCTTAGGCAGGATTGCTCTGACCTGACCCCTTCCCTGCGTCCACTCATCTGGGAACCAGCAGCCGCCCGAGGGAGAATGCAGAGGAAGTTGAAGTTAGCAGACCTGTGTGAGGCTGTGCAGGGCTGTGCCCCTGGGAGACGGTGCCATTCCAGGCAGGGGTGGGGTAGGTGGAGCACAGGGATGCAGGAACAACGGGCATGCCTTGGGCTGGGTTTGGCGGGAGCAGTCAGCCTCACCTCCCCCTCTGTGTCAGATAATTGTGGGGGGAGTTAGCTGTGCAGCAGCGAAACCAGATTCCAGGCAGAGAAGGGAAAGCCAGAACCATTCAGAAGTGAGGAGAGATGGGTGTCTCAGGGACAGAGGTTGGGTGTCTTACTGTGACTGAGTTTTGGAAGCAGTGCTGGCATTGATGGGAACCCCACAGAGTCTATGGGGGTGCCTGAGCTGGCATGCTCAGGCCAACACCAACTCTACAGCTGCCCTCGCTGGAAAGGTGACGGGAGGGGGAAGCTCTTCCTTGGTACTGGGTTCCTGCAGAACTGGCTCAAGGTTTCCTGGGGTGCCGCAGCAGGGGGTCCAAAGTGTTGGCTGTGGCTTTGTGAAAACCTCAGAAATGTTTCCCAGGACCCCAGGGTCCTGGGGTCCTCGGTGGGTGCTGCCTCTCTGAGTCTTTGCAGGATGTTAGCTCCCACTTGATTCTTGGAGTGTCTGCCCCATCCTCAAACGATTGTAGCAGTGAAACACCTCCGGCTGGCACCACCCCGCATTTAGCAGGGCCTGTGGGGGTGAGCCCGGGGTGTGGGGAGTGAGACCCGCCGCTGACTGTTTCTGAAAACTGCCAGGGGGGTGAGTGGCCCTCCAGGCGGAAGAGTTACACGAGGCTGTGATTTCTTCAAATGACGGGCGGGGCAGCTTATTGAGGCTGATTTAGGTGGGGAGATCCAGCCTGACAAGCAGGAGGCGTGGCCTCACCGGGTGGGGGCGGGCATCCAGGCCTCAAAGTTTGTGCTATGTGCATATTAAATATAAGAGGACGATGGTCCTAGTCCAGCTCCAGACCATCAGCGTCTCCACGACGCGCCCAAGGTCCCGCTCACCGCCCTCACTTCCAGCGGAGGCTCGGAGCTCGGTGGGCTTCGCAGGAGTGTTCTGGCCTGGATCTCGGCGAGGGCACCAGGATGTCAGGCGTATCCCCGGCAGTGAGCTCAGCGTTTGTGCCATCTGCTCTGCGGGCTTGGGCGCTCCCCTGCCTCTCTCGGGCGTCCTGGCCCTCAGTCCCCTCCCTTCTGATAGAGGGCGCCCAGGGTCACATAGTCATCTCCGTGCAGGCGAGACCTAGTGCTTTGTGGCGCTGCCTTCCTGCCGTTGGAGCGTGGACGCCCTTCCAGCTGCACCGGCCGCGGGGGCCCCCTTTTCTGATTAGTTCGGGTTAGGTTTTCATCACTTGTGGTCAATCCTGACTCCTTACAGCTGGCTCCAGGAGTGGGGTTTACAGTCGTCTATCATTTCCCTTGCTGTCTCGCTCACATTCTCAACTCTCTCGCCATTTGTTCTGCGAAGACCAATCAGCACAATTCCAATCACGCAGCCCCCGCCTGCTCTCTGCGCAAAGGTCCTGAGGGCTGCTGGAGAGGGCGGCGCCCAACCCCGGCCACGCTGTCCACGAGCTCTTCCTGGCACTGGACCACCTAACGCAGAGCTGTGGGTCGGCTCCTTCCTAAATCCTGTGGCCCTACTGGAGTAGGTGGGACCACCTCTGGCTCTGAGCAAACGCCCCAGTCATCCTAGAGACTCTGTACCCCTATCTGATGGTCAGATTTGCTGACAGCAGCCTGGTTAGCTCCCCCCCCCCCCAGAATCTGCTTTCCGGGTCCCCGGTCCCCTGCCCTCCCCCTTGGTCCTGGGCCACATCAGGAGCCTCCTACCAGGTCCCTTCTCCCTTTCAGCCTGTTTTCTACACAGCAGCCAGTGTATCTTTTAAAAATATGAATCTGCCATACACATTCCTGGTTTCCAACGATTCACATCACACTGAGGACAGAAGGTCATTTCCAATGCCCTGTGTGACCCGCCCCCAGCTCCCCTTTCTACCTGTTTCCCCTTACCTGGAATGCTTGCCTCCAGATACTCACAAGTCCTTGTCCTTTCTGTGTTCAGATCCCTACTCAGCTGGCACTTCTGGGGACGTCAGGGAGATGTCCCCCAGCACCTTAACACAGAGGTTGGCCTACAGCTTTTTTTTTTTTTTTTTAATTCTGGAAAGCTCAGCTCATCCAGGACACAGTGTCACACCTTGCCCAGACCTCACTCCTGCTTCTTCATGGACCACACTCCCCCTGACGCCACATTGTGTGTTTATCTGTGTGTTTCTTATCTGTCTATTCTGACTACTCCCTCCTGAACCCAAGTCACAGTGTCTAAAATAGGGCCTGGTGTAACAGGTCATCGACACGTATTTGCTGAATAGATGAACCAGTGAATGAAGAAGCCACCCAGAGGTGCTAAGCCAGGGCCCAGCCTCAGCGCTGGCTGGAAACCCCTGCTCTCTTCTCTCCTACTCTGACACCCTCCCCCTAGCCTGCTCCTTGATGTCAACTGGCACAGGGTCTCCTGCTGGCTTCATGGACCACAGAGAATTCACCTGGAGGCAGCTTCCTGCCTTAACTAAGCCTGGGCAGCTGTGAGAAGCAGCCCCAGAGGCGGTCTGGAGGCCGAGGCCTGTTGGACCCAACCCTGTGGTCTGGCGCCATCTGCTGGCCCTGTGGGACCACAGCCCTCCTGCCAGCGCCTGGAACATTGTATCCTGGGTGGGCTGAGATTTCCAGAATTAAAAGGCTCTAAGCCAACCTCTGTGTTTAACAGGTGGAATTATGTTCTGAAAAAAAAAATCAATATACTGAATAGATAAGCGAATAGGTGAATGAATAAATGAATAAACAAATAAGAAACATGAGAATACAAGAGGCCAAGATCTGGGCACTACGTGTCCTGGCTTCTAGGCCTCCCGGCAGACAGAACTGCGGGTGCTAGCCCAGGTGAGCACACGTCACTGTGAACAGGTCCACATGTGACTTTGGATCAAGTTAAGAGAAGGCTGAGTTCCTACTTAGCCCCAGTGCTGACCCAGCACACGGAACATTCCAGATCAGGGCTGTTCTCTTAGTGCTTAAAGGATATTTTCACTGCAGTTCCCCTCTGCCCACTGCCCGCAGAACTTAATATTGTGCCTTTCTTTTGGCTTCCATGATCTCCGATGAGAAATCTGCTGTCTTTAGAGTCATGTTTTCCCTAAGCAAGATTCATCCCTCTCTCACTGCTCCTAAGGTTTTCCCTCAAGTTGCCAAGGCTTTCCGACGCAGTGACCAGGTGATCCTCTTCAATGAAACCTTCATGTTGTTTTGCTGTCTACTCCATCACTCCCTTGCCCAGTGGGAAGTAATTTTCTGTCTTCTGAATTCCCAAAGCACTTCAGTTTTCTTCCTGCCTGCTTAATCCCTATTTGCCTAGTTTGCCAGTAAGGCAACTCTGTGCTTAGGTGGCCCAGGGATTGCCTGTGTGTATCCCCACCCAGTCTAATTATATCGTGGGCGTGCAAAAATGTCTATCAAGAGGCTGAAGGAATTATAGTTAGGGAAATTCTCACTTTTTTCCAGAGTTAACTTTTTAGAGACACAACTAACCATAAAAACATGCTTCTAAGGAAAAAAGCAAATACTCAGATAAAGCTAAAATTTCCTGTGATCATGTTTACGTCTGATTCACAGCTCCTCTCTTTATAAGTTTGGTGTTTGTGCATGTGAGTGTCGGCTTCGTACTGTTTTGTGTGCGTAGGTAATGATACATGGAATCACTGCACGCCTCCTTCCACGCGCTTGTCATGCAAGAGATCTCTCTGTTTGAGTTACGGGTCTCATGTGTTCCTTCTAGCTGGCAGGGAGCGCTTCATTGCATGTCCACACACCATGTGAGTATTCATTTTGTTGAGGATGGCTGTTTTGTGGTTTCTGTTTGCTCATTATTAAAACAATGCTGTGATGGCCACCAAGAATGCCTCTGTGCATGTGGAGGTCGCTCGATCCCGGGGCATAATTAGTCTCAGTTTTATAAGGTGCTGTCAGATGATCCTAAAAAAAAGTCTGGTAAATTCCCCTCCCATGAATCAGGCTCAGAGAGTGCTTGCATCCACGCAACCTTGCCGTCGCCCAGTGTAACAGAAATATCCACTTTTTTGTTTGTTACCAGGTAAGAGATCCAGGGCATCTCATTTTGGTTTGGTTTTAATTTGCATTTCCCAACTCACCATCTTTTTTTCCTTATCATTATTAGTCATTTGGGTTTCTTTTCCCCTGAGAACCTTCCATTCTATCCCTTTGCCCATATTTCTGTGTTGTTTTCCTTATGATTTTTGGGAATTTAAAAAATATACCGAGTCCAGTCTCTACGATATGAACTGTGGATGATTTCTCCCAGTCAGTTGCTGTTAATAGCTCTTTTTTTTTAAAGATTTATTTATTTATTCATACAGAACTGGGGTACAGGCCAGAGATGCAGAGGGTGAGAGGATTCACCAGAGACAGTGGGGAGCAGAACAGGCAGGTGATCAAAGTACACTGCTGAGAGGAGCAGAGGGCGGGTCAGGAGAGGTCTGCCGCGCCATGTGGATCTCCTCCGGGGCAGGTGGGATCGAACTCATGCGGAAGTAGCTTGAGCTTCTTAGTGCTGTGCTTTAACTCGCTGTGCCACCAGGGAGGGCCCTGTTAATAGCTCTTTTGACACATGAAAGTTTTAAAATTCAGCAACAAACAATATTTTATGATTTGTATTTTTATAACCCATTAAAGAACACGCACCTGTATCCCAAGAAGGATCATATGCTGCGGTTTCTAAAGTCCGATTTTATCTACTCAGTGGGCTTGTGTGCGGTGTGAGGCAGGGACCAGCTTCTTGCCCTTACTGCTGCCGGCCAGTTCCACATTCCTGGCTGGCTGGCCGGCCCACCCCAGGGTCAGAGGCCACCTCGCCACCATCTCCTGCCTGAGTCATCGAAGTGGCCACTGCAACTGGACTCCTTGGTCCACTGGGGGAGCTGTTGTTTGCTGCAACACAATAGCCAGCACGATCCTGTTCATTCAAAGACAGATCTTGTCACTTTTCTCTTCAAACCCTCTTAAAGCCATCTTGCTCGGGGACAGCCAGAGTCCTGCTGGGATTCACACTGCCCCCGAGATGACCCACATCTTCACCCAGCACTCCCCTCCTCTGCCTGCTTTGCCGTCCTCCTCGATAATCTGGAAACTCAGTGAGTCTCCTCAGTCAGACTTTGCACCTGCTGTTCCTGTCTGGAATGTTGTTCCCTTGTCCCTCCCTTACCACCGTCAGTCTTTTTCTCAGACATCACCTTCTACCTGCGAACGTCCCTGGGTACTCGATCTAGAAGTATAATCTCCTCCATGCCCAATACTTCCTATTGCTGCTCCCATTATATTTCTTTTGCTTATTAGCATCCACTGTGTGTTTTTTCTGTTTATTACCTATCACTTCTGTCTCTCCTAAAATAGGACTCCACTGAGGTAGAGATTCCCCCCCTCCTTGTTTATACACTGATGTGTTGGGCCATAGTAGGTGCTCAGTAAATATTGTCCAGTGCTTGCCTGATTCAATGGCCATCACCTGACTATTTGCTAGTGACTGGAGGGTACAGACAGAAATATGTCAGAGGGCACCTGTGCCCCACCTGGCAGGACAGTCAACACTTGGAGTAGGGGAACACCTACTGCCTAGTCTGTAGGGGGTCCAGGTATTACCCACGAGGGTGACTAAGATGCGTAGGAAGCATCAGACTGCCTTCTGAGGGTTCCGCTTTGCAATGGCCCCATGACGTTGAGGTGAAAGACAAGTTAAGTGAACTCAAAGACACATGGTAAGAAGAAAGGCCATGGTTGAAAATGGTTAGACAGGAGGGTGGGGAGGGATAAGTCATGGAAGCAGAAGTAGGGTGTTCAAAGTGGGGGGCCCCAAAATGGGAAAGTGGCTTCATGCCCGGTACACTGAATAATCGCTTCTTTCCATTAACTTCCTGGCTCTGCCCCCAAACTCACTGGGGAGTGTCAAGACTGCAGCCTGGGTTCCCATCAAGTTCACCTGTCACCATGAGGATGCTGGTTTGTGCCTTGCTTATCTGCCCCTCCTCGCCCTCAGCCAGGAGAGCCCCTGTGCCCACAGAACTGGTACCAGGCAGCCACCCATCCTGTGCCCGTTGCCTGCCCTGCTGGTCAGACCGACCCCAAATGAGCCAATGCCCAGGCTGGCCAGAGACCCATGACCCCTGTGACTTGGCTCAAAGAATGAGTGGGGCCAACCTGGGCCTCTCGGGAACGGGCACTGAGGTGCCTTCCGCTTCTGCAGGGCAGAGAGAGGTGTGTGCCCACAGCAGGTGGGGCCATGTGGAAGGGGCCCCGGAAGGTCTCAGATGAGGTCCTGGAGCAGCCTCCAGAGCCTCCTTTGCTTCTTCTGGCTCCTGCTTCTCAAAGCTCAGCCCTAGTTCCTGGATTTCGTCTCAATTCTGAATACATCCTGCAATTCCTGCTTCTCCCCGAGAGCAGCACTATTGGAGAGGAGCTGGGAGGCCTCCCAGCTCCCAGCAAGGGGTGAAAATGGCCCTTGCAAAGGAATGTCAGCCCAGACCTTCAGGAGAGCCCAAGGCGGCCACCTCCCCACGCCCATCCTCACTCCACCTGGGTCCAGCAGGCTCCCCACAAAGCTATTCTGGGTTATGACTGCGGGACCAGTTTAACCTTTACAAGCATCTGGTTTTGTGCTTTGCTGGAGCCACATGAAGAAAAAAAGGAAATTCTTTCCAAGTGGATGGTGAACATACAACCCCCCGGGGGTGTCACAGTATGGGAATAGAAACAGGGAGAGCAGGCCACTGAGGAATCGGCTCCGACAGGTCATCAGGGGAGGCAACCGAGGCCCCAGACCTTTCCCCAGGACCTGTCAGCACCTGGAGCAGGCGGGACGAGGGGCTGCTGGAGGTGGCAGGCGGGGCTTGGCGAGCCGGGGAGCAGCTATTCCTGCAGATTCCCCGGGCAGAGCAGCCCCTGGCTGGCGGCACAGACTTTACTCCCTTGCAAAGCGGTGGAACCAGCTGGGCTGAGGGTCTCAAAGAAGGTGAGGCTGAGTCAGCCATGAGGCGGGCAGTGACACCGTGTCCCTGCAGTGGCAACTCTAGATCCAGGCCTTCACGAACATCCCTCCAGCCTTGGGCAGCTCTGGGGGGAGAGCCCCCCTGCTGGAAGCAGATGGGGACGCCCCTAGGGTAACCTTGGGGTGAGCCACTGGTATGGCCAAAGGTGTCAGGGCTGAGTCTGAGCAGAGTCTGGGGATGATGGGGCGTGGGAGGTGGGTGGGCTGAGGGCCTCTGCAGCCTGAAGCCTCGACACTAGTGGCCTTATCACGTCCTTTTGAGGAAGACGTGGCCTTGCAGGAAGATGTGGGCGTGTGTTGGGGCATCTGGGATGGTCCTGCAGGAGGGTGACTACACACATCTGCAGCTAGAGACAGACGCTGGGGAGCCGTTGATGGACAAGTGGTCACTGAATGATGTGGCGTGGATGAGACAGTGTGGCAAGCTGAGAGGAACCAAACCCTGCGGGGCATTTAAGGGCAGAGAGAGGAGCCTGACAGGAGAGACAGTGTGGCTAGGGGACCAGAAGATCCCAGGGGTGGGGCCCAGCAGGGAGAGGCCAGGGCGGCAGCCAGTGTGGCCGAGGCAGGGACCGAGGGGGGACATCAGGGAAATGAAAGGTCCCAGGTGACTTGCAAAAGCAGCTCTGGGGGATGCTGGGGCCAGAGGTCCAGAAAGAGTGTGGGAAGCAATGAGATGGGTGGCCGGAGCCCAGCTGAGAGGGAGGGTGTGTGGCCGGGAGTGTGGCGGACACTGCAGACCTCCGGAGGCTGCTTCTGGCCGCCGAGGCTCATCCACCTCCCACTCACAGTCCCACTGGCCCCGCCCTGCCCGTGAATGGGTTTGCAGGGTCTTCCTCACTACCCCCACTGCCTCCATATTTCATAGGTGCCCCTGGGAACTGCAATCCCGCTTTTAATCTGCCCCTCAGGGACAGCCTCTCTGGTCAGATACGTGGCCTGCTCTTGGGGCCCCCCAGGACCAGGAGATGTGTGTGAATGCACTCCATCCGGGTGTCTCCAAATCACTTGCGAGCGGCTCCCTCTTTTAGAGGCCACTGCTGGCCCTCCATTCCTCTCAGTCACTCTGTGACCCTTTGTCACACCCTGAGACCAAGTCAGCAGCTCAGTGCTTTATTGATGACGAGAACCTGGTCCCCGGATGCCCCCACTGGGACCTCTCGGGGCCAACAGCCCCCCCTACCTCCTGAAGGCCCAGTACTCAGTGTGGGGGTCCAGGAGGAGGCAGTTGTGTGCAGAGGGCCCCTGTGTTCAGGTCACAGGGGCTGAGGCTTGGACATCAGACACATTCTGCCAGTCATGCACGGTGCCTAGAGAAAGAACTGGGCCGGCAGCCAACCACCCCCCTCCATGCCCACTCTCTAGGGCGGGACGGAGCTCCTTCAGCCCTCCTGTAGAAGGCTCCATCCACGCTGCTCCCTTGCCCCCACTGTTTACCTGTGGGCTTTGCTGCCCTGGCTGTGGGAGCCAGTATCCGCCCCTCAGAAACCCTCTCCAGACCAAGCCGGCTGCTGAGCCCCCGCCCGAGGCCAATGTTTAATCCTCTGGCACTGGTGTGCACCCCCTCACACAAAGCTGACTTGACCAAATGGCCCCCCACCTTTGTGGGAAGACAGGACGGTCCCCTGGGACCCCAGTGGTAGGACAGTCAATGTACTGCAAAGTGGGGCCCTCTTGGGGTGTACATGCTTCGTGCACCTGCCTTCAGTGGCCCTTCTTGTGCCCTGGGGAGGTGGGGGAGGGCGCCAAGCCTAAAGCCCAGACTTGCTCTGGGCCCATGGGGTGAGTGCTCCTCGCAAGCCCCCACAGTGACTGCCTTTTGGGGCTGGGGTGAAAGATCTGAAACTGCAGTGGCCTTTCAAGCAGACAGACTGCCTCCGAGTACGGGGTGAAAACGTGGTCCATGCTGGCCCCAGCAGCTGGCTCTACCGGCCTCAGCACACCCCGCTCCAGCCACCTCAGGGTGCTGTCTCTCGGGCTCTCCTACTCGGCCACCGCTCCCAGGCCAGCAGGATGTGTGTGACAGGGATTACCCAGCTGAGCTTCTGAAGCCTCCACTGCCGGCTCTCGGGAATGTCACTGGCGTGGACGTTTTTCTCAGATAACAAGTCAGGTTCCCGGGGACAGGTTCTCTCACTCACCTAGTGAGAGCCCACTGGGCTGTGTGGGCTCTCACCATTTCCCGATGGCCGCCTTCCTCCCCGAGGCCCTCAGTGCCTCACAGATATATCTGGGCAGACTGACAAAGCAGACTTGTGCTTATGGGCCCATCAGGTTCCCAAGATTAATCATGTCAGTTTCGGAAGCCAATAAAACTTCCAAGTCCATGGTCATACTGAAAATCCCAAAGGACAGCAGCTATGAGTCAAGGAGACAGTTAGATTGAAGGTGGACGGAGACCCAATCTAGCCTGTTGTGGACGGTTAGTGCCAGGCGGATTTTAGGAGGAAAAAAACCAAAGTCTTTTAAGGGTTATAGACTAGAGGGACAGCCTGCGTGGTTTGCACAAAATAGAAGTACTCTTCCCAATAAATACGTCTCAAAATGACAAAGCTCTCCCCAGCGGACGGCTCTGGGTCCCAGCGAGAAGTGACGGGTACAGGCACAGGAGCTATGTACAGTGTAAACAGTAAGGCCCCGGGGAGCTGAGGGGCAGGGCTGGGTGACGCTGTGCGTGGAGGAACCGTGTGGGACCGAGAGGTCCCTGGGTAAATGCAACAGGCTGGCAGGGTGGCCATCCAGTCTGCCACCAAAGCTGTGGGTGGCCGTGGCAGGTCCCCTTGGTTCCTCCGGTCGGGAGAAATTGTGTCCCTTGAGAAACCCTGGCCCCGCCGACTTTTTCCCTAGGAGAGGCATGGGGACAGCCAGGCAAGGCCTCTCCCCAGCAGGAGGGCAGGTTGCAGACCCAGGCAGGGTTCAGGTGGTGCATGGGTAGTGCTTCTCAGGGCCTGAGCAGATGGTGCCAGGAGCCCGGCGGCCCCTCCCTCCCCAAGGAGGACTCCGGGGCAGCTGTGTCCAGGGCCCTGGTGGCCCCTCCCTCCCCAAGGAGGACTTGGGGGCAGCTGTGTCCAGGGCCCTGGCGGCCCCTCCCTCCCCAAGGAGGACTCCGGGGCAGCTGTGTCCAGGAGGGCCCGTGACTTTCCATCCTCCAAGGCCCTACCTGCCCCTCTGGCAGAGAGGCCACAGAGCAGTGCCTAGGTCAGTCTCGCGGTGGCCGATGGGGGTGGGCTCCTGCCCCACACACCCCACGTCTGGTCCTCAGCCCCACTCTCTGCCCGCCCCCTGCGGACTCCCTAGTTTAGAGGTTGGGGGGGGTACCCTTAAATATCAGTTTCTCTGAGGTTGCCATAGTCGGCCAAGTCATAGGCCTGGCAGGCGGCGCCCTCCGCCAAGTCGTGTGGGACGCTCAGGGACACAGCCTCCACCTCCACCTCGGGGCGCAGGCCACACGCGGCCTCTGCGCGGGGCGCGCTGCCGGAGCGGATCTTGTGCGACAGGCTGGAGACCTTGGCGCGGAGCTGGGTGGTGGGTCTCCGGAGCGGCCCCAGCAGCCGCCACTCTCGGAAGGCGCAGGCTGGCTTTCGACGGGCGGGGACCGGCGCCTGCACCTCTGAGGAGCCGGGGGTCGAGGGTTCCACGAGAGCCAGCGGGGCCCCCGGGGGCAAGGTGCCGGCGCCGCCTAGGGCGCAGTCGGGGTGGCCGCCGGTCGAGGCTCGCCAGTGGTGGCCATAGACGCGCCAGAGGGGGCGGCAGCGGCGACGCCGGTGGCACTGGCAGCGCAGGAGGCGGAGGAAGGCGCGCTTGAACTCGCGGCTGGAGCAGGGGTAGATGAGCGGGTTCACGCAGCTGTTGAAGTAGCCCAGCCAGAAGATGACCTTGAAGACGCCGTCGGAAGGCTTCAGCTGGGGGAACAGGGAGCCTGTGGGCAGCAGACACTGGAGCTGGTTAGAGGATCCGCAGAAGGAGCCAGTGGGTGCCAGGAGGTGGGTGACCCACAGCAGCCCAGCAGCCTCAGGGAGTCAGCAATGGGGGGGGGCTCTCAGGGGGCCTGCCCCAACGGGCGTCTGATATGAATCAGGGGGCCCATGAACTTGGATGGGGAAAAAGAATCATTTTCAGTTTGCCACATCTACCTGAAACTGAGCATCTTTTCCAATGATGGGTGTAGAGAGAAGAATTAGACATGGTGAAATGAAAGCACCATTTTGATAGTAAAAACTGGCACAGCATCGCCAGTTTCAAGGGTTCAACCTAATGTCAACAGTTCCCGAAGATACTTTCCTGTCACATCCCGCTGAGGCAGATCCTGTGAAACAGTGCCTAGGCTGCTCGCTATTTGGCATCAGCAACCATTAGCAGGCACCGCTAGATCTTGCTATTTAATGTGTTAATGTGTCAAATCCCAAATTTCGTTTAAAAATCTCTTGACAAGTTTCCACTTGTCAAAGACCGGTTTCATGGACAATCCCCGGCATTTTATTTTATGCATGGGAAAGCATGACTTTGAGAAGGTTTCCCAGGCTTCTCCAGATGCCAAAGGGTGCTTCTCCAGGTCCCTAGCACCCAAAGGGTAGGATCCTGAATTAGATGTTGCCTTGCACCAAGCCTGTCACCTGGGCTCACAGCAAAGGTGACCTCCCCGACCACCCCAGCAAGATGGATCGAATACAATGGGGCGTGGGAGGGGGCGGGGTGGGGGGTGTTGCTCCGTATGCGCTTGGGGAGGGGTCTCAGACTCAGCCTATGGCCTCCAGGAACTGAGAGGGGCCAGCTGGGGTGAGGCCAGGCACAGTGTTAGGAATGGAAGGGCCAGAGGCTGTAAACAGGGGCCGTGTAGCTTGCGCTCAGCAAAGCTCATGTGGGGCAGATGGGGGGGGTTGGCTTTTATTTTGTGGCTAGCTGGGAGCCATGGTGGTCTAGCAGCAGGCAAGAGAGAGAAGGCCTTAGTAAACACCGTGCCCATAGGCTGTGGGGATGCGGGGCAGTGGGCTGTTCCAGTGAGGTGGGGGAAGGGCACCTGCTTCTGAGCTGTGCCAGGCAGCCCTCCTCCCACAAACTTCTCCCCAGTATCCCCACCATGGGCCCAAAGGTGTCATGTCTGCTGGCAAAGCACAGAGGCCTGTCCAGGAAGCAGAGGCCCCCTCTGAGCCTCAGCGGCAGTGGGAGCAGCAGCGGGCGGAGGGCAGGGCTGTCCTCTCTGTGCAGAGGCTGCAGGTGCCTGCAGGCTGCGCAGTTCAGGGCCAAAGGGCCTGGACAAATCTTGGGGTTTCTCTTCCCCGTCCCAAGGAAATAAGAGCAGAGTTCCTGTTGAGGGCCAGCGCTGCTGTGCCCGGTTCTTTGATCTGGGATCCTTGTACATCAACCCCCCACCCCTGGCATAGAGAATCTCTGGCCCCAAGGGAAACCATGGAGGGAGAGGAGGGTCACACAGCATCTCATGGTACAGGCCGGACCTTTCAGACCTTCACGACCGCAAGCACATTCCGGCCATCGAGTATCCCTTTCTTTTTCTGTGAAGTGCAGGCAGTGTATTCTCTGAAAAGATTTTGTGACGAGGCATAAGTTTCAGGGCCCAGCTTGTAGGCTCTTAATAAATACTGTGTCTCTTCATCCCCTCCCTAAACATTTGTGCAGCTTTGAGCGAGACCTCAGCTCTGGGAGCGGCGGGGTTTCCCCCTCCCCAAAGGGACCAGAAACAGAAGTGGGATCTGGTGGACTCGGGCGGGGTATGCTGAGGAGCGGACCTCCTCTGGGACAGGAGTTGGGCAGTTGTTCCTGGAATGTGGGGGTCACCGGGGTGGACCTCAGACTCCAGGAAGGCGGCCCTCCACACAGCATCCCTCAACGACTGCAAAGCAAGACAGAATATGCTGAAAATAACTTTCCGACTCAGGCCAATTCTTTTATATTTAGTCCAGAATGACAAATCTGCGGGCAATGCTTTCGGCGGCGAGCCTGAAGCCGGCCAAAGGGCACCGCTATCAGCAGAGTTTTACCCAGAGGGGTGGGGGCCTGGGCGTACTGTAGCCCAGCCTGGGCCTTGTCGGTGTCAGCATCCTCACTTCTGCCCGGCAACCTGTGCGGAAGCCGCTGCCAGCCGGGAGGTCCTTACACACCAAGGCTGGACTCAGACCCAGCCTGCCAGCCCCACACGTTCCCGCGTGTCCCCTGAGGGTCTCAGACCCCTTCCCGCGTGTCCCCTGAGGGTCTCAGACCC